>NC_064434.1:98136742-98736742 GCF_023343835.1 Lagopus muta
AGGACAAAATGTGAGTAAGTAGGCTACATACAGAAATAGCAGATGAAAAAACAGCAGATAAAAGGCTTCAGGCGTACATGCTGTATATATACTTTGCTAAAAACCAGATGTAATTCAATTTTTAACAGTAATTCTCATGGACAGACTACTTCGAGAAACTGGTGACACTGGTATTCTCTTCCTCCAGATTTAAGACTACATTTTGATTACCATCTTCTTTCTTTACGTAAATGGGAGAAAGAGATTAACCTGCTTAATTAAAAGATTGCTTTCTATGCTGGCTAAGCTTTTTGCTTGATTTTCCTAGCTGCTATTTTCATCTGCCCCAGAAAATTATCAGCAGCCAGCATAGTGTGCATAATTCTAGCATGTAGGGTTCAGCCAGGCAAACTCTTCTTTACAACCATGTATTAAACACCTAAAATGTAGTACAATTATCTTGCCTATTGTAGAGTTAATTTGAATCAGAGTTACATATTTTCTTGATATGGAGTTAATGAGTTCCAAAAATCTCCTCACTTGAATTTAGCTTTCTAGGGATAACCCATGATTCTATCTTCTTGGATGTAGAGTGTATTAAGTCATTGTCAGCTGTCTGAAGTTAATTAGGATGGATTAAATAGGGTGTGGGAAGTTACCAACGTTTCTGAGAAGCTGAAGAGGGGAGTCAAGGAACAAAAGGAGAGAGCTGTTCTATGCAAGGGAAAACAAGATGGAAGCAAGGGTTACAAGTCTGCACATAGATGAAATGTCCTCCTTGACAAAGGGACAGGCCCGCAGCATGTGACAAAGAAAAGCAGAACAGGGTCAGGAGCGGCTGCCCCAAACACACGAAGTGTTTGGGGCCTCAATCCACAGTAAAGAGACAGGACAACTTAGGCCAGGAAAGCAAGTCGGTGAGTCACAATCAGCCTAATTCTTATTTTACCATGAACAAATTTACCTGTGATCTGACAAGACTGATTTGTTTATATCTCTGCCCTTTGGGCCTGACCCAAAGCTGAAATCTACCACCAATTCCACAGTATGTGAGAGTGATTGAAGAGAAAAGAGATCTGGCCATGCTTGTGGAAAAAAAAAAAGTGGCAGGATAGATTATATTTCCCTACATACACTGGAATAAACTCAAGATTTCTGTTAAATATGTAGGTTGCTCTGAAAGTAATGCCTCCTATTTATTTCCATGGAAACTGTGGCACATAAAGAGTAGAGCAAGTTCTTAGCTGCAACACAGTATTTTTCTACATAGTCACCACCATTAGCTATGCATTTTCAGCAGCAACAAACAAGGTCTTGCATGACCCAGTCTTAAAGATCTGCATCAGTGGAGGTGACCAAAAGCTGGCACTGTTGAAATGCACCACCCACAATCTCCTTGTGCTCGCATCCACTGTTGAGTCCCCATAACTGTTCAGCAGGTGTCAATGAACAGCAATGGGGGCTACTTTTTCCACTTGAAGGAATTCAGTTCCACACTTTGGCTCCATACACATTCCCATGTCAGATGCCTTTTTGTCAGACTGCCCCTCTGCTGCCATCTATCACATGGCAACAAAATGTAATGGAATATTGGTGGGAAGTTTCAGTCTCAACTGCCATACCACCAATTTCTGCCTCTGATGTCACTGGTCTGAATAATAAAATAGGAGGCATAAGTTTCAGAGCAGCCCTCATCTATTGTAGCCACTGTAAAGAGCATTTATATTGTCATAAATATAAATGAGTTCTGCAATGAAGTGATACTATTTTTGAAAATGACTCAGGAACACGTTTATTCGTACATCTGGGGAAACCATATTATTATATCATATAATTCAAAATCAGAAAATTCTTATAGTATCCTTCCCTGATTAACCTACTGAAGAAGTCGGAGACTGAGGAGACACTGCTTGCTATTTCACTTGGTCAATTGTCTTTACATGAGAAGAAGAGTAACTGTTTAATGAAGTTCTCTGATTACATAACAAGACAGTAAAATGGTTGTTCATTAACATTACAAAAGTCTTAAAGTTTATAAAAGAATCTTCCTGATTAATATATTGGCTATTGATAGAACGTATGCTTTTCTTATTAAATGATGATTTATAGTTCTCATTTTTTGTAGGAAAGTTTAGAACAAGCACCTCAGATCTTTAGCTTTAAAAATGGAGAAATTTCCAATGAAGATAACTGGTTTTTAATCAATATTGAAGAATAAGAACTCCACAGATAGCTTACATTTTAATAATACAATTTAAGGTTTTTAGCTAAGTATGTCAGACCTGTCTGTTATAATACACTGTATTATGCCTCAATGTGCCTTCTCTTTTGACATTGAAATTACTGCTGAAGTGTTAGGAATTCTCTTGAGTCTGAAATTTGGCTTTCTACATAACTTTGAATGGATCTGTATCTCTTCCCGTACTGGTTTGATTTCTTAATTTTTAATGCAATTACTTTTGATTTATACCACTAAATGAGAAGGTGTTTTTGAACCAAAAAATGTGAGCCACATGGGTTTTCTTAATTGCCTGAATGAGTTGTTCACGTACGCCTACTTTGTATGTTATGAGTAGTTCTATTTAATACCCAGATTTCCATTCTAGAGAAGTAGTGCATATTCACAGGGCTAAAACCAGCTGAAGTGATTTATCAGTGTACTGCTGTGCAGTGTTTCATGAATTTTCTCTCTGCTAATACTCTGTGCTTTTCATGGACATCTTTAAAGGCTGTTGTATTTGTACCTTCATTTCCTTTATTTCTGAACTGGCATGAGTAACTACCTCTGCACTCTTAATGTTATGGATAGTTCAGTTCCACTTGGGTGCTTAAACTGCACTTCAGAATTTAGTGTGGGAACAGCTGCAAGAGATTCTGTAGAGTGGCTAGAAGAAACCTCACAGCAGTTTTCCATTTCAGGCTCCAATATGTTCATGTTAATCCAGCTTTTCTTGGAAATGAGAAATTACAAAGAAGAGATATTTTAAGATAAAATTGTTAAAGTTGTGTTTCAATGAACATTTTAAAAATATTTGAAATTTCTCTGTTTGGAATATAAGTAAACCAATGTTCTTCAAGGACATTCTGTATGTTCATAACTATTTTATCCTTATTAACAAAAAACAGAATAATCAAAATAATATTTTAGGCTTATTTTTCTGACTTGCACTTTCTTTAGTCTTGTGCATACGCCCAGAATGAATGTAAAATTAGGCAGGTGATCTTTATGCCACTCACTTTATATCTGGTATAATAATTTGTTCTTGAGCAAAACCAGAGTAGAAAGAGCATCCTTCTTGCTATTCTTTATCCTTCTTGTCCCATTTTGTTGCCATTACGAGCTTTTTCATGGCTTCTAAATAATATCTCCAAAGATTTTTAAACTTACCATTCCAAATGGGTGCATTTTGCACATAAACATCATAGTGTTTACTTTCTACACGGCTAAATGAAGATCTAATAGCCACAAGAATTACATATTTATTTTGATGTAGTTAAATGATGGTGATAGAACCAGTAGGATGGGTCTGGCTTCTTCTGAGCTAGGTGAAGGGCTGGCCATTGTGAAAGCATTAAGTTGGAAGGCTAGAAATACTGGCAAACAAGAAATCAAAATCTGCCTAAAGGCAAAAAAGATGAATCTGCCTTCTAATAAATACATAGACACACTGACTGCTGAAGGGCAGGCTTTCCCTAGTCTGTTATTTCTCTTTTCTCTTAGCTGAATGTTACTTCCAGCCTTTACTTTAATTAACTCTTACTCCTGAATGCTACCTCTTCTTTCATGTAGCTACCTTCCTATGTTTGAAAAATGAGGGATTCCACTTATTTTAGATCACAGGCCTTTACACTTGTTAATGCAAGCTTTATCTCTGAGGAGTGAGCCATCCCATTTTGCTGTAAGCTTGCCTTGAGCAGTAACCAGGTGACCTCTGTGCTATACCCTCTACTTCCTGCTGCAGGGGATTTTTCCCTTTGCTGCCTGGAATTCAGCTTTGTATCTTATCTGTTATCTGTTGTGCTCCTCTCCTTTCAGGTGAGCACACTCTATCAAGATACTTTAGTTTGGCCATGCTCCAGACTTTTTTTTTTTCCTGGTGTGCTAACAGTGCAGCTGTGGTGCTCTGTGCGACTGGAGGACCCTGATGTGCTGCCTGTTTCAAGACAAAGTTTTTGAAGACTTTATCTTTGCCATTCACAAATCCTTGTTATTTCCATCTTGCTAAGTTTCTTTCCTTGTTACAGAACGACTTATTGAATATCGAGGAAATGATGTAATTGAGGAAATGAGGTGTATTTTTACTTTCCCTTATCCTACTGTATATAATTTGTCTGTTGGACCATTTTAAACCTTGCACTGGAGATATTAACAAGTAGCAGTTTCTGGACAAATGAAAGATTAAGAACTCATTGTCATAGCTATTAAGAAGTACTAATTTAATAGCATGTGATGGTTCGCTGACAAAAATCACTGATCCAAGAACCTATATTTAGATGCCTACTCAGTACAAAATAATTCAAATTCCATGTTACAAAAAACAGCCAAGCAGATTTTTATGATGCTACTTTAAAAGCTTAAAGGATATCTTAGTTCCGTTTATCTCGTTTCAGTTTAGAAATTACAGGGTGTTTTTGGAGTAGGAATACTTATTTCAAAGATGATTACCCATTACATTTGATTCAGATGTGAAGTTCCATGAAAATCAAGAGAATATTTCCACTAGTGGTATTTATTTATTGATTTTATAATACAGCTAAGTACCACAGAATCATAGAATGTTTTGAGTTCTTTAAAGATCATCTGGTCCCAGCACTCATGCCATAGGCAGGGACATCTCCAACCAGATTAGGCTGCCCAGGGTCCTATCTGACCTGGCCTTGAACATGTATGGATGGAATTTCCAATCTGAGAATTAATGACATACCAGAGTCCTGGGAAAAAATAAAAGTGTTTCATAATACCTTCATTAATTGAGTAGTGGTGTTGTCTTCATTAAACTAAGAAGCAATGTTTGCTTAAGGGTT
Organism: Lagopus muta; assembly: GCF_023343835.1. Classification (NCBI taxonomy): domain Eukaryota; kingdom Metazoa; phylum Chordata; class Aves; order Galliformes; family Phasianidae; genus Lagopus; species Lagopus muta. The sequence continues at coordinate 98,141,747 of NC_064434.1, forward strand.
GGTTTATGGCACGCTTTATATCTTTTAAGCCTACTTAGATATTCTGTTTCTCATATTATCTGTTGGTAGATAAATGTGTGGCCTGTAAAAGTGTTCTCTCAGTAGTGTGCTGATACACTGGCAATGAAGAGAGAGAATGCGTGCAATATTGATGCCTTTATTAAAAAATGTCATGAATCTAAGGGGAAAAGTACACAGCGTGTTTTTATTTATTGAAATATATGTGACAAATAGCGCAATTTTGGTAAGCCCTTAGCATGCTCTGTAAGACATTAGTTTATTAGCCATACTTATAGTTTGAGACCAACCTGAGTTTTTTTGCAAATTTGTTGTTGCAAGATGTTTTCAGTGTGTGAGTTATTAGTTTATGTATAGATATTTTACCTCTTCTGGGATTTTTGGATCAATTTCTTAATACCATATTGTATTTTGTGATTTCTCTAGCTGGATAACTTTGTTGTTCATCACTATGAAATGAGCTACAGAAAGGTCAGAAGGGTTTGTTTCCACATAGTACCACAGTTTATTTCAGTTTCAGTTCAGTTTTAGATGAGAAACTGAATCAAAAGAGGTGTGAGGTGTTTGGAATATGAAGATATCAGAACATGTTTTACATATTCTCTCTTGAATCCACTGTAAATCCTTGAGCAGAACAGAATAGCTTCAGAATTTAGGTTGTTAAGCAGACATCAGGCCAGTTTGGGCCTATGTATTTTTTAGTACTTCTTTTTGTAATAGTCTAGTGAAATTATTTTACTGTAGATTTCATTATTTGCCTGGACCACTTCTCATAATATGAATTGTCATTGGAGGTGAGGAAGGCTGCAGTTCTTCATGTTGGCCTGGCTGTTAGTCCTGGCACTCTACTGTATGGGTACCAGCAGGGGTGGCCGTGCACTCCTAATCAATTGTAGAACAGATGTTTAGAATATGAGAAAATATCTTCATGGCAACTACTGCCTAAAGAGGTTGAGGTGTTCTGACTGCTGAAGGAAGATTTGTTTCTTCCACATTTCTGTCTAAGCAAGGAAGGATGTTAATTTAAAATTAAGACCTCACAAAATCAGCTTTGTTTTCTTTTCCCATCCCTGCCTTCCTTTCAGTGAAGGATCTCAGCATACTGAAATTGCTTTTTTTGTTGTTTTTTTTTTGCATTCCTGTATTTTACTGCTCTGTTTTCATCCAGCACTGGTTGGAAACTTCTGGCAGTCACATCCTCTGGTACAACTATGAAGATGAGAAGCTGTATTAATGCCAAGCTATCAAATTCTGACTTTCTTGACAAGATAGGCATTTTTTCCCAAATGTCTTGTGAGTGTTTTGAGTGTCACAGTATGTACAGACTAGTTAAAGCAAACTAAACTAAAAGTCAAACCTCTGCCAAAGTAAACTAGATAGGGTAGTCTTTGAAGGCTATTTTAACCTTCGTAAAGGCCCATGTAATGCTCATTGTTAGAACTGACTAGAGTGGGGATTTTTTCTGACAGTGAAATAAATCAGTAAATACATTACACATCTTTGGAAACTTTATTCATTAAGCAAAAAAAATTGAAATGCATGTGAAAGGCAGGGGGGACATAAAGCTGAAAAAATCCTGCAGGCTCCTTGAAAAGAGAGCAGGGCTTTCTGGGCAAGCAAAATGAGAACCAGCAACAAACAATAACAAAATCAGTGTTGTTTGACTTTTTAGAAATCTGGAATCAAACCAAAGTTCAAATAAGCTCTGGGCTGTCTTACTGCCTTTCAAGTCAAACTGTTCAATGGCATTGATATGTTTCCATGGAAAATGCAGTTATACAGAATGAGTGTTTTCTAAGATAAGCATTATTTTGTCAGTAGACCATTTATGTATTTTCTCCCCTCACAAGACCTATGACCATTTAAAAGCACAGACGTCAATATTGCTCAGAAAACATACACCTGTTCAGTACTTTGTTGTCGCTGAAAGCCCCACTTAATGTACTCTACTCCAACCCCATTTTGGATGCAGAATGAATAACTAGTGAGTTTTTTCTCTTTCTTAGAGTAACTTCTGTTGCATTAAAGAAAAATAAATGAAGACAGGATGTTATTCCAGGCGTGAAAACTCTGGGAGGTTAAAGGGACTTTGTCTGGGCTGAAAAACCTACTTCTATAGGGAAGAAATGTAAAGGCTGTTTCCTCTGACAGATTGACATTATGAGCTGTTGAGAGGAACATAATCGTTTTCCAGTTCTTTAGCTGTAGAATGTTTAACTTCCCTTTCATCTGTACCTTTAAACAAACTTTTTTTTTAAATTGCACTTCTTTAACATTTTTTTTTTCTGTTGTTGTTGTTCTTTTTTTTTTAAATGCCACAGTGCTGGAATCAATAGAAAATACAGTCTTGACTTCCTCAGTGCACAAGCCAATGGAAATCTATAACAACCTCTGGGGAGAGAAATGGAAGTTGTGGGTTTGACAACTCTGAGTATGCACGGTGTCAAAGAAGTTTTATAACAAACAAATGCTTTTTGAAATAATTTTCATTGGTCAATTTTTGCAGTAGCTGTAGTGGCTAGTCCTCACTAGAGTGCAAAATAGAAGGAAATGCTTTCTTGCCTGTAAACTAATGTTGAACAGTAAAGAGCATCTGTAGGAGTATAACGATGCATCACCTATGGGTAACTTTGTGGTATTTTGGACAATGCAACAAAATGGCTACTAAGTGGTAATTGATGGCTACATTGTGGCATTTCATCAGAAGAAAGAATGTCAGAGATCAAGAGAACTCAGATTCCTATCCAGGGGAAGTACAATGTACAGAATTTGATGGACAGCCTTGAAACAGTTTGATACCAAATTCTTTTATCACTTCGTTTTTAACTTCAGTTGAAGAATCCAATTGATTGAGAAAGCAGAAGATTAGAACAAACATGATTACATTAAAATGAGAAATGCAGAACTGATAAATATAAATGCTTTTCTATCCAACTTTTGATTAAACTGTTGAAGTTCCAGACACAGGAAGATATTGAGGTCAAGAAAATAAAACTTATGAGATGATGAAGTAGATATTTGTATTGGATATCCAGAGCTGCTCTAATTAATGACAAGTACTTCTGAATGGAGTTCAAACACTGAACTTCAAAATTTATGCAAATATTTATTGGAGACAAGGTTCTGGGAGCACATTATTGCACTTCTCCTTGTTCTAGAAGAGTGCCATTGAATTAACATGGTGCTGTTGCATGGAAGAAGGCCAGAGACATCTAGCATGTAGGAAAGACATCATTCCCTTCTATCCAGTGCATGTGACTGCCAGCAATTGAGTGGCAAACTGATGAAAGTTTCCTAAAACTGTGAAGTAGATGTTTACTGAGCAAGAAGATTTGTACCATATTCAATGTTCCAGCATTGACTGTGTCCTACAATTATGGTTATTCATATAAGTGAAGTAAAAAAATTGTCTGTCTCTCAAAAACTGTCTTTCATACAAAAAATTTAAAAAGCATTCATTTTTAAATTTGGTTGTTCCATTTTCCCCTGTTGCACTGTGACTTTAAAGCAGTAAGCCCTTCCAGCTTTTCTGTTTGCATCTCCCTGAGGATGACATGAACTTTCCTATTTTGAATTCTTTAGTGTCTGAAGTCTTCCTGAGCTTAAGGAAAAATTATATTGTCTTCTGCATTAGTGTCAGGACATTCCTCTATAAACTTCTCTCAAGAGTAATCCCTTGCTTGAAAATTCTTTTGCTGTACCAGGGATTAATTCTAGGCCCTCCAGTAGAGTGTCTTTGAGTGCAGTGTCTCATAACACAAGGTCAGGCTGATCTCTTGGCTAGAAGTCTGCCTCTAAAAATTGCAAGCTTGGCTTTTATCCCAAAATTTGCTGCAGTCTCTGTTTTTGTGTCTTTTTGCACCCTGCAATTAAGACCCAAAGAAATACCCAGCTCTCATCTTTTACTTTTTCCTGCAGTATTTTCCTAATGATCAAAATTGCTAGTTAAATAGGAATTGTATAAAAAGGACTTTGAAAAATATTTTATTGTTAAAAATGGAACTATTTCCAAGTCCACACTCAACACACAAGTCTCTTCTAAGATGTTTCTGACTCATGATTCATTTTAGGGTAAAGTTTCCTTCAAAGATTATCTACTCAACTTAGATGAAATCAGCATTCCTCTTGTACACTGTATTGTAATTACTTAAATAATATCTTTTTAGAAAGTCCTTTTTTATTAGAACCTGCATTCATGCACTAACCAGCTGCAAGCTATCTATATTAAGCATAGATGAAACAGATCTTCTATAATTCTGAAAATGTGTGCAGATTATATTATTTTCAGCTTTGTAACACCTTCACTTAATTTTTAAATGTAATCTTTCAATAATTCTGTCACTCAGTTGTCTAACAAGTTGCTCACAGCATAATGAAGTTTATTCTTAGATAGTGAAAGACAGAGCAGCCGCCTCCACTAGGATTATGCCTGCTTTTTTAGTTTTTTTTTGAGAATAATTTTTTTAGGAAAGAAAGTACCTGAAGGTTGATGGCTTGCAAAGCTGATTCTGGAAGTGGTGTTTTGGAAACAAACCAGAAAGGTATATGAGAGAGAGTTAAGTTTAAGGGTGTACTGTGGTAAGAAAGATGAGTAACATTCAGTGTACTGGTGACCCAGCTAGCAGGGAGAAAAGGGTTGTTTTAGCAGTACTTGAAGGATGAAACTAGAGCACTGATGAACTTAACAATTTGATGCAGAAGAAAAGGAGAAAAAAAAAGATGATCCTTGCCTTGGAGATAAGGAGATTGACAGAGAAAGGAGCCTGAAGGAAGATGAGTTAAACTGAGTATGATTTTAAGAATCATTTCTGGAGAGAGGGGAGCAGAACCCAAAATAAAATGGGGATGTACAACTTACATCTCATTGTCATACAGTACAGTAAGAACAACTTAAATAAAACTATAACCGCTGATTCTCATAACAGCAACAATGATGAATAACTGTTACATATCAGGGAAGGTATAAAGAACTGCCACATGGATAGAAGAGAATGTCACTGTTGAGACTAGGACAGCAGAACAACCCAGAACATATATAGAAATGGACTAAATAGTCTAAGAAATAAAATTTGATTCTTCCTTTATCTGCTAACATGTTGCGCTTTATCTATTTAATTATTAATACCACAGTAGGAAATTTATGTAAGAGAACATGCAAAAAATTTCTAGGCTATTCACTATAACAAACCCTTATTTGTAAAATAACTTCTAGATTTTGTAGCCCTTAAGATAACGTAAATTCAAATGATGAGGTTGAAGCAACTCTACAACAGCACCAAATTGAAAGTTAGCAGTAAGCCAAATCTGAAGACTTTTCTGTGAGATTAATTCCACTGTGACCTAAACTGCTCGGAAAACTCACTTCAGGTGAATACAGAAAGGTGAAATGCTTGAAGCAATGTACAACTTGTGAACACTGAATATTTTTCCCTAAGTCTGTTTGCATTTCTAGCGCATTCTTGTCTGCTTGTTCTACTTCCACTTGATAGGAATACAAAATGGGGCATTACTGTAGTTGCAACTATATGAAATGCACAGTGTTCATTTGTCATGCTGCATTAAACTGTAAAGGCATTAAGGACAAATACAGGGAATGGTGTCATTAAACAGAGGCTTAAATAGACAGAGCTCAGATCATTAATGGAGCTAGTAGATAGTAGATACAAACTTAAGGGATAAATTACCACAGTGCCCGATTTATTACTGTATAAAAGTCCATGAGATGTGGAAATAATGTTGAAAATCAGTAGGGATATATTTCCCATCTTGTTTGAAATTAAGTGGTATTTGTTAAACAGAATAGCTCCATTACAGATTTTAAGCATTGCTTTACATTTCTAGCTCCATGGGAGCCAGACTATATGAAGCTTACCCCCTTAAAATGTAGTGATGGGTTTTCAGGCTTTGTGACCTCACAGTAGCTGTTTATGTTCATATGCTGATGCTACACCATAGATGTACTGTTGCAGAGGATAACTGGATAGATGTGAATTTTACGACTGGTTTTTAGTCTCTTTTACAATATATTTGTTTATACTCCGTATAATATCTTTGTATATCACAAATGCACGGTACTTAAGTAAATTGAACTCTACAGTCATATGAGAAGAGATGGATTATGGCTTTCAAAACACTACAGTTTGTTTTCCAAGGATGATGCTGGCAAGACTGTGTATTGCACAACTTCATCTTAGATGACAGGCTTCTGCCAAACATATTACAGAGTGAATGGTCCATCCTAAGCAGCGCCATTGCAAAAGCAGAATGTTATGGCATGGGCTTTGCTTTGAGAAAGAGGGAATAGAGGCAGCTTTCAAGTTTTATCTGCCACTGCCACTTCTACCTGCCACTCTATCTTTTTCTTTTGACCACAGACAAAGTGGTGGTCCCCTTCTCACAGCTTTTGTTGTGGAGAGCATTCAGAGGAATGTGGGAAAAATTGATGCCCTGAGTATAGAAGCTGCCAAGTGAAGATCACTAAAAGAGTAATTGAATAAAATGCATAAGGAAAGCTGCTGCCAAGATCACTGCTTTGAAGTCCAGAAGTAGCATACCATTTGTATGGGAACTGCAGAGTCATGGCCTGAACCTCTGACTGATCACCTGAGGTGAGCAATGAGTCAGTCATGGGAGCACAGGTGAAGGCAATTCACCTGTGCTGCTGGAAGGGGTGGAACCTGGCTGCACCTCTCCTAGACCTATTTAAGAACTGACTACCAGTGGGGATGGCTCTCTTCTGGAGTTCCCTCCTCTGAAGTTTTGCAGGAAGCCCAGGATACGGGTGAGCGTTCTATCTATTCTATTTTTGTTACTGTAATCTGCTTTGCCTAACTCTCTTGTTTATTTCATAATTATAACATCTTTATATTCATTTATTATACACCATATTAACATTGATTGGATCACAGGAGGTGCTCAGTTGGCCTGGGCATCTTTAACTAGCAATGAAGTATGTTGATACATGACTCTGGGAATTTCTCCCTTGTCCTGTGCAACCTAGACATGTCCTTGGGATAGTCCATCATGCTTAGCCAGCAATTAGCATAGTGTTTATTTTTTATTTTATTTCTTTTTTTAAGTGTTAATCTGGCCTTTGAATTTATATCTGCAAATTCATCCCAGTATATGTTTTAAGTCTTTCATTTTTATCTCAGTATATGTTTTGCTTTGCTTATGTTGACTAGGTCAAATGTCTGGGCATATAAATGTATCTCAGTTTCAGACCAGAATGAGACTCAGCAGACAAGTTCAAGAGATGTGAAATAGTCAAGACCCAGTTCACTGATGTAAATAATAAGGAAATAAGGATCTTTAGTCAAGGTTAGGGGCCAGCCCTGTGAGAGGAATGGAGCTGGAAGGACTGTGAAGTCTTAGAAAATACAGCCGCTGGGGACCAAGCTGTTTAGCAATTTTTAGCTGATGCCTGAAAAGGATATGTGCTTGATCCTATGCTGAATGCTGAAGGGGACCAATTTTGGAGATGTGAAATAGATACCTATTTATTTATATATCTCTGCCTAGAGTTACTTTGCAGCCTGCTATTTCAGTCTCACTTCTGGTGCCTGCATAGTGCTTTATTGTAGCCAGAACCAAATGCACTTGGCAAGGGAGCAGAGGAAACTGATAGCAGTGGTTTGTGATAGCCCCAAAATTAAGAGACTCAAAAAAGAGTAGCCTGCAGCCAGCACACTCTAATAGTACAGAGCACCCTGAGATCCTTTGGGTCAGGAGATCCAGAGGCCTAATGTGGACAATTTAACCATAGAACGGGCTAGGTCCAGACCCAGGTAAGCTCTGTGAACATACTGGTGTGGAAGGAAGTTCAACTTGAATGTTTAATTCTCTTAAACAATCTAAAAAATGCCTGGACAGATATTCATCAACCCTATAATGAATCTTCCAGAGGGCAGAACAAGTAAAACTTATAGTTCTTTTTCTTCACGAAGCCTGCTACTTACATGTGTCTTCATGTGCTGTTTGTTGGCATGGAAACATGATGCTGAAGCTCTGAGAACTCATTTGCAGAGCGTTTTCCAGGAATACACCCACCTTTTCTCTCTGACTCCAGCTGATCTGCTGTCTGCAGCTGAATCCTAATTGGAAACAGCACAAATTGGGGCTGTCTTCAGAGATGAAGACTTTCAACTTCGTAACAATGAATCCAGCAGGTTTTAAGGGAAAGAGTAGAGGCTAATGGAGGTAACGGTTATCTGAAATGTGGAGTAGTATCTGATTTTTTCAGTTAAATTTACTCAGCTTCATCGGTGGCAGATTCTACCTGATTTCCATAGTTTTATGGGAGAAGTTCACATTGAGCAATGATTGATCTTATTCTTTTTATTAAGTCAGCTTAGAATCATAGAATCACCAAGGTTGGAAAAGACCTCTTAAATCATCCAGTCCCACCATACACCTATCACCAATATTTCTCACTAAACCAGGTCTCTCAGTACATCTAAAGATCTCTCAAACATCTCCAGGGTCAGTGACTCCACTACCTCCCTGGGCAGCCCATTCCCATTCCTCACCACTCTCTTGGAGTAATATTTCCTACTGTCCAATCTGAATCTCCCATGGAGCAATTTCAGGCTCCCTCTGTTCCTATTGCCAGTTACATGGGAGAAGAAGCTGACTCCCACCTCACTACAACCTCCCTTCAGGTAGTTGTAGAGAGAAATATTTTCACTGAAGATCTTTGTTATTTCTAATTGTAGAAATCAAAGTGAATGCTAATCTCATCTTTAAGTGATTTAGAAAAGCTGCTACTAAAGCTATCTCCATATTTACAAACAAGATAGATCTGTTTCTAGGTACCTTGCAGTCACTAGAGCCCAGAATAATACATGAGATAAAAATGCTGAAGTACATATTAAAGATTTATTTTCACCATAATACTTCAACTTAGTTTTTCTTTGACCTGATGTATTATTATTTTTTTTCATGTAAACACTGCTGAAGAACTTCTGGATAAAATTATTCTGTTCTACTTGCCTTGTACCCTTATCAGTGATGCAATTAGCAGGAGATTTTCTGCACGCTTGCATGAAATAGTTGCCCAAATAGTATCAGCACATCTTTGTTTAAATTCTTTGTCACGAGGTTCCTTATAATGGGGAAACTCGAAGGGAATCTCTTGTGTTCTGTACATTTGACACAAATCCACCAAACTGATAGTCACAGCTTTAAAGTGTCGCACAGTGGCACAAATAGCTTCTCATTCTGGTGGAACGCTGTTTTAACATGACAAAGTGTATTTGAAAAATAATGTGATTATCAGTGGATAATGCTCTTGACCTCATTGTGGTGATTAAATAGATGCTCATTTTGCAGTGAATTCTGCAGCCCTCTGTTAAGCATGACCTTTTCTCCTGGCTGCAGTGCACCATGGCACATTACCATGTGTTCTGCTCATTACAGTGAGAAGTGATTGCTGCCCTGAAAAACCTGAGATATTCCACTTAGTGCATGATCTGCTTTTCTCTTCCCTTGGCCTTAACATACTGTCACTGAATATCCTGAACAAATGCTGGAGACAGTTGGTAATACCATAGAAAAATTGATCTCGGCATCTTGTGCAGTGTGTTTGGCAGAAGATAGCACCTTAAGAGTGAGTTTTTTTGCCTCTCTTTGTCTGCTTGTCTGTCTTGCATAAATATTTGTCTCTTTAATTCTGAATCTTTCATATAGTTTGAGGAGAATAATGCTAAGGTGCCATAATTGAGGCTCAGAATGAGTTCGGCATATAGTGCAGTAATAAAAGGACTGTATGTATTTAGAAGAAGGAGAATCTAAAAAGCCAAATCTTGTTTAAGCTTAAATCCCATTACTTGAAAGTTGTTGCAAGCTCTTTTTCTCTTTGGTGTTATGGGGCTCTGTCGTGACACAGATGTGGTATGACCACACCACAAGTAACACTGTGTACTGGATCCTGATCTTGTTACCTTGAAATTTAGCACAAATTAATTCCATTGGTCACAGTGGAGATATTAGAGACCAGTGCTGATGTTGATTTAGTTACATGGGAATTTCATTATGGCTTCAGTATTCTGCAACTTGCAAAGACAACATTGCTGACATGATGGGAGCAATAGGATAGGTTGGTGCTCCTTCTGTCAGCCCTTCCTGGTCAGGGTGAGAATGCTCTTCATGCTAGCAAATCCCATACTTACAGGGCTGCTGCCCAGTAATGTATATGTAGCCCTATTAAAGGGTGATTACCATTGTTACTGCTCACTGCAAAATGTGGTGGGTCAGCTGTCTCTTTCTGCAACCCTTTCTGTGAGAAATAAATGCACCAGTACAGATCTGATGGAGGAGCTGGTATAGGATAACAAGAAGTATGTTTCTTAAGAAGTGGAAAGTGTATAAAAGCATACAGTGATTCCTATGAGGACCAAAGCAGATTTCTCAAATAAATGGTGTTTTACCTCCAGTTCCTACCACAAAAGCTCTTCTAGGAATGTCACTGAAGTGTGGCCAATATATTAGTGAGGCATTAGTTTATCTCCCGTGGAAATGCTGGCTGCCTGAGCTAATGCAGCAACTGGCAAGCTTATGACTGAAATCCTAATGCTTTTAGAATTTGTGGAACCTTTTTCTGGGGGACTGAGGGTGCTTTGCTTGTACGTGATGGACTCCTGCTTCCCTGCAATGCTCGCTGCTGTTCTGTATGCATTAAGCATACTTTTTGCAGAGTCTACATGAGAGAGGAATCTTTTAACTCTCTTTTTATTTTCTTCTCACATGAGCTAAAATATTAACTGCCAACAGATTTAGGGTACAATTCTGACTTTCCACCAGGACTAAATTAATTAAAAGACTTATTTTAATTAAATTAACAAAAATGAAATAAAATTAGCCTCGCTGATTTAAAATGAAATTCACGTAATGTAAAACATGTGTAACTGGGGCGGGGCTGGAATTCGATGTTAGAATTCTGTGAGTTTTAGTTACATCTTACATCACAACAAAATTCCTTTCTGTCTGTGCAAATAATTCTGCTGATTTTGGGGGTAAGATCAGAAATAGTTGGGCAATTTGACCTTTTGTATCCTCCTTCCTGCTTCTAGGCAAACTATCCTTTCTGACAGTATGTTCTTTCGTTGGGAGAGGCTTGTGTCATATGGAGGTCATATCCTCAGTTTGTGTATGTTCTATTCAAGTCAATAGACATGTCTGTTCTCTAACCTGGGAGCATATTCCACGTTGTCTCATGAACACATTGCATATATGGAAATAGATAAAAGCAACCAAGTGAGAAGAGATGATTTTGTTGTGTAATGAGGTAGATATGCCTGGTTTCTATTAAAATCTCCAGTATGATCTTTAACACTGCATTATTCACTCCAGTGTTTCTTCTTAAGCACCAGGGCTTCTGCTTTAGTGAAGTGTTAATGCTTGATCAAGCCTCTGAGCTTAAAGGTTTTAAGCATAACACTGAAAACATCTTCAGCTAAGAGGTGAATCAGAAACTTTGATACTCTGGCTATTCATCTATGCAGAAGAGAGAATCTTTCAAGGTGCACTGTGCATACCAACACTCCTTATAATCCCTGCAGGGTGGAAGAAGTCGGTATTTTTTTGTATTAGATTAATCTTTTGTAAAAATAAATAAATAGGTCGAATACATAGGTGGAATAAAAAGTGAACAAGTGTATTGTGCAGTGCAGCTCTGAAGAATGAGCTATTTACTGAGGCAACAGGTACTTGAGTACGGTTACGTTAGTACTATCTCCCTTGGTGAATCTCTCCTCTTTCCTGTGTGTCTTTTGATATATTTTGCATGTTTTATGGTTTGAATAACGTGCTTTTGCTACAAATGGCTGAAAACAAACTAATAAATGAAGGTACTTTAAAAGCTGATTGTTTCTCCAGTCCTGAAATAACCCCATTAATTATTGTCTGGACATCTAATACCTGATTCTGTTGCATAATGAAGATTTTCTCTGCTGCCTACGTGAGAATCTTGAAGTGGAGCTTTCAGTAGTATTAGGGGAATCAAGTTCTGCATTGTTTCCAGTTTGGTTATCACGCTATTGATATTGATATGCTTTATTTCTTTGCAGAAAAAAAAAAAAAGGAAAGAATATTTTCTGTTTGGAAAGTAAGGAAAGTAATATTTTCTACCTTAAGTTTTGACTTATGGTGTGCATTACTCTTAGATCTTCCAGCAACCCACTTGGTTTGAAGGAAGAAACGAGGGCTTAGGTTTGCATATCACATCTTCCCAAGGGCATTTCCTGCTTCTCCTGCGAAGCGATCAGCTCTTTCTCTGCAATTTACTTTCATTAGATGAAAAATGGTGAGACAATATGGCAATACTTGCTGTTCATTTTCTTCTATGATATTTAGCTTGGCCTTCCAGACTAATTTCCAGGAATTTCCAATTAGAAAATCTGGTGTGATAACTAGAAAGAATGGAGAGATCTGACTCCTGGCGTTGTATGCTAGCTCATTTCTGCAACTACAATTCTTTCCTTTATTTTGCATCACCTTAGCAAAATCAGAGCTATAAAGAGAAATGTTGCTGAGAACTTCTAGGGAATATTTGGACACAGTGAATTTGCTATGTGCCAGACTGGAGCCTGACAGCTGAGTCAAAGCTGGGTTTTGTGTCCTTGAGGGAGTCGCTGAACCTCTCTCCTTGCTTCAGTTGCAAGGATTAATTCATTCTTGTTGAAAAATTCTTAGCGATTCTCATCTGGATGAAGTCATAAAAGTGCAAATTAGAAGCACTACACCACAGTATATGGCTCAGCAAACTGAAGAAGCACTAAGATATATATATTTTTGTATCATACCAATGTTTTAAGTGTTGCAAGTGAAGTGTGGTGCTGTGTAATCCTCATATGACATCTCACCTGCTTTTTCAGAAGTATTGCAAAAATAAATTGTGCTTGACATATTATTTGCAAAGTAAGTTTCCACCTCCTGGGTTAAAAGTCTGAGGAAGCATCTTTCTATAATAGAAAAACATACAACTACAGTTTAATATAATTCCTTCTCATGCCTCTTGCTGTGCTTATATGAATGGCACGTATCTGTTGATTCCTGACATGAGGTTGGTTTAAAAATCTTGTCTGTCCAAATGTCAGTCTTTCTAAATGCCCCTCCTTGTCTTTTAACTAGGCTTTTCTTTCTTCTTGACCTGAAAAGAACTATTAAATCCAGAAAATGTCTCTTCTTTATAGCAAGTTTTAAGCAACTTAAATATGTAGTTGGAAAGGAATCGATAGTCTGCAAGGAACAGCATTTAGAAGAATGCAAGAATGTTCCTTTTAGCATTAGCAGTACATTTGGGAGCTGGCTGTTGTTAAACAGTATTTTGATTTTTTTTTTTTTTATTTTTATTTTTTAGCAAGTGCTTTTGAATGTTTACTCTATTGATTGACAGTGAATATTCAATGTTTAAGCTCTGTGCCTATGAGCTTTGTGCCTACAGGCTATTGATTAGAAGCATTTTGTAATGGTTTTTCCACTCTTTCGTTAGACAAACATGCAGGCACTCTAGCACAAATAATAGTGGGGGCAAAACTGAGGCCTGGTTTGCCAGAGACACTCTTGAGGTTTTTAAAATTTCTCCACAGACTTAGGTCAGAAGAGCAAGGTGAGTCAAACATTGTCAGAAAACCAAACCAAAGGCTTCAAACAGAGTTGAAAAAATTCTTAAAATATTCAAATTAATAGTTGTGGATGTGATGGTTAGGTTTTTTTGGAGGGAGGCTATTTTCTTAATTGTATTTAGAACAAAACAGAAGATCACAAAATACGTAGATCCAAATGATTGCATCTGTAAGCAGCAGTAGTATTAAAGATTATCACCTAATCTGAGCAAAATGTTTCTGTTAATCCTGATCCTTCAGCATGAGCCACAGAAACCCGACTTGGTTTTACCCCACAGATGCTTCCAGGGCTATGGGCTTCATCACCTACTCTGTCACAGGGCCCTGAACTAACTGATGTTTGGGGGCTTTAGGCAGCAAGCTAAGGAGTATCTGAAAAAAGTAGGATATGCTCTTAGTTCCCAAAAGAAGCATTGCAATCAATGTCCTGCTGAGGACTGTGAAAACTATGAACTAAGGTCTCTTAGAGCAAGAAATGCTGCACCATTCTTTATGCTCTGTGAAAGCACCTCGTAAAAAGCAGAGAACTTTAAAGGTAGTGAAAACACTGTTCAGACTGTGATCTGGCTCCTTTAAGCTTGTCGCCTTTATGTCACAAGCTCAGTTCATGCAGGGGGTCAAGAAGAACTGTGCTGTTGAGCCATCAAATCACTGGAAATTATCAAGCTTTCAGATCTGACTGTGAAGAGCGCTGGAGCTTCTGAAATCAGGTTGCATGAGGCAGCATCTCTTTGTCATGGCATCATTTCAAATATGATTGCAGCTACGCATATAAGCTGAGGCTCAGACCTCAGAGAGAATAGAAGAAGGATAGGTACCAAGAAAACACTTCTCACATTCTGTAGTGCAACACTGTTTGATAGTCAGGTGTTGTCTTTGCCCTATTCCAGGTTTTATATGTGTCTGGGCATGTGCTCTCTGTATATCTTACCAGGGTTCTTAAAATGGTTTGTAGCAGGAGCAGTGCAAACTGAATTATTTATTGCACTTAATTGCAATGTTCATAAACTGTTTGGGAAGTGCAGGAGTATTTGTTCAGCCAAAGGCAGAAGTTTGCAAATTATGTGGTGTTCTTTGAGGTCTTTCTTTCACAGTGAAGTGAAATAAAGAATTTTGCTCTTGAATTTGGCAGACGTAGGACACAAAGTGTTGATTAGTCTTCCTGATGGGGCAGCTGAAAAACGTTAAATAGGTAGATTAAAAACAACGAATGGCAAATGATAGTTTTCTCACTAAAATCTTCATATATCCATTATTTTTTTTTTCCCATGGTGTGCTGAGTAGTCTAGCTGACTAATACAGCTCCATGTATTTTGCTTTACTTCTAGCTTTCAGTAGTGGTCAGTCTGTCCACACTGGTTTCTTCTGCTAGAAGGGACCACCATTTTGAAACTATTTGAAAAGATTTGTTGGTATGAACACTCGAGGAACTCTCAGGTGAATGGGATGCTGTGGGTCAGTTGTAGCCAACAATGAGCAAACGAACAGGCTGATATATCTGGACAAACTGAGCCACCTTGCAGAATAACAGCCAGATGAATAGAGTACCTTTGCTACACATGAATCACTGCTACAGTGGTTCTCTTCCATTCATTTGGCTATGTTTTCTCACAAGCACATCTGTGCTACAGCCATTTTTCACTTGTGTTTATTTACCAGTACAAGGCATATATACTATATTTCACTTGCTCAAGAAGAAAGTAACACTGAAAACCTTTCTTTCATGTAGCAGAATATACCGAGTGCTTTGAAGGTCTGTCAGTGAGACAGTTGTAGAGATCTAAGATTTCAAGGCACGCTCTGCCGAAGGACACAGGTTGAAATACTGCTCTTAGCCTTGAGCTTTGCTTTTACATATTTGGGTAGGCTGCATTTTTCTTCCTCTCAGTTCTGAAGTTGCTCATACAAGATAACCATGTCTTCTACAGTCTCTCTGTAGCTCCAAACCTTGTCAGTCTTACCAGGGAAAAGGAAATAAAGGCAACACCAGAAAGACTGAAATGAAAAGAGCTGGTTCAGCCTTCAGAAAGATCTTTGGGAATCTTCCAGCTTTCCTGCAGTGATCCCTGTAGACCACTGCAGAGACCAGAATCCTGGTTGCATGCGTTTGCCTTGATGTTTATTTCATCTGCATCACTCATGCTGCACTTCAGCTGCGAATTGCTTCTGCCACAGTGTGTAGTGTGTAGGTAGGCAATTGTGACTAATTTTGGATTACTCAGAGAGGAGCATAGCTTCTGCTATCCTCCGGGCCCTGGCTAGCCAAAAGGGTCACAAATAAAGGCAAATCTGTTCTGTGAGATCTAGACTAGATTACTAAAATCTAGCAGTGATATGAGTCACCATAAAGACTTTTTCTTGAACCTGAGGGTGATTATTTTTTCTTTGGTCTTGTAAATAAGCTTGAATGTTGCTCTGACCAGCAACTTCCTAGTTCTTATTTGTTATATCTCATTGTATCTTACACTTTCTTTTACATCTCTCATAGTTTTTACTTTCTCCTGAATGCAATTAAAGTGTTCCTGGCATGTAATTGTGTATCATTGAAGGATGTAACCCAGATACCATGGGCACATTTATTTGCAGTTCTCTATGCAAAACTCCCATCCTAAATATAAACACTCATCTGTTAGTTATTTTCATGCAAAAAAAAGATGGTGGATGCATTAACAAAAAGCTAATTCTCTCCAATTTGCATCATAGAGAAGAAGCTATGAAGCTGAGTTACTGTG
Source organism: Lagopus muta (assembly GCF_023343835.1). Classification (NCBI taxonomy): domain Eukaryota; kingdom Metazoa; phylum Chordata; class Aves; order Galliformes; family Phasianidae; genus Lagopus; species Lagopus muta. The sequence goes on from NC_064434.1 coordinate 98,158,119, forward strand.
TGGTGCTGAGTTACTGTGCAGTGGAAAAAAAAATATTTGGCAGCAAAAACAGCTGGAAAAAACTTTATACTGATTGGTTTTACATACTGACTATTTTACTAATTTTATTTCTTCAATTTGGGATTGTTATGGCCTGGAAGTCTACTTTTTTGGGGGGAAGGAGTTTCTTTCCTATGGAATACATTCTGTTGTTTTGGGATGACCACCAGGTCAATGAGTGCTGCAAATTTAAATAACTTTCACTTTTCTTTATCTTTCCCTAGAGAAAATTACTTCTTGTAAAGATTCCTGACAAATGTTTTACATTTACATTACAATTAAGCTATAACATAAGAGAACAAGGCCACCGTGTAAGATAACTGTAATATCTGATACAGGTAATGAGGCAATAAAGCTGCTACAGAGTTTGATTACCTAAGGGAAATCAATTCAACAATTTGCAGGGGCCGCTGATGACAACTTGTTTTGGGAAAGCACTCAAAGCACAGACCCTATATCCAGTGAACAGCAGTCAGGCTGTTTGTATACTGAAAAAAAAAAAAAAAAAGTCTAAATAATCTCAGTAGTTTATTTACCTAGCTTTTAAACAATGTAAAAATTATAAGATCATGAAAGGTTTTTGCGGATTAGTGGAGAAATTCCTGAAACTCTCCATCCATGTCCCCTTTGGGCTGGAAGAGGTAGATCTCTGTTCTGCTGCTATTAATGTTTGCTCTTTTGGCATAAAGAATTCCTTAAAAAGCTTTCAAAGTCATATGCCAGGGAGAATCAAAATTAATGTAGGATTTACAAAGTACCTCTTGTGTTGAAGTCAAGTATTAACTTACTTAAGTCTAATCCCAAAGAGGTGACCTCTGCAAATGAAGAAACAAGGTGCATATACAGTAGAGGTGGCAGTGATGTCTTTTTAGTTTATGTACCTTCGAAGTTCTAAAGGTTTTTTCTAAAAATTGTTGTCTTCAAGTTCTCTTTTCAAGAGACAGTTTAAACAGTGTTTGTTTATCTTTTGGATTTAAATGAAAGTTAGAGACAACATGGTAAAACACATGCTTGCAATAATGAGGTGACATTGTCAAGGTAATGTAAAGTGCTAAAGTATAACCTTGGCTACTCAGTCACTATATACTTGGGAATGGGACTGGGCTTTTCAGAGCATCTCTGCACCAATATGTTCACATGTAAGTGGAAGAATCACTGCAGGGAGACGCCTTGGCTCTCAATGACATTTCAGACCTGAAGTTGCTTCGTCCCCAGGTATGGCTGGGACTGAATAGATGTTTCTTTCCTAAATCTTGTATAGAGAATAACTAATTTTCCTCCCCTAACCTTTCCTCATCATATGTATTACCTTATGACTACTAGTATTTTCACTTAGACTGATAATGTAGTAGTGCTAGGAGTTGCTTCTTTTTATTATTGCCTTTGCCTCCAGTCTTGCTGTTCCTTCTTTTACTTTCCTCTGAAGAACTAGAACTCTATCAGCAAGGAACCAGAGCCCAGATAACTCCCCGTATCCCTTTGCCCCAATCTTCCTTCTTTGGATTTTGCCCATGCTGTTCCCATCCACTGAATATGTGGCAGTGAAGTTTTTTTTTACCCTTCTGTTACCATGCCACGGAGATTTGGACTTTATTTTTCCTACTACCCTGCATAAGTCCACATTTGTCCACATCTCCTGCCTGATTACTTTTCTTTTCTGTACTTTTTCTCCATTCATATATAAACACTGTCTGTGCCTTTTTCTGTATTGTTTTATGCTTGGAGAATATTCTTTCAGGTTGTTTGATAAGTCTTTGCACTTTTCTTATTGGTATTCCTTCTTAACACCATTTCTACAAAGCCAACAAGAGGTGAGTCTGTGAGTCTAAATGAAAACTTCACTTCTCATTAAAGCTGTGTGATTGCTTGAGGGCAGAAGCTGAATGATCTCTTTCAGTATAGATCATGTCTTACTTTATCTTTCTTACATGCACTAACAATGTTTCCTTGAAAAGTGGGAAGTGAGTTCTTTGAGGCAGCGTTTGTGACGTACATGAAAACCATAATGGTTTTAACTGGTAAATAAGATTTATGCAGTAAATATAAAAGTGTTTATTTGAAAAGATAGTAAATGAAATGGAGAGGGAAGCAGCTGGGTGTATTGTATAATTGATTCAATAAAGGAAGTATTTGGGAGCACTGAATTTGAACAGTAAGTGTAGAATTGTTTTCTGTTGAGAAACTTGCTTTATCTGAGTAATATTTTTGCACTAGCCATATGATTTGGAATGCACACAGCAATCTTGTTTCTAAGTGTCCTAGATTCAACAAGATGATTCTTACTTGTCTCTACTGGCTTTACACTAATTGGACTCATCATTAAGAAGCAGCCTAGAATGGGGACTGAACAGGATTTAGAGGAAATTCAAACAGAGATGCTTGTGAAATGACTTAAAAACTGTAGTATGCGTGAGGTTTTCCTTGTTTTAGTAGATACTTAATTCCAGATAGTTGCTTTGTGGCAAAATCTTGGCTGGAGTCAAGGAATCCTTAAACTTAACATAGCTAAGGGAAATTGATAATAATGTCCTCTTGACTGTAAGCTGACCTAAGTCACCTATATTAATATGACATTTAGAAAGCTGTTTTTCTTACAAAATTTTCTTACAAAATGTTCTAACTAAATCAGGTTAGTTGTGCTGCCATCAAATAGCCAACTTTTTTTTCTGACAATGAAAATATAAACTCAATGTACATGACAGTAGAAAAGCTCCATCAGATGGAGTGAGGGTGGTGAAGGTAGAAGCTAATGTTCTTATGAAGGGAGTAAAAAGTAACCCATTTGGTTCTGTGTTGAAGGGTACTTTAATTTTTTGTGATTTTTGTGAATATTTTCTTATAATCTCTTTCTCCGTATATATTTGTTCAGAAATTCTGACAGGTGCTGAGCACAGGAACAGAGCCTGCCTGAATGATTTGACTCATGATTCCGGAGAACATACATGCCAAGAATTTGTTTGTAGACGCTTTGCATATCATCTTAATTATTTTCCAAAAAGATGTCTAAAAAAATCCATTCTGTGTCTGTAGATGTTCAAACTTCCTGTACTAAATTTTATCCTCTTTTAGGAAATTTGGTGGGTTTTTTGTTCCATATTTTAAAAATACTTACTACAGTAACTTGTTGATCTCTAGTCAGGACAATAAATACTGTGGCTGTACTCCTGAGGCTTATAAAAATAATAGTGAGTTAGGAAGAGTACAAACCATTATCTTAAAACTTCCTACATGGTAGCATTTTAAGTAGAAGCACAGATCTGTTAGAACAAACATTACAACTCTTTTTAGCATGTGATGATCCTTTTTCTTGGATCATCTCACTGGTGTGTGGCTTTTTTTTTTTTTTTTTTTTTTTTTTTTTTTTAACTTATATTTTAAATTCAGCAGCAATAAGCAACTGTCATCTTGGCAAATTTAACAATAGGATTACTGGTATGGTCCACATTGTTTCCTGCATATCCTGCAGTAGTAGCAGTGAGTCATGCTGAAAGTAAAGCACTGATGGCGTGACTCCTGTGTACATTGCAAAGTAAGAGATGATGAGAATTCTCATTGTTTGCATTCTTAGCAAGCAAATGGGCAAAGGTTGAGATTAAGAATTGAGTGGAGATTAAGAATTACTGTGGCTTTATGGTGGGATGTGTGTGTATATACATATATACATCTGAAGATCTGAATAAGGAGAAATTAAATACTGTGCAGAAAGCTGTGTCAGGAACCTGCTACAGAGTTATGAACTGTGTATAATTCTTCAAGTCCTATGTATGTGTTTCAATGAAAGGCATTTTTAGATGGTTATGAGATTTTCTTTTGATTTTGCATGCAATATCATTTCAGTCATAGCAGAAGGTTGTGTGATAGCTATTGAATTGAAAGTGTTCCACTTTTTCAGTTGCTGCTCACCATTTATTCAGGAATGATCCTTCTTAATTAACTCCTCCTTTCCATGTTGTTTCTGGTAACCAAGGTATACTCAACTGTGCAATGAAATTATAGTTTTAGAGGCTGAATTGTGAATAAGAAAGGTGAAAAAAAATTGCTAAGCAACTACTTCAACAAGAATGAATAATGTTGTGCAGCAACAAAACAAAAAGAACATAAATTGTATGCAAAATGTAATTGCTCATGGTAGTTTTTTGTAAGATATTAATTCCTTACTGTACAAAGATCACATTCATGACATAAATAATTAGAACAAAATGACTCTGGAAATTCTTACCTAACACCTCACATGGAGTGTCAAAAACATGACTTCGTATGTGACATTTCTAAATAATCCAAATAATTCACTTGAATTCAGTTGTATGTTAAGAAGTCATTTTTAGGAAGTCATTCCCATTTAACTACTTTTGTATATTGCACATTGCTACCTATGGAAAAAATGTAAGATTTCTTGCTGATGATCTAAAGAATGTGAGTAAGATAGCTGGCAGATGGCTTACAGATATCATTCTGAAATATCTTATACTGACAAATAATAACGGTGTGTATAATTAGCACTCTGCAGATGGTATACAAAATGATCTGCATTGTCTTAGTCCAGAAATGCAGAAATCTTTTTCTTTTCATTTTTATTTGACTAATTTTGAGAGAATTTTGAAAGCATGGCTTGTAATACTATTCAGAATAGACCCTATCATAGCTGAGAATGGATGTCCCTTCATGAATAACCCCTTAACTTTGGAGTCCTGGTCCATGTCCTGCCATAATATCAGTAATAATGACACACAGGTAGATTATATCAGAATGATGTGAAGTTTCTAAACTTTTAAAGATATGGTGTCAGATTACAATTGAGACACATGACTTTTATTTCTCTGAAGTGGATAAATTATCAGCTTTTTTCAAGCATACAATGCACTTGCAGTCTAAAAGTTCTTTCCAGCATGAATAACTGTACATTCACTTTCATACTGCCCCAATGTTGATTCTAGATGATGCTTTTTCACTGAGATGTTGGCAAAGGCAGCTGACAAAAAAAAAACCAGACTTTAGTGACCTCTTACTGTAATTATATTGTTACTACCATTTGTATTATAATACCAGTAAGGAGCATTCATCTCTAATCAATGCCTCATGTCTTAGGAACTGGAGAAACACACAGAAAATAATTTATGTCTTTAAGGAAATTTCCACAAGCGAGCACAGCTACCAAAGAGGCTGAGAGGAAACAGGAAAATGGTATTTTGTCATCTTTGTGTATGACTTGTTGGATAACTGAGGAGAATGTGAAGTTTAGAGGGAAGATGCCATAAGGGACAGTGAAAAGACAGATAGAAAGATATTCATTTTTAAAGAATTACAGCACCATAAATGATGGCAGAAGGGGGTCACAAAACAAATAGGGATTGGAAATAGTCTTTCAGTGGGTAATGAAAGATTAGAAGGAAAGTGCCCTTTATGGAATTTTTCTAAAAGAGTAGAAAGAAAACTCCTTGTGACTTTTGTGATAAAGGATTCCATACAAGGATACAAATTAAAAAGTTGGTTTAGTTTAAATGACTGCCTAGGAATATGATCCTTCCTGCAGTGTTTGGGTTGGCTATGAACAGTTACAGACTTTATTTTTTCAAAGCTAGAGTAAATGATACTATACTAAGCAAAATGGAGGGGAAGTATGAAAGTAATTTTTAGTAGCATGGCAGTAGCTAGACAGGATTTAACTCAAAAATTCTATGCAAGATACACTACTGAGTTGAGACAAGTGCTCAGGTAAGGTTGGGTTTTATCAACCTGAGTAACAGGTGAAATAGCAAGTTACACTGATTGAAGAAAGAGGGAGGGCCTGTGGGATTCCATCGATCAGGAACTCTTTTTTAGGTTTTCTTGGACTTCATGGCTAACGATCACTGAGAAGTGGGCCAAGACAGCATTTGCATAGGAATCAAATATAAAATATATGTAGGTATTTGAGGTGATGGCAAGGTGAAGATATCTGCATTTCTGATCTCATGTTAAATGGGATATGCTGTAGAAGAACTGGGTCCTTTCAGAAATGAGGGAAGTTAGATTCATGTAGGTACAGCATGAGAGTAAGGAGAAAGAAGAAAAAAATAACAGAAAATGGTAATACCAAGAATGTATATCAAAGCATGTGAAAATGGAGTTCCTATTCTAAAGTCAAAACTACGAAACAGCCATCAGGGACTGGTTGTCTCTCAGTAAAGCATATGGGTAAGAAAAGCCAAAGCTAGGTAAGAAGTGGTTGAGACTGAACTATAGAAAAGGAGATACTGGGTAACCAGTAGCAGCAGTTTGTCTAAGATCTCAGAAGTGAAAGGTCAAAGAAGCAGGTGACAAAAGGAAAGAGACAAATGAAGTCATGGGTATTGCAAAAATACACTGCAATTTGAGGGGAAAAAGTAACAGGGGACAGAGGAGAAGAGCAACAAGACTGAGACATATGAAGGATTAGAGAAGAAAAGGAAATGATTAATTCTTCATCTGTTGGAGGGAGAATAGAGGAAAGGAAGCAAGTGAAGAAAAACAGAATATATTGTGTCAGTGCTCCCTTGAAGCAAGACACTCGGATTCTGTGCGGAAACAGGAGTCAAAGTGAGAATGTCTATTTGAGGAACCAAAGATGTTGAAAAGTTTGCAAGGATTTTAGAAATGAGCAACAGGATCCCCAGATGACCTGCTTCTTACAGTGAGAACACTGGAACAGTCTAAAAGGACTGTAAATTCAATAGCCAAGTCTATTAGAACATAAACTAGAAGGAAATCTTTGAAAACAGAAAGAACTTCAGCTGAGACAGATAAAAAGAAGTTGTAAACAAAACTGCCCCTCTCTGCTCTGCTCATGCAGGGTGATAGTCTTCTTTCATTCTTGCTTCTTATCAACTTGGATTTCTTCCTCAGAGAGCTCTATGCAGGTTTGTCAATGTCTCTTTCTTCCCTTTACATCTGAGCCACAGTTGTGAGGCAGCTACAGGTAACATTAGTATTTGCTGGCTTCTGGGGATCTGGTTATCCTGGGCTGCTAGGATCTCCGTGCTGACCTCTTGTACTCCTTTTATTCACGTCTTGGACTACACTTAAGCAGGCTGGATATTTGATTTTCCCTTATCTCTACACTTCCTACCAGAAGGTCCACCTGACCCAATTGTACACTGATTGAAGATAAATATGTGCAACAGTAGCAAAGCAATTGCATGATGACATGGAATTTAATTCAAGTGAAAGAGATTTGCTTAATGAGCTAAATGCTATTGAGATAAATCCATAGTAGATATCTGGCCTGGTTTTCTTCAGTAAGAAGTGTTAAGAATGCAGGATGAGGATGCATGCAAAGTCAGCAAAGGAGAGCAAGGCGTTCAAGCAGCAAGCAATGAAAGAGAGTTTGAACAAACATGTTATGGTATGTATGGTTATGGTATGATCTGAGGTGAGGGCAGACAGCTCTCAGAAGGAGAGATACAGCATATTTGAGCAAGAAGAGCAATGTTAGATGAAGCTGAAATGTCTGTTATTGTTGGCTGTCTGATGTCGAACACCTGTACTATAGATGTCATAAGCCTACAGCCATACTTTATTATCTTTTTCTGTACTTACCTTATTTTCTTTTGTTTGTCGTCACTTGGGACAAGTAGATAATGACATACATTTCAACAATAATGAAATCCATTTTGGAAACAAAACCAAGGTGGATGATATGGCTGTGTTCAACTTGCATGTAAAAAGGCACCCAGTGTTGGAGTCCCACAGAGACTGGGAGGTGAGGAAGACCTAGGAAAAACCCCTTGAAAAACTGTTGCATGCATGCATCTGGAGAGGATAGACGGTTTGGCAGGAAACAGCATGTTAGATGTAAATTATAGCAGTCTGGTTTCCATAGCAGGTTCGAAGAACCTGATTGATTCACCTCCATACAGCCCAGCACACAGTAAGAATGCAATATGTTAATGCTCCTTTGAAGCTTCCTGCTGCTACAGTTGTACCCACCTCCATGATATGAGATCAGTTGGAGTTATTACTCGCTGAAAGTGAAATGAATGCTTAGCAACTGAGGATTTTTTCTTTTTTAATGCCTAGGTCAATTGTGCACATCTTATTTTTGCTATTACTCTTAGTGAGGATGAGTACTCTTGTGTTGATTTTGGCAGTAGTGCCACTTTAGAGACATGTCAGAACAGCACACACAAGAAAATACCCTCTCTCAGCTCTTACGCTCAGGTTTTCTGTAAAATCTTGGGCCATTACAGTCTATAGGTATTAGCATCTCTTTAGTCAATCATACCTGTTGCTCAGCCTCTCATTGAATTCAGGTGGTTAGCTTTGTTTTTTCTGTATCTGACTGTGTTAAATGTAAATTGCACCATTATTTACGATGGATTTACTCTGAGCAGTGAGCAGAATTAACAAGAGGATTGAGAAGTGCTTTGGGGTCCAAGAATCTATGGGAAGCGCATACATGAATTTGAATAATGTTGGATGATCAAATACACTCTTGAGATTTACTCAGCGATATTTTCCTAGTTTGTGGTGCATTACATTATAGAGTGATAAAATGAACATCTGTAAATGTTCCTTGAGTTGTGTTAGATATTTTGGGCTACTACAGCTTGATAGAGGTTGATCATCTGCAATTCTTGTCTTTACTTGCAGATGGTCCATTTAAAACTTCCAGGATACTGCCAATTAACTGAATTCATGATGTGGCTGGTAAAACTGGTTTTGTGTGCAATTTATATGGAACTGATAATCTTGATTCAGAAACAACCGTCATAATAGCATGACTATTCCTTTGTGGACTGCAAAACAAATGTTAAAATACCTCAGAGCTATGTACAACAAAATAGAAATAGTTGGCATTTAAGAAAAGTTTATAAACATACTGGAGCACAGTATAAGCCAAAGTGATGATTTAATCTATTATCTCGAGTTGCTGTCTTAAGACTTCAAATTTAACACTTCAAAAGGCACTGGAGAAGAAAGTTAAGTTTCACCTTAGTACATTAAATCTCTTGTTTAAGGTTCTTTTACTGAGTTCTCAGTGTTTGTAGTAACAGTATTGAGACTGGGAAGATTTCCTGGTTTCTAACATGGAAGAAGCTGATAGAAACTTTCTTTGACTGGGGAGTGTCGTAGGCAAAATAAAGTGTCAGTTGCGTATGAACGAGTGGCAGTGAATGTTAAAAACTGAGATTGTGAACTTCCAAGGAGAAGCTTAGTATTTGCTCGCTGCAACCACTATGGGTTGATTTTTAAGGTCTAATAAACATAAGGCTGTGGTGAGGAGTGAGCAACTGTGAAAAATGTTCACGTAGAAACATTAACCATGTTAATTGTTCAGTAAACCCTGTTTTTTTTTTTGTTTTTTTTTTTTTAAGAATCCATTGCAGATGTGACTTTTTTTTGGTTGGTTGGTTTTGTTTGTTTGTTGTTTGGTTGTTGTTTTTTGTCTTGCCAGCAACATGGAGAAATCATTTAAACATGAATTTACTAATACATGAATTCTTAACCACTAATTTGCTCATGGGCAGAGCAGTACAAGTGCAGAAAGATTCAAGCATTTAGCCACTTCCATCATCCGAAAGGCTCCCTTTCTTATACTTGTGACCACTTTTTACCACCCAACTTCCCAGAGGATGCACCATGAAGTACAAAGAGCACCTGCAAGGTTTAAGGTAACATTCTATCCTTGACAGTAACAGCAACAATGCTGTCAGCTCCTGATTTTCTACTCTGTATTGGATGGCAGCAGCAGTTGATCTAATTGATGTTGAGTGGCCACATGGCATGTGGCCTTCCTTCTAATGGCTTGCATATAGTCTGCAGGAAACATCGGTTCTCCTCCATTTTGTACACAGTCCTGAATGTTCAAACACCTTACGCTACCTTGTGGGAAGAACACACCTGGGCCGTGCAAAAAGTAAAAGTTAGAGGAACTCTGGGATTTTAATGCTGGCGAATTCTGAGTGTTTATATAGGGTTTGACTGTATGTGGGCTTCAGGATCTGGTTTATGTTTCTCTGAAGAAGATCTTAGTGTATGAGAGTGAGAACTTAAAAACAAATGGAGGAGGAAATCTTACAAGTATTTACTTTCAGCAATCCTAACTCATATTTGTATTACTTCATAGTTAATGAAGAGTAATTCCTCTGACTTCAGTGGAACTTTTCCTAATCTGAGTGTCTGAAGGAGAGCTGTCTCACATACAAAGACCTGATTGCATACTTGACAGCGCTGGCATTTCTTTTGCTTTGTTACACTTGTAGGTCTTTGCAGTTCCTTGTCAGTTTGCAAAAGACATTCACTCTCAACTATTTGTGTCTTATGCTGTTGTGTCACAAATGTGTGCATTTGTATATTATTGAAATGCCTGAGAATGTGAGTTAAGACTTACGCTCCAATGATTGAAAGTACAGATCTGAAGACAGATCCTAAACAGAGAAAAGGAGAAAATTCTTCTGTGACCATATTAGATAAGAAGTCAAGAGGAATAGGAATAAAAATGGAACTGCCACAAGTGAGGCTGAGAGAGACTTTGGAAGAAATATTGATAGGAAAAAGCAAAAGATTCTTCAGCCTTGAAAGCAAACAAAAACCACAGACACACACACAAAAAACCAAAATAACGAGCAATGAGTGAAGAATGGTTTGGTACAGAGAGAGAGAGAGAGAGAGAGAGAGAAAGCAAAATCCAAGCATAGCTAGGAATCAAAATTTGTGTTGGTTTGTGTTCCAATTTTGCAGGCCTGTGATGTTGACCATTACAGCAAGGACAAGATGTCTAAGAGGGGTGAAGTTATATAGGTAGAAATTACCACTTCCTAAATGGGAACCTGAAGAACATAATCTTTTCAAGCCCAGAGACCAACTAATTTCCATCCTGCATTGCTGAAAGGGCTGGCACACGAAACTGCAAGACTGCTGGTGAATATTTTTAATAAACCTCAGGGGAGAGTGGATATGAATACCGAATAGCAAATGTTCTACCTTTATTTAAGAACAGGGAGAAAAAGTGATGAGGAAAAGGACAGGCCATTAATCTCCCCTCAGTAGCATGCATGGCTTAAAACAAAGCTTGAATGAAGGGCTAATTAAGATACATGAGAAAATGGGCAATGGATTTAAGCATAACCTGGACTTGCCATGCATCATCTAAAGAAAAGGCAGGCACCCGGCATTTTTGTCTCCAAGTTGAGTACTCTAAAATTTGAGAATGCTTCTAAGTATATTCTCTCTGGAGAAGATTCCTAATTATCACCCCTTAGTGGCTCAGGCTTCACAGTGTTTGTGAAGCATTTCCCTATAGACTTCTCTAAAATTTTCTGCTGAACAAAGTGATCTTCAGTTGTCATTTAAGATACAGTTACAATTTCCTCTCTGCAAACCAAATACCAAAAGCTAGATGAAAACCTGAGGCTTACTATGATGTTAAGATGTTTTATATGATTTTTTTACTACTACTAATTTTGATAATTGTGTGCCTGCAGTTGAGTGTCCTTGCAAAAGAGGGCTAGCGTGTACTGAACTGGCCAAAACATTCAAGCATCTTAATTTTACTTCAAGGCAAAACCGTAGCATTTATAGTTTTTGAAATGCTTCTTAGGAGTAGCCTTCAAACTACATCATTACAAACAATCAGTCAAGTAAGCAAACAGAAGAGAACATTTTTTTTTTTCTGTAAATGTAATGCAATTTAAATGAAGTATCCTAGAATTACTTTAAAAATGTTTAAATGATGGACATCTTTATGACTCTTTTGTGTTGAGAGAGAGAGAGAGAGAGAGAGTCTAAGGAAAAGTCAACTTGCATTAAGCACTGACTCAGCCTGCTTCTATTCTTCAGCTCTCTCCTCTATTTCTATGCTTTACTGTATCTGTGGTGCACTGGGGCAACATTGACTGAAGCATGTTTGGTAGCCCTGGATTTCACATTAATCATATGACTTTTCTTTAAATTGCTAGATCTGTATGCAACAGTAACAGTATATACTGATAGATATACGTGGAAAGTAAAGTGACCCAAATGCTTCTTGTAAATTGCTGTAATGAGCAAAATATGCTTAAAGTGTGTTTACTTTAAAAGTTACTTTAAACTTTTTCCTCTCTATATAAATGACCCTAGTACATTTTGAGCTGCTTAGGATATTGCCTCAGAGATCCTTATAGCCACTACAGTATTTGATTCTAAAACACTTCTGATTAGCTGTAAGTTGTCTTCAGGCTGCTGAGAAACAGAAATGATATTCCTGCTTGGAGCTAGGGAAAATACCAGCCAGTGTTCTTCATCTTCTGTCTACCTCAAAATGTGCAAAGACTTCTGGAGAGGCTTTCAGAAGAGTTTGCACATGATACTCTGATGTGTTAGATAGGCATGGCTTTAAAATCTAACTCTGGCTACATGCAGAAAACACTAAACACCAAGAAACAGGACTGATACTTACCAAAGGCACCACAGACATAACTGTTATCTGATCTCTCAAAACATCTCCCAGTAAGAACGACAGAGTGAATGTGTATGGGACACTTAATTAAGGGTCATCACTGTGAAGTGGATGAAAAAACTAAGCCAGAAGAAATATGGAAGGTGGAAGGATCCACTATTAGAGTTTAATCATGTCACCCTCGGAAATCAATTTCAAAAGTTTCATTACATCTAGGAATATGAAGAAGTCTGAGACTGATGTCAAATTTGGATCAATATTTGCTTATCTCTTCAATTTTACAACCTTCTTATTCAGTGTAGACTTTACTGTATTTTGCTTGCCTGATGTTTTCTAAATCAGAGTGAAAGTATATCCTTATCAACTTGGGAATGTCCATATACAAATCAAATCTTACTTTGAGCTAAACTCTGCCCAGATCAAAAAATTAAAATGGCAGCCAATACTTCCTGTCATTATATCGAGTACTTAGGATTTATAAAACTAAAGAAAGAAGTTGAAGAAAATTGTTTCATGTGCTTGCTTTAGCACTAGTTTCACTGGTAACAAAGTAGAGAAATATTGTTTATTTATAGACAGTAATTTTGTTGATGTTACCAGAATCCTGAGGAGGAGCTTTTTATTATGGTAGTAGAAATAGGAGTACCAAGTTTTTTTTTGTTTTTTTTTTTTTTAAAAAAAAAAAAAAGGAAGAGGAAGTGGCAAACTGTGCAAATCCTGTTGCTAAATGACTGATACCTTATAGATCAATTGTGTTCAATTTTTGTCAGTTTCCAAATGCTGAAACTGCTATTAGACACAGCTAAATTCATTAGCTATGAATTTGGGCAGAAAAAGATAGGAATGATAACTAGAATTAGTTAAGAATATGTCAGTAAATGTTTGCAAATTGATAATCAAACCGGCAGTCTAGACACTCAACATGAAAAGCGTGTGCATTAGAGAAAAATACCCTGGTAAGAGAGGATATGAAAGCAAGGTTAATATCTTATTTCTCTCACCAATGGACAGATATTAGCCATTTTAAACACATCAAAATCTTTGCTTACATATATAGAAAAACCAAAGCCTGAATTGATTAACTTTGTGAACACATCACTAATATACTAGCCCAAAAATATATAAATAAAAATCTTGAGACGCTTCCTCACAAGTCCAGTTTTCCATTGGTTTACATAGCATGATGTGTATGGACTCCCGTGCTTCACTGAGTCTGCTTTCAAATGGATACTGAAGTCTCATCTTTTGTGGAAAAGGATAGAGAGTTGCAATTCAGCAGTTCCTTAAACAGAAACCTCCCTGTCCCTGGAGGTGTGCAAGACCAGATTGGATGGGGCTCTGGGCAGCCTGGTTTAGTATTAAATGGGGAGGTTGGTGGCCCTGCCTGAAACATAGGGGTTGGAAATCATGATCCTTGAGGTCCTTTCCAAATTGGGCCATTCTGTGATTCTGTTCTAGAAATATCTGTTGTTCCTGATGAATGGGAAACATTGATAATTTGATCAGATATCATATTGATACCACCCAGCTTTCTCATTAGCAACTAAAATGACTCAAAATCAAAATGTTATAAAATGTATGGATGAAGAATATATAAAAGTTATGCCTCAAATTGAACTGTAAACAAGAAGTCATGGAGAAAAAATTCCTGTCTGAAATGCTTCCTTTTGTCTCTTTCTAGTATTGGCTTAATAAGATGTGTAGCACTAATGAAGTTCAAAGTGATACAAGTTTTGGAAGTATGATAGTTGCTGGGAAAGAGAAGATTAGTTATGCAAAAGGATCTAAATTGGTTGTTAAGCTGAAAAGAGCAAGGTTTTATTTTGTTTTTTATTGTGTTTTATTGTGAATTGTTTCCTCTAGTGATAATAATGGTAAGGGTAGAGACAAGTCTTGAAACTGGAAAAGTCTTGAAACTGATATATTTTGATCTGGACATAAAATCAGTGGAATTATCTGACTTAATATATTTATGTAATCATAAATATGTACATAGATAACTATCAAATATTTGGGGTACAGAAGGTATATCAGCTGTAGCGTTGGTGTTTGTGGTCACAACTGGTCTGGAGTTTGCAACTGTAAGTGAATATTGACCTAAGTAGGTCCAGACCCAAAAGCCACACAGCTGACTCAACGTTTTGAAATGGTATGGATGCACTATACAAGAAATGATAAATAAATTTTCTATGCTGTATGGCTGTTCAGAAAAATACAAGAATAACAAACTTATGAAGCTGGAATCCAAAGATGATAAATTCAGAAGTGAAATTTAACACATGAATCAGGAGGATGATTGTTTCCTTAACTTGACAAGCATGGTAGTCCATCGTCAAAGATTTTAAAGAATGGTTTTCCTCCTGAGAGTACACATGCTAGTCTAATCAGGAATATTTCAAGAGAATGCAATGATTAACACATGAAAAATGCCAGACACAAACAACAACAGTCCCTTCTGCTATCGTGATCTGAATTAGCAACCTTAAAAATAAGGATGAACAAACAAAGCCCTAACTTGCATTGACTCATACAAACAACAGAATTGCCATATCAAAAAAAATATTGAAAATGTTCCAAATGTGGAGGGAAAAAAAAACCAACAAAACACTGGTACTTTACTGGTCCCCAGAAACTTCATAACAAGCAGTACATGGAGACCCACAGCAAAGTGTTCTATCACAGAGAACACCTATCAAATGTGTTTTATCAAATGCCACACCTGAAAGCCTGTGATTTAAAGGTCAAGAGTTTATTATCCTTTCATTAAACAATCTAAATGGAAATTAAAGAATTAAAATTAATTTTAAAATTTAAAATTTAATTTAATTCTTAAAAATTTAATTCTTTAAAATTAAAGAAGGGAGAAAAACAACAGCTATAATGACTGTAAGATAAAAGTTACCTCTTTTGTAAGGTTTATTGTTAAAGTCTGCTAGATTTTAACAGTAAATGACAAAGTTGTGTGTTCTGTTGAGGATGAGAAACCTGAGGTACTTTCTTCAGTGTGATGACATTTCTGTTGTAATTTTCTTTTGAGTAAATTGGTAATAGGAAAATAAGGGGGAAGGTTTGTTCTGCCCATTCACTATCTTGCCAGATGCTCAAGATTCTGTCTTCAAAAGAAAAAAGAAAGCCCTTTCATTTGAAAACTTGTGAGCTATTTAGCTATAA
The DNA here is from genome assembly GCF_023343835.1 of Lagopus muta. Taxonomy (NCBI): domain Eukaryota; kingdom Metazoa; phylum Chordata; class Aves; order Galliformes; family Phasianidae; genus Lagopus; species Lagopus muta. The sequence goes on from NC_064434.1 coordinate 98,173,723, forward strand.
ATCACAGGAGATGCACCAACTTGAATGATTCCGCTAGTTTGCGTTCTGTGAATAATTACATTTTTTTCTGGGAGAAAATGAAATTATTATGTGGTTTAATATGGTGCTTCTTAATTTCAGAAGAGCATTGCCTTTTTAAGTTGTATTGCAAAGACCAAAATATTCATTCCCTTTTAATCTTCCACTGTTTCCACCTTTCTCTTGCTTTTATTATGCCATTAAGCAAACTAGATATATTTCAGCTGCTATGAAGTCGGCCATAAGGTGATGTGATGAAATGAAGGAGAAACCTTCATCTTTGAATTCTGTAACGATCAAAATAAACACATGAATTTATTCTGCCTGTAGCCTATTAATGATGTTTTTGGAAAAATAAATACATAAATAAATCCCTTTCCTTACTCTTGAAGTCAGAGAGTGCCAGTTTTCCATACACAGTGATTTGTTTGAATATACACACCAATTAAAAAGACAATGAAGAGAGAGTCCTAGCAATTCTGGAAGTAAATCTAGTCTCATAATAGTGTAATTATTTTATATGGTCTTCTTTCACTAGGCTCTAATTCTGTTTAAAATAAAGTTATATATTCCTCTTTTGTTCTGCACAGCAACAGATCAAATTAACAGTAACAGAATGTTCTATTAACTGAACTAATGGTGCAGCTCTTTCTGCTAAACTTGTATAACTCCTTAGAAACACCATGTGTTGCTTGTTCAATTCCAGTTTATCTCCTCATCATTCTAGTAAGTCAAGTGAGGTCTCTTCCTTCTTTAAGAATATCTCCCTACATCACAGTCTTGAAGTCTCACTTGCTGCTAATTGCACTGATTGCAAATGTGTTGACACTAAAGCTTGGTGAATGCTGAAAAGAAATCTGCAAATATTTATTTAATACATGCATTTGTTTTGGCACTGTTCACACCCTTGGAGATTTCTTTTCACTTGCAAGCTTAGTGGCATGAATGGTTGCAAAGCACTGTATTTTGAATAAATACTGTGTATTTCTGGAAAGTACATTTCAAAATCATAATGGCAAATGTTACTGCTGAAAAATCATTTCTTAAGCAGGCTATTGGACCTACTAACAATATTTTGCTATCCTGAAGATTAAATAGCTTGTGAGTTTTCAAAAGAGCATGAAAGATCAGTGAATTTGCCAGTTTGCACCAGCAGAAACTTGACTGCTAAGCCATATCCATAGAGCCATCTGGGCATCATTACTTGAGACGTACACAGTTTGTCCTTGGGGAAATGAGGAATTTAAATGCCAAAATAAATGTACTGTGCTACAGTTTAAAGTATACATTGAATTGTTTTAACATTGAATTTTTTGGAAACTGCAGAGCCCTGCAGTGATCATTTTATTGGTGAACCTTTGTGAAAAATAGTGCTTAAAAGATTCCTATTGCTGTGAGTCTTTGTTCTCTCAAAACTCCGCAGATGTTTCCCTTGCAAGATTTTTGTTCTCAGCTCAATGTACTTGAGAATGTAAGAAAATATGCTAATGGAGTTGAAAGGGAAAAAAGATATAGGTGAGAAGACAGCAGGAAAGAAGAGAAAGAATCCTTATTTTTAAATCAGAAAAGGGGAATAGATGATTTCATAATTTTTGACTGGTAAATTTTATACATGTTGTGAAAACTTGGTAAATGTATAATAAATGAGTATACAGATGTTATAATTAAGAAATACGCAAGAGAGTTTGGCTAAGCAGGTTATCACACCAGATAAGAATAGATAGAGGACTTATCCTTGTCCTGGGCTCACTGGAAATCTCTAAAAGGAAGGATCTCTTCTGGAGAAGAGACTCTGGAATTGCCTTCACCTGTGCTCCCGTGGCTGACTCATTGCTTGCCTCAGGTGATCAATCAGAGGTTCAGACCCTGATTCAGCAGTTCCCATACAGTAAATTAAATCATAAATTTTATTTCACAAAAGTATGGAACTTACTAAACTGATCTTTTACCTCTAGTATCTATTATTTTATATTTAAAGCTTGATCAGAATATTACCCATAAAATTTAAACCTGGGAACCAGCTTCAGCATGAGAAATAAAGTGATTTTTCCTTCTGATTATTCTTTAATGCATTTACTACAATGTTAGGGGAAATACAGAATGCTAGGTTGAAGCTTTTCCATAGCATTTAATCTTGGACTGCTCTCTAGGCTCAATTTACTGAATCCTACCTTGATGAAGTTACTTAAAAATACCAACTGATAAAAATGTGCTAGCATTCAACCTTATAGAAAAACTGCTTAGAGAAAGCATTTGTGTAAGATGCTGATAAAAATCAAGAAAGAATATAAGACAGAAAAAGGAGTTAAAATCCTTTGGAGAATAGTATATATGCCACATAATTTCTCTTTAGATGTTTCCCTTTTGTTTTTCTTAGTGCTGGCTGTTTACAGTTTTCATGTATGGAAACTGTGTAGACAAAATTCTTAGATTCGTTTATTGTCAGTGCAAATGGCTTTCCCCTAAGTATTATAATAAGAAACCAAATTATCTGCAATGTTTGAAGGCAATATACTGTTGCTGTGTGTGTATTCAGTGTCTCATAAATTCAGTTAATTGTTTTAATTGTTTATTTAGCAGTATCTGATTATACCTATCACCATAATTAAGCTAGTTCTGCTCTGAACTTTACATATATGCTCAGATGACAAGGTCTAATCAGTGGTGGTTGAAAGCACTAGTTGCACCTGTGGAGAGAAATAGAAAAATATCCTAAGAAGCTCAGGAGGTTACCAAGCTTATAGAAAATTACCTCTTTGGTGTTAATTGGTGTGAAGAAGAGTGAATACTTCTTTTACGAATTCTCAACCTAATAATGTTTCCTTTTTCTTTTCCTTTCTCCTTTAAGTGATGTGCAAAATTTTAGTAAGAGACTCCATGCCCTAAAGATCATACCTTTGAATTACCCAAGAATGGCAAAATGTGGCAGAAAAGAAGAACAGTTGTATTTATAGGAAACTGAAGCTCAGAGATTTTAACTTTTTCTAAGATCAGGTAGGAGGCTGAAGCTGTGAATCAAGGGAAGGAGCTTAAGGGCAAAGTGTTCTTTCTAGATTTGTTTGCTTAAATATTGGAAAGCAAATGTGCTCTCCAGATTTGACATAACAGAAATCTCTCCCTTTGCAAATCTCCATGGAAACTCACAATACAGATTGAAATGGAGACTGCAAAGAAGAGGAGCTCTAGTCTGTTTAACTGTAGCAAAGAATTATCTACTCAGTAACATCTCCTTAAATGTGGATTAGGATAGACATGAATAAAAAAGTGTTTTTCTCAAGGACTGGAACAGAACTTCTGCGATCAGTGAGATGCTGTGGTAGTGTGGTATCTCTTTTTTAAGGGTTTTCAGATTTTAAAGGCTTAAAGGTAGGACAAGTCTAGAAGAAAAATCACTCCTACAGTGAGCTAGATTTGCTTACAACATTTACAGGATGTTCTTTGTAAGCACAGTTTGTTCTGTATTTCTCTGGATGCCCAAAAGCCAGTGGAAAATGCAGAAGTCCTGACTGATATAGTTTTCAAATGGACTCAGGATTTTTTAATATGGGTTGTGCGGCAATCTTTCTCAACCTTTTTCTGGACTCTTAGAGGAAAAACACCAGACTCAGCCTTGTCTGGGTGGAGTACCACAAAGAAGAAACTTTGCAGCTTTAAGTACTTCGAAGTCTTCAAGGTTGCACTAAGCGTTTTGGTCCTTCTTATGCAAAAGTAAATAGATACTAATGTTGCTTCTGTTTGCCCATGTGGAGACCATGTAGGTCATGAGTCAGCAGTGTGCCCTTGTGGCCAAGAGGGCCAATGGTATCCTGGGGAAGCCAAAAATAATGTGGCCAGAATGTCTAAGGAGGTGATCTCCCCTGCCCCCCTATTCTGCCCTGGGGAGTACTTATATCTGGCTCCCCAGTTCAAATAGGACGGGGATCTCCTGAAGAGAGTCCAATGGAGGGCCACAAAGATGATTATGGACCTGGAACATCATCTGTACGAGGGAAGGCTGAGGGATCTGGAGAAGACTTAGACAGGATCTCGTAAGAGTTTTTAAATATCCAGTGGGTGGGAGTCAAGTGGATGGATCAGGCTCTTTTCAGTGGCATGTGATGTGAAAAGGGGCAATGGGCAGAAACTGTAACACAGGAAGTTCCATACAAACATGAAGAACTTATTTACTGTGAGTGACAGAGCACTGGAACAGGTTGCCCAGAAAAGATTGTAGAGACTCCTTCTTTGGAGGTATTCAAGACCTAACTGGACCCCTATTTGTGTGAACTATTGTAGGAAACTGCTTAGCAGGGGATTGAGCTTGATGATCTCTTGAGGTACCTTCTAAACCCTGCAATTCTGTGACACTATGTTTTAATTCATAATTTTCAGATCTAATAAATACAGATTTGAGCTTTATGTGCTCTTAGGTAACTGTGCAGATTCGTTTTGTGTTGATACTTCTGCTTAGTCAGTTCTACTATATCTCAAATACATACATATATGCAATTTACATATGTGCTGCATTTATTTACCTTGACTGTTATCCTGTTACACTTATATCTTGCCAAGAATTAACAGTTAATGAAGTTTTCCTTTAATTAGTACATTTGATTTAATGTTTTTATAGCTCACTTTAGACAGGCAGAATTGTTATTTGTTTGTGTTTATTTTCTTTTTGAAAGTGTAGAGGTATGTTCTTTTCCTGAGAAACTGTTACTGCCAGTATGCTTTCTGGAATGCTCTCTTATATTTTAAGTTATGTCTAAGAGTGCTCAGAGTAGGTGTCTTGATTGTGCAGATCCATGTGTGTTGAGTACTTAATATTAGCACATTTTAAATTCAGACCTCCAAATGTAGTTGTCTGAAACAATGGAGTCTTTGTAACATGCCAAAGCATGCACAAAGTGATAATGAACATATAATCACTCCAGGAAGCTTGGAAATCACTTTCATTGCAGGAAGCTACTTAAACACATTTAAAATCCTATATAAATTGCCCTGAATTAATGAGACTTGCACTGAAATAGAACTGACATCCTTACTAATGCTAAATGAAATCATGATCATTAATCTAATAAAATAAGTAAGAAATCTGCCCATTGTAGTTTAAGAATATGGATATGAAAGTCTTCTGACAATACATTCACAACCAGATGAGCTGTATTAAGAAATTTGAGTTATGTGTCCCTGATAGGAGGATGCTCAGTGTAGCAATGTAGTGCCCAGGCACAAGCACTCTGAAACTATATCCAGGTAGCACACCAGATGCCAGGTCAGTCAGCTGAAGTGGGAGAATGAGATATTCTTGGATAGAGCTGGAATTTACATCAAAATATCTCAGTGAGAGAATGAAATCTTTCCAGTGACTTCAGTAGTTCAAGTGAACCCACTGGTTGTGTTACATCAGGAAGCCATCAGACTTCTTTTGGCTCCAAATAAGAAACTTCTTCAAGTGCTGTGTTCCTGTTTGCATCTATCCAGTCCAAGAGGCTGCTGCTGAGTGTGGTTGTGTGGGAACTGCTAAATCACGGCCTGAACCTCTGATTCATCACCTGAGGTGAGCAATGAGTCAGTTATGGGAGCACAGGTGAAGGCAATTCACCTGTGCTGCTGGAAGGGGTGGAGCCTGGCTGTACCTCTCCTAGAGCCATTTAAGAGCTGGCTACCAGTGGGGAAGGATCTCTTCTGGAGATCCACTCTGCTAGAGTTCCATAAGCAAGCCTGGGATACAGGTAAACATCCAATCTTTTCTGCTGTAGTGTAGTAACTGCATAGCCAAGCTCTTTGATATACTATAACATCTGTATATTCATTGACTGTACAGTGGTTAACCTAGCAACTGCAGAATCTTCACTCTCTCATTTGCTCTGCTGTCAGTTGAGAAATGATTTAGTTATTTTGAAAGCAGTATTTGCCTTTCCTCACAGTGATTGAAATTCAGCCTCTTCTTCTGGACTGCCTATTCTAAGAAGTCAAAAAATGTGTCATTTTCAGATAGAAATTATGGTTCCTCTCTTCTTGGGAGTGCTTCTGGGAACATCCCATTAATAAGTAAGAAATAGGCTCAGGAAAATCAGAATTTTAACCATTAGTGGCTGAACCTCTAGGCATTTTACCAGGAAAAAAAAGTGCTTTTCAGACTGTCCATAAACTTTTGTCTCCTCTCACCTTTTGAGAGTGCTACTGTACAGATATGAAGATTGCGACAGAGAATACTCCTAAGGAGCGTCGTCTTCTTTTACTCTGTGGTCATTGCGTTTTTTTTATTTTACAGGGGTTAGGCTGTTTTTGTTTATTATTACAGCTGTTTGTATTTCTCTTCATGGCAAATTTCTTTGGCTTTTTTTTTTTTTTTTTTTCCTCAATCTCATGTTATTTTTGTGGTAGCTTGCCCAGAGTGGGAGTCAGAACAGATTCATTTTCCTGAAATGTAGTTATGGGAGGGCTGCATGAGAGGATGAGAGAGAATATGAGAGGATCTCCATTACTGTATTTATAGCTACCTGTCGCTATTGATCATTAACCAATCTTGCTAGAAGTATGGCTTCAATTTTCTTTTTTTCAATGTGGATTAAGCAGTGTTGCCAACACACATTTTTCTCTTGTCAGACTTCACAGTAAGTATGTGGCACACAAAAGTTTGAGAGCCATCTCCTCAGATGCTTTTTAAAAAAGGACTCAATCAGAGATTTTATGCTTCCTAGCACTGACAAATTAGGATTTAACACTTTCAGCTGACTTTAAAGGCTGCAAAAAGATTTTGAATTGGACAACAGAGGTTAGCTCTGTGACAATAAAAAAAACAAGGGAACAGCAGGGGATGGAAAGATTCTTACATTTGGAAAGGCTTGAATTGCAGCACCATTTAGCATACACTGCATTGTGTATAGAAAGAATTTTAAAAAATGCCAGAGAACAGCATGTCTCTACCTGAGTCAGGATAGCACTGAAGGCAAGGCAGTTTAATATTTTCTGAGGTCAGCAATACCTGCAGGCTTTAGCCTACGCTAAGCATCTGCACACGATGAAGGAAAGAGGCGAAAATGAACTTGGAGGAAACAGTCAAGTGCATGGAGACACAGAGTTGGAAATGAAGCTTATATAAAATGTCAAAGATAAGTTGTGTAGGCACATGGCCTGCAGCAGGTTTCTCATCCACAGTCAGCAGCTACAGGGCCTTAAGCTGAAGCTGGCTGGTCATGTTAGAAAGTACTTACTTGTTCCCCTTTGAACTAGCAGATGCACTGAAGAACTGCTATAGGAAAATACTATCTGAACGTAATTTGAGGGGGGCCACTTTTATAGGACACCACAATGCACATCTGAACTGGATGATGTTATTGGGGCATCAAAAGAAAGGAGAACTGAGCTTTCAAACACTGTGGGATGTGTAGCTGGTTGTTTTGCGCTGGTTTGTCAGGACTTCATGATATTTTTATGAGATATTACAAATAAAATTCTAAAAAACAAAAAACAAACATAGGAAGGAAGAGGTACTTCATCCAAGAGGAAGCAGCATGGGAAGGACTTAATCTTGAAGAGCTGAAGGATAAAGAGGGTACAGTGCTGCTGCTGCTTGCCATTCCGTCTGTCTCAGAGCTTGCAGCAAGGTCCAGGCAGTGCATTTTTCTGTTTTTTGGTGATGTTTTATTACTTTAAAATTTTTTAATTATGGTGCTGCATTTTGTGAGTGAAAAATCACAATGCAGCCTCGGCTTCTCTTCCTGTCCCTCCGGAAATAAGATTTGTGTGGGATCATAGATGCAGTGGGGAGTTGTGCAGAGAGGCTGAAAGCGTCACAGGCAGGAGGCACACTTGTCCTTCACGGGTTCCCTGAGAAAGAACTGGCCTGTCTGCTCTTCACTCTTTGTGAATAAAATAAAGAAATTTGGAGACTTGTGGAAGGATTTTTACTTTCAGGTTTAAATTTTAGGTTGGATTGGTTTTGCTCAACAGCAACAAAGGGATTCTCAAGCTGCCTACCAATAAATGAGGATTAATGTATTGAGTACATTAAGTGTTAACAATCTTTGCGGAGCTATGCTGGTGTAGAACAGTCTGTGTAAAAAAAAAAAAAAAAAAAAAAAAAGTTAAAGATGATATACAAGGGAACACTGTAATGGAAATACACGTGTGCCAGTAAAAAACTAAAGCTTGTAGAAACATAACAAATAACATTAAAACATTGAAAGTTCTCGTAAATGTATGGGTTTCAGAAGAAGAGGTCCACCTATTAATTTGGAAAAGCAGTTTCCTTTGTACTGTAAGAATGAATAAGGGAGGCCAGAGTGCATGAGATCAAAGGGCACTCACAGGGTGTACTGAACAAACGAGGGAGAGACAGGCAAGCCAGAAAGCAGGATCAAAGGACACTTATGATAAAGAGGCTCTGCTTGCCATCTCCTGTGAAGAAACACAGTGAGTCAGCAGAAGTTCAGAGAATATTAAAAGAAAAATCTAAAAGGAGATCACATTAGAAGCAAGCTACATGTATTTCCTGACCATCAAAGGAAGAGAAAATAGTGGGTTGCAGGTGATATTCAAGCACAAGTTTGTTGACTGCAGGTGCCTGGCTTGCAACTATGGATTGAAAAGCCTTTAAGAGAATAGACTGAAAGAAGCTAAGGCAGATGGTGCATTAAGTGATGGTCTCACATGGGGCTTGATGGGACACTGTCTAAAGTGCTTAGTTAGGGTAGAAAAAGCAGCTTCAAATCATTCTCTGAAATGACACTTAATTAAGGATATTAAAAGCCTGATTAGAATAATTAAGAAATTGCTCAATATAATATTTAGCACTTACATATTAATTTTCATCCGTTTCATAGAACTTTTTGTGGTGCGCTCAGTCAACCCATCCTTCTGCTTTTCAGAGCCCTGTGAGTGCCTGAGTCAGTAAGCTTCATGTGTGGGGCTATGTCACAAATCCAACAGAAGTCTGGGAATATAATTCATATCTGAAACTTTAACAAGGGGGAAATGAGCCCTTTCAGACAGTTCAGTACAGTATGTTATACATAGTCTAAAAAAGAAGCATTATTTAGGGTAACATTACCAACTACTTCTAGAATGGGGAAAGCTACAAAACAAAATGGCAGTTCTCCCCTGAAAAACAAATTTCGGTATCTTGACACACCTCTCTGTCACAGGCCTCACTAGCCATGTAGCACATGGTCAGCAGGGCACGGTCAGGGAAAACTACTCAGGAAATACATTGCACTGTTTCCTGAAGTAGAGTGTTTGTTTTCCATTGCTCTGGGAGTGAGTGAGAGAGGAGCTCCTCCAGCCAGCCTCCATATGGAGCATCCTGTACAGAGTTTTCACTTTCAGACACTTGTGTATCAGATAGTGTCATGGAGCAGTCTGTAACAGCAAGATGAAGGACTTACATTGCAAGGTATTGGGTCAGCTCGTTGGCTGATGTAAGTCCTCATAGCTGAGGATCTTCTCATCTCTTGTACTAAATTTCTCTAAGTCTTAAGAGTTGGCAAATGGACTGAAACTTATCAAGCTATTTGCTGAATAGGTGTAGTTAATCAGTGCATGTCCCTTTCTTTTGTGTTCTTGTTTCCCTCTGTGTGCCTGGAGGCATTTTTTCCTGATATGGTGAATATAATCACTGAACTTTAGGTCTTTTGCTTTCTGCTCTGTTTATTCTAGCTGGCTTTGTTTTGTTTCTACTACCCCAGAATTTTTCTTGCTTTTCTTTTTTTTTTCTTCTTCTTCTATTTCTTTATTAAATAAACAATGGAAGGAAAACTGAAAGAAAAAACTTTTATAGTAGTTATTCTGCTGTTTCACCACTCATTCTCAGTGCAGCTGGGTCCCTCCCTGTTATCCCTGTTCAGTGTTCTAATATTCTTGCATCTCTTTTTTTTTTTTTCTGTTCAAACAAACCAGTACCTAATTTTGCAGTGTACTTTTTGCTCCAGAAATGTCCAGAGTTATTTTAGTCAACACTTTTTCTGGTGAGTTAATTACAGTATATTCCATTTTATTACTCCCTTCCACAAGCTTCAGAGTAATCTTCTTGTATGTTTTTTTTGTCAAGATTGTGTCTTAAGACTGTAAAACTATCATTTACAGTTTTTCATACTTGAAAATTTTGGTAGAAGGTTTAAAGTCTCTAAACTGCTAGATTATACAGAATTATTTTTCCTTAATGAATCAGATTTATAAAAGTATGTGCCAAAACTGAACAACTTTTAGTATTTTTCATATATAACTTCCTTTTCAGTTTCTGTTGATGTCATCCAGAAGTTGGTGATTGAGCTACGTGATGATTCTTGAAAGATGGTGATGCGATTAATGCACCTTTGTTGTTCCTGTTTCTTCCTTTTTAAGCGATACAAAACTCACTACATTAAAATCTTTACTTTCGATGAAAATTTAAATTTAACATCTTGAAATTTAAGTTAACTTTTAGCATTGGCAGACATAGCAGTAATGAGACTCCAGGCTTAAAGGCCTGGGAATTTTTTAGTGACTGGAGTCTTGACAAAAATGCACAATTTCATATACTTCATAGAAGATGTAGTGATATATATTTATATGTAAAGCATTGTGAAGAGGAAAGGAGAAGATCCGATCCCTTTTACATGCTAATGCCATATGGTACAGTCTCATATATTGCTGTGCCAAAATGATTGCTCTCCAGAAATGATATGAAGCTGCAATAGCAGCGGTTCTTTCCAAACGATGTGTGGTGGCATTAAAAGAGGATAAATGAACTTCACTAAAAAAGGGGAAATGGCTCATTCCACTTGTGTGTGAATAATTGCAATTAAATATACAAAATATGGCTTAAATCCATGGCAGTTTTAAAGTTTTGCTCATCTAAAGGATATTTGTAATTAGTACAGTGTGTGCCTATCAGCACTGCTCAGCAGTCTGTGGTGTTTCCTGGTTTGGACCGGCTAATTAAGATCTAAAAGTTGCTACAAGTCTTCTTATTTCTACCTCATATTAGAGATGAATTTTTAAAAGATTTATCTGGAATTTGTCCTAAGGACCAAAATTCCTATCAGTTTGCACCTCCACACCTGAAATCCACTCTGACTTGGGTAGCAGAGCTCAAACTTTGTTGATTAGAAGCAACAATTAATAAACAGAAACCTTATGGTTAGCATGGAACCAGTGTAAAACCCAAAAAGATCAGAATAGCAACACCTTTCCCACAACAGTGCCATCCTGCTACTTCCTTTTTGGTATTTTCTCAAGACCCCAGACCTGAATTTTGTCCTTTGTCTGATTTTTTTTTTTTTTTTTTTTTTTTTTTTTACCAGTCTTTGGAATATAACATATTTTTTAAACTTCGGGAGACCTTCACTTGTGAGAGGCACCAGTGGTCTATTTTCTGGACTGTGAAGAGCTCCTTTGGAGTGAAGAGGGCCCTCACACATCTCCACTTTTGTTGATGTGGCAATTCTCACCAGTTTTGAGAAAGGGCAGGATTCACTGTGGAAAATTTAGCCTTGAAAAGAGAAAAATCTAACCCTGATTTTTCAAGGGGACCTGGGACCACAAGAAAAGAATTCCTGAAATTTGTTCTGAGTGTCTTCTGAAATCCCAGAGATATAAAACATGCTCTATAAGGAACACTCTATAAGCATAGTTTGTCTTTCATGCATGCAACTTTCCCAACCTAAGCTGATGTGTTAAGTAATGTGTTTGGTTAATTTGACTGTCAAAATGCTAAATGACATCACATTTATAATCCTATAATTAAATTGTAATCAAGAAGGGTTTGAATCAACTAGCTAACTGCTGATGTGCAGCAGAGACTTGAGAGTTGAGTCGTATCAGAAGAAATATAATTTCATTGTGTACATTTAATTTCTTTTCCTTTCATGTTGCCTGTTTGTGTAGCTTCATGATTAACTGTTTCAGGCTACAACTGGTTGTTTGTGATTCAGTTATAATTCAACAAGAATGGCATGACACTGTGTCATAACATGCAAACAAACTCCTTGGAAGGGGGCTTAGATTTTTTGGAAAATATGATTGGAGTGGCTCTGCAAACAGATGCAAAATACCAGAATAAATCAGAGCAGAGTAATGGTCCTAAAATATAAGTAAACTTAGAAGACAAGATAAAAATATGATTAAAAATAAGGATGAAAAATTTATTGGAACTCATACAGTATATTTTCTAATGATGATAATGTGTCCTGCTGATAAGAGATGTGAGATAATTTTGCACTGTTGTAGGTATTCATTAACATAGGAGTAGTAGGTAAAGTTGCTAGTTTTACGGCAGTATTTTTGTATAATCAGCCTTCATGCAAGGTGTGTTTGTTTATTTATATCTTTGATTGTGTGAGTTTTTATGATAATAATATCAAGTAAAACAGGAATGTTCTCACTGCAATCCATTACTTACATATTTAACCTTCTTTACTGTCCCCTTCCTTTTTACTCTCACTGCATTTTTTCTTTACCACCATACCTCTGTCTCCCTGCTGGCCACCACTCTGTTGATGCAGGATACTATTGGCCTTCCAGGCTGCAAGTGCACACTGCTGGCTCATGTCCAGCTTCCCAGATACCTGTAAAGAGATTTCTTCAAAAGCATAAAATAAGAAGGTAATAATGATAATGAACCTACGGCTGTACCTTCCACTAGAGGGAATAAATTTTCTATTCCCCTTTTAAATATGGCCCATCTCCCCATGTCACAAGGTATTTCTTTTTTCCTTCTTTGAAACACTTGTGAACAATGAAGAAGGGTACACAGAAACAGAAAGAGAACAGTGGTCTTGTTCCTCAGTCATAGGAGTTATTCTGTTTTTTGTCTTTGATAAAGACAACAAAAAGACCGAGGTTTTAAAGGAGTAGGGTATTCCATGGAAAACCTAGATGTTCACAGCTTTAGGAAGTGATTTTGCAAGCTGAACTATATTTCTTGAATACTTGGAGTTATTGAGTTTTGGATTATTATCAAACAGTACAGAAATCCGCCCTGGCCCATTGTGATTGCAATGTGTCAGGTCCCTGATGTCAGAGGACCTAAGAGAGAGCTAGAGCAGCAGAGGTACACCAACTGTATCTGCTGTAGTTAGCATTGGTACCAGAAGCAATGTAGATGCAGCAATGACATGATTTCTGAGACACTAGTAGGTTTGCAGGTGATTCTGGAAAAATATTGCTGTTTGTAGGGTGGAGTATTCCATGAGAAATCAAGCAGAACTGTTGGTATTCATACCATTACGTGAATAAGAATTTCCAGACTGTCATTCTTCTTCCTCAGAAACTTTTCAATGTGGTATATTTACAGTAAGGAGAGTAGAACTGCCAAAACAAAGCAAAATAAAACAAGGACAACCAACCACCAAACCTCAAAACTAATCAGCCAGAGTTCAACTTAAAGGCCACCTATTAAGTATTTATGGAGTGAAAGCAAGCGGGAGCGTGCAGGAAGTTTCAAGAGACCTGTATTCTAAAGTAGGAAATTTCATTGCTAAAACTGTGCTCTTGGAGAAAAGCAGGCACGTATGACTTCTTTTCAGATTATTTGGATGCAGCCCTCACAGTTGAGTATCTACTGTGTCTTTTTCCAAAGAGTAGCTGTTTGTTGTGACATGATAAGGAAAGAAAGTTGAATCTTCTCTGTGAAGTCTGTAATAACTGGAATGGTTGTAATTATACTAAAGACGTGCACAAGGACCTAAAATAAGATTCCTGATGTTCTAGCTTTTCGCTGTATTTTCATTAAAGGGATGACAAATACTCTTTTAGTCCCATTATATGCCCAGTGTATCATGTGTGTAATTTTTTCATGTGGTTTGGAATCAGATTAAAACTATACAAACCAATATGAAGAGACACTGTTTATCTCAGATGAGAAGAAATAATAGAAAGAAAAGAGAAAAGGCTGAGGTTTGGTAGCACTTTGAATTTGGTGTGTGTGATTGCTCATTATTCTTAACACTGAATCATCGCTGAATAACCTATCTTAGATCACAGCAAAATACACACAGATCACAGTATCTAACATATATTACAAGGACAAAAAAAGTAATTTACAATTTATAAACGTGGTTTTGGTGAAAACTGGATAAGTCCTGTTCTGCATTTGGGATACAGGTTAAGTAATTTGCATGGCATCAATTGCAATGTTTGATTAAATGAAAATGTCCATACTGATCTGCTTAACTCATCAGAAATATTGTCTTCTAATTAACCTAATTAACACCCTACCTGTCTTAAATTATATTGTTCTTACATAGATTTTTTTTGACTTACCATATTCTTCTGCAGTGTTACTTCATGTAAATACCTGTCTACCTTTTTTTTTTCTTTACAATGACAGTAATTATTTAGGATGTGATGAAATTTGGTTATTTTTACTATAACTTCAATAATATTGATTTCATAATAGATGTTGATGCCAATAAGCATTTAAATATTTTACAGTGGCTATGTCAATAGTGTATTAATTGTGAATGCTTTTACCAGTACAGAGTCATTCATTGTTCTGCAGATGACTCCACTCAGTGAAGTGCTAGAATATACTGATTTTACTGTTTTCTTTCCAGCCCAAGCTGAATTTTCATGAGATAAAAGGAAGCTTTACTAAGGGGATTTTAATAAGATGCAGCTTTATAAAGCTAAAAATGTTTAGCAGAAATATACTTGAACTAACTTACAGAAACTGAGTGAGGAGCAATTAGATCACTTCACAAATAAGAGATTTTGTGGTTTTTTTCTTCCCTGAGGGAAAGATAGTACATCTAAAACTATGGAACTAGCTTGGGAGATCCCTTGAGTTTCTGACTGTGTTGTCTGTGATGATAAACATGAGGAAAAATAAAGAGCCATTTCCCATATATCCCACAGCAGTGATGTAGCTGCCAGACTCTAGAGTCTTCAGGTTCCTTTGTCACCCTCCAATTTTGCAGAATTGTTGGAAACAGCTCAGTTTTGCTTCCCAAGATGCTCTGACGTTTTGGAGACCCTGGACGTTTTGCAGAACAGATCTCCTTCACTCTGTGCTGGTATCAAAGTGCTGAGTTTAGTGTTTTGCTTTGACTGAACTATGTCCATGGGGAGACTGGGAAGGAGCTGTGGGGAAGGGATTTTAGTACAGAACAGTGGAGGATTGGGAATGCTGGGTGCAGTTTGCAGCAGAACAGTGGGACACTGAGGTAGAATATAAGGAAGAGGGATTGAAGGAAATGAGAGAATCCAAGTGGGAGTTCTGTAACTTTTGTAAAACTTTAGGTAAATTTGGTGTTATGCTGTATCAGAATTAGGTCTCTGAAAGCAGCTTCCCCCAGTCAAGGAAAGTGTACAGCAGGTAACCCTGTTATTTATAATACTACAGATGATCACTAATCATTTTCTTATCAAATGTCTTCACATTTCTTCTCTTGTAGGCCAATGTTAAAAGAACAGTGTGATCATGCCACTTGGCACCTGCTTGTGATCAGTTCTGAGGTTTGGAGTGCATGGAGTAGAGTAGGAGCACAGGACTTAAGAGATCTTCTGAATTACCCAGCTACCTCAGTTAGTGCCTCCCACTCCCAGGCTTCATACTGGAGAACCCTTTACCAGAAGCAGAGTAAATGACTCTGTAATAATGGTAAGGATTTGCTGGTATTTCTCCTGCTGACAGGTTTTATCCTGTGGTATGCTGCTGGAGCTCTTAGTAGTTCTCTCAGCTGAAGCATCAGCCATTGCAGTTCAGTTGGTGCTGCAGGTACCCAGAATGCCCATAAACCAAGCCTAACTTTAGGTTAGCTCGGTTAATTTACGAAAAGGTGATTCCTGCACTCATAGAACTTGCATGATACTAGCATGTATGTCATACTGAGGTAATACTAGCACTGACACAGATACCCAGCATCATTCTGTCCTTGCTCTCCATTCCCAGTGTATGTGCCCTGTGCTGATGCCACAGAGGTGGTCTGGCTTTTTAGGTACTCCTTCATGCAAACAGCTGCTAAAATAACACCAGCAGGCATTATAAAATAATAATGAATAATAACAATCCCAGGAGTGGCCTGCCCCCATTTGCTCCGCTGGAGGGTAGGGTAAATTGTAGCATGTTCTAGTTAAGAGTTTAACATCAGCGGGGGATATGAGATAGCTCTGCTTTATGCAGATACTTCACACGTGGATATCTGCTAGGCTGAGTGTCTGCTGACTTGCCTGTTTAACTTGGCTGCCACAGGCACTTCCTGTTTAGCTGCTTTCGTGCATTATCAAGGTGTGGGAAGAAAGCAAGCCGTCTCTTTCATTTCTGTGAAATGTGCTAATGGGCACCTCATAGAAAGTCTTATATTAGAAAGAAATAAGTGTAATCAGAGAAGATCTCACGGATAGCTGCTGGGCTGATTACTAGCCTTACGTATCATTATCCCAGGATATCTGCAAATAAAAAGAGCTGTTACAAGTTAGGTGTTGAATCGGCAACTTCACAGGAAACTAAAATACTTCAGTATAAACAATTTCCCCAACTCCCTCCCACCCAAACAGTCT
The DNA here is from genome assembly GCF_023343835.1 of Lagopus muta. Classification (NCBI taxonomy): domain Eukaryota; kingdom Metazoa; phylum Chordata; class Aves; order Galliformes; family Phasianidae; genus Lagopus; species Lagopus muta. The sequence continues at coordinate 98,190,205 of NC_064434.1, forward strand.
ACTTAATGTCTACAGACGGCCATGATTTGCTGCTATTTTTCTATTACTGAGCATGCATAAGCTGCTCTGAGGCCTTCCAACCCTGCTCAAACAAATACCGTCCATATTTATTCAGTGCTGTCAGTTACTGTGGGGACAGCCAGAGCCTATCCATAAGTCACCTGGCTCTGCTTTTGGTTTTGACTGCTGATATCATGCAGGGGACTCCACTCCCATCAGTAGTGCAGCAAAACTGACTCAAAATTAAAAAGAATTTTACATGTTCCTGAAGGAAATACCAAGAAGTAGCATCTTTGATAATCCAGTAAGTGGCTTTTCCCTTGCTGATAACACCTTATTTGTCACAGGGGAGAAGTCTGGAAGAAATGCATTTTTCTTGCTTTAGGAATTTGCCAATCATTTTGGATTCATAGAAAAGAGGTCTGGAAGAGCTCTAGTGAAATCTGATGAAGAATGAAATATATGCCTGGCAGCACTGTGCATGGGGCCAATAATGAATCATATGATAGCTTCAGTTAGCTTGTGCATGCCAGTGAAATCTAGTTATTGTTTTTTCTATCATTTATTTCACAGCTTTGCCTATCTCCACAGCTGTAATTGTCATTCCATCAGGGTTCTAAGAAAGCAGAACCATCTGGGGAAATCAGCACTGCTTCACTCAGTCTCTGCCGGAATTAAAATGATCTGATGTGAAGATGAAGGAGAAAAAAAACTCCAAAATACTTTACTGTGGGAATTAAACAGGGCTGTTGACCAGTATCTATAGTCCAGTGTGAGAGAAAAATTTTATTTAAATCCTGGAATGTAAACTAGCGTTATAAAAAAGGAAGGAGAGAATTTGATTCTATTTTAATAGAACAGAAATTGCTGTCCTGAAATTGTTGTGCATGCATACTCTAACAAAAGCCAATGAATTGTTCCTAGTTATAAAGATGCCAGGATGAGGCTAGCATGTATTAGAATCGGTGAAAAAAATGCTAATTCTCATTCCTAAAATATGACTTCATATTCCCAGGATTGACGAGATGAAGGATACGCAGTAAATTAGTCCAACATCCTCTTACCTCTAGGTCTGAACCCTGCTTAGATCATTGTTTGAAATAAATTACTGTCTTTATCTGAAGCATGTCTCCTCTGAATATTTATTGGCACCACAAAACTGCTTTGGCATCTGGCACAAGTTGACATGATTCACTGTCACTGTTCAAAGAGAGCAGGGAGCAAGTGAGACTTGAGTTCCTGTAATGGCTGGAAGTCTGCACAGGGACTGCTAAACTCATGTTACTTCTGTCAGGTCTGCGCTTTCAAAGCCATGCAGGAAGCTAATGAAAGAGGTTTGTGTATATGTGGGTGAGAGAAGAATAACAAAGACATTAGCGAGACAGTCCTTTAGAATGATCACCTATCAAATACAATTCAGTGCTGATGTCTTAATTGCTGCTTGCTGCTTATAATTTAAATTTATCTCATAAAATTCTCTATGCAAAGAACACGTTGGCTAAATTATCAAATAATATGAGATTAAAGTCACATCAGGAAATATCATTAAACGAATAATTCTCTGAGCACCAGGGCAAATGAAGTGTGATGTTTTATGAATTTGCATCCACTGTCTTGACAGGACAGGATTTATTGAACTGTGACTTCTTCCTATTAGGATATTTTTGTCATTCCTTTGTTGATCCCAGGGCACTTGAAAATGTTTTGTTTTTGTCCCTTGGCAAGGACTATGCAGTGTCTCTCCTCTATCCAGCCTCAGTCATCAAGCATCTGGCAGTGTACTGTTGACTCTACCTGCACAGCTGGGATAAGCTGGAATCACGGCTATTACTTGATCCAGCATTTTTTTTAATAATCTGTATTGCCCATATAGCTCTTGCCCTGGCTGTGGTGAGACAAGTAATGACCTGGGTGTGAGAGAAGCCCAAGTTCTCAGTGATGAAGGCAGAGTGGGTGCTGCAACTTGATTTCCAGTAAAAGCAGGTCAGTGGTTGTGCAGAAGCTGGGGGGAACTCAGTAAGTTCCTGCTTCTGCTCTTTGTAAGGAATTGAGGAATGGCAAATGATGACATCTGTCTGTTTCTGGAAAACAAGTACAAAGATAAATCTCATTCTGGCCTATGTCATAGCTGCTATTTAATATTAGCAAAGAATAAGGATAAAAGAGTGTAGTAATGGAAGTAATAGTACCATCACCATAAGGTTAGAGATTTTGTTTCTTTCTTGGCTCTATTTGATTTAAAACTGGAAGAAGACAGTGGTGTTTCACTGCACAGGAGGGTCAGAAAAAATGTCTATGATTGTCAGAAAAAGTGTGGATGTAGAAATGGTGTTTTCACTCATCAAATTTTACAGCAGCTGAGCAGAACTCTTGAGAAATGTAGGCTTCAAGTTCTGTGAAGCTTTTCTCTGCCAAAAGCAAAAGTTAACTGGCTGCCCTCAGTGAGTGTCTGGCAGATGAAAATAACAGGAAAAAAAATGCACAGAAATGATTGTCCTGAAACTTGACAGTAGTGCAAGAAAATTAATAGGCAGTGCTGTTTGTTAGGGACATTTTTTTTGTGCCTTTGTTTCTGCTGTTGTTTTTGTGGAAGCACTTAAAGCTGTTCTGTTTCTGTGGATGAATCTGCTTTGCTTGCTGCTGAGTCAATGTCTCCACATGAGATATAATGAAAAGAAGAGGGAGAAAAAGCTCTTTCTTCTTCTGCAGTTTCATGCTGCTGCTTCAGGTGGCTGCAACGTCTCCATGTACGTGTGCTGGCATATTGCTGTGAAAACAGGCAGGCATTTTTCCTTTTCAGGGTGAAAGCCACACTTGCTGTCTTCTTGTCTGGGTGCGCTTTGGCTTAAGTTTGAAGATTATTTTACGTTCCATAAAAAACATGTGCCTTTAATAGTTTTTTATGACACTTGTATCTGAAACTTGTTTCAAACTAGTGGCTTCAAGCAGCAATAGCCTACAAAAACACTGGCAAGTGAGTATGTTTGGAGTGCTCAGTCTTCTGAGTTTTTTTTTTTCTAATGTTCTGTGAAGCAAGCTGCACTCCTTTAAACAGGCTGATGATGTACTTGATGGGTACATTCTTCTAATTGTGTCTGGACTTTGCTTCATGTGAAGTGCAACTATACCAGTGATTTGGTGTTATTCAAGAGGGGAGCAGTGAGTACTTTTAGAATCGAAGATGGCTTTTTGATGTATTCTGGAACACTGTATGAAGAAGTTTAAAAAGCTGTAGGAATATGGTGGAGGTAAACAAGTTATCTTCAGGGCTTGAGGAGGGTTGTTAAGAAGTGGAGGAGCAGCTCACAATCTCATACATTTTATTTATTTGAAAAAAAAAAAAAATCTGTGTTCTGATGCTTACACATTTTGAAGGCTTTTTCTCTAAATCCTATGCATAGAAAATATAAGCTGTTCCTTGCCCGGGAGAGATGAAGGTCCATATTTGCAGGGAATAGTACTGGGGAAATAGGTCTTGAGAGAGATGCACTAGACTTCAAGGAATGTCTGTGCTAAGGCAGGCTGAGGAGCTGGTAGCTACGTTGCTGTGTGTGTGGATAACTCACAGTTTGGAATTTACAGAGATGCCCACAGACATGACCATACATACTGCAGGCAGGGAAAACGAGCTGCTGCTCAGATCTTCCCCTGACATCCAGTGTTGCTAACATGAAAAGTGCTCCTGGGTTCACCCTCTTCCTGTGTTATTTTTTCCAGATTCAGGTTTGGATGTGATCTCTGAAAGTAATATCCTTGCAAAACTCTTGTCCATTATCAGAATGAAAATGTTATAAAAGCAGGCCAAAAGACAGAAACCTCAAAGTATGCAATTTAGAAGTTTATTAATTGTAGGTTGCTGTTTCCCACTGAGTTTCCTATGGATTTTATGTGCAATGTGTGTAGAATTCTTTGTGAAATAGATTTCCATTGATCTACACCATGTAAGCCTTTGGTGCAAGTAAGAAATCAGTTGATACATCTTACAATGCAATAGTCGCTTGCTACAGTGTGCTCTCCAAAAGGCTCTGATCACTAAAGCTCATTCAAACAAAACACTGGGCCAGAACACCCTGACACAGTGCTTTCAGAGGAATCGATGAGCCTTAACTGCCCTAATCAGCCACACTTTGGACCTGCTGCCACCTGGCCCTCCTCCCTCTGGTTGATACTGCAGAAGCTCTGCTTACACTGTGATGTGGTTTCTTCTTGCTTGAATTATGCTGTTGTTGTATTTGCTACTGGTTCTTCTCCCTATCTGCTCTCTGGATTAGCTGAATTGACCTGGATCTGTTTCCTTGCCTCATTCTTGCCTGGTCCATCTGCAGGACTTTTGCAAATCTTTTTGACAAGATTTTAAAGCTGTGAGTAGCTTAAAGACAGTTGAAAGGTTGAACAGGAGAAGTTGTAGAAAAAAAAAATATACTTTATTTGCTATTTTGTTTGTTTGTTTTTAGTTAATTTGGAGCTGGATACTTCCAGCTCATTTTAAATGCAGACACTGAGCTGCTCCATCATTATTGTTTTCTGTTGTTGTTATTCTTGATTCTGTTAGCCAGTGCAGTTATATTAGATGTGTGCTTTCTGAATGATAATCAGCATCACGTAGCTACCTTTCCACTGATGGAAGAGAAAACAATCTTTGAGACTGGGGAACTCCCAGAGTCTGGCTTTTCAGAGACTTGGGAGTGGCTGTGCTGCTGTAGCAGTTGTTGCGTGCCTGGACACAACTTGAAGGATAAAAAGAAGGGGACCCACAGTGTAAGGTGAAGCATTCCTCTGAAGCACTGACGTTTCATCCACTTCTTGGTGTGCTCCCCAGATGGTGAGCCTGGCCTCAGTCAACCTGAAGGTGGGACATGAAGGGGATGAAGAGGGGGCGGGACGGCGTGTAGGAGCCGTTAGGTCACGGCCTGAACCACTGATTGAGCACCTGGTGAAGGGGCGGGGCGGGGAGGGTCAGCCCTGAGAGCACAGGTGCAAGCAATTCACTTGTGTGGCCAGAAGGAGGGGGCCTGGATCCACCCCTAATGAACCTCATTTAACGGCACGCAGCCGACGGGGAAACATCTTTACCTGGAGGTGGTTTCCTTCGGATGTTTCTGGAAAACACTGATCCTTGGAAAACGGTAAGTTATTATTTGTTACTGGTCTGTGACTAATATCTTTCTTAGGTGATCTAGAAACTAGTCAAAGGCAATTATAACTGTTGCCTCTTATCGATGGTTCTAGAAAAAAGGCTGCTTGTGAGTTAGCTGTTGGTAGCGGAGAGCGGGAACAGGAAATCTAATTTTTAGTTTTAATTCTGCTCACGGTAACCTTTCATGCAGGAGGAGACTTCAGCTTGTGGGCTCAGTAGTGGCTCTGGACCCATGCTGTTCTCATGGGTGGTGATCTTCTAACAACTTATTAGTTAACAAATTTACTTGTAATAACGTAGATGTGGTTAACAAAGAATATAATTTAGCATTCTATGCTAAAAACTCTTGATTTCCATGCTTTTACTGTTTAGCTAGCTGAATGCATGACTCTGCTTTCACAGCATAAAAATCCTCCGGTAACTGCGTGGTTTGGAGCCATCCAGAGCCAAGTGAGTAAGAAATCATCCATGTAATGCTGGGCATATGCTTAAAGCATCAAAGTCTGTTCAGGAAACTAAATGGCCCGTGAGCTTTGCTGAGTTTATTACTTCTTGAAAAGCAAAAAAATTACTTGTCTCAGGAAGCAAATGCACTGTTTCCAATAGCATCTGTAGTTTACTGGCAAAGAAGGATGACAAAGCAAATTATGCCTGCTTCTTTCTCACTTTTCTTTAAGAAGCTAAGTGTCCAACCACAATGCTCAACCATGTGTTTATTTGGTTGCTTCAAAATGATGTGACAGAAAGAAAAGTCAACATGCAACCATTTATCAATTTTGCAGTTGGATTTAATAAATGCTGTATGAGTTTATATTCTGTTGCTGGCTTGTTTTGGAGAATTTGCCACCACAGATAAATCTGAAAGTTCAAGGGAAGAAATTATGAAAGGGAATATGTAATTTCTTTACTGTAGCTGCTATTTCATTGCCTCAATTAATCTACATTTCTAAGATCATCAATTTATGGGAAGTTATTGGAGTGGCAATGTACAGTATATATAGCTGAAAGCTGAATTTTAATAAACGTGGGCTATTTAGTACATAGAGGCTGGCCTTTGAAATCTATCAAGGCTTGTCCAGCCTGTTCTGAATATTTTTAATAAATGTATGTATAATTAATGAAAAATGCTATCAGATCTTTTGCCCATGGGGTATCATCCTTATTTCTATCAGGAGCAGCAAATGTGAGGTTTGGGATAAAACTTTTGAATCTGTCCCTCCTCTTTTAGACTGGCTCTGCTTGCTTACTAATGCAATTTTATTTGCAAAATATAAATTGATCCACTCATTTCTGTACATGAATAGTGTACATGAACTAGAAATATAATTGTATAATGCTTTTAGTTGTAGTGTAGTTACGTGTTTCAGTGTGCCTTGAAATTCTGATTTCTGTTCAAGGACGTTGAAGTTTGGGAGCAGTTAAACAAGAAACACTCAAATCCTGTGTGAATGGTATGGGGGAATATTCTCGAATCTCGAAGCAGGGGTGCAACTGTGATGTGCACGTGCACCGCCAACTTACTGCATTGTTGGTGCTAACCATGGCAACGTTGCAGGGCCTGGTCAGGTCCAGGTCAGTTTTAGCAGGCTGCAGACCTGTGCTCACAGCCTGTCCTCTCCTTCCAAGCTCTGCATGGTAGTGTTCTTAATTTTTTTTTATTATTATTATTTTTTAACATTATTGCATTTTAAAAAGGCTTCCTTCTCAAACCCTGAACAACTGATAGAGTTCATCAAAGTAGAGGGAGAGTAGGAGGGGCAGGCCAGGGTACTTTACCACTAATCTCCCACTTGACGCCTACTTTTCTTACAAATAGAAGTGTAGGATTATGGAGTTCACCAGGCTTTACTATTGCTCCACACCCACTCATGTACTCTACTACTTTAGCTTTATGAGCATCTACCTGTAAAGAAATGTTTTATTCTTGTTCTTGTGCCTCAGCACGTTCTGACTGAGGAACCTTTCTCAGATACTCTGTGGAAATCTGCTCGTGGCCGATGATATCTCTGCTCAATGTTTCTTTGTCTTAAACTTTCCCCCTCTCCCCCACCATCCCCCCCCACCCCCAGTGTTGTGGTGAGTCATTCTGTCAGCAGGCTGAAGGAAAGGCAGCATGCTGCACTGCTCTATGCAAGGTCACCTTCAGAGGGTCAAAGCACTGCCTGCCCTGTGTTAAGTCATTCACTGAAATTGAAGATTGCTTGTTTATGATTTACCAGCTATTTACAGATCTCCATTATCCTGCAGAAGATGGTGCAGATAGAGCTAACTAGTTATAAACCCAGCCTATTGTATCCCCAAGAATATTGAGACAGTGCACCACGTTAGCTGCTCTACTTAATAAAGTAACTTTAATAGTCTCAGTTTTTACTGAGAGCAATGATTGCAAAGTCAGCCTCGTAGCTTGTTAAGCCCTTCAAGGATTCACAGTTTATAGGGGAAAAAAAGATGATGACTTTCTTCTTGATAAAAATGAACTAGTTCAATCTCAGAATGTGCTCCCTAATTAAAAAGTAAATCATATTAAATGTTCACCATGATGAACTGTAATAACTAGAAATTGCAATTTTATTATTGTAAGGTAATAAAATAATGAAGTGTTTGTAAGTGGGAAACCAAAAATAATCTTAAATTTCTGTTTTGGTAATAGTCTCTTAAATGTCTATAAGCATAGGCATTACTTTTGTGTCTGTTGTGGCTTAATGCTTTTATTATCCTGAATGTCACATAGAAATAAAAAATCACTTTCCATCACATTTTAAATATTATTCCATAATAAACCTTGACAATGCCATTAAATCTTCGAGAGCTGTTAACTACTTTTACAGTAAAAGAATTTACATTTGAGCATACTGTAGCTGTTAGCTCAAGTATACAGGACACTCAGGAATTGCTCATAACTTCATAATAAAATATATTTGTCTGTTCTATCAGTATATTAGATATTAGCCAGTTTGCAAATGATGTGACAGAACAGAGCTGTACCAGTACAGTGCATACAGGTGTGATAGGACTGCTAGTATTTTCCGAGTCACTTTATTTCAAGGAAATCTAGAGGTCTGTTCAGAAACAGCCTAGATATTCATGTGCCATAAGCTAGCCCTGTATGTATGTGTGAAGATCTAAGCAAGTATGGCAAATATGGAGGTGTATATTGCAGGTGAACTGTAGAAACATAATTCTACAATGTTTTGTATGTGGGTACTATGAGAACCAAGGATAGAGTAGAACTGCATTTCCCTGAGCAGTGTGGGGAGAGAGAATTCATTCAGATGAATGAGGATTCAGATTCAGGGGACTTCGCGGTGCAAATGATGCATGGCAGGGCAGATATCCAGTTCTCCTATTATGCAAAAATGGGTTACTAAGAATCCAAGTAAGTTCCTTGAGGGCCACGTGTTGTATTTAAATGCAGACTTTTGTCTCATACACTTCTAAATAACTGCTGTTCGAACTAATTATCAGAAATGATAGTATTTATTTCTGGGGGAGAATGTTCTCTATTCCACTCTGGATTCTGCTTCAAAGTCATTGTGATCAATACTTGTGAGATTACAGGTGGGTTTTGGCAATAAAAGTTATGTCATATACACTATTCTGCAATGGAACTAGATTACGAAGAGTGAGGTAAAACCTAGTCTGAGAGAAGTTGGACATAAAAATGTCCTTTATTAGCAAGCACAATAGGGGTAAGGGAAATTGGGCACAGTAAACTGCTTTCTCTTCCAAATTTCTTTTTATTCAAGTTTGCTGCTGTGTTGTAGCTGCTGTTTTTTTCAAGAGTGGATTTTCATTAGTGATACCAAGAAATGTTACCACTAAAAGGTAACTTCTAGCATCTCTTAAGCTCAAATCCATTTCTCAATGTTTTGAATTTGGTCAAAATAATCCCTTCCAGAGGCTACTCAAGGCTTGAGAGGAGTTAGGTTAAAAAACAAAACAAAACAAAAAAAACCAGCAGAACTGAATCCTGCCCTATAAGTAAGTGATTAGGATTTTCCAGATAGCAAGTACTTGGGAAAACACTCAGAAACAAAAAATAAAAATAATGTCAGATGCAGTGTTGTGCTTGTGTAAACTTATGTAAGCAAAATCAACTGAGAGGTGATGTGTTTCAACTTGAGTTCTGACATGTAGAAAGGATTTTTTTTTTTTCCTATTTGAAAGCAGTTGGATTTGCTCTTTTTTTTTCTGCCCTCTTTTTATTTTATAGCAGAGTAAGGAGAAAGCGTGCATCTGTGATGCAAGATAGTCACGGTATGATAAAGGGCTGCTGAAGCTTCATGGTGTGCTCATAAATCTGTGTTCCAGTCCTAGGGATGTTTGAAGTAGACTCTCGGTCACGGTGGCCTTAGGGAAAAAAGTGAGTGTTGGATGCAATTAGGCTATTTCCTGTTTAGCAGAATTACTGCCTCACTTTTACTGCAGCTTAATATTCAAGCAGTCTTGGAGTGTTCAGTGTGCATAGGGGTGGGAAAGAGCTAATAGAGGGGTACTAATGGAAATGCCCAGACCTCATACATGCTTTTCCAATGTAGTCACTATGTTAGGGCAGCTTAAGCAAAGTGAGCTCTGCAAGACCCAGCAACCTTTCCTGCTGTTGTACCTGCCTGGATGTAAATCCTGTGGAGGATTCTCCCCTGCAACAGCAATGGTGGAAAAAAAGTGAGCTGGACAGCTTGGTACAGCTCCTGAAGCAGGGCTACTCCAGGGCAATAAATTGTGACTCTATCAAAAGTCTGAGTTGATGGTATCAGTCCCAGAAACATCCCCAAACCAGCTGACAAATTCCCGATTGTCAGAATGTAGCACTGTTTTTTCTCCAATCTCCTACCTGAATGCTGAGTAGCTTCCCTATACCTTTTAAATGCTGTTGAGTTTGAACCAGACATGAAGCTAAGTTAGTTCACATTTAAGCTTGAAGACTGTTTTTCTTCTTCATAAATAAAAGTTTATTATTCTACACAAAGATCAAACAAGAATAGATGTTCTCCAAGAACAATTGCATGATTTTCAACCAGTTCCATTTAAACTCAGTTCCTCAACAATCAGTACAGTTACATTGCTACAAAGGAGGACCCAGCAACTACATTGATATTTATTAGTGGCACTTGAGTTCACATACCTTATCTCTCCAGAATAGCTATGAAGTGCTTCTCGTATTTAAATTGTGACTAAAGTAAATTAGGATGAGACATGGAAAATTTCATCCTTCAAGGGTAAAGGGTCAGGCTACTGTAACTAGCAGAAACCAGCAGAGCAAAGCAGAGATGCTTATGTAATATCAACTATTGCAGTTACCACCATCTATATTTATCTGATTTATAGAGTTAGTAACTTGTTCGTTCTGAAATCAATTTAAGTTTTGCTCTGCTTATTGACACATAGCTAAGAAACAAAACCCATCATGCCCAACTGAGCTTTACTCAGCCTAAGCTACAAAACACTCAATAGCATTTGAATGGGCAACAAACATGTAAAATGAATGCTGAGATTCTTCTCGCTTATGCAGAAGTATAATTTATTAACTTTAGTTTGTGTAGGTCAGCTACAGTAAAAGCTGACGGATACTGTTCAACATTCCTTGATTTTTCAGATACCGAGTTCCTAAACTCAGCAGCATCTACATTGTATCTCTTTCTGCTTGTCGTTTAAGGTGCATTGACCCTCAAGTATTTCTTAGTATCTCATATGTTTGTCTCTTTCTCTCTTCTTGGAATTGCTTTGAAATAGGGAAATAGCATTGCTACTTTGTATCTCTACCCCTCCTTTGCCCTTTCACCAAACTTCCAGCTTTACTTTCCATCTACTTTGATTTAATCTCGTTACCATCCTCTTTAAACAACATGAAAATCTACACAATGAACACTGCTTTATCTATCTGCTTTTTACTTCAGTAAACAAATCACAAACTTTCTACTCTTGTTACTATGTTTAAATGTGTTGCCTTATATCAGATGCAAAGCACTTTTTTTAAACTGTGATTTGACAGTCTTAGGTACTAATGAAGTCTGTGTGCTTTTGATCTTGTCTTTTTAAAGCTTCTATGCTTGCAGTTTTTATCACTGGTCAGTACCAACACAGATGAAGGCAGTAAATTCAACATTAAAATTCATTTGTACATAAAAGCTCTTAAAATCATCCTCTTAAATTATTAGATTTGCCGTTATTTGTAGAGAGAACCAGAGTGACAGTGGGGTAACTTATACATGTCCAATATTCTTTTCATACATAAGCTCTGAATATAATGGAAGCAAATCTAATGACAGCTGTAGTCATTTGAGTAAAGACAGTTTCTTGCAAAAGTGTATGTATCTATTTTTTAAGTGCTGACTACCTCTCAGTGGTTTTTTAATTTATTTTTCTTTTTTCTTTTCTTTTTTTCTTTTTCTTTCTTTCTCTTTTTTACTGGCTTAGAACATATGCTACAGCATTAATATTTGTTCAGACTTAAATGTAAATTGACAGAGCATTGGTTCATGTACGCTGCTTTACTGACAGAACAATTTGAATTCTCTAGGGAAGCTCTCACAAATAAATAAATGCTAGCATCATTTCCAAGGGGATTTCTTTTCAGTCATAGCCATGCAATGTGACTGACACATAACAGGTAACTATAGAGTCACATTTTTCTTTCAGTTTTGATTTTCTTTTTTGTTGACAGCTTTTCTGCCCTCTTGCAAGGTGCTCAGGAATGTGGAAATGTTCTGGGTTCTTTCTTGGACAAATCTAGTAGTCTAGGAAACCCGTGTGTGTTTCAATGTAATGAGAAAGCATTCAATCCGCAGTCTGGTATTTCTGCTCCGTTTATCTTTCCAATTTCTCTCTAGCATACAGACTGGGTTCGTGTGCCTGGTATTTAAAATCAAAACACCTCACTGGGGGACATGAAGAAGAAGAAATGAAAAAATCTCATTACTGTTCTGTGCAAACTATGTCAGTGAAGAGCTATAGATGACTCTTAGTGTAGCCTCTTCCTTAGAGCCTTAGTAACAAATACCACAAACGAGAAGATGAACTTTCTTTTTGTGGTCCAGCTGGGGCATCAGGATCCAGTATTTCAAGCATTCTCTGCCAAGTTCTGCTGCTTCTTGGATGATTTTGATTGCATCTATTTTTTCACTTTTAGCAGTCCCATGTATTTATACAAACAAATATAATAACTTGGCTGATCATCTGTGACAATCTGTAGTTGAGAAGAACTCTGAAACTAGGGAGTGAAAGCTTTTTATGTTAACTCAAATTGTTTGAAGGACTACTTATTAATGGACCTCTTCAGTGTAAATTTGGAAGTGTACATGCACAGCTATGTGAAGTGATTTATTGGCAGCCATAGTGATGTGATTGCTGGTACTTATGTGATTGATAATTCCTCATAGTTGCTTTCTCATGTTATCCACATATGTGGGCTCAACTTCGTTGTTTGCAACTTATTTTATTCATGTAATTCATAAAAGAGCTGGTTTTAACTTATCTTTTTTATTTTGCCAAGCAATATTTAAATCTTAGTTTCTGGTTAGCATCATAACACAGCTGCTGCTTTGACTAAATATTAAGTAGATAGAGACTGGTTTTACAGAATTTGGAGTAAAATATTCTAAACACTTCAGGTATTTAGTATCGAGATATCATTTTCCTGACCATCCAATAGAGTGTTCCAATATGTTACGACAGGAAATAAAACCCTGAGTTAAGTCATCACTTTTTGGTAGTATCCAGTTGTTAATCACTTAAACAAAAATTGATATTATTTTAAAAATCTCTAGGCCACGAAACAAGCAGAAGGGTTACTGATGTGTACTTCCAGTATTTGAGTGTCTTAACTATCTGAGAGCACTAGCATGCCTGAAATCGTGTACTCTCAGTTACTTACTATTTTGCAACAGCCAGTTTTCTGATCAACTGTCTGTCCTGTTTCAAAGCAAGTGACAGCTTATGAGAGGATTTTTGTGTAATCACAACTATCTTATCTGTGTCATTGTGCTTCTGATAGCTGTGTCTTCCATCATCCAATTCAGCAATGAGTTGGTATCACAGACATGACAAGCTAGTGCTGGATAATCTTGCAGAAATCATGTAAGTCTTCTCTGACAATTTTTTTCCTTCTTCCTTCACCCCTGGTAAATGTACCTTTAAAATGTATAATTATTTACAGAATCTGTGAGACTTCTGGATTCTGCACACAATGTGAAAGTGAAAAAGCAGCTATTGCATATACATCTCATTTTACCCTCCAGAGCTCTCCCATTGATTCAAGGAAGTGTTCTCATGCATGGACAAAGCTTGCAAAAAGAAATAATAGTCTCTTGAGCAGCTGAGAAGGGAGCTCTAACCTCAGAGTTCCCATGAGAGGTTTTCTGAGTCAACCTCATTATCCTTCTATGGCTGGAACTGCAGCCAGGAGTGTTGATCTTTTCATCCTGCAACATGTAAGCTCTCAAGAGCTCTGCAAATGCTTGAGACCAAACTGACCTTCGTCTTTGGAAAAGCCCGAGAGTTCTGGGCTTGTTTGATTGTGGAGATATTGGAAATGTAGAAAAAGGAAACGTTGGCTTGATAGGTCAGTTTGTCATTCTACTTTCTGAAGATCACCTTGGAAAGAACAATCAAGCAAACAACTGGTCTGGAAGAAGCAAGTGCTAAAGCTGTGTACTTTCTAAACTGTGAGGAGAGAATTTGCGTAAACTTGTATTTATTACTTATCACCTAAAGCTTGGAGGTGATTTGAAGTAGAAGAATGAGAAAGAAAAAGATGGAAGAGGGACTATTGAAAGGTGATGGAGTTTCTGAACCTGCTTAGAGAGCATTCTCTTGCTGCCAACTCATGCAGGATCTGTGACTCCTTCAGTCTTATTCCTTGCTGTTTCAGGGATAAGTTTGCTTTTCTTTACTTCTCTGAGTCTGCAGTGGTTCACAAGAACTCCAGAAGTGTGTGTCTGTGGTTGGAAGAAAGATTTGTTCTGGTTTTTCCCTCAGCATTTGAAGGTGTGCCTTTCTAGAAAATTGTGGCTAGTCTGCCATGAGTTGTCAGTTCAGAAGTATCCTGAATGATGATAACTTGAAAAGTAGTATAGCAAAACCAAACAATCACAGAGAGGTTGTACTGAATATACAGGATATTTCCACATTAGGACCAAAAATATTTGTATTTGGCAAATGCTGGAGTGTTACTACTACCTGGTGGAGTTATTTCAAGGCTCAGTTAATGGCACGGATTTTTAGAGCAAAACTTGTCACTTCTGTATCTTTCATACTGTTCTGTGGTGGGTATTTTTCATGTGCCATGAAACTGTCTACTCTGTCAATTACACTGTTTGAAAATCATTGCTTGCTGGAAACTTGGCTCTGCTTGCATTGGAGGCTGTGTCTCGCGCTTCAGATGTGTTTAGATATTGCAGCTGCATGGAAAAGCATACTCTAATGAAGGCTTTGTTAAGGCTTGACTGTGTCTGGACTCTTTGTCCTCAAAATGAAGTAAATATAGCATCTAAACAAAATGTCAATTGAATTACTTATCTTTTGATAGCTTGGCTAGGGAAAAATAACCTTTTGGTGAGATGTGTATGCAGATATCAAGGATTTTTCTAAAATTTGGAGGAGTGGACCACAGGTGAGAATGGTGTGGTCTTTCAAAAGTAGATATTTTGACAGGGGCAGGTGCACTTCTTGTATCATTAATCTCAGTACCCTGAGTTTCAGTGAGAAAGACGCTTTATTTAAAGTAGTGTTTCATAAAAAAAGATTAATTTCTCAGAGACAAAAAGCAAGGCTTTGTGAAAGAGCTGTGATGTTGATCCAATTCCATTACTTTCAAGTTTTTTGATGCCTGCTGAAGCGTAATGTTGCCTCAGAAGCAAAAGGAAGGGACTTTTTCACAGACTGCAAAGAAGTTGTGACATTTCTCAGATTCATAATAGCTTTTTAGAAGTTCCAGCATTAACTCTTATGCTATCATACATCTGACTGAAAAAAGACCTTTGTTCCCTATAGCAATTATCTTAGGGTGGATCAGTCACTACAGTTCATGCATAACAGTTCTCTGTTCTGAAGACTGTTCAGCTTTGCTGTGTGGCTTCTGTTCAAGAACTTCATGCCAGTCTTTCTTAAATTTTATTGTTTTTTTTTTTTTTTTGCTCAAATTAATGGATATTGAAGTAATGTCAAAAATACTAAAGTAATTAAAACACTTGAAGTATAGAGAAACTGATATTGTAGAAAAACATTTCAGCAAGCAGAGACATTCGACTGATTGCATGTTCAGTAGCAATTGTCTGTACTGCTGAAAAGGAAAGAGGGGCAAGGTGTTCTGCACCAGACTTTGATGGTAACTCCTGAGTTAGAGCATATTAACTAATGTTTGTGTGTTCCTTTTCACGAGTGGGAACTCGGATGATGTGACAGTAAGACTACAATACGTGACTGGGGAATAAAGTGGTGTGATAACATTCTATCTGTGAAAAAGCTAGCAGACATGGCTTTAGGGAGTACCCTAGATGGCCAACCAGTACAGCTTGGTTTGCTTCTGAAGGCAGGAAGTGTGAAGATTTACTTACTGAAATACTTTCTTAAAAAGATCCTTATTTCATGAGAAAGAAGTTTCTGTGGTAGAAAGACTTTTGTGCACGTGTATCAGAAAAACTTAATATTTTTAATGGCTTTGGTATTTAGTACTCCAAAGAATACGCTGCAAGACTTTGGTGTGCTTCCAAGGGAAATCTTAACATGTGGAAGAATAATGTGGTGGAGAAACAGTGTTGCTCCTTAGAAGGGCAAATTGGGTGTTGTTTCTTTGATATCATGAAGGTTTGTCGCCTGAGGCTGCAGAGTGGGGCCCAGAGGCATGTGAGGTAGTGGAACAATTCATCCTAGTAGCAGTGAAGCAGCACACAGCTGCGTGAGGAGCTCTCCGCAGAGCTGTAGATTTCTACAGCTCTTCTAATGCTGGTGCCTACACTTAAATTCACTGCTTTGTGGGTGCAGAAGATCACTGCAGTGTTAGGAGGTCAGACACTTGTTAATACTGAGTTTAGATGGGAAGATTTCAAAGGTCTGTTTGCTCTGGCAGAGTATAGAAGAGAGTGCTGTGACCACTGCATGCTTTAGGTGGTGTCAGCTCTTGTATTCTGTGAAGCCTGCAGAGATTTATGGATGTACCCTGCAAAGAGTCCTTCATAGCAAAGTATTACTGATGCCAGTTGTCCTAATGAGAGGGTCAAAGCACTGTTATGAATCAGACACTGTCTGGAATCTTAGAACGGAGGAAAGCATAAATATTTCATTCAAGGTCAGTATCATGTATCAGCTAAGCTGTGCATCAATGATGCTTTGCTCTCAAACTTTTCACAAAAATATGAATAAAATTGCAAAGTTGGATGATTGTGTATGGTAACTTAATCAAACTCAAAAGGAGACTGAATTTGAGCATGAATCCAAACTAGATGACTTACTATCATATTGTCTCTTCAAATTAAGGAATTCCAAAGTGCTAAAGGGAAGGGGTAATGATGTGGTATTTAGAATGATCGGATTTTTAAATAGTTAATTTTTCACTTGAAGGAATCGCATCTGAAGCAAAGCATATGAGAGATGAATATACTTTAAAAACAGAATAGTGAATGAAGGATATTTCTTAGTATCGTGCTACGTTTCCCAGTGTTGGGGAATTCAGTATATGGAGGAGAAAACTCATGAAGAGACGGATAAAGAATGTGTTCTTAGTAGAAAATAAAGAAGGAATGATCAATTTGAGATTTCAAGGACATTAATGACTCATGAGGCTGACCCCCTCTTTCCCCCCTACTCTCAGAACAGCTAAGCAACAAGTTTCAGGAAGAGGTTGATAATGCTGACAGTCTACTACAATAAAAGAACCATATTTAAGAATAAATTTCCATGCTTCAAGGATAAGCCAAATGTCTAACTGCAGAGATTTCTAGAACAAACATTCCTTGAGAATAAGATTTTCCTAATTATGTTCTGCAAGGCTTCTTAAGGGATTTATTCATTAGATCATATAGAGGGTTTGTGCCATGCTCATATTTTCCTGCCCTAGCCAGTAATAACTTGGTCACTAAACAGAGCAGAATCAGAGTCTGTGACTCCAAATGTCTACAACCCACTGTCTTTAGTTTCTCTCTGAAGCACTACTTATTACCTCTGGGACACTCGTTTAGGTGTTATGCTGACAGATACAGTTGCTCTTGTGATCTTGGTTTCGTTTCTTTTGATTTATCCTGAAAAGTATACTTTAGAGAAAACAACAACTGAAAGAAGCAGAAATCAGACATTTTCACACAACTCTTTTTGTGTAAACCTATACACAGACTTCTGTGGCTGCTTGTATAACTAAGCCTGGGACTGCTTTTGATTTTGATATATACTTCAAGAACTGTTCTGAAACGTTTCAATTCAAATTAAAATGAAATCAGAACCCTGTGAGACTTTTGATCATTTTGGTGTTTGTTGCAAGGGTAGTTATATGCAAGTAAAATTCTTTTCTTCTCATGGAATACCTGGTATTGTACTCTTTTGTGTTACGGTTGTTAAGGAGGTTGTGTGGGTTGTGTTTGACTCGAGTGGGATTTTTCCTTTAACAAGGAATTAAACAGTCTTCAGAATTGGTTCCCATGTTAATTCAGAACATTAGATACCAGCACAAATTATGTCAGTTTTCTGCCTTGTAACATTTTTGCAGGAGGTGCAATAATTTCTCTTCCAGCTTTGTGAGATGCTACAGGTAGCCTGAATTTTCTGTAGTTTGGCTGGCATTTGCATTGGCATCTGAGCATCTATGGAAAAGCAATTTTGTGTGCTTTGTTCCATGCGTTGCCCTTCCATTTTCCCTTCCCTGCAGTTCAACGTTTACTTTAGAGTTACACATTTAAGTAAAGAGATTTTTTTTTTTTTTTTTAATTGGTGAGTACATAATAAAGACGGGCATAAGAAAAGAAGGTCTACATGATTATTTGAACTTCAAAGAAGACCTCCTCTAATTAACATGCTTATTTTTGTGTGTGTGTAATGTGTGTGTGTGTGGAATTTGACTATTACATGGGAAATGGGGGGAGAAATTAGTCATAATGCAAAATTGCAGTAATATCTTATGATGACTTTCTTCATATGAAAGGAAACTTTGAGGTGCATTTAATTTTCCTCATCTCCTTTTGAGGTGCTGGTCTGTCAGTATAAATCTGTCTAATGTTAGCAGGGGGATATAGTAACAGAATTTACAGGTGCCCACTGGACTTCATTGTGGTTTTGGAAAAGAAAAAGAATGAAGTGATTTGATCTACTTGTAAATATTACTGTTCACCTTGATCCTGTGAATGAAACCTTTCTCTTTTCTGGCCAAGCTTTTTTTTTAAATATGCACCTTCAGTACAATCAAACAAGTCTGATATGATGGATGATTTTGATATGAATTCACAGTTTACATAAAAATCATGTGTCTAATTAACTATGCCTATGTTTATGTTTTGAGGATGCAGTTGCTAATAGGCTAGCTGCTTACATGTATCTTCCACTGCTAAATTCATGAACTTCCCAGACTGATGATTAAGCCAAGAAAATGAAACTTGTCAGTCTTCCACTCTGAAGAAGATAGTTTAATTAACATTTACTAGCTGAATACATTATGTAAAGTATGCCCTGTGAACTGATAGTCTTTTAGTCAGCTAGAAATGTGTCCTTGAGATATGATTGGTTTCCAACAAGAATCTGTTCTGCATCTTTGTTATTTGGTTGCTTTGTTTTGTACCTATGATACAACATATATGTGGGTTTTGTGCTTCATAAATAAGTCATGCAGACTGAAAGCACACTAACTCCATCTTTAAAATACTCTAAGTAACTCCTCTGGATGAATTGCATCACTTCTTGTTTTCTTTTATCCTTGCTACCATTTGAAGCTGATATAGGTAAATCTTTTCCTCAGAACAGGGTGAAAGCCAGAGGTGAGATGTTCAGCTGGAATAGATCAGTGCAGCTTGTCTGGTTTCACAGAAAAATAAACTTGCCTTTGCCCTGCTGATGATCTCACTTTCTGAGAACATTTTATTCTTGAAATGTACTTTAGTTGCCTTTCATAGCAGTGTTATTCTCTTTAAATGCCTGTGGAGTCTGACAGATCTGTAGCCTGCCTTCCAGCATGCTAACAAATTCTCTCCACCCCGCCCCTCACTATGCAATATGATTATAATTTTTATTTTTTTTTTCCTCTGCCTAAAGTAGGATTGGATCACTTACTGCCTCCATTTGTTAAAGCATGAGTTCTGTACTGATACAGAAGCAAGGCTGAAGTTTCACTGATGGGATTCCTCTACTGGGTCTGATGTGCAGCATGCCCTTGTGACTGAATGTTCTTCATGCGGTAGTAAAAGCACTGCTTGTGTTAGCTCAGAAATTCCCCAGAAGATACTTTGGTAGTAAATACAACAACTAATTTTCCTTTACATTAAGAGCATTGCACTGATTTAGTCTTCCATTGGGCAAGCTGCTTTAGACTCTGGTGTGAATTGGACCATGAAATACTGAATATAAATATATAAACCTGAAAATACTTTCTTACAGCAGGGAGAAGGTACTGAAGGTAATGTATCAAGAATGTGCAGAGTGTGTGATTGAGTAGGTGTTGTGTGTGTGAAGAAACAGGGCAAGTGTTGTGCTACTTGAAATCTATATGAAGGGTGGGCTGGAATTTTTATCTAATAGATGGTAGAATGAGCCTTTACTGAACAAGTTTTGGGAACAGATATTTTCATCACAAAAGCTATGATCTGCAGATTGTATGAATTTGTGGTTAAACCATGTGATCTGAGCTGACACATAATGGAAAACACTGAATATTGTGGAAACTTTCAGTTGGCAATTCTGCAGGGCAATTTGTGGCCGATTGGGATGCTAATGTCACTTGTTGCAGGCTGGTAACCAAGATCAAATATGAATATCTGTGGTGTGTAACTTGTTTCCAAACACTACTGAGTGACTGTCATCATTTTAATAATGTGTTGCTCAAGATCTGCGTTAGTTTCCGATGCAATTAATTGGAGAAAAATTCTCAAGCCATGCTGAATTTCTATGTGTACGTGGAGAAAAATTTGATTGCTGGTATCTACTGCTGATATTTATCAAGAAAGACTGGTTTTTTTTTTTTGTTTTTTTTTTAATTGACCTACTAGGAGCTGCCAAAGTAAGAAACATGAGTGAAGAAAGGTAGCTTCAAAGAAGATATTTTTGTAGCAGATTGAACTTACTTGAAGCAGTTTCACTTTCTGACTGGACGTGAGCTAGGAAATGTTTGTCCATCTCCTTATTTGATCATTTAGGTTTATCACCTGCTAGAGAGCAAGAGACATTAGCCATGGAGCACAGCAGATTTACACAGTTTATAGTAAAATAACATTATGGAAAAATAACGAGTCACTGACTGAAGAAAGAATGAAGCCTTTTCAAAAAAGGATGTGGAACCTGCTGAATTGGAACAGTGTATTATTCCAATACAAATGTTGAAGTCTGTTGTAATCTCAGAGTGCTGTGCTTGATGCATGATGCTATTTGTAAAAAAGGGCTGCTGCTTTTTTTGAATAAATCAAATAGAAATGCTTTTACGTGCTTCTCAGATTCAGAGGCTGCTAGCAGGTGTCCAAAACAAGAGGGAGGCTGTATGGCATTGCAGTCATGGAATTAAGGATCCTCCTAGTAATGTTCAGTTAAATCTGCTACCTGTTTGATATATCAAAATTCACTTCCCACAGCTTTGTCAGACCTTTTGATAGTGAGGCAGTAGAAAAAAAACATCACAGGTATTCTAGGGGCTTCTTATTGTTGGCATAATGACTGTGGACGTTTGCCTTTTGGTCAGAAGTGCTTCCAGTGAAAAAGAAGAAAGCTTGTTTGCTGACTGTGTGTTTAAGCAATTCATACACAATTTGTGTGTGGTCTAGGAAACGTGGTGAGTCTATTTTGGAAAATAGCGACTGTGTATACATGGGAAAGTTGAGATGACTATTTAAGCATCTTCCTTGCATAGATGTTTTTCCCTTTCATTCTGAAGCAGCATACGCAACAAAGAAAAATCTTTAAAGCAGAACATTTAACTTAGTATATTATATATAGTTTTTGTTTTCTATGACCTTTCTCCTGTAAGAAGCCCTCGGGTGGACAAGAGTGATCTATTGTGATGGGAATGTTATAGTCTGCATGAAAATGTGTTTTCCCAGGATTCTCATGGTATTGTTCACTAAGCAAAGCATGACATGGAATTTGGCTACTGCACTTCCCAAGCCATTTCACTGCTGCCTCTGCAACCTGAGTTGATGGAAGAGCCATAAAGGAGGTACAGCTGGGTAAGAGCACACAAGCTTTCTTACTGCAGTTGAGAACAGGTCTGACAGCGGTGTAGAGTCTCTTATTGAAAGAGGGCTGATCTGTTTGCTGGGTTGCCAGAGACAACCTGATCAGACTGTGGGTTGTAGATGTGAAATTCAGCTTGCTCTTACATGGCCTTGTTAGACTGCTGTGTAGCAGGCTGTTAGATAGCTGTATTCTGTCAAGCATAACCAGTAAGAATATTAAGTAGGTGGTGATCTTTCCTTAGAAGTAAGGAGAAAAGATGATTTTAGAAAGAAATAATCTGAAGACCATAGGTGTGCGTTTGTGTGTGGGTTTTTTTCCTTCTCCAAATGCTTCTCTGGTTTGTTGCTTTGTTCTTCTGCATCTCTTGCAGTCCCTTCTGTGGCTGCTGATTTTCTGCCCCTGATGCTACTGTGATGTGTCGCAGTAGAAACTAATTTTAAACTGTGGTTTTGTATGTTAGTTGAAATGCACAGTAGTGCCTGAATGGTACAAAACACCATAGCAGGCAATTTGAAGGCCTCATAGAGGCAGGAGGAAACTTATCTTGGTATAAATTTGGTGGGTTAATAGAGAAGAATTGTGTAATGGTTCAGTTATGCTGATTTGGTATGAAAGCATTGTAAGCAAGTAGCAAGTTGACATAATGTGAATGAATCAGCCTGACTGCTTCAGTTTTTAATTGGAGGAAGTGACTGCTTATGCTTCTAATATCATAGTATAACAGAATTGTCAGGGATCACTGAGCCCAACTCCTGACTCCACAGTGTGCAATATAAGAGTTAAACCATGTATCTAAGTGCATTTCCCAAAAGCTTCTTTAACCCTGGCAAGCTTGTGGCCCTGACTACTTCCCTAGTTCCCTGGGAGCTTGTTCCAGTGCTTGACCACTTCTATAGTGACAAACTTTTTCCTAGTGTACAATTTGAACTTCCCATGGCACAGCTTTAAGCCATTATGGTGATGGTGAGAACTTTGGGCCTTGTTCTTTTTGTTACACTCTTGAGAGAGCCCTGTTCACCCTACTTTGTGGAAAAATGAATCATTAGAATATAAAGACTCTTACCTTTTATGACAATTGGACAAGTGTCGGTCTCCCTTGTATTTGAGCAGACCATGCTGTTGCCTTGTCTCTGCAGTGAGACATGCAGAGCTGTTGGAAAGAAATAACAGATGGCATTGTTAGGGTAAGAAACAACAGCATGGATGAGGAGGAGGAGGTCATGCCCTACAGCAGTAGGTAACCTGAACATGAAATAGAGCACGGGCAGACCAGGAGACGTTTTCTGAGCAGTGAAGAATCTGGAAAAGAAGCTCACTCATGATTTCCAGAAAAAGCTTCCTTGTTGTTAGAGCTGACAACCTTTTTTTACTGGTAAAATAGGGACTCATTATAGGTGCAGCATGATTCTGCGCTGGAACCTCATTTCCCTGCTGCCTTCTCTGATGGTAGCCGTGGGGATGTGCAATGACCCATCCCTATCTGCATGGACTGGCAGGCGGCTCAGCCCCATCACACTGCACAGGCCTCTGCTACCAAGGGCAGGGCGCCAGCAGATTGCAGTTAATGGCTCTGTGTCAGCCATGTTGGCCATGTTCTCTGATTTGTCACTTTCATGACTGTGAAAGGAAAGGCGGCTGCATGCCTCTAATAGAGGGAGGAATTAAATAGTACTGATTTAAAAACAAAAAAAAAAAAACAAAACCCAAACCAAAGTTATTATTACTTTGCACTTTAAGACAGCCTTGAGCCTGGAGCTCTTTTGTAGTCTACCAGTGAAGCAGAGAATGTTACTCATTTCTTTTTCAAAGAAGGGTTGAGACTTCCTGAAGCAGTGGATTTTGGAAGCAACAGAAGATGAGGAGTTCAACCAGGTTAGCCTAAACCGACTGTATTGAACTTCTGAATCCCAATTATAAACTGCAAGTGGGTCACTACAGCAGATATGGTTATTTTATCTAAAAGCTGTGTCATTCTCTCTCAAAATGTAAAGGCAAGGAGTGCGGGTATTATTCAGCTCCTGAAGCATTAGTGTAAGACTTTCTGAATCTTAAAAGCACAAGAAAAGTGCTTTTTTGCTTAAGCTAGTTCCTTGGACTGGTGGAATACATTTATAGTCTTTATAAAGCTCCTTTATTTGAAGGAAGGAATAGGTATATGTGATCTTTCCTCTGGTCGATACCACTAATGCTCTCTATAAGAGAACTAGTGAAATATTTCTTCAGTCTTTGCTCTGATTTCCTCCCCTTTTTGTTTTCTTTTGTACACTTGGATGCAAAATCAGAAAAATCAGTTCTCTGGAATCATCCGATCCATTGTGCAGAACACGTTACTGTTACAATCTAGCTTTTACAACAGAAAAACACAAGTTGTAGCTTTTTAGAATGAGAATAAAGTTACTTAGGAGATTGGTAACTCATTACTAAGATCTTTTGTTCAAAAATATCCTCAAGAGAAGAAAAAAGTTTGTTTTAGGAGGTTTCTTCCATACACAAGTGCATGGTGCTTTTAGGGCTGCTCTTTCTCTGTATGCATGTACATGAATCCAAGTAGAAAGTGAGTCTAGACTGTGGCAAATTATGATTAAATAAAGTGCCCTTTTTGTTATTTCCAAAGGAAGAAGATTTCATTACTCTATTGATTTACAGTGATTAGTGTTTGCTTTCTCTACTTTTTCTTTTCTGGAGGCTGTGTTGTCAGGAGAGTGGTCATTCACAGCCTCTTATTGATTCTAACCAGGACTGAAAGATGATTGAGTACTGTGATTCTCTGTCCTGTTGTTTTATCCTTGTACTCTGGTGGAAAAACAATTAGAGGTGTCCCTGTTCCCAATAATGATACCTCCTTATATACATTCAGTCTCTGAAATTACAGCTATGGATGGCAATGGAGAAGCCAGTGATCACTTGACAGCCCAGTGTAAGATGAATACCCATCATTTTATGATAAAACAGCTGTAAGCAGTCAGGTATTTTGGAATAACACTGAAGCATTAATTTCATCTGTAAAACTAAAGATATATTGCAATATAATTTTAAGATTTGGCTGCCCTGTAGTACATGATAACCAAATATTTGGAAATAAGTCTGATAAGCTGATCATTGAGAGTCTGTTAATGTTCTATACTATTCTGTCATGAATGAATGAAGTTTGTTCCTTGTTTTGCTCTATACTTTACATTTTAGCTCGTAATTAGGATTTGTCTTTGCTTAAATATAGATTAGGATTATATGAAGCATTGCTAGCACTGGTTTTATCAATTGCATCAGTGTTTCAGTGAATAAGAATGGCTTTGCTATACACAAGTGTGCTTCTCTTACTAATGAAACACATGAATGAGTGAAAAACACCCTTAGTAGGTTAATAAGGGGAATAAAGGTAGATTCTGGAAAAAACATGGAATGTGAATCGCTTTGAAACAGTAATTCCAAACTTTCTAAGCTGCTGTTATAGTCGAGGTACATTGGTCAGCAGGGCTTACTGCTGCCAATCCTGGGTCACAAGCACCAGGATCTTCTGCCTACTTCAGCCTCTGGCTCCGAGTGCTCTTTTCCCTCAATGGTGGTTTTTATCTATGGGAAGCTGTGGGCTCAATGGCTGTTAAACGCTACCTTTTTATCATTAGGATATCCTTGTAATGCAGCAAGGAGGAGCTCCGCTGCTTTTTGGTCAGCTGCTGCCCAAATTGCTCCTTGATCTCTGGGAAATAACTCTGAGGAGTGACAGTCTGCTGCATCTCACAGGCTTCACATTGGAATTTCACACTTGAAAGGTATGCAAGGTCTTCTACAGAGATGAAAAAGCATCAACAAAGCCTCTTAAATTCTTCTAATCAACTTTTTTTCTATCTCCCAAGTAAATAGCTGCCAGAACCCAAATAACTGGGAAGTAGTATATATACGTACACTAGATCCTACAGCTCCATAGTAGCTTGAATGATCTTCCTATGTAGAATTCAGATAGTGAAGGTTACTTGATTTTCAGGAAGACCTAAACGCCTGGAAGGGTTCTTTTATTTGGCTTAAATTTGTGCATAGTAAATGTTCCTATCTCCTCCCTCTGCTTGCATTAGGCTAGGCTTTTGTCTTGGGCCTTAGCAAAAAAAAACCTGTGTGATCCCACCTGCATGAAGGGAGGAAGCTGAAATTGTACTGGAGTGCATATTTACAAGTAAGATGCGGGGAATGCTAGCACTTGACCTTCTGTATTTTACAGTAGAGAAATCTGAACATGCCATTCCAGCTAGACAAAGAAAAATATTTGTTGTCCTTCTGTCATCCCTCCTACTTATGTTTGTTTACTCTGTCATGCCTGCTTTCGTTCTGGCAGATAAGTTTTTATAGATCAGGTTTACCTGAACACTGATGCTGACAGTTTTATTGCAGAAAAACAGTGCCAGTGCCCTTGCCATAAATTATAGCTGCTAATTTGGAGAGTTAAATTGCAGATACGTCTTATGAATTGCCTTGTACATTTAAAGGGCAATATAAATACCTGCTACGGGTTTTAATAAGCAGCAAGGTACTGACAACTATGTTTACTGCTGTTGGTATGTTAAATTTTTTACTGCTATTAAATATAGTGCTGAGCATCACGGCTACTGTCAGTTGTTAGAAGGAATGACAGCATTGCCACTAGTGCTTCTGTCTAGCTGGGAGTGTACTGTTGTCTCCCTTGAGGAAGGGGGCATTTATGAGAAGACAAGACATAGTGAAGACAGCAATAATATTCTTCCAGCTGTCAGGAGCTGACATCTCCTAGAACAATTGCAATAGCAGAAGAGCCCAGTACTAAATAAAAATTCAGTAAACCAAGGAGATTTTCTCCCTAGAAAATTGCTGTCCAGCTCAAGCCCTGAATGGTGATCTGGTGCATGTACTGAGTCTGTGTTGGGTGACCACTGTGGCAGCCACAAGTTTGGCTTGGTGCCTTGCTCTAAGGTAAAGGTTGGACTTATTGCCATGCATTTTGCTGCAAGGGATGCTGTTCAGTGTCCTGCAGGATATGGTAGAGGGGCAATATGTAGGTTAAGTGGGAGATATTATAGGGTTTTGTATTTCATTAAAGGAAAAAGTTGCTGGGAGTTCCAGGCTTAAAGCATTGAAGTTGATAGCAGCAGTGCACAAATAGGTAGGAAGATTTGGTAATAACAAAAAATGATTGTTGTATTATTGAAAACCATCGAGCAGCATCACTGAAGTAGACAGAAAGCTGAACCATGATCATAATGATGTGCCTTTGATCCTTTTGGAAACTATTATACGAGCAACTTCTTATTTTTCTTGTATTTAATGTCTTGAGTAGAAATAATTTGTTAGTGTATTTGCAGCTGGAATAAATAATTCAAATTTCAGTACTTCAGATAGATCTTCATGACATCCAACTTGTGCATCTAGCACAGATGCTCTGAATTGTTCCATTGACTTCTTGCCATTCATTGCATAAAGAATTTCATCTCCTAAATTGCAGGATGTAATATAAAGCAACTCCTAGAGTTGCTGAAACTTCCATTCAGAATTGTAAATGGATGCAGCAGAGTACTTAAAGGGAAATATTTTATTAAAGAAGAAAAAAGGTGTCTTTCTAAACTGGCAGTCTTAAACTGTAGTGGTGTGTTGCAGGAAAATACATAACTGCCTTTGTTAATATTGCATCATTCCTCACTTCAGAAAAAAGTTGTAGAAGTAACACTTCAGTCAACATTTTGCCAGTGCATTTGAATGTTACGCCTCAGATCAAGCGTAACACTTCCTGAAAAAATTTTGTTCTCATGAGTGAGTTTTACAAGAGATGCAAACTCATGATCTGTCTTAATATTCAACTTTTTTTTTTTTAAGACTTATGCATTATATATAGTGCTATTTGAGGTTTTAAGTTTCAATCTCCTTGCTGACTTGATTTATTACTAACTTTTATCTGAAGGATAAAATGAAGGATATAAATGAGGGTAGAACTGCCTGAAGTCTTCATCTAAGCTGCAGATTTCTTTGATATAGGATAATGAAGAAGCAGAACATCTTTCCCATGGTGCTTGCTAATCAAAGTCCTGTTAAGCCCTGTAGAGATGCATGATTTTCTGTTTGTCTACTCACACACTCTCATTCACTCTTTTGCAATTCTACAAGATTCTACTAAAATATAAATATATTTAAATTACAAGTGTCTTTAGTATTTAATTCTTTTTTTGTCTCTTTCCCAAAAAAATCATCAGGGTATATCACATGCAAATAGTTTTAACTTTCTCCATCATGGCCCACTGCGTCCCTCCACTACACTGACAATGTATATGTCTTATTTCCCTCACTGGCTAGGCTAAACTTAACAAGTTTCAGTTTTTTTAATCTATATCTTGATCGTCTTTCATCTTTCATGCCCTGTAGTTTTCTGCTGTTTTAAATACAAAGAGTAAAGCCAGAAGGAATGTGGTGTAACTGATACATGGCTCAGTTTTCCAGTGGAGTAGCTGTCCTGCAGATGGAGTCAAGCAAGTAATTCAATGTAGTACACAAATATCTGAAGTGCTGAAAAGTCTTGTCCTTTAATATCATGCTGTCAATTTATCGTCAGTGATAATTAGTAACAGATGATGGTCCTAGAGATGCTGTGATGCCTCAGGATGACAGAAGGAAATTCTTCTTAAGGACTAACTGAAGAACATCAAAATGCCATAAAAACTTTGTAAAATTATTATTTGTATTTTGCCTTCTGAATGGATGTTTGTATTTGCAACAAAACTTATTTTGTCCCAATTCATATATTAGATTTTCTTTTTCTGTGGTAGATGGAAACTATAGAAAGATTTCTTGGTGAATCAAGCAAAAAATTTTCTTGAGGAGCAGCAAAATCTAGAGAAGTTTTACTCAATGTGTTAAAGTTGCAGGCATGAAAGGATGCAAGTCGTTTAGCAAACAAAGATAGCACAGGATACATGACTCTAAAACTATGCCTGAAAATTATCTGTTTTCTAACTAGTATATTCTGACTGACATAGAGCAAAGCTGGAATTGGGCAAAACTCTCATGTCTTGCCTTTCAGTACCAGGCAATGGAACTGGAAGGGGGACACATGAGCTAGTATTGTTGCATCACCATTCAGTTCTCTTGCATGTGCATAAGAAGCGGCTTCAATATAGGTATTATGCAGTGCTGCACTGCGTAATATCCGTACTTCAGACTTGGGTCTCAGTAAGATGTGACAGTGTGTGTGGTCCACCAGGAGAGATCTCTGCAGATCTGAGCTAGTGTTTCAAGCGAACACAGTCTTGACAGCTTCGGTTCTGCTCATTTGAAATCTGACTGCACTGAGCTAGAAATGTCCTCTGAAACAAATGTTTAGCAATCAGCTTGTTTACGAGCCTGAAAAACTTCACTGGAATGTCTGAAACTTGAACAGTACTCTCTAATTTAAGAGTTTGTTAGCTTCTTCCTCAGTTTCCTAGTGGATTTGTCCTGGAGCAAAGCCAAAACCAAATCACAGGAGGTAGTTTGGTCTGAAACTTTTGTAGCTTAAAAGCTCCTTTCACAACCCTTCTATGAGCAAAAGGAACTCACAATATGAAAGAACAAATGTTTTCATAATTTGCATGAGGTGGCATTGGAAAGTGATGTGGCTTCATTTTTACAATGGATTGGTTTTTCCTGTTTTTTTTTTTTTTTTCTTGTGTAAACATTTAAATTACAAAAAAAGATGATAAAACAATTATAAAGTTTTCTCTTTTTGCTAGTTGAAGGAGAGCTCTGCTATTGAACTGTACGTCTTCCTGCAGCTTGATGGGACTATTCTCTAACTCTTTAAGAACCTTAAGTTTGTAAAACCTGCTGGTGAAATGTTTGTATGTCTGAGTATGTGAACAATGCAGTAAGATGTCACTGCTCCCATTTTCACAGTGAAAGGTGGAAATAAATCCAAGTGACAGTAATACTTTATACTTATATCTGAGTTGTTCTATGTCCTGGTATTTGTAGTCACTGCTGAGGTACCTTCTTGCTTGTAGACCTGTGGGATGCTTGGACATCTGCAGCATTCAAGCTTTCTCTTGCATTATGCAGCTTACCATGTACATCCTTTGCATAGAAGACTGTTCTCTTGAGAATGATAGAATCACAAAATGGCCTGGGTTGAAAAGGACCACAATGATCATTCAGTTTCAACCCCACTGCTATGTGCAGGGTTGCTAACCACTAGAACAGACTGCACAGAGCCATATTCTTGGCCTTGAATGCATCCACAGCCTTCTTGGGCAACCCGTTCCAATGCTTTGTTTCTCCTTGACTGAATATAAGTGCGTTCACAGTTATTTTGGAGTATCTAAATGCTTTTCATTTTGTAGCATTCTTTTTTTTTTAGTCAGTCCTCTGCAGACAAAACTTGGTCATGATGTTGTTGCCTTGTACTTGCTTTTCTTGAGTTCTCATGTTATCACAGGCAGGCAATACCATGTAATTAATCTCTGAAGTGTTCATGAGGGCAAGTAGGAACCTCACATCTAAGAGTTGAAGGTATTGATTCAGTCTGCTTGCAAGTTAGCCTGTGTTTTTTTTGTTTTTGTTTTTTTTTTTTGATTGGCCATAGTTATATTATACTATTGCTGCAAGAGGAGCAAAATGTTTTGTTCACAGTGTTTCTGAAGCTCTTCTAAGTGGTCGCAAACTGGGAAGAATTTGTTCCTTGCTGGTTAGTGTGGCTCTTCCACCTGATGTGCTTTAATTATCTCAATTTCATTATCTTGCAGTTATTTTACCCAGGAGATCCTAAACACCTCTAGTTTTCACATCCATTTGTGTCAAGGGAAGAAGGGAAATTGCTGATGATTCTCTGTGGCTGACCACAGGGACAAAGCTTTAAGATCTATCTTTGTGTCAAGTCCCTGCTAATTTTCCACATGACGAGATGCATCTGGGAAGCACAGAACCAAGTCTAACTGAATACTGACTAATCTCTCCCCTTTTCCAGGGAAGAGAAAGTGTATCCTGAGCATTATTACCAGAATGTACACTAACTACTTACAGCAGGTGGCTGCAGTTTTGGTGTGTGTGGCCTATGGCTAAGGGCAGACAGTTGTTCCTCTCCTAGCTCTGTTACTTGTACTGTTGCCAGAGGTTTGCCTTGGGGGCCTTGGAGGTGTGTCCAGACAGCTGAGCACCATAGGGTGTAAGGTATTAGGTGTGGCACAGAGGGTTCGCTTTGAGGTGGTTTTTTTTCCTTTTTTCTTTCTTTGTTTTTTTCCTTGCAGGATAATGGTGAAGTTTGAAGTGCTGTTCTCCTCCTTTACAAGGGTGAAAATGGGTTCCCAAGTCTGTCAAAGGCAATGTTTTCTGCATCCCTGTTTTTGCCCACCTCTGATTTTATACAATTGCTGAATGAAAACCAGGTTCTGTAACTCCTAGATCTTATTAATAAAAATGTAGCAATTTAACAATTCTGAGATTTATTCAGTTTTTTAAGGAGTCAGATGAAGCATATGAAACCCGGCTCACTGTTCTACATGATTTCCAATAACTTCCTCTGCCCTGTCTGTATTTAATGCTTTTGCAGCTGGTATTAATTGCATGAAATTATTCAGCCTTGTTAGTAGAAACTGACATAAACCAGGAGTGCATTCTTTCAACTTCCTTGGACTTCCTGCTGATACTTTTCCTCTCATTCAAGCAGCTGTTCTGCACTTGTTTTGCTCTTCCTTCTCTGGCTAATCTGTTTACAGATGACTCTGTGAGCTGCATCTCATTTCATGGCTTGTGTTCTCACTAACAAGCATTGCTTTTGTTCCTTCTGTGTGTTTTCTTTTTGTGTGAGATCAGTGAAGCTCTTGCTCCATTGATAGCAGGCTTTGCATGATCCAGCAGCCAGAAAGCGAATGGGTGGAGAGTGATATCTAAAGGTGTGGTTTTGTGTTGTGTCCGTGTGAGTTGTTAGCTTGTAACATCTCCAGCAGAAGAAAGGTGTTTCCAAAGCTACTGGGTGATTAGGATAGAAATCTAGATTGTATTCTTGCTGCAGCAGGTATTACATATGCTGAACATGTTGATTCCAGCCTGAGGCAGTGTAATTTAATCTTAAAACAGATTTTGAGAAATACACATGTATGAATTTTTACTCTCCTTTTGCCTTTCATTTTTAAAGTATTTTTGAAGGTTTTTACATATGTTGTCAGATATCTTTTGATTCTTGTGGCAAATCAGATTTTCATTTCAGCTAAACAATTGGAAATACGGATTTTCCTGCATCTGAGCTTTTTTTATGGACAGCAATGGTTAAGCTTCTAAACCAGTGCACAGTAATTAGGTTTATTGCAGTGCACTGTGGTATAGGCTTATTTAAATACCTAACAGATCTAATTTGTATCTTGATGGCGGAGAGAGAAAGATTATCTAGAAACGTGTTATGTTTACCTCTGATCTGTTATTGGAAGGTGATTAAATAAATATCATACCACTCCAAGAGGTAGGGTAATGTGCACTGGATAATATTCCTTGTAACCTCAGTTGTTTTATATGGTGTTTTTGTCAGTTATTGAAAATGATGCATAGTAATTAGAACGAGATTTTTCTCTTCCGAGTAAGCGCATACATCCTCTCAAAGAGCAATTGGATGATCTCAGGTAAATTAATTCTCTGCATTCAGACATCTTATCTTCTCCCTGATTCATACGTTGCTATAGAAACAATTGACTTCACAAGGCCTGACTCAGCTTCCAAAGAAGTATGAAATGTCCTGCTTTATATTTTTCTAGTGTAAGTCATGGAGGTGACTTCAATAGCAATATCTGAACTTTATACCATGACTTTTTTCTTTTTCTGTACTTGAAGATAAAGCAGGTCATTTCTCTGAAGTTAAAAGCATTCCTTTCTGTATTTATTTTTAGTAGCATAATGATGAGGTTTACAGAATGAAAAGTATAAATATGATTTCAACAAGGTGATTTGAAAGGGCAGCTATGCTTTTAGAATCTTATTTAATTATATGTGTATGTATAAATAAAACTTGTTATCTCAAACTGACATCAAATAGCAAAAGCCTGCATACTACATTGCAATATGCAGGTAAAATATAAGTTAATCAGCCACGTTCACTCACCAATAAAGCAAATGTTGCTCTGATGGATCAGGTACCATCTTCTCCTCTTGACTGACTAGTTTAATCTTGAGCTTGTCTGGCAAAAGCTCTTTTCCTTGGCTTGTGAATGACTTTCAAGTGTTATGGGTCACTATCCACCCACCCCTATTTAATCAACCCGTAAACTGACAGGACTATAACCGGATTTAATAAATGCGGTTTATTGCAGCCTTTTGGCTGAGACCAGGCAATGATAATCAATCAGTCTGCGGTGACAAAACCCAGAAGGCGTCTGTAACAAATGGCCAAGCTGTTCTACATTTGCAGCAAAATCACTTTTAATTGTTAGCAGAACCAGGCTAGTTTACTTGACATTCAGATGTAACAGTTCACAGCAAATTGTATTATCTAGTGGGTGTTTCAAGATTCTGTATCCTTTTACAGTAGAAAGGCTAAAACTATAATTTATGTGAACTGTTTGAGACGATGGTTGTGCATGAAGTTTCTAAGCAGTGTTTTAAGAATTTCTTTTTACAATTTTCATCAAATAGCAACAGAAATAATGTATTTTTTTTTCCATTAACTTAACATCAGGAACCTCTAACAAATGCCTTAATTGGGCAGTGTTTCTTGTAGGAATTTGAAACTAAGTTAAAATGGGTGCAGATACATTCAAGGTATTCCAGTAGCTGTTACTGGAGGTAAGCTATAATGAGTTTATTGTGCATCCATAACTTGCTCAGTAAACAGTGGGGACTGAGGAAATGTAATTGAAATGTAGGGTGTGGGTTTCATGAGCATTTTCTGATGCTGCACTCATACTGATGTAATATGGTGAGTTTTAAATGTGGAGATGCTCCTACTTTTGTTTTTTTTCTTTGTTGGAAGATGTTTCAATATCTCTGATCAGAATTTCCTATAATGCTTTTGTAAGTGAAAAGTTGTCATTCCAATTTTTTCTTC
Source organism: Lagopus muta (assembly GCF_023343835.1). NCBI lineage: Eukaryota > Metazoa > Chordata > Aves > Galliformes > Phasianidae > Lagopus > Lagopus muta. The sequence goes on from NC_064434.1 coordinate 98,223,708, forward strand.
TGATCTGTGAAGAAAATAATTATGTGAGTAATGAAATTCCCATGAAATGGAAGCTTTTTGTTTGAGTTGAGGGCCTTCCACTTAGTGTCACATCTTTCCAAGATAGGTGAGAAACCTCTTTGTCTCTGTCAAGAATAACTTTGACATCTTTATATAGTCTAATTTAGATTCCTTTACTTACGCCTTCTCTATATGGTTTGCATACTTGAGCAGTAAAGCTGCAGCTGGACTGAAAACAATTTTAAATCTTTTTTTTTTAAAAACAAAAACAAAACAAGTTGCGTTTATCTTCAGATAGTATCTACAGTGCCAGAGTGCATAAGATATCTTAACTTTCATCACCTATTTTGGAGGGCTCTACCTTTTCCATTCACTCCTTACCTCTTGTCTATTACAACAAGGCAGGGCCTGCATATGTAAGAGCTTAGTATACCTAGAGGAGAAGAAAACAAACCATTTTGGATGTGGTGCCACACTGCAGGGGTGCCCAGTTGTGTGACAGTTATGGCCTCTGAATAAATCAGCATGTCTGGCGGCTGTTCCACTCTAGTGACCTCTCAGACTAATAGCCAAGAGTACTTTCTGGAAGCAGGTGAATTGTTCAAATGTCTCACATCCTCTTTCTGACACTACCTTTCCTGCAGGCACTGCATGTCATCCTTTTTGCCTTTGGCAAATACATATGAACTCTGCAGCCATCCCATGCAGCAAGATGCATCCTTTCTTATGGCGTCTCTGTTGGAGAGAGATTAAATCTTCTGTACCAGTGAACTCTGTCTTACAAGAATGGTATCTTCAAGCACTGTGTGCAAGTCCAACCAGTGTATGAAAAAGTGTTAGTTGAAAAGATTTGCTATTTGTAAGAGACAGTGTGGACTGCTTTGATGGAGGGATAAATTGCTGCACATAAAGCATGTGCATAAGGATGGCGAATTTAAGTCCCTTAGGTAATCTGAATTCTGGGATGGCATAATTTTTGAATGCCTAAATCTGCAAGGGCATTGTCTATCAAAGTAACATCTCTGTGTTACATATAGATAGCAATACTTTTATAGGAATCCGTGGAATAGTCAGTTGACTCAAATGCTCAGGGAGCTGAAGGATCATGCCAGTGGTAGCTATTCTTACTGAGAATGTGGGTGAAGTCATTGCATATATTACAGATAATGTAAATTACTCAGCCTGGCGGCTGACACAGAGGCATGATGGAATGATTAGATGGGATGTTGGTAGATTAATTTTTCTCCAAGAATATTCTGAATAATTTTAGCCTCTGTGACAATTTCTCACCCTTGTTCATCTGTGCTAATGTTGTCCTATTGCCTAAACTAGGTAATCATCAGAAATACTCTTCTGAGATGCTTCTAACTAACCTGCTGAAATTTAATTGCTGTTTGTAACTGAGATTAACAAACTGCTGTTTGCGTTTTATTTTCTCATCTAGAAATTCTCAAGTATGCAAACCAAATAGTAAGACCCTGATTTGAAATAAAGAAGTGCAAGAGCAAAAAAAAATAAGGGGAAAATTTCTCGCATCATCTAGTCTGCATAGGTTTTAGCATTTGTTTTTTTGATTCAGGGCTTGAGGCATTGTCACTGCATTGATATTTATTTTCTTTAGTTAGTGATGCCCAGAGGGCCAGCTGTCATGCAGCAAGGTGTGAAAGGGCATGTAGCACAACTGGGATGGAGCACAACTCCAAGGATGTTATAATAGTCCCATTTGCTTAGCTGTTGTGTGTCAATTCATGGTTCATTAATTTTGATGTTATCTAGCCTTCTTTCACCTTCCCTAGAAAAATAAATAGTTGATTATATTAAGAGCTGAGTGTATATTCAAAGTTCATTGAAACATCTCCTCTCTACCAGTTCTTCAAATATTGCCCTTATTGGAACTGCACTGTTTATAGGGTATTTGTGTGGTACAAATTTGTCATTGCAATTCTATTTGTCTATCTGAAAAGACATGACATAATGGCTTATGAAGGATTTTTTAAATTCTATTGTCATTTATGGGGGGAAAAAGGATGAATTTTGCATGCAGTAAAAGCTATTCTCTGTTGGACTTGTGAATAGGAATCATTAAACAGCTAAACTGGTGTTCATGTCCAAATATCATAGTTTAATTAGCAGCCACAGGCTTTAGACAGGAAGAAAGAGTGTTTAAGTAATCTTTGCTTCTGGCACTGGCATATTTTTCTGCTTACAGTATATTTTCTGTGGTTTGGTCCAGTTTAATTATAAATTTCTAATTAGCAGTGTAAGGTAAGTAAATTTTTCTAACAAAGTAGATTTCATGGTGGGAACTTAAGGACATTTGGAAAGTTAATTTACAAAGGAATAAGTTATCTGTGGTAGGGTTTTGCAGTGCCTTGTAAATAACATTGATATACAGATGTAGACTATGTAAAGGAAGACATTCTGTTCTAGGTTGAAGGAAAAAGCTAAGCTAGTGAGTCAGGACCTGAACAGAGCAAGAGCATGGGGAAAAGTATTTTGTTTGCAGAAGCATGAAAATATGCCCAGTTGTGTATGTATGTTTAGTCAAGTTGTTCAACACTAAAGGTAGAGTCTTTTAAACAAATGTGGAGTTGGAAGGTTTTACTGGGAGCTACAGCTCATCAGTGAAACTGCACTGGTTATGTTGGAATCGCATCCTGCTAAACTGGATCCAAGCTATATGACGATAACTAAAGCAGTAAACTTACTTGAAACAAAACTAGCCAGATTGTGTTACTCAGTCCTGCCCAATGTCCCATGGGGCTGAAGGGTACCTGCATGGTCTGCATCTGCCTATGCAGGGACAAAGGTTCTTCACTGGGGACTGCAAGGATGAGGACCTAACATTCCAGGTCACACTGCGGCAGCTGAGTTAGATGCAGTCAAGGTAACTCACTGCTGCTGCTAGATCTTCAGGTTCACCAGTCTTTGTGACTCTGGGTGTTGGATAAGTGGGGAATAAAGGGAAGTCAGTGACAGAACTGATATCAGGATACATGACGACAGTATTTTTTCTCTCTCAAGAATGTGAAATAAAAAACAGGATAAATTAATGTAATCCTCAGATGGGGATTTCAGATTTTCAGTTTCACTCAGCTGGGACTCTCTTCTCACTGCTGTGAACTCATGAAAATACATTATCCACACTTCAGTTGTAAATAAGGAACAGTTCAATACTGATAAAGTAGACTCTGTGTTTTCCAAATGAATTGTCCCCCCGCTTTACCATCTCTTTTTTTTCTCCATTTCCTGTCACTTTGTGGACAAAAGTGTCTAGCATGCTCCTTCTCCCCACCTTCTTTACTTTTCAAAAATGCTTTGCAACACTGAATGTGGGAGCAAGGTTGTGGATTTTTCCTGTTATGGATTTGAATAATGACCTAGGAATCATGTTAAAAACAAATAAAGGAATGAAAAAGATGCTTAGGTTAAGCATAGGTTTAGAGTTGGCAATTAGTTATGCTTCTCTGTATAATATGCACTTCGATGTTACAAGAAGCTTAGCATTTACACTAGCTACATGAATATTGCATTATATTTCTGAGTGAAATAACTATTCTGAAGTACGTGCAGCCTTTCTATTGCATATTTTATTCTAAGCACTTTTATTGATCAACTTAGTTTTTTCATATTGTTTTAGGGAGGCGGTAAGAAAAAGGAGTCTTTTTGATGATTGTTGATGGTGTCCTTAGCGGAGAAAAGGAATGATGCAGGGCAAATAGAAATGTTACATTGATGCCATGCAATAGATAGCTTTGAACTTTGCATTAAAGGAGCTAATTTGCTCAAGGGGCAGCTGAGTTTGTGACAGCTCAGTAGGAGCTGTGAAAAGAGCTGTGCTTAGACTCTAACCTAACTCTCCTGGAAGTTGTCACAGATGTTGCACCCTCAAGAATTCTTCATGCACTCTTCAGCCAGTTTTGGGCTATGATAACGCTTTGGGTCAGCTGATGTTCTTGAAAGATCACACAGACTTGAGATATCTTGTTTACTGCTTCCTCTGTTCTCAAAAAGGATACCATCATTGACTAAGCAGAAAATTCCTTGCTCTCTCATGACTGTGTCCTATTGTGAATGTTAAAATGACTTTCCAGCAAAGCTCCTGAGTATGTTCACAATTGAATGGAAACAATAATAAGAGAAGATCTGGCTGAAAAAGTGAGCTGTATGAACACAGGTCTGTGCTGTTATTAGTACCTTCCAAGAGGAAAGCAGTACAGTTGCTCTGACAACACCTCAGTTTTCAGTGCTTCGACTTTTTTTTCCTACCATTTTTTTTTCAATGCTGTATTCCCCAAAGAAAGAATACAAGCTTATTTTAAGAAGGATGATGACTTTCCTCTTGGCCCGTGTATGAGTAGCTCAAAGAGAAAAGTGTTGGAGGGAAAAATTTTACATCATTTGCATGTATTTCTATTTTGGGCTGCGACAATCTCTGTAAATACCTATGAAAGGTCCTAGGCTGGGCAGTGATAAAGGAATGTGCTTTCCAGAACATCACTGCTTATCTGTGTAGAAGTATATTTTTGTTTGCTGTGTAATTTTTAGTGATTAAAATGTAATTACTGGCTGTACAAGTAAGAGCAAAGCTGAAATCCCAGTGGTACCAGAGGTTTCTGACTCCTGGAAGGGTGTTAATCCATTTGAAAGTTGTTGTTGTTTTTTTTTAAAAATAAAACAGAAAACAGCAAACCAGTAATTATCTAATTAATAGGCATCAGGGTCCACTTTTCACAACTGCTTTTCAACTGGTATATTACAATTACTGAAAGTAGCACCGTGCACTGCAAAAACATGAGGATAAACTTGCAAGTAGGGCCAGACACAATTAAAACTGAGATCTGCAATATTAATTATAAAGTAATTAATTACCACTTGTGATAATATGCCTTTGTCTTTCTTCCTCCTGTCCCTTTTCCACTTAAGAAATTAAGTTTGTTGCATCTCTTCTCAAAGGATAGTGCAATTGTGTTATGCTTCCATGCAATCTCACAATGATTTAGGGATTGAAATTTATACTTCATCCTTAGAAAGGTCATCATGTTCTTGTGGCTGGGGGAGTGAGTATGCTAATAATGGGGACTGGATAGAAGGAAATGTTTGAGGGGGAGGTTTTGGGTAAAGAAGCAAGTAGTGGGAGTCTCCGTGGATGCAAGTATTGCACTGAGATTGGATTGTTTACTTAGCATGATTTAAATAGAGCTGCTTGAATTCAAGAAAGGCTGGAGGAGGCATGGCTTCAGAGTGCATAATGGGTTGACTTGAATTCAGTAAAAATTTTCTTTATATATTCTGCAGAAGCTAACTTAAAACTTGAGTGTTTGCAGGCTTTGTGAGGTGATTCTCTTACTGAGAAATATAGGAGGGGTGATTGATTACCAGGAGTTACAAATCAAAGTGATTCCTGATTCATTCACAGCTGGCAAAAATACTACCCATTATTTCTGATTTTTTTTTTCATTTAATGGATAATATGAATACTTGGCAATAAAGAAAATTTGCAGGATTTTAAGGCGCTTCTTTATCAGCACTGAAGGTAGAATTGAGTTAAAAAAAAAAAACCAACAAAACAAACAACCTTATTTGTTTTTTTCATTTGGTTGGCAAAAAGACAAGCAAACTGCTATTCCTGATCAGAATGATAATAAGCTTCATTCGTGTTCTGAAATGTTGCTAGTTTACTTTCTTACAGTGCTGAGGTTGATCAATTTTCTGTGTTATGATTTGTCTTTTAAAATACTTCTAAAGAAGATTCAACATTTTCCTTTACGGGAAGAAGTCATACATATTTAGTGTGGGAACTACCTGCTCAGAATTGTTTTAGTTGTTGTTTTATTTTTTTTATAAGATCAAGAAACATAGTGAGAATTAAAAAATGTTATCAATTTTAATGTAAATCCTTATTGGATAGACTTTTTTTCTGGTACAGCCAGTTGCCTCCACTGAAAATAGATGCTGCCTATGTGACAGCAGATCTCCCTAAACATAGAAAAATCTATTTGAGGTGTCTAGCTCAGCTTTGTGGTGGTTCTCAAGCACTGTGATTCAGTCATGCAAAGGACTACAGTACCGTCCCCAGCCATAGCCAATGTGTGGGCTCATGAGACCAGGGAAGAGGCTCTGGAGGTGTTCAGAGTTCAGAAACCACCTCTTTGGGAGAAAAAAGTTAGCTCAAGACTAATAAGCTAGTCAGAGGTCTCCTGCCCTTAAAGCAGTTGTATGAGTACCCATGAAGATGATTATTAATGCTCTAACTCTACAGCTCTATTTCTGTTGAAAACTTCTCTTTTCACATGTAACTGCAGCAAAGAACACGTGTTAGGAATGTTCCGTGTAATCAGATCATCTTATGAGCATCTTAATATTCATTAGAGTCACTCAAAGTTGTCGCTTACGTGAGATTGTGTTTTGCTACTCGGCAGACCAAAATTGCTACAGTTCATCCTTATTTTCTTTATTCTATGTGGCATCGTCTGGTCAACATCAGATGGAAAGCAGAGGGGCGTGCTATCTCAGGTTACTCAGCATCAGCAAGTGTCAGCCCTGGTGGTGTGTAGAGGAGAGGGTTACGTTCACCTCGCTCCAGTTTGCTAAAGAAGCGTGTCTGTGGAACTGTCAGTGTCTGGGGAGGTCTTGTTTAGTAACCTCTGTACTCGTCCAGTAAAACGAAGGACTGCAGGTTCCTATCTGTGCTATCTGTGATGCTGAAGGATCTGTTGCCCTGTTGGAGTTTGTGACAGATGTCTCTGATGGCTGGTAGTTTGTAGTGTTTCATTTGGATTGCAAAGATAGACATAAGCTGTCATTTCTATTTATGTGCAATTTGTGCAGGGGTGGGTCATTATAGCAATTCAGTGCTCTAATTGTTATGATAATGGAGTCTAATTGCTAAGCCCCTTTAAGACAAAAATCTATGCTAATACCATCTGAAGGCTGGCAGCAGTTTTTCTATTTTGACAAAAACTCATATTTTTTTTTTTTTAAGTGGGGTATTCTAATTATGTGCTTTGAAATGTGGCCTTGGGATTGTAGATTCAGGCACATAGTATTATCTATTTTTCTCCTTTCTTCAATCAGCAAAGAACATTGAAATCTCGCATACAATCTAATAGGTAAGCATGATCTTATTAAAAATAGATAATCAAGCACTCAGGAAAGAGCTTAATCGCATTCAGCATGTCTTTTTTTTTTTTTTTTCCCCATAAGGCTGCTAAAATAAAGAGAGAGAAAATGCCAACCTGCAAATACTCTCTAAGAATGATCTGCCTACACTGTAAATCTCATGTTTTAGGATGTACGCAAGTTCTGTATTGTGCACATCTGCACACAGAGCTTCACACGGCGTTAAATTCAGGAAGTTGACAATTGTATTTCCATGCAGTGCAGAAGCTCGAATACAGTGATTACACTTCATACCTGACACATCAGTCTCTAGCATCCCCCTGCAACATCAGAGCTCTCAACTGTAAAAGGGCCATTCCTAAGCACATTTTTCTGTTGATAGACAGACTGTTGTTTTTCTTTATTGTTCATCAGAACAGAAAATCATGTGGCAATGCTTTGTCCAGTTCATGAAAGTAATCTGTTTTACTAGTTTACTAGTGTGAGATGCTAAATCTGATTGAGCTGAAGAACCAGTGCTTTTAACACCTCTAGAGAGTATCCTAGAATTGCTTCTGATTTTCTTGCAAATATCATCAGGATTTTTTGTCACTAGAATCTTCACTGTACTTGATGCCTATGGCCTTGTGGCTGTCATTCAGCTGAAGCTTTTACGCCCTGAAAACACAGGCATTCCTAGGTGATTCCTGCCTGTTCTGATATTATTTTTTTTTTTTTTTTCCCCTTTTGTCTTACTCTCTCAGAAGATGCATACCACCTTGGGGAAAAAATGATACTTATCTGTCAGCTGTGCCTCATCATCTGGTCTGTACCATTGGTGCTCCTTCATGCAACTTTGGATTATTTTCGGCTACCCTATGCTTTTATTTCCAGCCTTTCTTTTGTTGCAACCTGAAGAGTATAAGCCAGTAAATCTTTCTCTACCTCATAAAAATGATCTGTTAATCAGGGCTTCAATCTTAGATAAACAGTTAACTTCAAGCCTGATGCTAAGAAAGCTATTCTGATGTCCATAGTCAGGAGGTTTATGCAGGTTTTTATATATACTGTTAAGCATTTATTGCAAGCTTTTTACAGGTATTGCCAGTAACGCTGATCCAAATCACTTTGAGTGTTTTATGTAAATGCATTGGAAAAAAACAAACAAAAACAGGCCAACTTCTGCAGCAGGCTGTAGCCAATACATTGGGCTTAATAAGCAAAGTTATGTTTGTCTGGGGGACTTTTTCCACAAAATATAATTGAGGATGACAGCTTGGTTATGAGAAGCTTGATGCATATATCACTTTGAAAGCTTTTCACCTTCTTGATGCATTAATTCAAGTCTTTTGTGCAAGCCAAAGTTCCTATTCTAGGCAAAGCATATGGTCTGTCACTTAGCTCATGGCATGTTTTTAGATCACCGTGTCTGCAAGAGTACAATCTCTGAATGTGAATGTGTGGACTTGCCCTGTAAAAAAGCTAGCACAAGTTTATTGCTTGTTCAGATAGGTCTACTGCTGGCACTATTTATGGGTTAAATACTAGGAAAGATGTTTGTGGTTTAGCCCACAGCTCTCCTTTAATATCCTTTGAGTTTTCCTCATGAGAAATAGCTTCCATTCATCCACAAACTGAAATAATATTCATGGGAACATAAATGTATACGTGCATATTTCTCTGTAATAGTCATGTCGACAAGTCTTATAACTTCATAGACAATTCACTTTGCTTCCTGGGTACTGAACTTTATTGGTTAGAAATTGCTTAATTCATCAGTGTTAACTGGGTTTTACGCAGATACAGGTGAACTAAAATCAAATGAACAAAATGAAATCAAGCTTTAAAGAATTGCCATTCATTTACACTTTTGGTCAGCAATGCTGAGTAATGGCATATAACTACAGATTGTGACTGGAATCATCCATGTAGGAATCATTTACTTTTCAGTACATCAGAGTGAAGTCCAGAGATCGGTCATAAATTTTGATAAAAATTAGTCACTGTTGGATTCATGTGTCTGAAAATGAAGTTTTCAGTTACAGTTGCTGAAGCATAGACACTTCAGATCTTTTTTTTTTTTTTTTAAAGTAGGTGGACTGCAGACTTGATTTAAAAGAAACCAAACATTTAAAATTTCCATTCTAAACTCAGTGTCAGATAGTTATGTCCTTCCATGAGCAAACCCAAAGACTTACAAATGTGTTAAACCTCATTTCTGCTCCCCACAGAATTGTACAAATTCAAAAAAAGGAGATCTATCAGTAAAATACTTAAAGCTCAAAGCATTGTTTTCAGCATGTATCTGCATTCTGGATTGCTGGCCAGCATGATTAACCCAATTCCATTTCCTTTTTCTGTTTGCAGTCACTGATATAAATATGCTTTCTTTGTTGTCATACACTGATTAGCCAAGGTCAGTCACAGAACATATCTGCATTCACACTTTTCCTGGAGTATTTGCTATTAATGCAATCTCATTAGTTCGTCTTTCTCTTCCCACCCTCCTCAAAGTTGCCGCTGTTCAGTTGTAAAGCAGAAAGTTCTCACCAACCAAATTAATTCTAAATCTTGGAATGAGAAATTGGGAAAGATGCATAGGATATATTTCATCCAGCCCTGGGAACAAGCGTGTTCCTGGGCTGCTTGAAGGGGCAAACTGTGAGCATTATTGCTGGACCTTTTCCACAGAACTGCAACTTACAAAAGTGGCCAGAAAAGTGCAAATACCATACAGGAAACTGTCAAGTAGAAGTAAAGAGGAATTCTGATGTGATTGATGTTATTGAATTGGAAGACTTATAAATAGCATACTATGTTTTACTCAGTTTAGATCTGAGTACTCGTTAACATTTGTGTGCTCATCCTTCCAAATACATGCAGACTCGCTTGAGCAAGCATGTACAGTTGCTTTAGTATATCTGAAAAATAAAAAGGCTTATAAAGGTGATATTTAAAAATGGACTTCTAGGAAAGTATGGAATGATCCTTGAAAAAGTGTACCAAGTCCTGGACTGGGGCACCAAACTGAACTAAAAATTGCTTTTGAACTATTAATTACATAGGGAACACCTATGTGTGGATTTCTTCAATCTCAGAACGTGCAGGGTGTGGAAATTGAGCATGGCAGGTTCTGAGTGAGAAGAGACTTCTGGTTTGGTGAGGAATTCTACTAATGATTTGTGTTTCTTGGTGAAGAAATTTGTGACCTTGCTAGCTACATTATCTACGGTGAAAAATTCAACATACACTTTGATTAATGTTTATTTTGCTCAAGGTTTTATCATGTCTGTCTATTTAAAACAATATACCAAATAAACCTCAGGTTAGTATGTGTTTCTAGTTTTGTAGGCTGTCACATCAGAGAAATAGTCCTGGAAGTTGAGGGATGTTTGTGACTTCAGAAAAAAGAGGAGGTGAGTGAAGGAATGAGGAATCAGACTGAGCAATCTAATGAAAATGTTTTCTATCTAACACAGCACAAAGTGCTGCCTGGCTGTGACTCTTGCCTTCTTAAGTCACTGAATTCACTGTTGACATGAGCAGGGACAGAGCTAGCTCAGCACGAGGCATTTCAGAAAATAGTTTTCCTAGTGTGTTTCTCAGTGTTTATGCTATCACATGGGGCAGCTTGGAAATGACTTGTATTGTCAGCAATTCTGCTTGGTTTAAGTTTAAATAAATAAATTCAATTTCAAAAAAGACATTTCAATTACTGATTCCTGTCAGTTCTCTTTTCATTATTGCCTGAACCTAGACCTACTTTTGAAGGCTGTACTTATTTATCTCATGAAACAACTGCTCGAGGAGCAGTTAAGTACAGGAGAGCAGGATATGTCCTAATTTAGTGGCAGTTAACATGTTGAAGGATGCACTGGGATGGGGCTTTTGAAGACTTGACTTGTACTCAGTTTCTCAGTTTTTGTATCTTTGTATTGTGTTAACGTATTTACTGCAAATGACTTTCATTCTGTAGTAGCTGAAGACTGTGGGACAGTTGGAGAACTGATGGGAGCTAACACAAACTCCCCCAGCTATGTCTCCAAGGAAATAATGAGTACTTGTGTAGTGCAGTGGTTCTTTCCAAATGCAGCTTTCCTTGGGACTAAAGAATGATGCATGCTCTAATAAGAAACATAACAGGAGGAACTTGTTCAATGAACAAAAGAAGTAGGAATTTTAGGACAAAAGCTTGAAAGAAGCAATCTCATAGAAACAATACCCAAACATTAGCTTAGTTTTCCCTCGGTTAACTATATTCATGATAAACATTATCTAGTACTGCTCATTAATATGGAACTTATAATGTCTGTGATGACTAATGTTTCTGGGTTTATTGTTACCAGCTTAGGGTAAATAATAAAAAATACTCAAGGAAAAAATTGTTCAGCCTTAGCACTGGTGCAATTCTACTGATTATGGTATGGTTTCATGAGTGAGAAGAAATCGGTAGAAAGTTAAAGCCCTTTTTATAAAGTATTCTTTGATCAAAGGTCTCTGTGTTAAGTAAGTATTACAATATCTAGAAAATATTGTAACAGCATTGTATAACATTGTTATTATAATTTTCTTCAGGCTTCAGAACAGAGGAATCAAAAAACAGTATTCAGTTTGCTTTTTCGAAGTGCTCTGACTGCAATTGTCTCTAATGAGCTTGACCCAATGCAGCTAGAGTATGTTTTTTTTTTTTTTTTTTTTTTTAAAAAAAAAAAAGTGTGAGAGAACACTCATGGAAAAACCAGAGAGCACTTATTATTTTCAGTATTGCACTTTGCTATGATAGTGCCACAGAGTAGCCATTTTTTTTTTCTGGATATTCTATTGGATTTAAATTGGAATAAATGAAAATAGAAGTTCAGCAGCATGTTAGCAAGAACTAAGTAAACATTTAACTGTTGCTTCTCATGTTAAGGGGAGGAAAATGCACACACAAAAAACAATATCAGGACACAAACTGTGATGTCATTGTGTACGTGGATGCATGTATGAGCATATCCAACAGCTATTAGTACTGCTGCTGGAGAGTTGCAGGATAGAATTGGCAGTATTTCAATATTTCCTTTTACCTTGGATAGGATTAAAAAAAATCTTTCTGTGTCATAGAAAGCATGTTTCTTCAGGCAAGCTTGACATAACTCCCAATCACCCTAGGTTTTAAAACTTCATAGTTTTAAAGATGCTGCATTATCATTCACATTTATGGACTGAGGTCTCTGGGCAGTATTATCTGGTTATGTTTTGCTGTCACTCCCTTCATGCAGCTTGGTGGTTCAGTCAGGGAAATAAGTTCAGTGCCAGACAGAGTATATCCTTGCCAATGGGGACAACCTATGAAGCAGAACGAGATAAGGATTACTTCATCATTTTTATCAGTGGTAAATTGGCCTTGAGTAAATGGGAAATAAAATGGCAGATGAAATTCAATCTGCACCACATGTCCTGGGGGCAGAAAGGCTTGAATAAAATGATGGGCTTTAATCTGACTTACTGCTCAGGAAGAAGAGGTTGGCATTGTCCTAAATGACAGCATTGGCTTAGTATTTTATTTCATTCAGGAAAAACTTAAGAATTATTTAGGAAAGGAATGGAGGGATGAAAAAAATGTACAAAATCTGTTTGAACTGCACCTTGATTTCTTACTGGATTTCTGATTCTGACTTAGAGTTTAAAAGAGAAGTCAAAATAATTTTGGAAGGATGAGAAATGGCTACCATTGGAATAAAAATGAGGTAGGAAGAAGATATAGAGAGAAGCATATTGCAATAAAAAACTTCAAGAAATTCTGATGAGATAAGAGTGCATAAAGAGCTAGTGATTGCTTGGTTGTTCTTGCACATGAAATGGTAGACATTGTTTAACGGATGATTGATTCCTCACAGTATATTTAGTTGGGTTGTGAAACTCGCACCAAAATGTCACACAATTTTTAGGGGATAAAAAGCTAAATGAAAATAAAGCCTCAGAACCAATGAAATAAAAAATCACAGAAGGATTTTTTTAAATAGGATCTGGATCAGAGAACTCTTCTGGGGTACATTACTAAATGTCTGCACCACACAATTCCCTTTGCATTTGTTATTAATTATGCTCTCATTGCATGTAACCATGCTTATTGCAGTCATCAAAACTAGTAGGTTGTATGGCATGACACCTTAACATCTTTTAGTTACTGTACAGTGTTAAGAAAAAAGTCCATATTTGCAAGTGTATTTGTATACAGCTTTGCTTATGCTCCTTTGATCTCATCTGTGTTAATATCTGCATGCTTATCTTGGGATATGCTGACGAGCAGTAGCAAAAGCGGCTGATCTTCCTTTGACATATTGGATCATGGAAGAGTTAAAGAAGATACCATAACGTGGGAGTAAGAAGCAGGATAGTAGCATTTTCCCTTACATTAGTGCATTAGAATTTGCTTTGTCTTGGCTCAGAATATGAGGCCTAGTGAACACTAAGGAGTGTATGAGAGCTTTGTCAACAAAGCCGGTTGGTCCCAATTCCAGAGAGGCAGTAATTTCTTTCTGTTAGACTTATTAGACCTCTATGCTGGCTGGACTATCTGCGTGGTTGTTTTTTTTTTTTTTTTTTTTTTTTTTTGGATGAAGCTTCATCCTTACTGTACAGAACCAAATCAATTACAGAACTTCTATCAAAGGATGCTTATTCCCAATCATACCAGCTGCTGCAGGGAGATACAGGATAGGAGTGTGGAAGAACTGTGCTGGTGTAAAAGGGAGATGGAAATTATAAAATGGATTTCTGTGGGGGTAGGACTGATTTGGTTTATGCAGAAAGGATAAATATGTGCATGTTTTTCTGAATAAATGACTAGCTTGTCATTCTCTGCTTTTCCAAAGTGTTCATAGTCTCAAGACATTGTCTCATCAATATCTTAAGAAGCTACATTGTTCCTAGTGAAAAAAGTGAAATTAAGATGTCCATTGAACTTCTGTGACAGAAAGGGATTTAATTCTCCATAAGCTAAAACCATGTTTGAATAGAGATACAGAAAAGTAAAGCAATAACTTATTTCTCCAAGAAGTATTTTACTTTGATGTTATATTTCTCTTTTGTCTCAATGTAATTGTTGCCACCAAGTGATATGGACATGTTTTTCCTGGCTAGCAAAGTGACAATAAACAAATGTTTAGAAGAACTGAAATGACTTCTCAGTCTGTAATGGTATTTACCATACAATCAGTATGGTAAATAAATTATTGTTAATTTATATTTATAAGGGTTTAAAAAAAAATAAAAATTAAAGCATAGTGATCTGGCCTTAACACTCCCTTACTTGTCTGTCTGAAACAAGGCTTCTCATGAAAACGTTCATTTACATCTTGAAGTCCAATTTCACATTGGATATCTTTATTTCAGAAGCAAATATATCCATAGAACCAAAATGTGTATTTTGGAGTTATGTTTTAGCAGAAGAAACTGTAGTTATTTATTCTTTTAAATAGAAAAAGAATTTTTTTCAAAGTTGCAATCTTACTGTTGCCACAGAACATTTCTCTTCTGTTATTAGAACCAGTAAATCAGTGTAAATGTCTCAGATTTTGTCAATGGTCCTTATTCACATTTTTTAAGGATGTGGTTAATTTCAGCTTTGGGCTGTCGGAGAATGCTAAGGCTGCACAGATCATTTGAGATAACATTTTAAATCAACGAAATGCATGCACTGCAATCTGTTCAACGGCTTATATAGGGTGGTTGTAGCTACCTACTTCAACTGAAGGTAGTGCTCTTATGAGAATGGGCAACTTAAGAGGAGGAATTATTTCAGGAAAATAAATATATTTCAACATTATGACTTTTGGAAAATTAAAATGATCATATTTAACTGTCAGTGAACAAATATCCTTCCTAATAATGTTTTACTGAGACTCTGGAGAAGTAAAGGCATGAGGGTAAATGCATTAAGTTTTTACCCTATAAACATCTGTTCTCTAGGAAAGATTTGTGGTGATTTTATTTTATTTAGTGTATGATTTTCTATAAATCCATGTAGTAGAGAAATTGTGATGCTTGTTATTTAGGGCTTTGATATCTTAACTTTTTTGTGTAATAATTATAATAGCTTTTAAGTTGGAAAAACAACCCTAAAAGATTTGTGGTAGACAATATATATTGGTCATATGGAAAGTTAGAAACATTCATTTGCCTTGCAAGCAGAGCTGTTCAGATTATTTCTGGTAGTTTTTTTGTTAATGATTTAAACATCAACATGGCCCTAGTTTGGAATTTTCATAATGATATTTCAGCTTAACAAGAGCTGAGCACTTACGTGGACTATTTGAGTGCACATGGTTTAAATAGCAATCTTTTATCTTTTGGCACTCAGAATAGTAAAGAGTTGCATTTCGTAGCTTTGGTTTAACACAGATTGCTTTCTGGGCAGTATTTGGTACTGTCAAGCACTCTGACTGAGGTGATACCTTGCCAACCTCTTGATGATGTCCTCCTGTATTTGTTCAGTTAACACATTATTAGCATCGAAGTAGTGGCAAATACATACAAATACACTACTGTATTTGCTCTCCAGATCTGAGATTCATAGTTGTCTTTAAGGAAGATAAAACATTTTCTGTGGGAGAGAGGGAGAAATCACCCTTTGAAAGGCTTTTGGGTGTGAACATGAAGTTCTAAGCAAGATAATTTCAAGGTCAAATAATGATGTGGCAAGTGACCAAATGTAAATAAGTTTGTGGATATATCTCCTAATTCAAATAAAGGGTAATTCCTATGGTTATAGAACTTGATTTTATTTTTATAGGGAAGTGCAGAAACTAGTCTTGTAGTTGTCAGGTGTTTCTCGATCAGTCTTGCAGGAAATCTTTAACAGGATTGTGAAAAAGATGACAGTTTTGCTTCTTCTATGACAATGGCAGGTGATTTATATACACAGCAGATGTGACAATGACATATAAATTTACAGCATGAAATATTTACATCTGAGCTTTATCCAAGGTTTAACAGTAGCATTGAAGCCTCACTTTTTAATGATGACAACCTGGACAAGTGTGAAAAGATATAGCTGGAAAGTACTTCTATTCTAACGTTCTGTCAAATACCACTGCATGGAAGAGGGAAAAGAGAGAGAGAAAGAGACCTCGGCCATTTTCATCACATCTCTCATCTGCCCTTGTCCCACCAGTTCCTATAGTAAATGGTGGGTATGGACCTAAGAAGCAGGAAATTTTTCTTGTCATATTAAAACTCTGCAGAAAAAAGGTGTATCTGTGAAAGCCAGCCTGTGTTCTTATACAAAAGCCATCTATTTAAAATGCTAGCAAGCAGTCAGTATTCCTTTGTATTATTTTATGATAGAAAATGTACATGCATCCTGTTTGCAGAATTACAATGTGTTCCAGTTCTCAGTGTCTTACTTGTAGAGAGGGGACAAAAACTGAATGCACTACTCAAGGTGTAGCCTCACCAGTGCTGCGTGCAGAGGGATGATCACTTCCCTGCTCCTGCTAGCAATGCTGTTTCTGGTATGAGCCAGAATGGTATTGGCCGTCTTGGGTACCTGGGCACACTGCTGGCTCATGTTCATCTGAGTGTTGACAAATACCCTAGGGTTTCTTTTCTCTATGCCATTCTGCCCCACACCAGTAGTGTTACGTGGGGTTATTGTGGCCAAAGTGCAGGACATGACACTTGGTCTTGTTGAACTTCATCCCATTGGCTTCTTCCTCATCTAGCCTGTCCATATCCTCTGAAGGACCTTCTTAGCCCCAGGCAGGTTGACACTTCCTCCCAGCTTGGTATCATCTGTAAACTTACTGGTAGTGCCCTCAATCCTCAATGTTTGTTTTCATTATAATGGTTGTGCATCACCAGTCATGCTTATCTATGATTTCTGAAACTGATGTATAGTGTCAACTCAGGATAAAATGCATTGATTTAATGAAAAGCTTTTTTCAGTGGATGAGCTCATTATCCTGGACTGTTTCGAAGCCAGCAGGCCTGGCTTAGAAAGTGAATAATTGTTAAAAAAAAAAAAATTAAACCTGCTATTGGTTTAATTACTGACAATATGGTTAGAAAGCACTGTGAAATAGAAGCAAAGTGCTGGTTCAAAAACTAGCCTGGAAGCATCTGGGGAAAATAATTGATTTTTACCCGAAATCTGGTACAAGTAAAAGTAGGAAGAGTGATTTTTGTGCTATGTCAAAGCTGTCAGAAGAAGTAAATGGAAAAGGACAGATTTTTAAGCTACTTACTAGAAGAAAGGTAAAGAACAGAAGTGAGCACAAATATGATGCTCCTACTAGTGTTATTTTAGCATGTTTTTTTTTATTTTTTATTTAGTGTATTATTTTAAAATATCGATTATTGATTCAGGCTGTTTCGCTATCAAGATCACTTTGAGCCTATCATCCAAGTGCCTACAGAGGTCTTGGTGATGTGCACATTGTCTCTTTGTTTTGTCATCTGGGTCATTAATGGAAATGCTGAACAAAGACAAGCCTAAAAAAATTGCTGATGCCTAGACTTGTAGCAGTGATTCTACAGGCAGTGATGATAGTGATTCTATCATCCTGTAGCAGTAGTCTGTATAGATCTGGGCTGGAAGGGCATCCTTTACTTCTGCAGGGTTTGCAACAGGGAATGTAAATTAGCAATCTTAAGTGTACATATAAAGCTTACGGGGTGCTTATATCTTTTCTGCACCATGCTTATAAAAAAGGTTGGGAATGAAGCAGACTTATAGTGCTGGGTATATGATTGGTCTTGATGATCTTACAGGTTTTTTTCCGAACCTAATGATTCTATGAAAATAAACTGATCTATATATACTTTTACCTAGTTTGGTTATATAAAGTAATTTCTACTGTCTCAAAAATACATTAAATTTAACAGATAATGCATCCATTTTCTTTTTCCACTTTCTATAGCATTGTCAGAGAATGAAAGCTTGACTGATGGAAATTGTCTTGACAAATTGATCTCTTTCTCTAATATTGTATGATCTTTTAGATTCTTAACACATTGTTTCCTTAATCATTGCATCTTTGTAGATTCTATTTTCTAACCTTCAGTTTCCAAGATACTCTTAAAAATTACGTTACGCTTGTTCTTTCTAAGAATAATGATATAATATATGATACAATATAATGATGTACTATATAATGATATAATAATATAATATAACATATATATATATAAATAAAATATGCCAAATGATTGGCAAATAAATATAGATAGAACTATTTTATGTTCATATACATTATTCAATTAAAAATATGAAGAATTAATCAAAGAAAATAATTATCACTCAAATGAAAAGTTATTCTTTGTTACCTACTTCTTGGTGTAGTACTACTAGGCTCAAAGGAAACCAACACCATTCAGATGTTAACCAAGTACAATTGATTTTTTTTGATCTCTTTTGTTGAAAGAGTGGTAAATTAGCTACTATTTTTGTTCCCTCTCTAATTTTTCTATTTTGATACTGTATGCTAAAAGAAAAGAGAACAACAAAAGAGATCTAAATACTGTAGCATCTTGAGGAAGGCCTGCTGTGTTCCTCTTTAAATTCTGTCCATTGGATTATTGGTAATAAAATCATACAAGCTCATTTAATCTGTATTTCCACAACTACGCAACACTAATATATTTCTGAAGAAGCTCCCCTACTGATTCTGAAGTAACATCCAGAGAAAGTATTTGATCTATTAAATACGAAATTATTAAGACCTTGCTCTTTAGATATTGATGTTAACAGGCTCGTGTTCACTTTGCAACAAGGATTAGCACCAAATCTAGTGATCAAATCCATAAAGTGGTTGTTACCTAATGACAAGTAACGTCATAGGCAAGTGAGAAATGGATTGAGAAATCTAAATGCGTCTGAAGATAATGGCAATGAACAGTTAAAATACTTTTAGGAACATAACATTGTTGTTTCTTTTCTTTTTAAATTTTGCTAGAAGGTTTTACAGTCCACAGTAAAACACTTCAATTAACAATGGAATTAACAATCTTCTCTGGAAACTCAGCAGGTGTGAAAAATGGTTTATTTTGACATTTCTCAGCTATTGTTCTGAAATATGCCACTGGTTTTTGAATAGTCCCAAGCCTAGATCATATTTGTCGTATAAGTCATATTTGATGCTTTTATTTTTAATGCTGTACGGATGTGTTTCTGCTGTGCCTAACAGGAGTGGTTTTATAGAGAGAACTCTTTTCTTACCTTTTTTTAAATGAAAGGTGGTATACAGATACCCCCTGCTCCACGCCATTTTCAGTTCTCTCATGGCAGTATGCAGCTGCTTTTTATTCGCAGCATGCTTTTGGTGTCATTACTTCTCAGTTTCTTTCTTCTGCTAACATCAGGGATCCTCCCGAGACATGTCATCTCTATCACTTCCAGTCGATACTCATTTACTTTCTTCAAGGTCCGTAGCTCTGCCCTGTACAATACCAGGGAGAGTCTCTTTGTTGAAGCAGTTAAGCAGGAGTATAATACCCCAGTCTGTCACTGGTGAGCTTGTGTTCCCAGAGTACGTAAGTCCTAAAGACAATAAATGGTAATTTACCCAACTGATTATCCACTGCTTTAAAACCCAATCAGCTGTTGATAATGAGCTTCTTTCAGTTACGCACTATGAATTTAATAAAATTGTATTGGAGAAGCAAGATCGCACGTTAAGAGCTTTTTTCTATATGTGTGTCCCATTATAGCTCTCTGAAAAAATAAGAATAAGCAAAGCGCTTCAAATAAAATCAGGGAAAATCCTGTCAGTTATTTTCTTCAGTTTTTTTTTTTTTTTTTTTAATCCATGAAGGTGAATAAAATGGAACTAAGTACTAAGCACCTTTTCCTCCTAAACTTCTATTTGTTTTATTTGGTGTGATTTATGTTAGTTTCTGTTGGTTGTTTCCAGCTATGCTTACAAGAAGATTTTAATGTTGTTTATACAGTTGCTTTTGTTGAGTTTGTTCCTTTCCATAACCTGCTCACAGGAGGATTTTCACTTCAGAGTGAGCTTGGAAGAAAAGAGTCTTTATAGAAAATGAAACGTATTTAACAAAGGTTTATGTGGCTTGGTTTTATTATTTTTTTTTCCCAAAGCATCTTAAAACTCTAGGGGGCAGAGTGTTGAATAGGAAGAAGTATAGATACTGTTCAAGAACTGATGAACAGAAGTCCACGAAGGTTCAGCTGCATGAATTAATTCACCGTTGGCAGCTTCGATGAAGAATCATGGATAGAATTTTTCAGTGTTCTTCAGGGATGTGATTCATGGGCTACTAGCTGAAATTCGTATTCATCTTGCTCTAAAAATGCAGTGGACTATTTCACCTTGAGTTTGATATGACTCCTGATTATGAAAAACAACCTAAAAATCTGTGGCTTTCTGATTCCCCGTGATGGACATGGTGGTCATTCATATGCATGTGATTCACTTTGACTATAGCCTAAAGTGCCACTATATATCTGTGTGTGTGTGTGTATATCTCTCTGTGTGTATATCTGTGTGTATATTTTCCTGAATGAGTAGTGCCAGAAAGTTTAGAGATATTATTTTTATGTGGAAACTTTATGGGTGGAGAAAAGGGCAAACATCTCTTTAGCTGTCTGTACTTTTCTAGCCTAGACTACATTAAAAATTCTTGTGTGGTTTGTCTTATAACAATACTAACTAAGATAAGCGCTTTGAGAAATTAAAAACAAGTGCAACAGCTGTTCGGTTTCCATCTTTCTGTTACAGTACATCTTCACTTAACTTTAAGGTAGACAGTTAATTATATTTATGTGGGTAGTGTTGCTTTTAAACAGGCAGAAGTATGTTAAGGACAGCATCTTTCCATAAGGATGATGAGTGAGGAGGTCTGTGATGGTCACTACTGGGCATTTGTTGCAGAGTCTTGGAACAGTCATCCAGAAGGATGTTCCCTGCTCAATCTGTGAATATTGCCACAAAGTGACTGGCTTCTACCTCCAGCCCCTCAAAAAAGGGCAGCTAGAGTGCAGCATTAGACTTTAAGCTTATCTGAAAAATATTTTCTGGAAGTGAAGAGTAAGACTATTTTTTCCAAGTGAATTTTATATTTGTGTGTGTAAATTATATATACACTGCATGCTTTTTTGTGTATGTACATATATATATATATATATACACACACACACACATATATATAACCTGTATCTGTATGCATCTAGAATTCAAAACAAAAATCGATTCAGATAGTATTTGAAGGTTGCTTTCCTAGAGGCATGCATAAATATACTTGGTGCATACCTCTATATGAAAACTATTTGTTTTTATATTTCTTTAAATTTCTGTGAGCAAACTAGAGTAGAAGATATGTCCTGGTTGGGGTTACTTTTAATTGCTTCATGTTTTGTAGAAAGGGTGTCGTGAGCTTTTTTTGCCTCTCCCTTGCTCACCCCCTACCCCCTCCCAGAAAAGCAAAAAAAAAAAAACAAAACCAGAAAAGTTAGTATTTTCATTTAATCTCTAAGGCATAGACGTTATTAACATTTTAAACCACTGAGGTCACATCAGAGTTCACTGAAATGTTATTGAATTTTGCGGCAGGAAATCCAACATTCGTCACATGAAGATGTGATTCATAAAATTATCATAGTTAAGTGTCATTTTCCAAATTCTCTTCCGTCAACATTTTTGAGGATTGTATTGAAGTTTATTTAAGCTTATGGTGCCTGATAGGAGGACCTTGTGTGGGTAAAGTATTAATGTTATTTTGTGCTGAAGTTATATTTTTCTTTTGAGAGCGTTTGAGCTGTGGGATAGGACTGAGTACTGTTCCCTTAAATAATTTTTGAAGCCTACTATTTTGAAGTTGGTGCTGAAGTATCATTTGTTTTGGGCCCCCCAAGTGAGTTTTAAACTTTCCATTCCAGCCAGTTTGGCCTCTTGCTTGAACTGAGTTGCTGAGCTCTGCTTTCAGCTGTAAGCAGCTCCTGCAAATTAAGGCAAGATTTCCTTTTTTTCCAGTGTTATTCCAAGTAGTTTCCACTTTGATAGAAAAAAATGCAGTTGCTTGTTTACCTTCAGGGCTGCAAGATCCTGCTCTCAACAATATAAGGAAATTTGAGAGTGTGTCTAAAAGACTACTGGCTTGAAGTAGTAATCTTGAAGCTTATTTCAAATAGATGTTCTCATCATCAACATTCTTCCCTTCCCTTCGGAGCTTAAATCATCAGACCTGCATCACCACCCCAAATGGCAAGAAAAATAGGGTATTGGCTATGATCAGCGATGCTAATAATCAACTGGAATTCATACTGATTGTGATTTTTTTGTTAATTGTTGAGTGGCCAACTGGCCGGGTACTTCATGGTAAGCTTCTTCTGAGATGTTTCACTGAGCAGTGGTGTTGTTTGTGTGCAGAGTTTATGATCAGATTATAGTATGTCAGTGTCTCCTGAAATAAGTGCATAGTTTAGGATTCGTGATTATTTTTTGCAGTGTTGGAAATGAATAATTTTAGCAATATAACCACTATTTTCAGTCAACTGCTAAAAGAATTGGTACTGTTTTTAATTTGATGCCCATTAGCAGCAGTAGCCTGACAAGAACTGCAGAGTTCTGGGACATGCCTTAAACCTGGATTGCTGGGTAGAAGTGAAGCAAGAAAGGGCTTGTAACCTTGAATTTTGGTTTTACCACTGGCAAGGAAAGTTGTATCTGAATAATTAACACTGTTCACATTAGAGGTGGGAATCATGTCAACAGGGCTCTTCAAGCAATTGCTCCATGCATCTAAAGCTGATGAGTGTGGTAGGCCAAACCTGTGGCTCTGTTTCTGGGGTTGCTGAGACTTATGCTGTTTTTCCAGACATAAGTCAACAATGTAAATCTAACCTTCTGAGTCTTTCTTTTCATCCCCTCTCCTCTATTTTTCTTTAAAGTTAGATGAACTCTTCACGCTTTCCAGAGTTCTCTTTAGGGAGAAAAGTGAGTACTGTGTCTGTAAGCATTTTAAAACAAAGTAGGCTTATTATAAGTGTGTAAGAATGCCTTATTTATCTGTGTGACCGGTTAAGAATTACTGTATGTAATTTCTGATTAAAATAAAATGGTTGTTTACATTTCAGCGTGGTAGAAAGAATCATGTTAAAAATAGAACAGATGACAAATATGAATGAGCAAAGAATGGAAGTCTAGGCACAAAATATGTATGTCGCTTTGCAAGAAATGCCTCCTATTTTCCTATTTATTTTTTTGGTAACTAGAGAATTAAGCTCTAGTTTCACAAGAATGCTAGCTTGCATACTACACTTGTATATAAATATATATAAAATAAATTATATATATATATCTCCTCATAGCTGTCCAGAAAGTGTCTTGTCTTTCACCTCTATCACTACTGCTGAAACACACTAGCCACTGGCTTGCTATGCTCACATCCAGTGGTTGATCTCCATAAGCATACCGCAAGTGTTGATGAATGTCTGACTGCCTCTCTTCTGCCATCTGTTGCACAGCAACAAAATGTAATGGAACATTGGTGGGAAGGCTTAACTTCTACTGCCATACCACCATCTGTCTCTGATACCCTGGACTGACATAATAAAACAGGAGGCATTACTTACAGAGCAGCCTTTGTGTTATAGTTTCTATTTTCTAAAACCATTTTTTTAAGAGGAGTCTAATATTTTATGGGAATTGAAAGAGGTTAGAACTGACAGCATTCCCTAGTTACTAATCACAACTAAAATGATGGAAGAATACATTTTTATTTGTCTTCATTCATTAGTAAGAGCTCATGTTGTTATAGATCACTTTTGCTTTTAAATATTACACAAATTGAAGACAACAGCGGATGTTTGATCGGGCCACTATGGAGACAAGAGTGGCTCATGCTCTTTGAGGTAGTAGTAACCAGCTGGTGAGCTGTACAAAGCTGAATTCAACTCATAGGGAGTTTCATTTTTTCTGGATAACTGTGTGTTGCTGAGAGCAGCTGGAGCATGAGGTGTTTCTGGGGATGCTCAGACTTTGTTGGTATGTGGTGGATGCTGCTGGCAATGTGGAACAGCCCAGGGATGTTTGTTACTGTCAGAAGTACTGTATGCATCATCTGTTTATGGTTTGTGTGATTAAGGGGCATATGTCCAATAAACATAGCTATAAACAAACATGTCAGCAGTATTCCTACCTCCCCGGCCCCCCAACCTGGCTTGGAAGAAAACATGATGTTAGATTAGATATAACAAGTTGACTTCAGTGCAGAATGACAGAAGAGCAGATGTGCCCTTCAGTGTACCCTTTGTTAAATACACACATCTGCAGCCTAAAAAGCACAGACAACTATTTAAGGATGTACATAATTCCTGAAGCCAGTAGGGGTTAGAGACATCCATAACTGTCACGTTTAGCCATAAGTGAGTTAACGTACTCTTTCAAAAATGAGAAAACACTTTAGAAGAGAAAATCCGAAAAAGATCTTGTCCATGTTCTGTGTACTTTTTTAATGATGCAGTGGTGCGAAATGCAGTTGCCAGGGATAGAGTTGCCCTTCTAAGACAGGTGTACTGACCTTGTTTGCTCTAGATGCCAGCACTAGGGAGGGGACAGCTTGTTGGGAAAAGGACCACATAGAGTACTGCTGTGTGTGGCCATCATCAGACTGGGATCGGCATCTCTGGTTGTCTAGGCGTTCCCAGGTGGCACTTTGCCATGGCAGGTGTGTATTCACAGGGCTGAGCTTCTTTATGGGCTCCTCATAAGGGGAAAAAGTTCAAATCTCGGTCTAAATCCAACAGCTGCAATGACGGCCTAGATTTTTGTTTCTGTAAACCAAAACAAAGGTTTCATATATATTCAATTAGAATTTTCTTTACAAAGTTTTCAGAAGCAAATGGAAGTGTTCATTGACTAGTGTGTACTTTGCAAGGGCATGCTCCACTGAAGTCAATTAAGTTCCCATTGACTTCAGTAGGCCTTGGACCCAAGTACTAACGCTCTTCAGCTGGTGTGCCTACGCAGGTATTCTGCCTTCCTTCTAGCTAGGATTTAGGTTCTGGAGAGCATGTCTTTTTTGTTGACAAAAGCTTTATACTGTAAGAGTCTGGTTCATTTTCAAGTTTGGATGCTGCACTTGTCAAGTATAGATAACAATGATTGTTCCTGTCGAGATATATTATTATATTGTCCCACACAGAACTACATAATCAGCCCCTTTCTAAATTGGTGTGTTTATTGGCAGTAACAATAGTGTGTTGGCAGAGTATAGAGATGCTATTTAGAAGAGCAATTGTATACTGGCTTAAAAATCTAGAGCTAAGAAATATTGGTGGGGGAAGATGAGGACTGGACTGAATTGTAATGTCAACTTTTAGCCCAATGAGAGAAAAGATTATTTACTCACCTGCTCTCATGTAGGGTAGCTGCTCTTTTGTGATTTCATGTGTGCTTTATACACTGCTGTGAAGAGTATATATGTTGAACTAGAATTATTTTCATTTGCCCCATTCCTAATTTAAGATAACCTGATTGCCTCTGGTTCTTACAAAGGAGAGTTGGAGTTTGTGTCATAGGTCAATGAGCTTTCTTGAGCTAGAAGGACAGCATAAAGTGCTTGAGCGTGCTGTTACTGCACTTGTTTGACTGCGTTGTGTGATGCACAACTGATAGAGCTATGTTGCTTAATGTTTGGTGTAATCTCCTTGGCATGAAAGGGAATGTAAAAGTCTGTTTTGTTTTCTCCTCCTCTCCTACTTGTAAGCTCTGGGGCTCAGCAGAGGATGTGCTACTGAAAGTACAGTGCTTCACCTTGTAGTCTCCAAGGCTAAAACCAATAGTTCAGAGTGTTTTTTCAATTTACTGCCAGTGTCGGTAAATATGGGGTTGTGACTTAACTTGACTCTTTGCAGTTGTACAAAACTGTGCTTAGAAGCTCTGTAATGGACAGCTGCCAGGAAGTGGGCATTGATACTTGTCTGATGAGTTCTCTGCTGAAAACAGCTCTTCTCATGTTGCTGTTCTCTCCCCTCTTGTCCTTTGCGATGCAGGCAGAACTGTGCTTGCAGAGATGTAAGCGCTTTAAGCTTAAAGAGGATTACTTCAAGATTAAATGTGATGATTCCTTTCTACTACATATATATATAAAAAAAAGAATCCACGAGAAAAGAAAATAAAAAAACAAAAGCAAAGCACTGCTTAAAATGCTACCTTCCTCTTGCACGTTCACTGCAGAGAGTCTGTGACCTCGTGGTTTTCCTTGGCAGTGCTTTCCCTCCCTTGCTGCTTCTCACTCTGCAGCTGCTCGTTTTGGAGCCTGTGAGGCTGCAGGCCCTGTTAAGAGCTACAGCTGCTCTGCATCCATTGTGAGCTCTAGCTATTGATTCAGATCCTCCAATTTTAATATGTTGAAAATGAAAATGGCTGTTTAAAAAGGGACCTAGAGTCAGCCAGGGCCTTGAGGCAGAACGGCCGCAGCTTCCCAATGCAGCAAATATGCCAAAGTGCTGAAAGTGGCTTGCAGTCTCTGATCCTCTTTTCACTAGAACAAACACAAACTAATAAGCTAGAACAAGAGAAGTGTTTTTACACAGAATATGCAGATCTGTTGGGTCAGGCAGATTTAAATCAGATTTATTTATTTATTTTTAATATAGTAGTAATCTTTCTCATCCAGAGAGTCCTTGAAACGTTGGCCCTTTTTCCTGATTTTGACGACTGCTTTTTCTAGTGACTTTGTGGGTTGAAATAGACCCCCATGCTGTGCCCTGGAGCAAGCACCTCAAAATATTGACATCTCCTTTAGACTTTCCTGTGGCAACACCCTCTCTAACCACGTGCCCTGCTTCTCTGTAAGGCATACAAATCTGCATTTATACTGCAAGCTCTGTGCTTGGCACTGTCTCTTTCCTAGCTGACACATGTTGCAGGAACCATTGTGCCATGTACGTTGCAGCAGCCTGTACTTTTGCTGCATGGCATCACTCTTTTTACTGCGGTACAGTGTATGCTTACCCAGCAATAAATGGCACTACTGTGGTCGTGTCATTTTATGCGTGCTTTTTAATCATTTATTAAGAACATGAAAAAGTTTTAACACTGTTGCCCACTGTGCCATGATTCTTGCTTTCTTATCTAGCAGATAAACACTATGGACTTCACAACTTTTTACAGTTCATTAGATTTTGTCGATATTCTGATAAGTGCAGAAGATAAGGAGTATGAAATGAGTAGGGTTCAAGATTGCTTCGAAGGAGTCCTGATTCTCAAGAATGGCTTTAAACATGTTCTGTTGAAAGACAGTTTCTCTAAGGATGATTAAAAGGATGTTTTCTGTGAGCACTCCCAGGGCGTGTTGCTCTGTTGTATGTTGTGTTTCACTCATTTGTAACTTATAGTCCTGCACCCCTGAAAGTCCCATCGTGACTTGCCCATCACCTTTAAAAGGGTGGATTACAACATGGTTGGCTGGTATAAAAAAATATGTTAACACACTATCTCAACAGTTGCAAGATGGCATTTCTGTTGTAATCTGCAACATAAATATTTTTCTAAGTAAATGTGAGGTCAAAGCCGTAATATGGCTATTGTTACCCTATGTCTGAGAGTAAGGAAGACATATGCTAGAAAGAGTACCTGAGAGGTTAAGGAATCAAGTCAGTGTGGTTTAAATCATTGTGCTGAAGTTTTTCTGTTTGTTTTTAAGTTAAAATGCAGGAAAGCCCTAGATCTTGCTACAGATTTTCTCTATTATCTTGAGTAGAGTCATAGAGTTACAGGGTGATTTGGATTGGAAAGGAGCTTTCTAAAGCACTGAGTCCCTACCCAGCCTGGCCTCGAGCATCTCCAGGGATAGGACAACCACAGCTTCTCTGGGCTACAGTGCCAGGGCCTCGCTGCCCTCTGAGTTAAGAATGTCCTCCTAATACTGGTGCTATAAAGAAATGAAAAAAATGTTATTATCATCGCAGTATTTTTAAATTAATATTGTCAAAGCATCATTACTATGGATTTTGTTATGGTAGGTTAAATTATGAGTACAGTTAATAAGCTGCAAAATACACTTGATTTGTTTTCTAATGTCTGCAAGTGGGATGAAATAAGTGCCAATTTATATCAAAATAAATGTTCAGGGTGTATCTGTTTTTAATTAAGGGCCTATTGGCAGCAGTTTTATTTGTACAGATTAGATGTAGAATTAGAGATCTCAGTGCACGAAGACATCTCTCTATTCTCTATTTACAGTGTTTAGTCTTAGTATGTGTGTTCCCTGTTGCATAAACACAGGTAAACTACTACAGGGATGGGGTGAGGTACAGATTAGAAATAGGTTTGGCTCCAGGGTTAGGATAGAGATTGAGGAAAGGAACTGTTTTCTCCAACTACCCATTTCTTCTTCCTGAATGTAACTATTTTGCCCTTCAGGAAGCTGCAGATTGTTTGTGGGATGCCTGTTTACAGTCAAAGTTGTGTATTAGCAGACATATAATTTGAATGGCTTATGTATGCCCATTGTGCAGTTTATGTAGCATCCATTCTGAAATCATGTTATGCCTAATAGCTGGGAGTTTATGGCGCACAGGTTTAACAGCAGAGGTTATGCTTAGAATATAGGATTCAAGAGCGTGTCTTTGTATAAGGCATATTTTGCATGCTATGCTGAATACACATCTGACTAACACTGTGGAAAATAGACTGCAGGCACATTTTGGTGAACTGGTGGCATAACAAAGGAAGATTGTCTCAGGTTTGGAAATTTGGCACTTCAGTGTTTGTACTGATACTTTCTGCATTTGAGATGGAATGTGTTACCTAATTTATCGTCCTTCCAGGTTTTTTGTGAGATATGTTGTATGTTTGGTGCCAGTGCACTCGCTTGACAGTCTTTGCTTTGAGCTGTAGTGCAATATTAGTGAAATGCAGTCAAAGTCTCCTTAGGGAGACTGTTCTTATATCACAGTATGAAATGATGCTATTGGTAACCATAAAATGAATTTAAGAAAGCCAAAAGAGGTTGTATTTTAGAAGACAACTCTTCTGTGTAGCTACGCAGCCCTCTTTTCTGTTCCTTCCATATTTACTCAATGAATTTCTCTTGATCTGGAATAAGGAAGACTTGCTGACAATTCCCTTTCTCCCTTGATTTCCTAACAAACTTATCTTGACAAAAAGAGTATTCCTTCCAGCTAAAAACTTTCCATCTGATGGTTTCAAAACTCCCCGCTCCTGAGTGAAGATGGTTCTGAGTGCCAGTAGGTTCCACCAAAAGCCATCTCTTCATAGCGTGGCAGTTCATGAGGCACGTACAGAACTTTTCTTCCCAGGCATGGATGCTTGGCCTTGCGAACAGTGGGATGATTTTCTCCTCACTGTTGTTGTTTTGTTTGTTTTCTTTCTGAAAGCACAGATAAGCTGGGTCCATGCAATTGGTTGGCAGAGAACAGGGGAGAGGAGGAGAAGGTGCTCTCTGTATGTATTCTCATTGTGACCTGACTGCTGGAATTGAATGTTTGTAGGTTCCTTCCAACTGAACTATTCTATATTCTGTGACCATAGTTAGTAAAGCTTCTCTCTGACCTGTCTTAAACTGTACTTGTGTTATTACAGATATAGAATCCTTAGATCTCCAACAGGAAATTCTGCTGCACAAAGACTTGTCCCAGCAGTACGGAATAACATCATACATGTATAAAACATTAACCCAGCTCTTAATAACATAACACTGTTCAGAGATTTCCAGTAGGGTTTCTTTTGATATGCATTCCTGCTGAATGTAGCTTTCATGGGATTTATTTTATTTTTGTGTAGCTCACTGTTTCACTGTAACTCCATAGCTGAGCTGTCCCAATGATGTTAGCTTCTTGACCTGCAAGTGACTTCTGGAACAGCTTGTAAACTTGTGAATACCTGTGCTGTGGAAGCAAAGAGAAAGAGACTTCTTGTCATGTCGCAGAATAGCCACTACAGTATGAAGAAAACTATTGAAATCATGGTTTGGTAGCATTAATTCGAGGTCTTTCAAGATTGCACATGCTGCTAGTGCAACAGCTTTTTCAAAGGAAAATAAAGATATCAGAAAATTGTGTACTGTAGAAAAATACAGATTTGTGCCTATGCTGCCAGCTAGTAGCTAAACACACAGATTAAGTAATATTTGGCTACAGGGATTTCCTTGGCTTCCCTCCTTCTCCCTGTGTTTTCCATCCCTTTTTCACTAATGTGAAGAAACAAACTGACTTTCAGCTGTGGTCTATTTGTGAGAGACAGACACTTTCCACTGTAGAAAAAACAGAATTAGATCACTGCCTCTGGAAGGCTGATATTCTCTGCAGCTTAAGTCTAAGTTGTGTTAATGGGTTTTATATGACTAGATAGCAGGCATTCTGCTCCATGACAACTCCACTTTTGAAATTCACTGAACATACCTATTGGAAATGGATGTAAAGTGTAGTGACTGTTAAACTGTGGAGCTTAGAGACAGTGCCCTTGAGGTAAAATTCTCCAAATGAACTGAAACTGCAGAGCAGTTGTGGGATAAGGGAATTTGTCACATAACCACTAGGATCCTTCATTGCTCCTGACTGGCAGAAGACAAGATAAGAACGGTCTGTAGCTATCTCAGTCAGAAACAGAATATTGCAGTTAATTCAAAGTTCTTTTTTTGTGTATATGTTTTATCTTTGCAAATGTCTGATTTTACTGAATTTGGAGATAAGCCCTTTAAAAGGTTAAATACCAACTTCACATGTGGTGCTAAGTGACAAACCCTCTTATATTACAATTTGTAATGCATTCTTCTTAAGAAAAGCTGTCAGTGTCTTCATTTACCTACTATTGGAGGTCTTCAGCAACAGTATCACACATTCTTCCTAATCTTGTCCCAGTATTGTCCTTCACTTTATTTTGCAGGGGGCAAGAGCTTCACCTGTCACAAAATTAACAACATGTGAGTTAGTGCATTACCATTTGGAGATGCAGTAACCTTAGAAAATTATAGTTCAGACTTCTAGGTGATGCTATTTGTATTCTTCTTTGGCTTAAATGTTCACATACACGCGCACACATTAATATTCCTTTATATAGTTTATAAATGCTGAGAGTCTACTATGTACGTGTCCTGCTCCAAAAGTAATGCCTCTTATTTTATTATGTGGCCCATTGACATCAGAGGCTGATGATGGTGATATGGCAGTACAGGTTGAACCTTGCCATCAATATTCCATTATGTGTTGTTTCTGTGCAGCGTATGGCAGCAGAGGGGCAGTCTCACAGAATAGAGTCTGACATGGAAGTTCTTATTAAGCAAAGGTGTTGAACTGAATTTCTTTATGTAGAAAAAATGGCACACGTTGACATGCATTGATGCTTATTTGTTTCTGGAGACCAAACAGAAGATGTGAGCACAGTACGGTGGTGGGTGGTGCATGTCAGCAGTGGGGACAGCAGTGTGAAAGACGAGCAGTGTTCCTGATGGCCACACACAGCTGTCACACCATGGTGTGAGGAGAGCCTTGATCAGTTCATTTGTGCATATCAGCTAATGGTGGTGACTAAGCTGAATGATTGTGTTTTCTAGTTGAGAATTTGTTGTATTAAATAGTGTTATTATGCTCTTTATATCTGTAGTTTCCCTAGGAACAAATAGAAGGCATTACTTTTGGAGTGACCTGCATATATTCAGGAGCACATCATGGTGACTTTGTTAGTATTTCTGTAGATCAGGTTATTAGCTAGGAGGATCTCTGTGCCTGTCAGGTCTGTCAGATTGTGGCTATAGACCAGTCTTGTTTCTTACATGTTTTGCTGTCTTGCCCCCACCTTCCCCTTTAGTTTGAGACAATGTTCAAGAAATTGTGTTATTTATCTCAAATTGAAACTATCCTGGGTGAAATCTCAGTGCTTTACCTTTACACGTTCTACATACTTTAATATACTTCTGACTATAAAATAAAATGCATTTTCTCAACAAAACATTTTTTTTTTTTTTACTGCTGTTTCACTCTACAAAGTATCTTCTGCAATATGTTTAACTTCCCAGCAGCAATTCAGCTCAGTTAATATACTGCAAGTGTAGATCTTGTATTAAATCTGTGAAAATGACTGCTCACCCCCAAATAGTCTCATTCAAGAAACTTTGCTAAAATCTGTTAACACATCTTAATGAAAGGATGTAATAGCTTTAGAAAGCTTTAAAGAAATGCTATGAAACTGTAAAACATTTCAAAGATTTGTTTTTTGTGCTTCTCAGGTGATCAAGGCATGAGGACAGTTGTAGCTGTAGCTGCCATAGAAACAGCTTTTAGAGAAATGTTCTTCAGAAACTGGCAGTAGGGCTGCTCTTTGGCACATGGTTGAACTGTGCTTTTTCCAGACCTCTTTCATGGAGTGGCACTTCCTCTCCAGAACTGCCAGATTCATGTGTATGTTGTCCTAAAGTTGTATGAAAATAAAAGAATAAAAAGCATTTATGTTACACCTTGTAAGGAAGCCTCATAAGGTGTAAGGCAGCTGCGTCCTGAGTAAATATTAGAGCTATATCCTTCCTGCTTCTCTGTGAAATGTGCCTAATAGAGGTGCACCAGCATCTTGCCAGGTGATGTGTGGCTCTTTAGTGTGAGATAAAAAGGTTTCATTTCTTCTCTGTCCTCTGTTTTATTCCTTTGGATGGGCACTGGAACACCACTTATGAATGCTGTGGATTAAGTTATTTTCTTCTTCTCAAGATCTTATGGAACACATGTACTTTAATTGCTACATTTCTGCCTTCAGCTTTGCAACTGTTTGGGATTCTTCATTTATTTCAGGCCTTTTCAGGTACATATATAGTCAAAATTTGTAAAGTTCTTGTGTTAGAGCCATTGCTCATCACACATCTGAGCTGTGGGAAGATGAATGGCAAGAAATTGGTGCATTTGCTGCAGTAGAGATGGTGATATTTCAGTTGGTGTTGTAGTTATCAGTACATACCTTTATACATCTGCCAAGCCTAAAGAATGCTGTTCACCTGCAATATGGGCAGTCTGTGAATGCATCTGCAGTTTACTGCTTAGTAGGAGGGACCCATGAGCACAAATGGACTGTGTTCCCAAGTGATGGGGCTGAAGTGGGTGTGATGATCACATGGCCATCTCTTTAATGGCAGAAGTGAATTTTCAGCTGTTGCATAAAATTAGCAAGTGTCCAAGTTTTAAACAGTGACTATTATTTTGTTCAGTTTTCTTCCAAAGAAATTATTTTGTGAGGTTCCTGAAATACATATTTAAAATATTTTTTTATTAGCCTGCAAATAGATGTCTATTTAAAAAAAAAAAAAACCAAAACTACAAGAAACTAAAGTCAGCTCTGTCTAAATGATACATCCTGAAATGAACAATTGCACTAACAGAAAAACAAAAACAAAGCGAGCTATTGGAGAGAAACATAGAACTCTGTAAATAATCTCCAACAAATACAGCTATAATATAATAAGCTTATCCAGATTCAATTCACTAATATATACTTATTCATGTAACACAGTTCAGAAACTCAAATTTGATTTGTAGCTGGTGGCACAAACACATATGAAAAGGCTGCTGAATTTGCTTTTATTAAAAAAAAAATCCAATATTTCATATATTTTAATCAGAAGTAACAAGCAGAAAATGAAGAAAATTATTTTCAGATTTGTTTCTATTTAAACCTTTCCAGAAGTACAAGTTTTTTTCCATTGAATTATAATCAGTTTAACCACGTGATAAATAATCAAATTTATGTGCAACTGCATTGAATTCATAGAAAAATGTTGCTATTTATGGCAACATTATACTTATTTATCTATCTATCTGTCTATTTATTTATTTTAGGCTGAATGTCACTGTAGAGTTACTGTGTAACTGACAAAAGCGGAAGCTTCCCTTCTTTCAGGTGGCTTCTGTTTCTTGAGGTGTTGCTGTAGTTGTTAAATTTCTTGAGAATATTTTGGCCAGGACCTTGCAAGTACATGTTTTTATGCAACTGAAACAACTTATATGTATATTAAATTGTATGTATTTCAATGTGTAATTGTAATATATATAACTACTTTGTAATTTAAATCAAAGTGTCCAATGAAACAAAAGTGAAGGTGAATACAGGTAGTTTAACAGTGGCAGATACTGTGTTTCTCCAAATGTTGGCTGTGATAGAATCCAAAAGCCATTCTCATCATAGCTCTGTAAAACACAAGGAGGAGGAAGGTATTTAGCACCAGAATTTCAATGAGAGAAGAAGGACAGAGTATTTAATTCAACAGAACAACTCTAGCTACAGTTACTTTGTATGCAATTATTTTGTTCACTTTTTTCTTTCAAACAAGGCTCCAGGTGCTGTAAGCCCAGCAGATAAATCGTACATGCAGGTGAACATGTACCACTCATATTTAGAGCATGCTTACAGCATTTGTTTGTTATGTATCTAGAGTTTTGTATAGATGTAGCTGTAATATAATGCATGACCACCTAATCCATTAGAAGAATTACTCTAAAAACTTAAAAAAAAATTTGTCTGTCTTTTCCATTTTCTGCCCTTGTACTGAGCTATGAAATAGCACTTCTACTTATGTCCTTATGTTCTCTTACACTGGTTTCAGTGATCTCCTGAATTTCTACAACCAATCTTCTGTTCCCTCTTTCCTACAACTTACCCATTTTATGTTTTCCTTTTTTCCTTCAAACTTATAAGCAAAACAGCTTTGTTCTTCTTGTCCCTGCTTTGCTAACCACTCTGGGATAACTTCCTTGGCATGGCTTCACTGGGAAACTAAATCCTATGAAAAATTTTGTAGGTATAGAATAGTTGTTGTTTTGTTTTGTTTTGTTTTGTTTTCTTCTTCTGAAGTATAATGTGCCACATGTTTACCTGTTAACATCACTCTGTCTTCTTCCTTCTAGTAACATGGTAGATAGTTGTCTTTTTTTTTTTTTTTTTTCTCATTAACTGTCTACAGATTACCACAATAAAACACAAATTTTCAGAGAAAATTAGCACTGCAGCTTTCCATGCCTGATACTTAGATAATTAATGATGGCTGTCATTAAAACTGGTTTCAGGGAGAGTGTATGATACATTTGACTCTGGCTTTCATATTTTTATTTCTCACTTAGATTGAAATGTCAGATATCTGCAAACAGTATTGTGCTGATAATTAATTTAATTATGAATATATCAGCCATGGCTGAGTAGCCTTATCAGTAAAAACAATTATTTATTCCACTTGTGTTCTTTTCCCAAGTAGTTTTTCAAACTACTCAAATTCATATTGGAGTCCTTTTTTTTTTTTTTTTTTTTTTTTTTTTTTTTTTTTTTTTTATGGGAATTCATATATTTGTCTTTCATTACTGCTTATATCTGTTTTTATTTTTCCTTTCCATTGGTTTCCACTATTTTTTCATGTATTTTCTGCTTTCCATTTTTTTTAAATGCAAGATAAATGATCCAAAAATACAAAGATTTAGAACTTCAAATTAAACCTTATAATTTATCCATTGTGAATTTTTGCCAAATTATTTAAAATGTGTGAACAGAAAGAATCGCAGATGTATAATATCACACATTTCAGTTCTAATTTCATTAATATGTAGCTACTGGAAACAAGAGTATCAGTATGTATAGAATGAAGAATGGAGCGATATATACTAGCATACTGAGTGTCTGATCTGGTTCTTGGTCAAATAACATTGACCAATGCATTTGCATATTTGAACAGCTGAACTCAAAATCTCTTAGAAAATAAATCAGCAGACATTATGTGAATAAGGATTGTGGAAAATATCCTGTATTCTGACAGCACCACTGCATAGGAAGTTTATCAGAATGATAAAAACCAATGTTTGCTGTTATATACATACACAGGGGTTTTGATATACAGTGAGCTATGTCACAACTCAAATTTGGGATCATCTGTGCTACATTAAGTAGTTGAAAGTTAGATGTCTGTGTTCATGCTAATATTTCTGAGCAATTTCTTTCATTGTTGGGCAGAAATAAGCATTTCTCCACGTCTGTTTCCAGTCCTAGGAAGATGACATTCACCAGATAAGATGTGGTGTTAAGTCTTAAGTTCCTCTTGTTTGGACGCTTAACAAAAATGAAGGACTGTGAATCCTCAAAGGATTGGAGGAGGAGGAGGAAGCCCATTCTAAGAACGTAGACTTCTATAAGACATCCTGCATGGGGCACCCAAATGTTGGGAGCATTTGTTTTGATTTTGAGTGCGAAGTGGAAGGGAGTGCATGCAAGGTGAGGACGTGCTTGGAATATGTAGAGTGGCAAAAGAATTTCATATATTGTTGGTTATTACTGGCTCTAATGAATCTAAGGGGCATCTTTTCATTTGATCATTTCTATATCCAGATGCTGACCCCACAGTCAAGTGCTAATCACTACAAAGGCTGTAGACTCAGGCCGTGTAACTTTGAATGTACTTTCTGGAAGTTTTTGGAGCTGCAATTTGTCATTGTGCAGAATTGCTTCTGCCTTTTAAGGAAGCCAAATGATAGCCAAATCATAAATCATATTCCATTCACAAATAGAGTTCAGTTGTGCATGTAGTTGGCTGATAATGCATGAGTGATGAAGGAGGTGACAAAGAGGCAACAAAAACTAAAACAAAGGTTAATTACAGTATGTTTTCAGCTATGTCAGTAGCAGAGCACAGCTGAGACTAATCCATTTTTCGGCACTGCAAAGCTGATGCATAATATAAGAGATTTAATGATCTTTGCCTAGGCATCCCTGCCTTTGCAGCGCTGTGTGAGCTATGGAAATCATTGTGGAACTCAGATTTAAAGTGATATAAGTTTTATTATTTTGTCCTGAGTTGAACTACAGGCCATCAGACCATCAACTGTAGAACTAGGCAGATCCATAACTGTTACAATTTGGCATATATAAGTAAGTTTGATAGAAAGCAGTTCTACGTTTTTGTGTGTATGCATGCAGCCATTGAATAGTTCTGAGCTGGTATGTATTTTCTGTTTATGCATGAAAAAAGCAAATTTAGCCCTACTGAGACAGCTATTATTTTTTGTATTGCTGTAGCCATGTTCTAAGTGAAGGCAGATAACAATTGATTTCCTAATGTGCGGTTTGACTTAGCTAAGCTTACTTTTAAGAGCTAATTCATCTATTAGTGGCAAATTGAATTTTTCCTGCTTTGACATGTTTCAAAATATATTTTTCATAGCCTCCCCTGCAGCTGAAGATAAGATGCACATTCCACCTCATTTCACTTTTTTCCTGCATTTACCTTCTCTTTGTCACTGGCAGCAAGATATGACCCAGCAGCAACTGTCTCATCATCAGAACATTTGTTTCCCGTTGAGATTTCTATTGACCTCCACTGAAGCTTTGTTTACAGTGAGAGCAATAAGCTTTCAGTACATTGTTTGGTTCTACCATATGGGACAGGTCCTGCAGAGAAAAAGGATTGCTTAGGTCTCAAACCTGAGCAGGAAAGGCATTAATGCCAGCACACTGCCAAAAGCTAAAAGCAATTGGATAGTTTATGCTTTGGAAAGATCCCATTTTCTGAATTTACTGCATGGAGTCCCTATTTATTTCTCTTTCCTTTTTTGTGTTGTTGTAGCATTTGATTTCTCTGTCCAGCTTTCCTTCTCACAGACAAATTCCTTTGTGAGGATCAGACAACTGCTGTCAGATTTATCTTATTTATTTTTTCTGCAGCTGATTTTTATTCAACGAGGAGAAGGTTTTAAGTGAAGCTGCATGTTCCAATGGTAGAAAACAGAGACTGGAAAAAAATGCTCCATTTTCCATACGTCTTAGTATTGGGATTGAAAGGGGTGAGATTGAGTGACCTGATTTCATGCAGCTCCACTCTCTGTATGTCTTGCAGCACTAAACACTTTTATTGTCTTGGTATGATGTCAGTGTGCTTTAGAGGCAAAATATCTGAAATCCTGGATCTGCATTCAGAGGCTGTGGCTAAAACGAGCTTTGTCTGAAAGGCAGGGTGCAGAAAATCTTAATGACTGGCTGCTGAATCAGACCCTCAGCACTTTTATTGCAATCCTCCTCTTCCTCCTTCATCAACTCACCTACCCTCTCTCCCAGGCCCCCTGGAACCTACTGTTCCTCAATGGCCCTGACTGCTGCACTGAGCGGCTGTGAGCAGAGTTGAGGTTTAGCTGACCCACTGCTTTTCTACTTTGTTGCAAGGCCAAGAAGAGAGAGATGTGACACTAAACATAATGAGTGAAGGGGGTGTATTGGGAAATACCATTGAGACTTTTCCAAGGAAAAGAATACTTCACAAATGGCTTAGATTTCTCTATAAGGAAAAAAAAGAAAAAAGGAAAAAAGCCTATTAATCAGGTGATGAGCTAGATTAAAAAATACACTGGAAATTATTTAAAAAATTGAACTGTCATGTGGAAAGCATTCTCATGGATTAATAACTTGTTGGGAAGGAAGGATGGCTCTGTACAGCTTCTGATTTTTTTGCTTTTCTGCAGTGAATCTTCCATTTGCAAAGGCTAAGGTTAAATACTGCACTGACTGAATGGATTTGAGGTCTAACAGACCTCAATTAGATCTATTTGCAACATCTGAAATTTTGTGTTGTCTCATCTTCACTAAAATGTGATATTTATAATCTCTGGTATATTCTTCCTCAGTGGAAATAAGATAATGCATAAAAAGCTGATTTACTGTCTTAAATTGCAAGTAACACATACAGAAAACTTAGCATTTATTAAGGAACGTTCTTTTACTGAGAGACTAGGTAAGGACTGAAAGATTTTGCTGTAGTAATTACTATCATGTCATTTGGAACATCAAATTGAAGCAATAATAATTTCTGAAATTGTAAATTAATTTACTGGCTATTTTATATAAGCATCATTGTGACTAATTTTTGAGGGTAATTTTGAAGAATCTAATGATGAAAATG
Source organism: Lagopus muta (assembly GCF_023343835.1). Taxonomy (NCBI): domain Eukaryota; kingdom Metazoa; phylum Chordata; class Aves; order Galliformes; family Phasianidae; genus Lagopus; species Lagopus muta. Next base: position 98,262,684 of record NC_064434.1, read on the forward strand.
GTGTGCAGATTTGAGGTTTGGCATACGTTACTGCTATTTTGAAGAGCTTTTCAAAGATCTTGTCAGGTCTGGTTTGAATATTATTCTAGTATAAGAGTCATCTCTAATCCCCATTGTTAAGCTGTTGTATTTTTAAAAACCTTATTACAGATTTTAAAATAGGTTAGGAGGTCATCTAAGCTTTCTTATTTTTCCCGGAGAGGTTGTAATAACCTCTAACCTAGCTAAAGAGGCTAATGAATTAAAAGTCTAACAGCTCAATGTTCTGTGTGGGCAGATGCCTGGTGCTTGTGCTGGTGGTAATCCCTGCAGGGACTAATTTATTTTTGAAGTGGCAGCTAGATAAGAAAGCTGACTTCAACTAGAATTTATTTCAAGAGTTTAGTTTTGCTTCACTTTAATGTAGCCTATCAAATGCAAAAATGGAGTTTGAGAATTATTAACAGGACGTTGCAGACATGAAAGTTCCATCTGTGTGAGCAGTGTGATTGTTTATGGAGCACAGCGTGGTATTTGTGATGTGAAATATAAGACAACCCGAAAGCCAACTATACTGAACTTACTGATGAATATTGGCTGAGCAAAGTGAGGTATGTTCCTTCAGTGTGTGCTGATGTAACTAATCTTGACTTGGGCTCAAAATGCATCAATCATGCTTTGTTAGGAACACTAATCTGAGGACATGTTGTGGAGGCAGATGTTGGATTCTTGTGGTGACCTTCCATGTGCTGTCAAATGGCATCTAGACTAGTTAGTGAGGATTTTAAATGAAGTGCTGATACCCAGTTGTCTTACCCTTGTATAAGTGAGATCCGAGCCAATATTTTATTTTCCTCTGCCCCTCTGATGGTGTATCTAGGAACATCTAGTCAAATCAACTTAGGCAGCTTTAGGGCCCAAGCTAACAAAACTTCACTTGTAAAGATAGAGCTATTTTAAAATAAAAATTCATGTTTGGTTCATGACAAATGTTATTTAAGAAAAGCGTAGGTATAATCAATGCTGTTTCTTCAGCCTAGAGGAGATGAGACTGAGGTCATGGTGGCTTTCTGGTGTCAGTGACAAGGCCAGAGGGAATGGCGTGGAGCCGTGTCAGAAGGCCGTCAGGTGAGAACACTCACCTAACACAGGAAAGGTTCTGCACCAGAGGGTGGTAGGTGTGGAACATGCTGCAGTGGGCACAGCCCCAGTGCCGGAGTTCAAGGAACTTTGTACAGTGCTCTCAGACATAGGGCTTGCATTTTGGGTGATGCTGTGTGGAGCTCAGGGTTGGACTTATGAGTCCCTTCCAGCTCAGGATATTTTATGATTTTAAGTACCCCTACCAAAGAGTTTCATTAGGTGTACACCAGGGCACCTAACAAGATATCATCAGTATTGAATGTTGTAGAAGACACAGCAGGTCATAGGAGGAACTTCCAAAATGAAAGATGTCTGCCTGAATGAAGTGTAGACACTTGTTCTAAACTAAAAACAAAGTCATTTTTATTGAACAAGTTAACCTTCTTCTATACAAGCTTCAATTTGTCAATGATATTTTTGTTGCAGTACAGCTTTTCAAGTCCTACTACCATGTAAAGATGTATCAGCTTTAATAAAGCAGAAGAGCAAATCCTTAGGGTAGAAGGCAGCCTGCGTGGAAAGGTGATATATTTCGTTTCCTATGATAATACAGCAGTGCAGCATTTCTTAATATATACTGGAAAAGATGAATATCTCCTATTGAATATGACAGCAATAGCTGGAATTGTTCTCTCTTCTGCTCTTTTCCACCTTAATATACGGGGAAGAATTTGATCTGGAGGGATTACACTTCAGCTGTGGATCTGTTCACTTCTTCAGTTCATGAAATAACAGTGACAGTAATTTATGAGTTTGTGAGGTGAACATTTAGGATTGTTGTTAGATTATTGAGGAAAGTGTTTTATTGAGATAGTTTCAAATATGTCAGACTTCCTGCAGCAATTTTGGGCCCTGTGGGCAGACTGGAAGACCCTTTGATAAAATGTCAGTGACTTTCAAATATTAAAATTTAGGCAATATAGGACTTGAAAGGCTGTAAATCATAATGATCATTTATTTACTAAAGACAAAAATGGATATAGAGGGGGAACACTTATGTAGCAGCATTTAATATCAAGATACTGTTAGTCTAAATGTCAGTGTTAAGCAGAGTCTACTCTCTACTGTTCTCACCTGGCAGATCAGAGCAATGGGTCTGCTGGGAGGCGAGGCACTGATCTTGCTGCACTTATTGACAGCATCATGTAGCATAGGGCTCCAGCTCAAGGGGGGGAGACTGGAGGAACAGATAAGGAAAGACTACATATCTTAGGAAGTGAGTTTTGTTGGGGACCAAAGCAAAGTTTGAAGCAGATTGCTATGTGTATTCCAGCTTTATTGTAGAGAAGGGATGCAAAGGCTTTTGAAACATACATAGAATTAGGACTGCAGCCTTTAAAGCATTTCTAATTGACCTAGAGATGAAAACAACTTATAGTTTTATATATTATAAAATATATAAGTTTATATATTTATAATATATTTATATATTTATATAAGTTTATATATTAAACTTACATTATAGTTTTCTCACACTAGCCCTTTTCCTCAAAGCAAAACTAATAGGACTTTTCTGACTGGATCTTCCTTCTGAGGTTCCTTCTGCATGTAGATAAAGATGGAACTGGGGAATACCATGTCATCCTTATGTGGAAAGCTTGAGCAGATTAGTCACGTTGTGCTTTATAGTTACTAAAATTTCAAACTTCAGACCTCCTCTTCCTATTTTCATGATATGTTTTTAAGTACAGAAACAACTGTTTTTATAAATTACACATCTTTTCTATGTGCATCTTGTGCTGCTGGTTTTTAAACAACGAATGTAAGACTATGGAGTTTCTATGTTCCTTGCAGTATCATGGCTCTCAATTTGGTGAAATCTCTACATTTAGAACATAATATCTGTTCATCCTAAACTGAACCACTTCTCTCCCACTTAATTTCATCTCCGGGACAGCTGTTCTGATGAGGGTCCTTCCTGCAGTGGTAATAGCGCAAATGTCAACTTGCAGAATTGTTGTCCCGTATCCTCTTAGTTAGTTGGCAGGCGATAACCACTGTAGCTATCTTGTGAGGGCTGTGGTGACAAAAATAAACCTCAGGCTAATTTTCTAAACATAATCAGTCAGCTTGAGCGAGTCTTCTTGTTTAAGAATTAGATAACAATGATCTTAGCTGTAATATTTTAAATCACATAGTAAATGAAGAGTGGGATACTTCCTCATGTGATAAGCTCCTAATTGCCATTTCCAGTGGCAGGACAGGATGTGCCAATGTTTAAGATTGATTTAGAGGTTGTTCAAAAATTTATTCAGGCAACAGTCTGGAAAATGTACATTTACTTATATTGTGGAGAATAATGTCTGTTTTTCTCTCATTTTTGCTGTATTTTATCATGATATGAGTTTCCCTGGGAGACAGTAGGTATTGATTCATAAATTCCAAACCTTTTTTCCCCTCGATTTTTCTTCAGAGTAAGTAGTTTTCTGTACAAAAAAAACAAACAAGCAAACAAAAAAAAACTATCTTGGAAGAAGGCAACAACTGGGTGGGTAGAATTCAGTGTAGTAAGATGTGAAGGCTTCAAGCTGATCTCACTGCAGTTGTTGACTAGTGACCAAATGGTAGCAATTACTTCTGCCTCTTGGTATTTATGCGCTGTGGAACGAACACAGAGCAAGATGCAGAAAGCACCATCTATTACAGAGATGGGCTCCTAAGAACAAAAATGTATGTCTGTTACTACATCAGTAATGGAGGTTATCAGCTGTGTTGTCATCCAATTTGTCTGAACTGGGTCTGAAGCACACTGGAAGGTAAAATCTAAGTCCTTGTGACTGATAAAGGATTTTCAAGTTGAGCGTCTCTAGGGCTTGTTCAAAGCTTCTCCAAGATACAAGATTTTCTGGACTGATATCTAAATGGGTCCAAAATTTTATGAGAGCAAGTTTGTAACACTAAATCAGACTGTGACTTCCAGTATGGAAATGCTGAAGAATGTGTGAGAGGCAGATTGAGGTCCTGTTAGGATTCACTTCAATGCTAATTCATGCTTCTAATCTCTAAGGGCTTTTGAATAGCCTTTTCTGTGGCTTAAGTATCTGAAGGTCTATTTTGTTTAAGACCTGGCAGTTCAGGCTGCTCACATAGGCTTTGCTGTGGACCAGTCAGAGTTTCAAAACACAGATGCTTCTAGTGAGAGCAATCAGAAAGATCTGAAAGAAAGTGTTGATAAAGGAAGCAGAAATATTTTGTAGGAGTATGCCAGAAAGCATCCTGTAGACTTAGCTGTAATTGTGTGGCGGCTCTAGACTGTGGGCTTTAATAACTAGGGCATTTTGAAAAATAATTCTGTCAGGAAACATAGTTTGCAGCTAATAAATCACCAAATTTTGTGTCCTAATATATGTAATTTAATCCTATTAAATTTCTTTTCCTCATTTGCTGCAGCACCAGCAGCAAGCAAAACAGTGATTCTGCCATTACAGTCTCCCAGATGCAGTGTGTGCCAGAGACTACACAGACACTGCCATTAAGGCTCCCTGAGAGACTGCTCTGAGCAGCAGAAAATGTGCTCCATTTTCCGGATGTCCTTCTAAGACTGAATGTGAAATCAGACTTGTTGTTAGAAAGCAAAGCGTGCATGTAATAAGCCAATGAATAACAGGCATCAGATGTGTTACTGACTTTACAGAACATATATCATGTACTTTGCTTTTGCATTTAATATTGTGCAACAATTGTTAAGCTAGTCCCTTCCTTTTGGTAAGATAACAGAATAGATATTAAATGAAAACACACTGTGCATTTTACTTTATATCATCTGGAAGATTCCTCCCTGAGAAGTCCTGGCTTATTTTCATTTTAACAACTGCTTCTTTATGTTCTACAACATAAAACACAAATTAATTCTGTGCTACCCAGAATATATCTTTGCTCTTCAATCTTTTTCTTTTTATTATTATTACTGAGGTAATTTTGTTCTTTTGGGGCAGTTAGTGCAGACTCTGAGTGACACTTGCTTTAAAAAGGGTTGGTTTTTCTCCCTGCTCACCCCTCGTTTCTTTTTTTCCCCTCTCCTTGCAGGCTGCTCTGAAATGCTTTTTAAAAGGCTCAGGAAGGACTTTGAACTTGAAATCAAACATGTATTATTATTTTTTTAATTAGCCCCACTGTAATAGACAGTGAATCAGAGACCATCTCTGTGTTGTTAAGAGGGAAAGTTCTAAGCTTCGTTTTGGAGGTGGTTTTATTTCAGTAGTGTTTCAGCTACCACAGGGGTTACCTTTTTATCTCTGTCTGAATTTAAGCTTGTGTGAGGGCCATTGTTAATAAGTAGGGGGGAGGCAATCTGCTACAGTTAGGTCAGTGAAGTATTTTTAGCAATGAACAGTTTCTTAATTTTCTGCTGTTGCGAAGGCGGGATCACTATGGAATAACTTCTCCATCTGTAGCAGCGGTGGCTCCAAATATCTGAACATAGTTTGACTGTGTGAAAGGGAGCTATGACTTTGCTGGCCTGGGCCTCTTCCTGAACATATAATATCTCACACAGAGAGTTTTTATTGTGGCAAATTCTGTCACTTAAAAGTGATGCCAGAAAGTGTTCTGAAGGTACAAACCTGCAGAAGAAAGGGCTTTTATTCATCTTGAGATGAAATCTGGGCTAGCAATGCACTTTATAGCAATCACTCCTAATGTCCTTGGTCTAATGGCTCGACACTTACCTAAAATACTTGGTATTTCCAGTCTGGCTTTTAGAGGAAACTGCTCAGTACAAATTATCAGGCAAAGCTTATTTTAATCTTCTTAATTCAGATCACAAAATCTGAGACATAGAAGAGGTAGTGGCTCTGCAGCATTATTTATTTTCTCTATTGTGTCTCCTCACATAGCATAATGCCCTTTTCAGCAGTACTGCTTAGCATAACTATCTTAGTTCATCTTATGGTTAAGGAGGTTCAAAAGAGTGATGCTGTTAAGTGATCCTCAGCTTTGCATGGGACTGTGAGCATCAGCTTCCACTTAGAGGGGTCAATCAGGCTGCATATATTTCCCTGCTAAAATTGCTATATTTGCTGAAATAAAAGTCTTCAAGGATAAAATAGCACTTGTATGATTGGAGTGCATTGCATAAGTTATTTGTCTAATAGGTAGGCATTTCCGTAGAGAACAAAACCTGCAAGATGAAGAAAAATAATTGTGGGTACTCAAACACAAGCACAGCAGGAGCACACAGTGCCCAGTCTGGACCATTCCTTCTTTTGGACTATCTCCCCTCTCTGGGGATTGACTGTCCTACTTTTTATGCATCCTGCTGCTTTGATCAGTGCAAATATGATTCAATGTTGGCACTGGAAGTGAGTGAATCAGGGAGGAAATGGTTTGTGCCACTCCTTTGCCATGCATTGTGAAGCAATGAATCCTAAAACCAGGACTGATGGGAAGCACTGAGTTAAGAAGCATTTCCACTGCAGATATCCTTAGCTTAACCATGCACAGGAGATAGACAGTGCTTAGTCATATAACAAGCATTAGGTGATGACTTTTTATTATGAGAAACATCTCCAAAGCTTTTTGAAGAAGTAAATAATAACAATAATAAAAGTAATGAAGTTAATGGGTTATTCACAAATAGTGAAAGAGGCTAAAATCTCTGAAAACTTCTTGTGGCTCTTCCTTGTAGTTTGCCAGCTCTAACAGTGGCCACTGAACAGCCTTTTGCGCAGCTTGGAATGATACAGTAGCAAACTATGCCATTTAGATTTCCCAGTACTGGGATACGTTGTTTGTTTGGATACAGTTCGCTTACTGTTTGCAGTTGTGCTGGCAGCTCCAGATAAATGAGAAATCAGAATTTAAGTTTTGCATATTCATATAAGTGCTGTCTAATCTCTCTACAGGGTGCATAGGAAGTTAGCATACTCAAAATGCCTATGAAGGAGTTGTGCTTTAAAGCCAGAGATATGTTTTCATGTGAAAAGGCTGTACTGTTGGAGGAAAAACTGGAAAGGTTTATAATAGCATTGGCCTTTTAAATCCTTCAGTACAAGTCCTTGAATTGAAAGCTATTTTTTTAGAATAAACATGAAAGAACATAGAAGCTACAGGTATTAGTATCCCATTATCAATCTTATTTCAAATGTGTCTTTAGCAGTTTACAAACTGGAGGCTCAGCTGGTGAACGTCTGCATACCTCTATGGACTTCAGTTTGAACTGTACTGACACTTTCTATAGACTTGGTTCAAAGAAAAAATAATGGATTTTTTTTTCCCTGTATCAAACATGATCTCTCTTGCTTTCAAACTACCATCCAGTTCACAGATACATTTCTATGAGCAGGAAAGGTTCAGTGTTTATATAATGGAAAAGCTCCACAGCCGTGCTGTGGATGATCTCACTATTCTTTCTAAAATGAATTTTCTTTATCTGAGAGAAATCAGAACAAGTGGATTTACTGCTTGTATATCTCTGGGGAAAAGTGAAAAGAAAAAATGTATTGTATGATTGATTTCATGACATAATTTTTTATGATTTTTTTTTTTAATCTATTTTGAAAGTGTTTTAAATAACAAAAAGCACATGGAGCTTTTTTTATCTAACCACTGTATCTTAAAAATAAGGAACTGCCAATACTCCTAGTTCATTATGATTATGTTATATATGAGTATGACTGCAGTTTTTCAAGAATGAGAAATATGCTTCTGTTTCATGTTTGTTTTTTGTCAGCTATTCTCCACCAGCTTAAGTGCTCACTGGGAATATGTTTCAAAGTCTCTAGCTGATAAGTTTCCTCAAAGGGCTTTGCCTTTGGAGTGCATTAAGCACAGCAAGTCAGAAATGGAAAATCTTCCACCGTAGTGTTGCTGTGGCCTCCCTTTGAATACTTTGGGCAGTTACGGTCTCCAGAATACAACAAGAATGTTAAGGTCCTTGAATGCACCCAGAGGTGGAACAGGAAGCCAGTAACTGCTGGAAAGCATGTCCTGTGTGGAGAGGCTGAGGACGTTTGGATTGTCTAGCTGTGGGTACCCTAGGCAGAGGCTAAATTAATCAAACACTTTCTTCATATAAAAATAACTGCTGCAATTACTGAAAATATAGGGCCATATATTTGGTATCCAATTTTTTTCCCCCCAGTTAAGATAAACATGCTTCTTGTCATTAATTATCTGTGAAAAATTAATTCTGTGAAAAATATTTAAGATCATTTCATAAAACAGGATATGAATGTATTTTGCAGAATCTTAAAAAAACAAAACAAGCACACACACACACAGATACAAACCCATACCAAACCAGGGGTACTTGGCAGTGCTTTTTGTGATGTCGTAGGAGTGGTACAGAAGATAGATCAGAAATTTGGTTTATGGATAAGGATCTCAAAAAAGACTGTGAACTGTTTGGAGATTTCATCTTCACAACTGTTGACTAAGAGGGTGGTACATAACTTCGGAAGGGATATTTTTTTTTAATGCAGAGATATGTTTTAATGCAATATGCTAGAGTGTGACAGAATCTGTTTTGGCCCTAACCTTTTAAAATGAGCCTACTATGACAGACAGTGCCAGAGCTGTGGCTGTCTGGAGTTTTCAGCTTCAGATATCATTATATTCCGCAGTGTCATGCAAGTGCATTTTTGAGGAACAGCACAAGAGTGAATTGTGCCTTCAGGACAGTTGACTTTGAGTAAATGTGAAATACCCTAAGGATTTCTCATTGGAATTCAGTTATCTGTTGGAAGTAAATACAGAAATAGTGCTAGTTCTAAAATTAGAGCAATGGGTAAGTTTGAAAGGATGTTAATATAATTTTATTTCAATAGAGAAAAAACAGCAATATCTAATTTGCCAGAATTTGAAATAGAGTAGTCAGTGTACATAGATAAAAATTTGAAGGTTTGAGGATTTTGTGTTCAAAAAACAGATAAAGAATGATCATTCTTATAAGGAAAGCATTGTATAAATAGTAGGCAATGCAAAGATAAATGAAAATGCCTGTGTTTGAATTACACTCTAAGCCTGAAGTACTCCAAATCTGTTTTGGATAGCCAAAGAGAAAAGAAGATGGTTATGTGAAGGCTGCTTGTCACGAATCAGCTTTCCAAGTCCAGAAAACGTGGATTTTTATTTTCTGTTTAAAAAGAAAAAAAGAAAAAAGAAAAAAAAAAAAAAAAAAAAAAAGAGTAGTGATGAAATCCCTACTGTTGGAAAAGTCCAAAGTCCAGCCATCAACCTGACCTCTACTGAGTCTTATCACTAAGCCACATCACTTAGTGCCGTTTTCACATATCTCTTAAATACCTCCAATGGTGGGGACTCCAATAATGCCCTGGGCAAGTCCATTCCGGTGCTTTACCCACCCTCTCTGTGAAGAAATTCTTCCTGATATCCAGTCTAAACTTATCTTAAGATGTCTTGGATTGGCTGATTCCAAGAATGCTTATATACTGAATCAGAGATCTGGATTGTCAAAATGTGCACAAGTCCACTTTTTCTTTCCTAAGAACTCAAGAGATTGAGCAATTTATTCTGATTGGCTTTGACCTTAATTGCTCCCCCTCCTTTTTATTTTTTTTTTTTTTTTTTTTTTTTTTTTGTAATTATACTTGAAAATAGATTGGGTTTTCAGAGAGCTGATAGTGTGTAGCATTATCTAGGAGCTATGGAAAACTGAAAATTGCCCTGTCAAATTGTTGCAGAATACTCAGCAACAGATTTGTCCTCTATTGGCTTGTTTTGAGCACTGGAGAAATATAGCCAGGGAAGGGAAGGAGGGATCAGCTGATAGGTGATATTTAAGGGCAGTTCCACTTATCATTTCACCAATATATATTTTTTAAAGAGATTTGGGAAGGGTAACAAGGATGATAAAAGACAAAACAGTTTCTGAACGAAGAATAATTAACCAAGCTACAGCTGTTGCTTAAACAGGAGAGAATTGAGGCAGAAATCACAGCAGCTTACAAAAATGAGTTACCAGGGAGAAGATGAGTTGTGGTTGCTTATTCATCTTCCAGTGTTAGAGGGTATTAAAAGATCATGTATTCGAAGCAAGAGAGGATTCTTTTTCATGTAACTTGTACTGGAGCTGAGGAATCACAGCCACAGAGATGCTGATGTGTCACTGCTACATTCAAGGCTCCTCTCCAGAAAATACTGCTTCCATAGTGGACTAATTTTGAGGTTATACTCTTTAAATATGAAAAATCATGACTACATCTTTAAACTTCTGAAAGTTAAAGATTTAATAAAGTTTCTGAAACATGAAAATGATCATCTTCATCAGAAAGAGGTGAATGATTTGTCTGTTTTTTGTTTTTCTCCTGTGGTCTAATAAATCAAAGGAGCTGTTATATTTCAGGAGAAGAAAGTAATGATTTCACTTGGAAACTAATCGGCCTATCCCAGCAAATGTTTTACTGTCTTCTACATTTCCATGGTGGATTTGGGGAGCAGGTAGTTTGTCTTGTAAAGAGAAAATCTCTCTTTACAATGCCTTTGTGTTTGAAAAGTTCTCTTAGGGATAAAGAAAATTCACAGACATATAGAATATTTTGAATTGGAAGATAATTTAAAGGTTATATTATTCCAGCTCCCCTGCTGTGGGTGGGGGGACACCTCCCTCTAGAGCAGGTTGCTGAAAGCCCCATCCAACCTGGCCTTGAACAGCTCCAGGAATTATTGAAATGCTTTATTCAGTTGAGGTCTACTTCTAAGATGTTTGAAAAAGATGTCTTGGCAAATTTTCATCAGATGTGGAGAAAAAAAATTATATGTGGATTCAAATCTTTTTGTTCAAAAAGTACTTAAGAATTTCTACAATATATGTAGCATTGTTACTCTATGTAATAAATCACATTGTATTCTGAATCTCAGTATACGAACACGATAAATAAACCAGAACTGTTATTTTTTTGCCAAGAGTTGTTTTATGCAGGGTGATCTGAATCACTGGGGACACTTGGCTCTATTAAAATTCCTGGTTACAAGAACTATCAACAAATATGAGTTTTGTACTCATAGTAACTAGAATGATCTGATTTATGAGGTAGTGGAAGATGAATTTGCAACTGCATTTGTAACATTGAGGCTGGGGGTAACCAACATAGGGAATATTAAGTGAGGTAGATGTACAACTTAAAGGCTGTGGAAAGGATTTGGTTTGAAAGAAATTTGTTCAATGACAACTTCTGTCTGGCCACTGTGTAGGTAAATGGAGAAAAAAAAAAAAAGCAAACCAAAAACTAAACAAACCAAACAAAACCAAAAAACAAGGTTATAGCAAGAAGAATGATAGTGGAGTGAATCCTTGCTGACGTCAACTGGCAGAGATCCACTGACACCAGTGGAGCTGACAGCTTGTATCAGTTCTATAAATACGGGGTCACATCCAAGTCTTCATAAGGAAGGTTGGGATTTTTCTATGTGGATTTTTCTTGTCTTACAGGAGCATGTGAATTTGGCTTTAAAAATAGGGCAATTGAGTTGCTGCTGTTTTTAAAAATTAAAAATCTGCTTTTAAATATCAACTTAGAAAACACCTTTTCTTGGCCTTGTTTCCCTGTGTGATTATTTAATGGAATTAACCTGAATTGGGGAGTCTTTCTAACTAATTAATAATTAGTTATGAATTTTAGATTGTTGCAGTATGTATTGATCTTGTATTGATCCCATTGAGGAGTCTAAAAGAATTCCGACACATGGGCTTTTCTAGGGAAAGTCAAAAGATTCGTCTGCTCTGTACAGGTGTTTGAATGATTTGAACATCCTGGGAAATGGAGAAGGGAGCTTGAGAAAAGACAGAAGAGCTAGATCTGCTCATACAGACTGAAAGCCTGCAGAAGAACTTTCATAATGAACTTACAAATTGTACTTCTGCTTCCCTCTTATGTGTCAACTTTGAACAGCACAGAGCATCTTTGTGCTGGGGTCACCGGTCTGGCTTACAGAAAATGCAGTAAGTGGCTCATTAGGCAGATCCTGTGCCTACCTCGTGCATAGTTACCTAATTGCCACAAATTTTATATGCTGCTTGTGATTTGTGAGATAAATGAAGACAGGGATCACAGATTTTTTTTCTTATGGCAACAAGCAAGTCAGGATTTCAAAATACAAATGTAAAGAAAAATACTATTCAGTCTCCTGATTATTTCTTGCACAGGTAGTGATTTATAATCAAGAACTTGTTTTTATAAAAGACTCAGTAGAAACTCAGCAAAGGAACTGTTTCCATGCATGCTTGTCCATACACTTTTCTGCCTCAAGTTCAACCTACTGTCTTATAAAACCTCCTTGCTTCTCCCCACAGTTGCATTTCAGGGAAATTTTCTCTTGTATTTTTAATGAAGTACCCAAGCAATGAAAGAGGCTTTGTTCATACATCTTTTTCAAGTGAAATAGAGTTAACTACTGACACTTCAGATTAAGGATAAAGTCCAAACAGAGTCAGAAATTAAGATCTGATTGGAAATCTTGGAGTCTACGGAACTAGGTTAAATGAAAGTTAAAGAGGTTCTGATCTTACATTATTTTATAATGGCTTAGATTCATTTCCTTAGTCCAGCAATTTTAATTACTTAGGAAGGGATACCCAGTTATACCCAAGAAAGTAATTGCTAATGTAACAAGCCAATTACCTGCAAACTTTTGGAACAATGAACTGTTAAATAATAATGTGATAAAAAGGGACTGTTACAGACAGTTTAAAGGTAGGTTCCCGGATTAGCCCTGGTGACACTGAAAAGATTGTGTTGAAGGATGGCTGAAAAGATTTCCTGAAACAGATAAAATACTCCAGTAGCATAAAAGAGCTTCAATAGAGCTCGGGTTTGAATCTTTATTGTCAACGATCACTAGCATTCTGTCTTCTTGTATACATTCATGATACAGAGTAGCTTTGAAGTAACTTGTTTGATGTGTGCATGTGCACAGTTAAAGGACATGTAAGAAATTAATTTGGTAAAGGAACATTTCATTGCTCCTCAGTCACAGACTAACTTGTTGTCCATCTATAGAAGGTACTTGTAGCCTGTCAGTAGAAGTTTGCATTCACCCCACAGTAATGACCAACTGTGTGTGCTTTGGTGCAGCCTTTGGTACTCTTGAGAATGGTTGAATAGCTGAGATTAGTCCTTACCACTGAGGAATTTTAGATGCTCATTTATTCTTTTTTCTCTTCAGACTCTCTGGTTTCTTGTCCATTGGACTGAGATTGAATGTATGTATCTGTTTATTGCATTGTCTATTCATGGTCTACTGAAGTTGTCCTCCGGACATCTGGATTTCAAGCCTGCTGCTCATTTTGACGTTTTTTCCTTCACTTTTAAACAAAGCAGGAAAGCCATTTAAGGAAAACACACACGCGCACACAGAGTTAGATCAAATGGAAGAAAACACAGCACCCTTGGCTAACTTATACATAGGGAAAAATGTAATCCATGTTAATACAGTCTGATAGCACAAACTGTGTGGAAAATAGTCGTCTTTCTATAAGACTCTTCAGATACAAATCTGATAACTGTAATTTTAGACACACAGAACATTTTTCCTTACTGTAAAGAAGACCAGTACATTTTTGACAGACAGTAGAAGATTTGTGAATCTTAGGAAAATACTTGTTCCTCTTCCTAAGCATTTCACAGACTTGTGGCTCAGAAAAATATTCACAAACTTCAGTGTGAGTGATGTTGACAAATAAACAAACTGTGCAGAAGCAGCATTGTTGAGATTCTCAGGACTTTTATAGTCAAACTGTCTAGTCAACCCTATGACATAATATGGCATTTTCAGGCACTTCAGCATTATGTTAGTATAAAATGGGAAATAATGAGATTAATGGTGCTTTGTTCACTTTTTGTTGTTGTTTTTTAGAACCATAAAGTTGTTGGCATCTGAACTGGAAAGTCATTTTAATTTTGAAGAGATGAAGCAAGAAAGACTGTTAATTTGGAGTAAGAAGCCTAAGTGCATTAGTCTTGCTATTTCTTCTTCTCACCATGTTTGTAGTGCCTGTCATTTAGATACTCAAATGATTTGTTTAAAATAAAAAAAATATTGTTTTTCTTTGCTGCTTCCAATGTACCATTTGACTTTTGTTGATACCGTGCCTAGGAGGCTGGAAGAGAACATGAAGGAAATAGCTGTTGGATATGCCTTGCACAGGAGTCTCTGTAGAAACTGACAAGTCTTGTGGTCCAGAGATATGATGACAATATTGTTTACTTCACAGGAGACTGTAAGAGACCAGACCAGTCTTCAGTCTCGTCTTGTATCCTTGACTCAATGTATTTTAGAAATACAAAGCTAAGAGTGTGCTTAGCTTATTCTTTCAAGTCACATCAGTTATTTGAGATGGAGGAGCAGGGGAGTTGAACTAAGTTCATCCAGATTTTAGAAGATTGCTTGGACCTTCATTAATATTCCAGTGTCTTATACAATAGCAATTTCTTGCATGATGCAACAGCTGTCCCTCGTAGCCCTTGTGCTAATGCTGTGTGTAGAGGCAGATGGTCTTATACCCTTTAAACCCAATGCCAAGCACCTAACAGTTGTGCAGACTAAAGCATTTCTAAAAACCATCTCTTTCAGAAGCCTCTTGTCTATTTGGACTGATGATGGTTGGTAGAGCAGTTGACCAATGATGAAAATTAATGAGAGGAAATTAAAAAGAAAAAAAAGAAAAAGAAAAAAGAAAAAAGAGAGAGAAATCAGGTCGCAATTAATGGTGAAAGGATAAAAAATAGCAAAAAATAGTGAGAAAATGAACCATAGAGGAAGTGAGTGAAAGTCCAGGAAACAAGGATCTGATGGCTCTTTCTCCATGTGCGTATGTGTGTAAGTAGGCATACAAGGATGTGCATACAAACATAGAATCATAGAATATCTTGAATCCTGTTGCAAAGAACTCAAAAGAATCATAAAGATTAACTTGTGATTCCACGCAGCACTACTTAAAAGTCAAACCCAATTTCTGAGAGTGTTGTCCAAACGGTCCTTGAATTCTGGCAGCCTAGTGCCATGACCACTGCCTTGGGGAGCCCATTCCACACCTATCACTCCCTGGTGAAGAAGGTTCTTGCTCCATCACTGACATCCCCTTTATTATTTCTCATGTTGAATGCATTAATATAGAATTTCATGTAGCAAACTTTATTAGCACATATTTCCTCAAACCCTGGTACGCTCATCAGCTGTGAGCCTAATCTTATCCCTTTCTCTCTGGTTTGAAGTTCTCTCAGCCCTTCTGAATCGTTACCAAAATCTCATTTTCCCCTCTGAAAAGGGGTGCATCCTGTCAGGTGCCAGAAGGCCTTGTGTCAGGTAGACCATATTCTGGTTTCAAAAAAATAAAAAATAAATTTTATAAGTGACACCAGACTTGGATTCATGTGCTGATCATCTGGGTGTACTTTTTTCTTCCAGTGTCGTTCGCTGCTACTAGAGTAGTAAAGGAGAACACTATCCATGCTCCTGATCATTTAACCAATTGTTTTCTAGTAACATCTTTAACCCAGGGAGGCAGACTTTCCTCTGAGGCAGGTCTTGCCAGCATATAGGACCTCTATTCCTCTCTGAATAGGCACCAGATTTCAGTGCCTCAGTAAGTGATGTGTATGTGCTAGCAATTAACAAAGAACAAAGTTAGAAAGGTAAATGTGCGAGAGAAATGAAAGAGGACTTTTTAAAGAAAATAAAAAAGGAAATAATATGCATATCAAAATTAGAAAAATATAAATTTAGACTACCGAATGCTAGTTACTAAGAATAAGAATGGAGAATATACAGAAGGGTAAAGAAAATGCAGGATACATGGTCCATTAAATGGTGTTATAAAAGTTTTCACAGGCGTTTCAATTTCAAATGGAATTAAAGTGCACTAAATTTGCTTCAGTTTTAATGAGGAAAAATTAATATGTTTTTGAAATATGAGTACAGATTCAATTTGTATCTGTGGTCTTTGTAGTCATATTTCTGATGTAGCTATTCTTCATTTGACCAGAGATAGAATGTGCATTTTCCTTACCTTGTTCTTTTTCTGAAGTGTGCCTAGTGCACAACAGTTGGAAGTAATTTAATGCAGGAAATCCAAGAAGATGGCAGCTAGTCAGAATGTTAAGAAAGTAGATTTAAAGTAAAACTTTTTAAAATAAAAAATCTAGTTTCCTGTGCTACACATTTTTTTTTAAAGTGCTACATCTCCATTTAAGTAAGGATTGCAGTGTTTGAGATTATCTTGACTTCACCGAAGCACTGCACATTTGACAACCATCAACAATGTTATATTCAGGTGGCCAATACATCATATAGTGGTTTAGCAACATACATACCGTTGAAGGAGTATTTCTCAAAGACTCTTTGCTCAGGAAAGAAAGTGCATGAAAACCTGATCTTCTATGGATTCTGCATGTAATGAAAATGCTCATCATTCTCCTACATGAATATTTTCTCATCTTCTATAAAAATGAAAAGTTGTCCAGTAAAGCACTGTAAGCATCTTGTAGGGGCAGTATGTCTCACATAGAAACAAAATGAAGTACATAAACCTGTATGTATACATATGTATGTATAAACAGTACAAAAACAGTTGTTTTGCATAGTTTTAAGTAACTGAATTCAGAGCCAATCTTGAAAGGAAGATACTGGAAGCTGAATCTGCTCATCTGCAATAACTCTGACAGAGAAAGCTGCTCTTGGAATTTTGCCTTGATATTTGATGTCAGAAAGAAAATTTAGTATTATGCCTTCAGGTTGTTTTTCATTTCTTGGTTTGTTATTTAATCATGAAAGAATTTTACATAATAGTTTCAGTTGTCTATAATTTGATTATTTTGCATTTGGAGCCTTCGCTGAAAAGGCATGTTTCCCTTGAAAATGAGATTCTCTCTGGGAGCTTTGCTGTTCTTGGACTTCCCTTGTCCCCATTAGATTTGGATAAAACATGATACTTTGAGGCCTCCTGATTACAGTTTGCTCCCATAGTCCCCCTTGATAATGTTTTTGCAATAGTGTTGACCTCACTTTTCTCATTTGTCATCTAGCCACCAACTTCTTTTGTTTTTTTGCTGAGTCATGCTTTCAAAGAGGATAATCTTTGTGGATTTGTTTGATTTGTTTCAGTAG
This sequence comes from Lagopus muta, assembly GCF_023343835.1. NCBI lineage: Eukaryota > Metazoa > Chordata > Aves > Galliformes > Phasianidae > Lagopus > Lagopus muta. The sequence continues at coordinate 98,279,868 of NC_064434.1, forward strand.
GTATCCATTCTCGTTATGCGTGGTTTCAGTCTGAGTGCTTCATTTTGTAGCCTCTGAATTTTTAAGAAACCTCTCTCCCCAAGGTATCAGTTTCTCCCTAAAGGGTAAGGTTCTGCATGAGCCAGACATCAGATCAATTAGGAATGAGCTGGTGTAAGACTTCTTAGTATACATGACTGCTGGATTTTTGTAGTCTTTATGTGTACAGAACTAAGGGTTTATTCATAGATATATATCTGTAGCTGTTGTATTTAGGTAATAATTCTTTTTCATGACTTTTTTAAGATGAATTACATGCCATAATTGACATAAATTAAATGCACAGAACCTGCTATTCAATTTTCACTCCAACAATATAGTTTGAGAGTTTGCATTCTCATGAACAGGAACCATCTGATGATCTGTCCCACAGCCTAATTCACAGTCTGAAAGTGTTTTCTGCCTGAAAATGATCTCTGTAACCTCTTTGTGCTGCTTCTTTTTCTGGATCAGTTTGCAGTGTGGAAGGGTTATCTATATAGCTGTATTTCTGCTCTGAAGTCATGTGGTAGTATTAGAAAAAGGTGATGCAGTGGGAGAGTAAAGGAAGAGTAAGATAAATTTACTTTGCTGGTAATGAAAAATAGAGTATGATGGTAAGAAACAAAGCCAAACCTAAAGCCACCTTGCCTCAGTTCTCCCTTCTTTCCAGGCTCAAACTTATCCTGTGGTTCCCAGTTCCTCTTCCCTCTCCTCTGTCAGTTCCTCTGTCTTCACAAGTGACACAAGGGAGGGGGAGGAGAGGCTGAAGTCAGCTCAAGAATTCCTCTTTGCTGCTCCTTTCTCCTCACGCTTTTCTCTTGCTCTTCATGATGTCTTCTCAGATATGTGAAAAGACAGAAAAGTATCTTGTGTCCTTGAGCGCAGAAGAGGTGTGAGTGGGACAGAGTTACAGAGACATCTCCAGGCATTGCAGACCATTAGAGATATGTTTAAAAGAAACATGTAGATAAGTTCAGTTAACAGTGGCTGCTTTTTCTAAGTGTTTACAGAACTCACTCTAATGCCATAGTGTTAGGTGCAGTGTATCAGTGTTTCTATATGTTTTATTCCAAGCATGTACAGCAAGAATTCCAGCCGTTATTGTTCACCATCAAGAGAAAGTATTTTTGCAATAGTCATATCATAGTCTTTCATAACGTTTGTGACTTTTTTGATGCTTGTTCATATGCTCTTAATATATTTTAATTCGTTTCTGTAAAAGTGAGTTCTAAAGTTGACGTTTTTGAACTGTTGGTTTTCAGGAATGCTTTCCTTGTGCAGAATCTAGTCACCTATATTTGGGCATAAGTTCAGTCTGATTCCAATGAAAATGTGGTACATTTATGACACTAGCAGTAAGCTTCTGAAGTCTTTGGTGAAATCCTATTAAAGTGAGTAAAGCTTTTACCCAGAGTACAGGAGTCACTGTAAATTAAAAATGCTGTTTTAGTGAGATAAACCAACAACTTCTGAGCATGAAAATGTTGCTATTTTGTGGGTACATGTGAGGAAAACGTTTACTGGTTTAGTGGATTATTACTCTCCTGTGAAGGAAGGCTGATTTTCTGATAACTGGTCAGTTTGTAGAGAAAGACTATGTCTGCTTTGATGCCACCTTCCCTCCCACCAGAATTCTGCAATATTGCTGCATGTGCATTTTACTGTTAGATCTACACCATCCCCAAAGGCCTTTTTCGTCATTACCTTTCACCACTTCTGCATAAAATGTCAGGACATATGCTTTATTTTGTATCCTTGCTTTAATTTTGATTGAATGGAATACTGTGTGAGGTGAAAACTGCTGGTATCTACAGAAAATTATTAGAAGCAAGTAACTTCCTGGATGTGGTATGTGACATACAGGGAAATTATCTTACCTAATTCTAGTAATCCGGGCAGAAGTATTTAGGATGGGATGCAAACTATCTTGGAAAATATCAATGTTGAGAAACTCCGAAGTAAATCGTATTTTGTAAACTTCCCTCTGAACATTTGATATCCATGCACGCCCTCAGAGGAAACTACAGATATTAGAGAAAAAATTCCCCCATGTCCCATTTGTTATGTTGACTTACTGTAAAGTTTCCAGGGAGTTCTGGATCACCATGCACTGCACTGCACAGAAGTGGGTTTATAATCTGAAGAAAGAAAATCCTGTAACTATAAATCCCCGAACACACTGTAGCAACATTTCCAAACATGAGAATAATTTGATTTAAACTATTTCATAATGAATAAAAATAGCAGTAACAATAAAAAAAGAGTAGTGCTGAGTAGGAAAAGTGTGGTGGGTGGGAAGATCTAGAAATGGAACAAAAGTGATTTTTTGGAATGCAACTTTGATGAAAAATCTTCAACCACCTCAAAGTTATTTATGGGATGAGTTGATGCTTACAGTTCAAGGAAACTCATGCCCTAGTACTCTTTTTTTTTTTTTTTAGAGGAGGAGGATTGTTCATACTTTGACATTCTGCCCGTAATGTTTCTCTTAAGAATATGTTATGGATAATATTGAATTATCCAATCACATTCCTGACCCTTATCCAAACATTTTGATAACTTTGACCCATATTCATGGTCACGCTTGCCAAAAGGTGAAGGCAGAATCAGAATCTTAATCTAAATCACTCTCACTTTTCCTTGAGATTCCTGTAAAACTTCAGCCCGGAAGGCCAACTGTGTTCTAGGCTGCATTAAAAAAGAGGTGGCCAGCAGGAAGATGGAGGTGATTGTCTCCCTCTACTCAGCTCTTGTGAAGCCCCATCTGGAGTACTGCCTCCAGGCCTGGGGCCTCCAGCACAGGAAGGACATGGAGCCCTTGGAGCTCGTCCAGAGGAGGACCACTAAGATGATCAGAGGGCTGAAGTACCCCTCCTAAGAGGAAAGGTCGAGGGAACTGGGTTTGTTTAGCTTGTAGAAGAGAAGGATTTGGGGAGATCTCATTGTGGCCTTCCAGTACTTGAAGGGAGCTTATAAACCAGAGGGGGAACTGCTGTTTATGAGGGTGGATAGTGATAGGACAAAGGGGAATGGTCTTAAACTGAGACAGGGGAGTTTAGGTTAGATATTAGGAGGAATTTTTTTTCCCACGGAAGGTGGTGACACACTGGACCAGGTTGCCCAAGCAGGCTGTGGATGCCTCATCCCTGGAGGCATTCAAGGCCAGGCTGGATGTGGCTCTGGGCAGCCTGGTCTGGTGGTTGGTGACCCTGCACGTAGCAGGGGGTTGAAACCAGATGAGCACTGTGGTCCTTTTCAACCCAGGCTATTCTGTGATTCTATGTTTCTAAAATACAGTATAGATTCATAACAGCCATGCATGATCAGTTGCTTATTTAAAGGGAAAAGCATGCAGGAGCTGATGCCTGCAGTGATCCTTAGTGAAGATGTCCACAGACAGCAAGGAAAGTGGAGTTTGCTTCTGAATAACCCAGAGCTCTTGTGTTTATATTTTGCAAATGTATTTTAAGATTTCCTGATTTCCCATTGCAGTTAATTGCCCAGACCCCAGACTGTTCTTTCTCCGTGTGAAAGACAGCCATTGCACATACTTATTCATGTGAGGACAGTTTAATACAGTATCTGACTGTGTGCTAGAACACCAGCTGTTGATCTCTTCTGAGGTGTGCAGCACTCATCTGTACTTAGTTTGATTACTTTTGTTGCACTTCAGATTCGTTGACTCTTCAGAAGCCCTACAATTAATTGACAGTCAAGTCACATCGTTCCTTTTCTACTTCTTTTCACTCTGCTATATGCTCTCAGGCAAACGATCTTGTCTTACTCAGCCTGACAGAAGGTTTGGCTGCTATCTTCAAGAATACTGTAAAATTAATGCATTGAGACTGATTTATGTTAAGAAAATGCTTTGTAATTTCTATGGCTGTTACTTAGGAAGACAGAAACAGTTTAGAAGGTAGAAATGACAGTATCCAGTGTAGGTTTCTGTAGTACTTATGCAAAGAAATACACTGATGCTTACAAAAGGGCTTTGAATGGATCAACTTACGAACTGTTGTGTTTGTGGAATGTATAATGTATCAAGATGAGATATATAATATACACGTGCAGGTATATCACAACTGCTGCCTAGACCCCTGTAATATAGGGAGCGGAGGCATTTTCTTTGCAGTGTTTGAATTAAGGATGATTGAATTCTTACTGTAGACAGCTACTCTCACTTTTGGCTATTTCTTGCAAGAACTGAAGGTCTGAAATAAATTCCTCACCATCCAAAATTATCCTGTTCTCTCTCAAAGTATTTGTCTCCTGTTTTTCTCAGTCCTGAGCATAGATCTATCAATGTACTTCAGTAGATACAAGCCTTCATTTTGCAACAGTGAGAGATTTGCTGCAAAGGAATCAATATTTATAAGCCATAGTGTTTTCCTGCTCCTTGCAGCAAGCTTTCTGTTGAGTCACATTTGTATTATCATTTTTACAAAGAAAGTAAACTTGTGGTACTCTAATGCATGGATCTTCCTACATTTCCTCACCATGCTGCTGAACCTCAGTATTTTGGTTATATCAACTCTTAGCATATTGCAAAACTAAAGGACTGTATTTTCTCATCTCCGAATTTTCTTTATTTTGCTAGTATTTTGGTGTATCTAACATATCCATTATGTGCAGGATATTTGCCTTTTAAATGTATTTGAAATAAAAAAAAAGGCTATGTGTAGGATGCAGAAGCATCCTGTTGATGCTGGAGAATGTTTTGACTTTCCTCTTAATGAAGAGAAGTTGGAAGAAGTGCAAGAGTACCTGCAGACACCTGGAGGGAGTAAAGCTGCAGATAGCAGAAACAGGCTTTTGTTCGCAACACTTCTGAAAGACATGATGGCCATTGGGAAAGAAGGAAAGCTGTCTGAAATACGGGATTCTCCCTTTAATAGGCTTGGGTAAATGAAACTAAGTTTGGGAACACAGAAAACCTCCTGTGAGCTTATTTGATTTGATTGCTAAACATTTGAAGTGTGCTTATTGCTATAAGGAAGGAAATCTGGAAAAGGTCAAGTATGAATTAGGTGAGAAATACAAAAAGGAATTGCTTGAGATGGTCATTAAATAAGACAAAAATGAGATTCAGAAATAAATGGAACAGTATCACAGTAAAGGTGAAACGCCACAGCATAAATCAGAAAAGACAATGAAAATGGAACAATACTATCCAAGGTGCATTGATTTTGTAGAGGTCCAATTTCAATCTGGTGAAATTGATATTTTGCTGGAGCCCCATATTCCAGCCTACATGTATGCATGTGGAGACCTTGTGAAGACTAAAGGTCAGTGTATCTGTCTCTGTCTACTGTACTTTTGTATTTCTAACACAACCATTACCATCATGTCTAGGTAGCTGGAAAAATGATCAATATTATTGTCTCTGGTGCTGGGGAGTATCCAAAGCCCTGTTACATTAGGCTCTGAGTGACTGAAGCAAAGACAGCCCCTGCTTCTGGGAGCTCAGAACTGAGTGCTCCAGACAATATGGCAGGAATAAATGAATCATCAGGTGAGAGGGAAACAAAGGCATGGTGAGGGCACCAACCTGCAGGTGGAGGAGGTGTTCAGTGCAGCAGAGGTAGATGGAGCCTAAGTTTCCAGAGTATCATGATGCTTGTTGAAGACAGGGCCAGTCCCCCTTTTTATGTAGTGATGCTATGGAGTGTCAGCGAAATGGTCTGGGGCATTTCTGATGCTCTGCTGCTTTGCTGCCTACTCTAAATGAGGGAAAACTCAAAATCCTGCAGGTCTGAATCGATCCAAACACAAATCCCAGGTGTATTTCCTGGGCTTTCCTGTTGTTTTTTTTTTTTGTCCCCATTTTTATAATAAAGTAAAATGGCCATTGATCTGAAGCAGCCAATGATTGCTTGGAAGAGGGTTCTAGGACCATGAGAATGATCACTGAGGGTTAATTCAAAGAAAAACTGCTGAGTGCATTACTTAGGTCTTTGTAACATTTATCTTCTAAAATGTAGTTTTGTGTGAGTAATGTTAGTATCAATATTAATATCTGTTGAGATGAACAAAACTAACAGTGTAATAGGAAAAATAAATGTTAGCCTGCACAGTGAAGTTTTCTGTAGGGAGTATCAGAAAGCCTATGAAGATCTGCAGATACTAATTTAAATTTCTGAATTTCAGGCTGATGTCACTGTTCTACTCTGTCTGTCATTGTTACTTGCTTTGTATTTTTTTTTTTTCTTCATTATGTTTCTATGCAATCACAGCTAAATGTCCTGCAGAGAAGAATATCTTTAGTTTGTGTCTGCCTGAGTGTGCATAGCTGGTTTCAACACTTAATTGTCTGATATCTTCAACAGAAGATATAATAACTGTATTTTTAAGTGTCTTTTTTTCTAATTGTAAGTAAAATTTTGGCTATATTAGCTATAGACCTTCTTGAATACTGCATACAAAAAATTGAAAGCAGCTTAAAAGTTATTTACAACAGATGACAGATCATCCATATTTTCACTTTTCCCTCCATTTTCCTCCTTTTCCTTCTTCTGCCTTTTCTGATTTATCTGTAAACATATTGAGCAGTCTGGAGATGGAAAAAAAATGCAGTATAGTGCTACAGACAGAGCCAGATTCAATGCTCTATGCTGCATCTCAGAGCAGATCTTCAGTGAAAGCCCAGAGCTACCTGGACAGCCTGAATATGGGGCAGTACATGTCCACTTAGATCGTATCTGTTTTGGTGAGAAGTCCACCACTGCTAGCTGGTGTCACACTAAGATTTGCTTGAATGTGCTGCATCACACCTGATTCTCTACACCTGCCACAGTTTTTGCTGAAGAATCCTCTTGTGGTCTTGAGCTCTGGGTGATTGCTCAGTGTCTAGTGCTCCGAGACCCCGTGAGGTACATCGTGACTGACTGCAGACTGGCATTGCTTGCAGCCATGCTGACCCCTGCCCAGCCTCAGGATGAAGTTTCACAATTGTTTTCCCAATTGCAGTGACAGGTGAATCCAGTGTCCTGCAGGAAGCGTTGTATGGCCACTGATGCCATTCTGGGGAACTTTAATCCAGGGCCTGACTATCTCTATCTGTAAATACTGACAAAGTAGAACTGAGTAAGAAATATATAAGAGGACATTCTACCTGGTTACAAAACTTGAAGGCAGTAGGAGCATTTCATTGTGTGTAATACGTGGCCAAGAGCAGCAACTGGTATAAATCAGTGCAGCTCCTTTGTAGAAATTGAGAAGATGACGTCTGAGATCTCCAGTTGCATCACGTCCTGCCTTTTGGAATTGAGGTATTATGCATAAACACAATGAGTTGTTCTTAGTGGTGTGGGAAGTACACATTTTGGCCCTTTTGACCTGCAATCTGTTTGCAGTTTTCTTCAATTACACATTTCATATAAATGATAAATTAATAATATCACAGTATGCAATAATTTCATACTCTTTCACCTCTTGGTAGTTATTTTCTTGCAGTAAAATTAAACCCTGATATTTATGAAGTGAAGAATAGCTTAAAAGAAAAATGAGTGAAGATCACAAGTGTGGCCTAGTACAATTGTTAGCCTCTGTTTGTTGAACACATGTCATGTAAGCCTAATGAACACATAGCCTTGACTCCCTCCTCCATTAATCCCTGAATGAAAGGAGAGGAAACCTTACCTTTTATTGATATCCCTTGAGGCTAATTATTTTTTCTCATTCCCCTAGCCAAAACTGGAGGATATGGTAAGAAATTCTCCTGTATTTTCCATTCTTTATCATGTTTTCCATCTAGGCTGCTCTTCTTTTATCTGGCCTTAAATGTTGGCCCCAGCAGCATAGCTAGGTCCTGCCAGGCTTGTGGGTTTTTTCGGCTTCTTTTAGGCAAAACAGTGCCTACTCAGCCTTCCCACTGCTGAACCTACCTGCTGCTGTCGGGCCAGTTCTCCTCACTAGCCACTGCCTCTGGTAATTCTCCTGGCTGTGAAAGTCATTTTGTTTTCACTCAGTACCATGGAGGCTCAAGAACCTCATCTCTATTCTGAGTCCAGCATGCTGCCTTCCCCAGATAACAGTTAGTGTAGGCCTTTTCCCTCTTTGCTTTCTGTGACTGCATGATGAAACGAGACAATAGCTCCAGGATGCTTCAAAATGCTGTTTTATGTATTGTTGTTTGTAGCACTGTAGTTTGCTTCTTTCCTGCCAGTTTTGTTTCCTTCTACAATGCTCTATTTAATTGTTCTTTGAATCTGCCTTTTTATTAGTGTATAAATTTTACATGGAACTGTTAACAGTGTAAATAAGGTTATGGATATCCCAAAATATTGTTTCTCTTGTTTTGCGTCCCTGTCTGGACTTGCAAAAAGGCAAACCTTTGCTGCTGTTGTAAAGATGTTCAGGAATGAGAGCAAGAGGTTCACGCTCATAAAACTTGTTTTTTTAAAGTCCATTCTCTTTGACAAAGAGCATGGGAAGAACTGTATGCATTTACTCCAAGTTCTCCAGCCTCTTTTAACCAGAACATGTACTACTTCAGTACTCTGTCAAATTAGATGAAGATAAGAAATCTCTGTTCTGTTGCTTTTTGTTTAGAAGGATCTCTTTAAATGAATTACATTTCCTACTTTGGGAGCAAAATTTTTTTCTCAAAATTTTTAAGCTCCTGAGGTTTATGGAGATTATGGTTTGCTCTCATAGCATGCAAGGTGCTCTTCTTACCTTCTGTACACCAGCTGTGTGGGAAGCTCTCACATTCATTTTATGTTTTTAGCATGGATCTTTTATGTCTTAGTATATGTTAATTTAAATGTTTTTCCCTTTAAAGATGACGCAGTTCTATTGTTCAAATAGTTTTCTAGATAAAGGAAAGCGTATGCTATATATAGAATTTAATACAGAGGAATTAAACACAGAGGTATATTGATTATACGTAAATTGAGCTGGCATCAGCAAATGCTGTATAGGCTGTTGTTTGCAAGCAGGTTATTCTTTTCTCTATGTTATGCTGTGATGTAGTTTTGCTTTATTTTTTTTCCTTTTTTGCATTCCTGTCCAAGTTGTACTATGTATTTCCCTTTACCCAGTAAGCCATGAATGCTAACTTGCTGTCTGCAGCTTTAAAAGCCATGATATTTGCAATAATTCAGAAATGAGAAATAGCAATTTCACTGCTGCTACTGAATCTGCATTTACAAAAAATAAATAAATAAATAAATAAATAAATTAAAAAAAAGCACTTTTGCTGAGGGTTGTGCCTACAAGGACAGTCTTCTTGTGAGAGTTATTAAGATTTTAGTAACAAAACACATATTGAAGTCATACATGAGGATTGAAATGTATTCTAAAATATGCTGACCTGTTAATTCCTTACATGTCTTGAAGGATTTTTGAGGTATGATTTATACTTTCTATTTGTAATTTGACTTGTGTTTGACATGTATCCCTCATCAGCTGATGAGAGCAAGCAATCCATTTTGTTTCTATTTTCAGTCAGTTTCTGAGCAAGTTTCACTGCCAGTTTTGTACATATAATCAAGTTGCTGCAGCATAAAATCAGGGAACCCTGGTCAGTGGTTGTTAAAAATTTACTTCCCTTTGAAAGAAAAAGGGGAAACCACAGTGGTAACTATTTTCTGTTGACATTATTTTTTACTTTGTCACAAACTTTTAATTGGTTCCAAGTTTTCCTTGGTGGCATCCCTTTGCTATGCCTCATGAAAACATAGGAAGACAGATGTTGAACTAACCTCCACTGATTGCTTTCTGATTGCCAGTTTAGTTTTCTTTCTTTATCCATTTAATATTGCCATACGGGAAATCAATAGTGATGATCTTTATTAAGTGTCAGAAGTGAGGGCCCTCACCTATACATATTTTGTGGGGGGGTGGAGGATGGGGAGAGAAGGATCTGAAACCAATTAGAAAATTTATGAAAATGGCAGAACACATTCTTCCTTTAAAACTGCTGAAGGCTGCAAAGTGAACCAAAATCTTGACGGATTATTCGCACAGTTGCATGTGCTCTATGTACATTAATCCCAGAAATGGAGAGGTCCACAAACTGACTGTGGTTTTTCCCTTTTTCATGTAAAAATCTTGGCTGTACTTTGTTTTTCCATGTGAAATGACAGAGTAAATAGTGAGAAAGGCCTTAGAAAGTTCAGCAATTTCAGTTTAGAGGAGGTTATTGGAATTGGTTTTCATTGAGTAAGAAAGTAATCGGACTCTGATTTGATATCTCTGATACTTTTTTGTTAAGAATGACTGATTTTATATATACGTACGTATATTTATTTTTCTAAAAGTAGGCATATCAGTGACTTGACATTTTTTGAAAGACTATGCAGCTGACATGCAAGGTTAAGACAAAGAAATCCAGTTGCTGAGGAGATGCTGGGTTTGGGTTTTGGCTGGTTAACTGCAGCAAGTCCTAAGTTAAAGGTATAGGCTACACTTGGAGAAACAGGCAGCTGCACTGGGCTAGGGTTTGAAGTTCTCTAATTCCTCAGGCAATGAGGCACAGATTTCCTCAGTTGTCTGATCTCTTGAAATCTTCTTCAATGCTTCTCTACCCTCCTGCTGCAGCTGCAGATTTATTTGCAACATTTATTTTAGCATTCTTTACTTTGGTCCCCCAAAGAAAATAAGTAAATTTTTCTTTTTTTTCACTAATCCCTTTTGTACTATATGGGAAAATATACCCTTGCTTTCTTGCCCTAAAAATATTTTATGATTTGTCACATGTTTGGTGCAGTTATACATTTGGTTGTTCCGCACTCCATTATTAAAGACAAGTCTTCCACATCACCAATTCCATTTCCAATTGGAACACTTATGTAGGGCAGAAATTAACCTCTGCATCCAATTGTTAAATCTAGAAACAGCTTCATGTTCTTCTGAAATTTTCAATTTATTTATTTATTATTATTATTATTTTTAATAATGCCTGTGCTGTAGACAGCCCTAGTGATCTTTCTTCGTGAGTGTACTTATCTTCTCAGAGGAGTAAAAAGTCATCTAGTTCATATTAACTGAACTATACTGTGCAGTTCCCTGTGGTCAACAGCTGGATGATAAGACACTGAGAGTACATTAGGCAGCTATCTAATTAAGTATTTTCACTGCATCTAAAAAACTAAAAATCTAAATAGTAATTCTTGCTGATAAAATACACTGCATTCACTTTGTTGCAGATACTGCATTGCCATCCTTATGCCAAACCTTGTACAGTCTGAATAGGATAGAAACATAATGTGTTGTAAAAAGTAACACTTAGCTGTGATTTTGCAAAGCATTATCTTATTTATTTTAAGTGTCATATAATTATCAATTCATTTACTACCTATTGTAATGCCATGAATCATAATGAATATATTTGCATAATAGGTAGTGTCACATGAGCTCAATTATAATTCAGTATTAGCTAAATGTACCATGAAAACAAAACGTTTCCCATAAAGGTAGGCTGAGGTTGATATATAACCTGTCTCATACATGCTGTCTCACAAAATTTGTCAAGAGAAATTGTTCCATTTGTGGACTTGCTCTCAGTGGGGAATGTTTGACAGCTCTGCACTTCACACATTTCTTCTCCCACTTCCAAGCCCCAAATTTTAAATGATGCTCAGCCATGTCAGTCTAGCAGATGAGGTTATTGAACATAACATGCTCAGAAAACTCTTTGCTGTTTGCTGATATACCGATAGTGCTCTGCTATGTCAGTCAAACAAGATGCTCAAAAGACTGAAATTATTACTTCAAAGATGCTCCAAAAACCAGCATGTGCCATGGTAATCAACTGGGGTTTTGTCTCCAGGGGATAGTTTCAGCGCTGGGTAGACTTTAAAACTCTTTGCTGCTAGACGAAACTTACTTTTTAGATAAAAAGGGCACTGAAGTAATATGTGCTTCTTCCCAGTACGGGAATCAACTTTGCTTTGACATGTGGCAAAGTTGGATATGGAAAGGCTCTTGGCTGTGTCAGTTATTTGGTTTGTTCCGGTTATGTTCGGCATCTGAACTGGTCTCTGTTTGCCACTTACTCAAAACAGTTGATTGTCATTTCTCTTGCTGCCTGTATTCAAACCAAGGACTCTGTTTCAAAACTTGTTGCCATACACTGTAGGTGCATATTCCTAGCTTGTGGAACTATCTGATGTCCCTTTAAGGAGTAGTATTGTCAGCCACCCCCAGTTTCTGCATAGCTTGGCACTGTGGATCCTGTTCTACCTCTAAATGTTCCTAATGAGAGGTCAAAAGTGATCCCATCAGCCACTGTCAGGGATACACCCCTGGGAAAGAAACAGCTCTGCATTTGCGCCAATCAGTGACAGCAATTTGGTGGCTTGTTGTCCTTCAGAAGCTTCCCCTTCTCTATCTTAGAGCTGCTTCTCCTACCCCAAACACTCTCTTTCCTACAGTCTTATTCAGCTTTATTATATGGAGATTTATGTAAGCAGGAATGAAGCATATATCACTTTGCATGTAAAATAAGTGGTCCCTTCCAGCTTCGGTTTAATGAAGGCATTTGATCTTGCAATAGTAGAATGAGTGGAATAACCCAAATGTGAGCAAAAACTAGTTTCTGAGATGAATGGTTCATACCTCTCATTTGGTTCGTTTACAAGTTCAATGGTTTCTGTTGCAGAAACAAGGCATGCTTTTGCAGTTTTAGTTGCCTGTAAATGGTTGTTGTGTGAACTGCTGTGTCTATAACAGATGTGTCTAATCCCACTTCTCACTTTTAAATTCATCTCATTTCAATACAGAATGTGAAATGCTTCCTTTCCGGCTGGTCTAGTCAATTTTTACTTGTTGCCTTCCAGTTAAATTAAATATACCGATATTGTAGGGGAAGAAAAGAGTTATTTCTACAAATATAGTCTAGTTAATAGAGCCTCAAGGATTATTTAGCCTGATCTACATTCAGGAGACAGCACTGCAATGGCAAAAGGCTAACACAGTTGACAAAACTTAATTTGTTTGGACTCATGTCACCGTTGGCTTTAAAATGTGACAGGAGAAATATGCAGTAGGAATTGATGAAGTAGTGCCACATTTACAGAATATCACAACTCTTACAGTCATTTGTAGCAAGCCAACAGGCAACAGATGTTGTCCAATATCAGTACTGGAATGGTGCAGTGTTGCTGTTGGACTTCTGTAAAGTTAGAGCTCTTGCAAGTGAAAGACTAAAAGTATACTTACTGTAAATGTTGCAAGGGATTTGTATAATATTTATAATGTGTTTACAATATAATGTAATATTTATGCAACAAAAATTTTTGCTAAATGTATTGTTTGTAATCTTCTTCACTGGGATAAGCACGAGACCTGATAGCAGGGAGTTACTGATATACATATACAGAGGATGATTTGCCTGACACGAGTTATGTTCTGCTGAGAAAAGTTATTCCAATGTCTGTAGGTACTTTAAGCCCACTTGTTAGGCTATAGCATCTCCAAGGGAAGTTGCTGTTCCGAATTTAAAAGTAAATACTTGCTCTTCTGCAGAAATATCATTTCATGTTTTCATGGTTCTCTTTGGCTTGGTGCTAGCAGGTAGGAATTTCTGGGCTTTGTTTCTTAATATGAAATTTGCAAATAAGCATTAAGAGAAAAATGAAAGCAAAAATACACTTGAGTTTCACAGTGTATTCATTATGTGTTATCTGTTTTAGACATGTATCTTTGAAATGCACCTTAGACATGTTTTTGTTTTGTTTTGCTTTTGCTCTAAATATATTTTGTAGGACAATTTCTTTTTAAGGTTGATCACAGTTCAGAGTATCCTAGTGAATAGCAATCAAACTCACTGAATGATTGTACTTGCACAGAAGGTGTAGTGTTGAGCATGGTCATAAGTAGGGGAAAAAAAAAAAAAAAAGCAACTGTAAGAGCTGTTACCACAATGGTTTTTGCAATGCGACCAGAAATGTTGCCATGACTGTACCAACTTCTGATGATTTTGAAAGGTGTACTGGGTGAATTATCAGCTCATCTTGCGCAAGTATTAGATGCTTTCAAGTCCTGAGGTTTCATCTGTCCAGACCTGACTGGCTCCCTTATCAGCTCTCATCTTTCATGAGATTCCCAACAAAGGCACAACATTCTGATCAATTTATTTACCTTCCTCTTTGAGGAAAGGCTATGGTATGTTTGATTTCTAACTGTGGCATATCATTTAAGATCTCTTTGTGATGAAAACTCCGATACAAATGGTCTAGACACTAAATGAGAGAAAAGAGAACTGAACTGAATGAGAGCATGGGAATTAAAATCTTCTTCATGTGCCATTTGATGCTCAGTGTGATTGTTACTGATCCGTAAAAAGTAAAGCTATTCAAAAAATACTCCCATTTCACTGTAATTGTGATTATTTTTTTTTCCACCTAGACTTTCTTTTTAGTATTCTGTATTGCTGTTAAAGGCTTTCAAAAGCATCTTGAAAATTTGTGGAAATATTTTCTACTCACACTGTGGCTGCTGTGATTCTAGCCATAAATATGCTAGCTGTAGGTCAACTGAATCAGTGGTTGATGTCGGTTCTACTCTGCTATCTTTTATTCTTTTGGGAACAGAAGAGATTTTTCTAACACTGGTAGACTCTGGATCAACTGAAAATTACTCTCAGTTGCACTCATTCTTTGACACAATATTTCGTCCATATAAACAACAGATTCCAAGTGAGACACATCATCATTTGGCACAGGCCTTGGGATAGTATGAAAGAAATGACAGTGTATGATCTTGAGGTAGGTTCAGGCACTGTACTTGGTCATCTACTCTTTTTTACAGATGCCCGTTAGGTGCATTAGTTCTGATAAGTGAAGGCTTGTTTTGTATAAACATTGCTGCCAAGAGAAGCAGTTGCTTTTCTAGACTCTAGACAGGATATTTCCACCCAAAGTATCCTTCCTTAATATCTTTTGCTGGGATACATCCATTGTGAACATTCTGAAAATAAGATTGAAATGGAATAACTCTCTCTGGTCATCTGTAGCACTGGAAAAGTAATGCTTCTGTAGAAAACCTTAAATCTTAATGAGAGTATCAATATCTACTACAGTCAATGCCTTCTCATCTCTAGTTTTCTTCTTCCAGCTTTCATTTTTACAAGTTAGATTTCAAGGTCAGATTTTGCACTCAGCAAATATGCCTGGAAATTGAGAGTTGAACAACCTTCCGTCCCTCCAATTAGGGTTAACCCAAATGCTTGGCATATTCTAGAAGCAGAAGAGCAAAACATAATGTGGCGAAACATTAGTTTCACCCAGAGAGAGGGCTGAGTGAAGCCATGCCTGGCTCACTGTGTGCTCAGTTGGTGCATAACTTGTTTGTGACCATATCACTCTCACAGTCCCAGATGAGCAGGGATGCTTTATTTTGGTGAAAAACATGGGGGTCTGCAAACAGGGTGCTCAAAGTAAGTGTACAAATCATGACCTCTCTGCACCTCCATTTGCACAACAATAATGCAGATCAAGCACATTTCTTTGCTTATTTATTTTGAAGCTTAGTTTTGCATGTGGAATATTTAAATTCATTGTGTGGGTTTAAAAATGCCTTTTCAATCCAATACCTTACCTGTAGGAAAGGCCAAACTTGGACATTTTTCACCTTACCAGTGATCCTTTCAGCAAACTTATAAAGTCACATCAGTTTCCTGAGTTCAGTAAGTTCCTGTGAAGTGCCATTTGTATTTGGCAGCAACAGAGAAAGCCTGCAGGAGAAGTTTTTATCTCCTGTCTGTGAATTGGTTCTGCAGCTGCTTGCAGACATTCATTGTGTTATGTTAGTTTTAGTCTATGGGTGGCAGTCACTTTCTAAATTTCTTGCACGATGATTGCAGTCTTTCCTGCACTAGCCTTATCAAATTTGCTGTTAGTAACACACATCAACAGGCAATCGATAAAATCAGAGCTAATTACATAATGTGTTTTTTTTTTTTTAAGAACTGTCTGTAGCACAAGCAGATGTTAAATGAAAGCTAATAAAGTGTGTCATCGTTTAAATAAGGGTATGCCCTGGGATTTTACACTGGCCAAACTCTGAGCCACAGAAGGCAATTTCCATAGAGGTTTGCATGCATGGAAATAATGAAATAATCATGCAAGCAATGCATACTGGAGCTAAACCTGAGCAGTCATTACACATCTGCAAACATTTGTTAGCTTGCTAGCTTGCTAAATGAAAGAGAGCAAAGGCAGCAGTCAGTGCAGCTAGCAAGGTGTCAGGCTGCTTAAATGCAAAAGTACGTTATCATAGTCTGTCCATGGCCATGTGTTTGCATGTGTGCACTGGAAATCCAGTGCTTGTCTAAACAGAGGCTCTGTCAGTATAGAGATGGTGCTTATTTATTTGACTTGTACGCAAGAAGGGAGAATTTAAACTGTGGGCTACTTCACACTGTGAAGGATAGCTCAGAAGGCAGACAAAAAGAAACATCTGGATTTCAGTTTTTTAATTCAGTCCACCTATAACCTTTCATACTAACGCTCTACATTACTGCAAATTATTTTTAGCATTTTATTCCTTTAAGTCTCAAAACACTGAGATTTGAGTCACTAACACTATTCAAGTATTTGTCTTTGTGTGCTAGTCTCTTTCTGAGCTAGTAAGAAATTTCTAATCTCAAATCTGGCTGCCAGTGAGAACGAGAAGGAGAGGAAAATTCTAAATTCCACTAAAATTAACCGAAGTTAGCAAGTGCTTCATCAGAAGTATCATTTTGTTGCATTGTGAATTAGGTGTTGTAAAGGCCATGCATTTGGGCCTTGTGGTTTCCACAAGCTAAGTCTCCTGCTTGCAATTTCTGTAAAAATTGGCAGTAGTAAGCAATTTATATGTCATGAACCAGAAGTCTTGTGTGTCCTTATTCACTTAAGTTTGGAAAAATAAATAGCTGACTTTTATTTCCTATTTATTTTTGGAGTCTTGAGAGTTCACATATTTTTTAACCATCTTTCTCTGAGTCCCTGAATGCTGAATATTTATTTTATTAGGGAAAAAACCAAAACCAACCAATGAAACAAAACCCCCAAATTTCAGGTCATAACATTAGCTACGTACCTGGGATTTTTAATAGAGTTTCATTTCACAAGTTCTGTTGACATTGGAAAATCCAGTCAGCTGTTTAACAAGTTCTTAAAGATATATATTTTTGTATCTTTAACTGATTTTTATTGAGACAAAGGGAAGAATGGCCTCTGACTTTGACGACAAGATCAGCATGTTAACGCTGAGTCACCTGAAAAATCCCATCCCAGTCTCTCAGCTGTTTTGTGATATTAGGCATTATTAACTGGCCTTGCCTGCATTTTCTGAGCCAGCGATAAAAACATCCCAAAAACAAAAAGGAATAGCTGAGAGGAAATAACATTTTTTAAAAAATTCAATACTTTTAAGTAATGGCCTTAATGTTCATGAATAGTGACCAGTGAAAGTTACCATCACATTAACAAAAGAAGAATCTTATCTGAGCTGTTAAATTTCTGTTTTCATCATGAGTATTTGTTTTCATTATTCAGCTGCCTTTATTTAGTTCCCCAGGAGTGGAAATTGCTCTTTTGTAGATATCCTGTTCCTTCCACTTATTGATAATGATCTAAAAGGTTATTGGAATGATTTGTCTCTCCTGTTGCCTGAAAGCCTCTCTTGCTCAACACTCAAGCCCAGGTAAAGACTGTAATTATAACTAATGCATTTCAGAAGCTTGCAAATATTGGTGGAGACTTTGAAAACACAAAATAATGTGACTTTAAGTTATAGCATGTCAGAACTTTCTGGGGCTAGTAGAAAAATACCTCCCAGGAAAAGTAATTCTGCATGAGCTTTTGGCTGCTGTCAGTAGAGCAGCTCTTAAAAAGCTATTCTAAACAGGAATTCCTTCAGACAGGAATTTAACTCAAAGGACTTCCAGTCAGCCTAGCAAAATTTTCAGTGATATTTACAGCCTGCTGGACTTTTTAATCTGTCTGGTCTATAGGGCTTTCACCCTTACTCTGACATTCATTTAGCTCCAAAGCTTTTCAGTCTTACCATCAGATCAACACAAAATGTCTTCTTTTCCTTCTGTACCTGGACAGCAGAAAGTAATAGTAAATAGTAAATGCTATAACAAGATAACCATGGTGGTCAAAACTGACATTTTAGGAGGAACCAAATTACATCAGTGGTAACTTGGCATCTTTCCTCTTATTCCCTTCAGCACAACCAACAGACCAACTCCTCAATGGAAGATGAAGCATGAAAACTAAAATGAATTAAGTATATTTATTGGATTATTTTTGTCATGATATTTTAACTACAGAATTATACTACTAAATAACCTAAAGGCACCATCACATTAACCTTTCTTTGCTGTTTCACAGTTTATTGACTTTCATAAAAATCAAGGCATCACACAAAATAACTAATCAGATTCAGGGAGCAGTAGTGCTGTGAGGATGCATTTTAATCAGAAATGGTGAAGATTTCCAACATTTCTCCCTCTCTGCTACAGAGTGACATTTTTAAATGCTCAAAGGGCATGCAGGTCCCCAACTCTCAGTGAAGCTAAGTGAGAATGTGATGTGCAGATCTGATTTGTGTTCTTTATAGTAATAATAAAATGTTCTTGCCATCATTTATTTATTTCAGGTTTATTTTTTTTAATACACTAATAAGAAAATATGCCAACTAGGGACACTCAGGAAAAAAATCCCCTCTCAGAACTGCAACTGTAGAGCTGAGGGCACACACCTTCCAGTAATTATATTTTATTTAAGCAGAATATGCAGACATCTTTTAAAATCCCTTTATTATATGTGGCTAAATAAATGCAGCTATTTCAATTATACTCAGTGGTGTAATTTTGTAATTGCTTGGTTTCAGAAATTGCCTGAACCTTTTTTTATGTATTCTTTTCATACATGTATGAATTATTTGAATGCTGCAACTGTGAATGTCTGCTGAAAGAGGGAATTAGAGAGTCCTCTTGAAACTCAACTGCTCTGAAAAGCAACACTGGTATTTTCAGAATTATTTTGTCCAGAAGATATTTTCTGCTTATTCATTAGGAATCAGTGTTAGAGGATACTGATGGTCAGTTTTCTTATACTCCTGGAAAAATGCACCAGTCTGAAAAGAATGTAGTTTTGTACCTCAGGAGAAATAGAATTATTATTTTTTTTTTTATAAAGCATAGATCTCAAACTCTGAACTTGACTTAGGGCTTTAGGAAAATGGGGGTATGGAGCAGAAGATGAATTTGGTGCACCTAGATAGATCATGTTACTGAGAAGATGAGTTGCAGTGACAAATATATTTGAAATGTTAAAAAAAAAAAGAATAAATGTGGTCATGATTTCATTAGAATATGAGCACACACAAATATATTTTCATACAGACGGATCAGATGACTGTTGAGTACTTTGTAAATTTGAAAATGGGAGGCCACTAAGACATTTAAGGACATCCAAAGATCTCACTACAAGTGTTTGATCTGAAGGTAAATCTGTGTTCTGATTTTAATTGTGTTGCATCTCAAATCTGGCTAGAACTATCAAATTTTTACTACCTTTTGATAAATCATAATGTTCTCTCATTCTGTATCCTGCGATCAAAATTAATTAGAAAAAAAAATAAATGTTCTGTTCAAAATAATTGTGCACTAGGGAGAGGTTTCAATGACTTTGATTACCAGATCTGTGAACTTATCCCATGTAGAGAGAACTATTAAATTTTAAGAGCAGCATTTTCCTTCTTGAGCTTCTCTTGTGCTTACTGCCAACAAATCCAGTGATAAAACTTTCTCTTCCACATTTCTTACTGTTGTACAAGTGATAAGGTATAGTTTGAGTCTCTAACTCAAAACCATTTATGGATTAACTACTCAGTACAGGAGCTCGATGACTGAAGTGTTTCAGGATGGTGGTATAACATTCATTTCATGTCCGTAAGAACAACATATAGCCCAATTAAAAGGAAGCAAAGAGGAATAGAGAGGGATGATGGCTCACTGATTAGCGACAAGAGGAGGGGATGGATGACAGCAGCAGGTGAAGCTTCACCTTGTTGTTGGGAACATGCAGCTTGCTGGAGATTAGGTACAAGAAATAGCTCAGAGGGATTTCTTTCAAAACACAGCTGTTAGCTGACACTGGTTGACAATCCAAGGAAAAACACTTGACTATGAAGTGCTCTACCTTACTTATTGTACTGTAAAATGATTTGTCTGTCAAGTGCAAATGTTGGTAGGCAGATATGCATAATAAACTTATCATAAAATATCCATGTATAATGTATACCTTAATCAGTTATAAAGCTAATTCAAAGTTGTTTTGCAAAATGGTTGCAAACTTTTCAACATAACTAAACTGAGAAGTTTTTGCAAAATTAGAATGGAAAAGCTGTTTGATTTTGGGAATCATCAGCCATTGTACAAGTAAAAGTAGCAATTAACTTCTTGTTTAGTATTTGACTTAAACTTACTTGTTTTTATGAATGTTACATACTTCTGTGAAGCTGAAAGTTTATAGGCAGATAGCTCTGAAAGTAATGTCTCCTATTTATTTCCATGGAAACTACAATAGATACAAAGTATACAATAACACTACTTGAAAAAGCAGATTCTCAGCTACAAAATATTTTTTTCACAATAGTCACTGCCATTAGCTGTGCAATTTTCCCAGTGATAAATAAGAGCCTGCATGCTTTGCTTATAAAAATCTGCACCAATGGAGGCGACTCACTGTTGCCACTGCTAAAATGCATCACCCACTGCCTCACTGTGCTCGCATCCACTGTTTGGTCTCCATAAATGTTCAGCAAGCATTGATGAATGCTGGTGGATGCAATTCTTTCTGCAAGGATGAAATCAATTCCACACCATTGCTTCATAGGCACTTCCATGTCAGACACTATTCTGTCAGACTGCCCCTCTGCTGCCATTTGTTGCACAGCAACAACATGTGATGGAATATTGGCAGGAAGTTTCAGCCTCTGCTGCCTTATTCCCAATATCTGTCTCTGACCTGTGGGCCAATAACATAAAATAGGAGGCATTAGTTTTGGAGCAGCACTCATGCTGTTACAACTGGATGAGCTAACCAAATATATTCCAATACAACGCAATAGTTTTTACCCTCACAGAGTAGTTGAGAAACCTATTTGCTGGTATGGATTCTGTATAAATAATTCATTCAACTCTAATTGAGGACATTAAGGGATTATAAACTAGAATTCTATGTTGAAATTAATATATAGATATCTCTAAAGATGCACAGATTTAAGAGCCAAAAATGAAAATGATGATAATATAATCTGAACTCTTGCATAATCCAGACTAAAGAATTTCAGTGGTTTTTATTTAAAATACTAAATGATTGGTTTTGAGTAAACATGTTATGGTTTGATTTTCACTATCAGAAGTTGAAGGAAACTGAAAAGGAACTCTTCTGAGTTGCAAGACGTCAAATACACTCAGGTCTTGCTGGGGTTGACAGCATAATAACAAACAGCGTCTGGATTCTGTATTGAAAAAATAAAACAGTAAAATGCAGTAAACAGGTTTTAGAAAAATGCAGAAGTGCTAATCCAATAAAATGGATAAGTCAACAGCAGTTATCAAGTTTGGGTTTTTTCTGTGACATGAATGTTACCCAGTGAAGTCATGGTAGAATGGCAGCAGATGCCTAGTCAAATGAACCTGACTGTGATGGACATGTGAAGACTTCTGTGTTTCTGTGCCAGATAATACAGTCAGCTTCATTGCCTTCACAGTGCTTTGGACATTCATTTTAGCTCCTTGTTGGCATACATACTTCCCAGCCTGCCAGACATCTCTGTTCTTCAGTCATGCACGGCTCTTACTTGGAACTGTTTTGCTCCACTGAAGGGTTATTTTTGAAGACAGTGTATGAGAGGAATTCATATTTTCATCTAGATTCCTTTGACAATGGGCTATGCTGTGTTGCCAGTACCACTTTTCCACTG
The DNA here is from genome assembly GCF_023343835.1 of Lagopus muta. Classification (NCBI taxonomy): domain Eukaryota; kingdom Metazoa; phylum Chordata; class Aves; order Galliformes; family Phasianidae; genus Lagopus; species Lagopus muta. The sequence continues at coordinate 98,301,822 of NC_064434.1, forward strand.
GGTCAAACGTGCTGTGTTTGTGCTTGCTTAAGTTGCCAATATGATTGCACGTTTTGGCTTTAAAAAGAAATAAGAAATAAATCAAAAGGCCAGCAAGGAACAGTGTTACAGCTCAGGGTCTTTACTTCATTTCAATGTATATATTTATAATTGATTTTTAAGCAAAATTCTAAATTTCTAGGAATTGCATGTATGCTTGGCTGTTTTTTCTTCTCTCTTGTTCACGGAACCCTTTTAAATGAGGCAGCGCTTGCAGATGCGTTTCTTAATTAATTGTGAATGTGTAGTGTGGTGACAGATGCAGAGGATGTTGCCTTTATCCTGATCACATTAAAATGAGTTGTGTTGAATATTCTATGATGCTTGGGGAAATTGCTTAATCCTATTACTTCTTAGAGAAGATTGAGTACCTCCTAATGTGAAATACGAAACCTCAGAGCTGCACAGTGCAACTGCTGCCTCTGAGAGCGCAGCACAAAACGTATAGGATTTCTTCTAATGTGAGTCAACAATGATTTCTAAGCTGGTTTATCACATAAATGTTATCAGGCAAATTATTAGACAGTTGCTATGGAAACAAAGGCTTACTACGAGAAGGATTTGTTACCATAAGTAGTTAAGACAAATACTCAGGCCTGCAGCGCTGTTGCAAACAGTCAGCTCCTGGGGATGAAACGACAGATAACAAAACACCTATTTTTACTGATAAGAACAATAAGAAATATTTACCAACTGACCTTGCTTTTTTAGTAAATACAAATATATTTTCAAGGTGTGAAATTCTGACGATGTTTTTTTGTTTCAATCTCATTTTGTGTGTTTCGAAAAGATAATATAGTTGTTGGCATCTAATAGAGTACAGAGACATCTGGAAGGCCTGGACAGTCTTCTATTTCTCCACTGTAGTGTTTTATGAACCAAAATGTCAGTATATTCCATCTGGAGATAATATTAATTTCTGGTGTTGAATTTGATAGAAAGGAAAGCAAGATGTGTGGAAGTGGTGTCTTATTCAGATGAAAGATGTGGTGCAAATATTTGCAAGAGGAATCAGTCAAATTGTTCTTGATTACCTTCCTTTGTGGAGCAGCAGAAGGAAAATCTTAGCTTTTTATATTAATCTCGTAAAGAAAAACAGGATGTTGTCTCAGATCTCCACATAGGTTTCAGTGTCCTTGTGTCGTGCTAGGGGCTCTCATAACATTTTGTGTCTGACTCGGGCAGTTAAGTGAATCTCTTCTGTCATTTTGGAACATCGTCTTTGAATTTATAGAGAAAACCTTGGAAGATGTGAATGCTATAAACTGAAACAAACAAAATAAGCCATAAACTCCTGAAAATAAAAGGACTTTTTTTTTTTTTTTCTTACTCTCATAATTTTGAAGCTAATGGCTGATCTAGGAGGCTGGGTTATTTCTTTATTAGAGCCAGCAGTCCCACTGTTCTCGTGAATGTGACCAGTATTTTTGTGAATATGTTACTGAAATATTTTCATGTGGCAGCTTCCAGCAGCATGGCTTTCAGCTTGTGAAGCATGAAGCAGCACAGTGCATTAAGTGTGGGTAGCAATTACGCACATGAGAGGGAGAGTCCTATGGCAAGAAACAGAACTGGAACAGAAAGACAAATTCCAGCAAAGCAGACTGTTGTGGCAGTTTACACCAGCAGAAGTGATTTCCCAGTGCTCTAAGCATATAGGAAAATGTGCCTATTACACAGCTGGGCTGAGACTCTCTCATCACATCTACAGTGTACACAAAAGGGACAAATAGGTGACATTAATCATGAGATTTACTTTTTTTCCTAGCATCTATGGGCAGCTACAGAAAAGAAGATGAACAGGCTATTGATCTCAAAGCAAACAGGATGGCTGTTTAAGTTAGACTGAGTCTAACATATTGCCACAAATTACATTCGAGCAATAAAAGAAAAGCCAGAGGCACTGGAGAGTTAAAATACTAAAACAAATGATTTATAGAGCTGAATTTCTATGCGCTGAACGCATATGTTGAATGTGTGGGAAATGCAGAATGACACAACTTTTGCTAAGACCAGCATAAACAGACAACAGTATCCATCACTGAGTTAAAATCATCTCAGACGTGTAGCAAGAGAACAAGTTTTTCTGGTGCAATAGAAAGAGCTAAGGAAATTTTAAGACTTCATCCAGGGAGCACAAAAGCTCTCTGTGGAATATTGAATTGAGGTAAAAAAACACAGGTTAGCCTTATGGTTGATGCCCTAGGACAGATCCCCCCATTCAAGCTGCAGGAAAAGATGAATTGTGTAGACCTGTTGCTTTGGAAACTGCTGAGCAAAGAGAAGAAACAACAGGATGGATGCATTCTTTTTTGTTTCAGGGAAAAATAAAATAAGAAATCAAATATGTTAAAGAGGAAAAAAAAATAATGCTTTCTACCACCTACAAAGGAAGACATTTCTGGAACAGTGATTGATGCCAAACATGTATCTATGGCAAATTTATAGATATATGTATAGATGTATTTTATGTTGAGCATAGCAGCAGGAATCTGGCAGCTTTTTTTTCCAGCAGATTGAGCTAGTCTTTGTATGCGTTCAGCACCTTCTTTGGGGAGATTGCTTCCTCCTGCTGCTGTTTGGATCATGTTTAACACCTGAGGTGTAACGCATTTTAGATGATGTAGAGGATTTTAAGTTTACATAGATGAATTTTTTATCTGGGAGAAAACAGTAGAATATACACCCAAAGGCAACTAGACATTTTGGAAAGGATGAGAATTTTTTCTACAACTGACTAGCTATGCAAATAGTGTATGACAGAAGTGATGAGAGAGAGTAATTCAACAACATATACAGGTGGGTCGTCTCTAACAAAACTTTCCCAGCAGTCAGTGAAAAATACTAAGAGACTTCTTACTTTGAGTGGTGTGGAGGGAATTTGGGCCATCTCTTATAGGCTTTGAGATGTTGCAAAGTTAGCTCAGAGAATGAAATCCGTGCCCTTGAACATACTGAGATGGGTCTTCAAAATTAACCGTTTAAATTACCAGAGTGGGAAGCTTCATTTCAGAAATTGTTGGTTTTTTTTTCCTTCTGATGCGGAGGCATGTATTTACTGCCTTCACTCAGGTGCAATCTAAAACTGGAATGCCACAAACACCCAACAGAGATGGCAGGCTCATCCTTTTGTTTGAGTGTGAAGTCAACAAAGGTTGTGTGACACCAACAGCAGCTGGGGACAGAAACAGGGAGGCTGGGGTTAAATTCCCTTTTCATTCTGAGAAAATCAACTATATATTTATTGCATGCTGTTAGGAAATTGTCTTTACGCTTCCCTGGAGATCATCGTTTTTCATCCCTGTTGAATGTGGACATCAGATTTACAGGAATCCAAGGAGGAAATTTCAAAGAGAGAAAGTAAACATGGGCTTGGATTTAATGTCTGTGAGTAAGGAATGCAGCTTGAGAGGGAGGGACTTGAATATTGAGTCTGCTACTGAGAGCATTTGTATTTCAGACAGTTGCTAGATAAGCAAGACAGAACTATGGTTGTCTGAATTAAAGACTCTGTGGTTTTGGTTGAACTTCAGAGTAGGTTTTCTGCTTTGGAGATTTTGGGCATGGTTTTCTTTGGCTCTAATTCTATAGATCAATAGAAGTGTCTAGAGAGGTGATTGGTTTAGCAAGAATGAATGGTAGCTGCTCTGGGTATGTTCAAGAGCAAGTTTTTCAATGCCAATAGATTTGCAACAAAAGGTAAAAAAAAAAAAAAAAAAAAAAGCACCTTCTTATATGCCTAATAAGTCTGGTTAATGGCCTTGTGGCACACAGTGCAGACTTGGGTTTTAAGCACCTGGTTTTTGCCAGGTTTATATCTGAAATGTACCAATATCACTTAGGATCTTGCCCTTTATGTGAAATATAGCTGCTTAAGCAGTTACCACTCTCTGGTAAGAATAATGTCCGTGATGCAAGGCTGTGTCTCCAAATTTTGGGAAATTTCTGTTAACATGGAGCAATGTGTTAATTTTGTCTCTGCATATTCAGGGCTGTACCTGCTCTTAGGATTAGGATACGGTTATATGAAAAAGGAAAGAATCATTTTCAGCCTAAATATTCTTGGTTTTGATAGCTTTTCATTTTCCAAGGTTTAGATTAGATGTCAGGGGGAAGTTCTTTGTAGAGAAAGTGGTGAGGTGCTGGAACAGGCTGCCCAGAGAGGTTGTGGGTGCTCCATCCCCAGAGGTGCTCAAGACCAACTTGGATGGGGCTCTGGGCAGCCTGGTCTAGAACCAAATCTGGAGGTTGGTGTCCTTCCCTGTTGCAGGTGGTCAGAACTGGATCATCCTTGGGGTCCCTTCCAACCCAAGCCAACAGATTCCAAAATCTGTATGCCGTTCATAGAATCAGCCTCTTTCTGATTACCTCTCACATGTACATAATTTTATAAGCTCTTCTGTTTTTAATATACGTATATGTGCATATAAAGCTACCTTATACTCCCAGATAGAAATATATGAAGATATTTTCAATTGTTTAAGCAGTACTCCAGTCATTCTTCAGGTACGTTTTAAGGTATCAAACAAATGAGGTACTACTGACTTTGGAGGAAAGAACTATTTGCTTTTAGCATTAGTTTAGAATAAGAAATGGATTATCTTTATTTCCCATCTTTGCTCGATTTTTAAAAACATTTAATTCTTGAAAATTCATACCTTTTTTTTTTTTTTTTTTAATTTCAAATGATGTGAACTTTTTTTCCCACTTCTATAAATACAACAGAATGTACTCAGGAAGGGAGGTGGTCTCACTAGATCTTTTCATATAAAACTATATTATGTGTGTGTATTAAAGTAGATGATATGGCATCATATCTATCATATAATCAGTGAAGATCTTGCATACATGTGTATTTGACTATTAGGAGTAAATATAGCCAAAAGTATTTTACAGAGCAACTTTGAAATTTGAGAGCAGATCTCTTTTTTGAGTACAGCTGACATAGAAGCAATTCTCGTTGGTAGTTGCAGTGTGTTTCAGCATGTGTTTCTTAGTCCAATTCTGCTTCAATGAAGCAGTTTCCTTTTCCTTCCTGAGATCAGATTTTCATGTTCCCCTGTATAATACCTGGTAACATCTTGAGCAAGGCATAGAAGTATGAAGGAAATAAATGTCTATTCTTCTCTGTCTATAGGCCGGTAGCTTCATTGAGTACAGTGCGAAAGACACGGAGCTCAGAATATAGGGTTGCAGGGAAGAAGAATGATTTTACATATTTTCTTGTGTGGAGTAAATTTTAATTTGTGGATAACCACTGTACTGCGTTCATTAATTCAATCTTACAATTCCTGTTCTTTCCCCTCCATAAGAGATAGTCTATCTGTAAAAGAGAATATCCTCTGAACCAAGCAACTGTCAGTAAGTGTGTTGCTACAGATATGTGCTGAGGGAAAAGCGTTTTTTTTTTTTTTAATGTTAAGCCTTTGTTTATCTTCTTTAGTCTCTGTTTTTCTTTTGGGCAAAAGAAAACAACGAAAACTTAGCAGTTCTGTGACATCCCCCACTCCACCCCCCATCCTTTTTGTGCTTTTCCCTCATTCATTAATTTTCTTTCCTTTACTTCACATCTTAACACTAAGTTGAGCTGCCTTTGCTTTTGTGTATGAGCATTATTTGTGCAGGCTTTGTATCTTTTGGAGTGGAAAGATGGCAGGTAATTCTGGCAAATTGTATTTTATTTTCTTTTAGTCTGTCACTCAGATGCTCAGTTTTAGGAAATGGAGCTCAAGGATGAAGGACAATTGGTTACCTGCGTAGACTTGTAAAATGATGTAGAGTCTAAAAGATGTAGATGTGTAAGATGTAGAGTCTAAAATTGAACAATCTTCACTGTGTTATTACAACTCAGCTCCACCTATTGCTAAGTTTGAAGGTCATTAAAAAAGAAAATTCCTCTTTACTATGACCTTTGTCATTAAAGAGAGAGGAGGAGAGAAAGAGAAAGCTGAGACTCCCATAGGGCTGTGAAAGAATCTGCTAAAGTCTTTGGTCCCTGTTGGTATGAGAGGAAGAGGTTAATTGAATACAGAGGAAAGGAATGCATCCCAAAATGAGCTGTGTGACCTATTTGTGTTCTGAGAGGACTTTCAATGAGCTGGAGATGCTGGTTTGGAATCTGCCAGCATTAAAAGGTGAAGTGAAAGTCTTGCTGGGAAGAAGTATTTTTGTGTTATGGTCAGGTACTGACCTGAAGATTTGTTCTGAAGATCTACCATTAGTAAAGGAGATTCACAAATAAAACAGGGTCACATTTTCCTGAAAACAGACCTCCACTTGTAAAAACTGCTGCTTGTAATATATGCTTCAAACTACCATTTAAATATCTAGCAAAATGCAGAAGGCCGTAGTCTGTCATCTCACTCTGCCAATGAGAGAATTGAGATTTATCCTGGTTTCCCAAGAGAAGAAGGCTTCTGTGACTGCATTTTGCATGAGTACACACATAGGGTTATGTCTGCACTTATTTGTTTTCCCCATTCTTTAATACATTTTTAATCTATTGGCTGATTTCAGTCGAATTTCACAAAGATGCAGAATTTTTGATTTTTAGAAGTTTTATTAAAGAAAAGAAAAACAAACAACAGCCAGAAAGTGGAGAACCTGCTTCACCTCAACTCTCATGAGAATTAGCACTTGTTAAGCAGAATGAATAATACACAAGGGATAGCCACAGAGATATAAAATAGTAATAATTCTGCCTTCATTAGTTGTATTGTTTATGAAACTACTAGTCTTCAAAGTTTAGCAGGTTCTAGAGTCACTAAGTAACACTAACTCTGTCCTTCAGCTAGCAGTGAGGAAAAAAACAAGACAAACAAAAAATCAAAAGCCCCAGACAAACAGAAGCATGAGTGGGCAAAAATGCATTTCATTTGCCAGCAGGAAAGTGTGCCTTATTGCTCTTCTGTTAGCTTTCACACGATGGGCTGGATTTCTTAAATGTGAGGGTTTACCGGTGAAATAAGACATATGTTCCTATAAAAGAAGATACTGAGCCAGTTTTTTTCCCACTTGCTCTCATTTAAATTTGATTTACTCTAACATATAATTATTGTAATCATAGATACGCACACTTAACCACTTAAGGATAATGCTACAATAGCTTAGATGATGATATCACAGAATCATAAAAACATCAAGTTTGGAAAAGATCTACAAGATCATCCAGTCCAACCATATACCTATTACCAATAATTCTTGCTAAACCATATCCCTCAACACGGCATCCAAACGTTCCTTGAACACCTCCAGGGTCAGTGACTCCACCATCACCCTGGGCAGCCCATTGCAATGCCTGACCACTCTTTCAGAGAAAAAGAGCTCTTTCACAGATAAGCTTGACTCAGCTTAATTCTGCATGTTAAAGAGAGAAATTAGATCTTAGCAAGCATGGAGATCTGTGTCTTTGTGCAAACTGCAATTAAAGCCCATACCTTTAAAACGTAACGAATAGAAATATCAGAAAATAAATTTCCTATGGTGTATGTATCAGAGTAAATCTTTCCCTTAAATTGATGATAGAAGAAGTAGCATAGTGAGGGCTGCTAATCCTTGTCTTTCTGATCTGTGTTTCTGTGGCCAGACCAGCAGTGATATGAACACCTAATGAGGCTTTGTCACTGATTTGCACCATCAGCAGATGTCCAGTACGGAATGCATCCTTTGACCTACAGCATATGTACTGCAGAGCTTGAGTGACAATCACATGTCTTGTCACAGGTATGTGCCAATGTGTAGGTACTCAGGCAGCTTTCCAAGGTCTTTTTGTAGCTGTTATATGAGGCATTTTTCCTTGGTTGCATGTTTGTTAGTGCAGTGTGTGAAGGCAGGGAGAAGAAGAACCTATGCAACTTCTTAGTTCATCTCTGCAACCAAGTGTGCGATAATTATTTCCAGTGTTACTTTCTGCGAAGATGATGATCATGTTTTCAAGGCTGTTCTGTTCAATAAAAAACATTGATTTCTGCAAGTACCTTCACTGAGGGTTTTATAGGTTGTTGTTTGGCTCTTTCTCATTGTATTTGTTGCCCTATTAATTCTTGTATTTGAAATAGCGTGGCACACCACAAGTTCAGTGTCAGTTTCCCTTTCTTCCAGTACAGCAAATCTGTTCTCCTCTACAGCAGATGGAGATAAACTGGCTGCTAAATGGTTGACCATCACCTCAGCAATCCATAGATAACTGAAGAAGCTGGTGTGACACTAAATTAACAGGGTGATAATACTTCAAGAAATTGCATTTGAGAGGAATGCCTAGTACTTGGCTGTGTTGGAACAAAATACAGGCACTCCATCTATTGTACTTTCTGTGATGTGTTGAGATGTTTATCTTTTCTGAAACTAGTGTCAAAAGCTAGCATTTTTTAAATGAGAAAACTGAAAGGAACATCTTTTTTTCTTTGGGAGGGGAGAGATCCCTTTTTAACCATCTCCACTGGCATACAATTCATGCCTATACCCAAAACTCATATGTTATTGATCACTGCATGCTAAGGTAATTCCTGTTCATTGCAGTCCTTCCTCTGCGTGGAGCATGGAAGCAGTTTTCAGTTGATTAAACACTTTTATATGGCAATTAAAAATGTGTGAAATATACTATCATTTTCCTATTTCCTACCATTTGTGTGTGTAATAACAAAAGACATGTCTGAAACATGCAAAAGGTAATGGGGTTTTTCCTTTGTACTATAGAGGGTAAGACTAGGAGAGCTTACATAGAACACAGGTATTGGCCTGTACAGCATGGAAAGGTGGGATCCATGTTAAGGAGGGAAATGCTGCTTTTACATGTTGTTTCCTGGAAGGGTTTTCAGCAGAAAGCAAAAAACAATTTATCTGGCAAACCCTGATGTGGCATATATGTTCCAACATTGCTTGATTCAGACTTATTTTTCTTTCTCCCTTACTGATGCTGCAGGGTCTGAGGAAAGTAGCAGAGATCCCTGAGTTAAAAACAGAGCTGGCCTGTAGCTTAGACCTTGATTTTCAGGCCTGCAGCTGGGAGTCTAGCTTATTTACAACGGGACGGTACAGGCAGGGACAGTGCATAGTGCCGTGTCCTGCAACCCTGCTTCCTAGCCATCACCCACGGTTATGGCAGAGTAATTCCCTTTCTCATTCACTTTTCTACTGGAGCAAAATTGTTCACAAAGAGATAATTTAATGTCTCCCTGGAACCAGACTGAAATCAGCAGTTCAGGTCAGATATAGGGTGGATGGCTCTTAACATGGATATTCATGTGTGCTAAAGCACAATAAGAAAAAGCCAAAAATAGCTTTTTCTCTGGGCCACAGCTGAGCTGTGAACAGGTTATTGTTTATTGCTGTTGCTGTGTTGGAGTTTGCTGAGCTCTGGATTTACCCTTTCAGTTAGGTGTAGGAGAGCTTCCAGTCTCATTACAGTCAAAATAAGCAGTTCAGTCAACACAGCTTCTTGTGACAGAAGTAGGTCATGGAGTGATCTGGGCAACCCGACCACTTTAGTGTGGTTGGAGACTCCTACTCCTCTTCTTTCCCCTCCCTGGCAGAGGAAAGGGAGACAAGTAGGAGGTAGAAGGCTATCTTTGGCACCTAAGCAGGAAAATTTTCTGTATTTTGTGGGTTCAGTTTGTTTCCAGCCCTCAATATTTTCTCTGTAACCCAATGAGAACAGATCTTGAATGCTGCTTTTGTCGTCTCCCCCCTCCCCACTTTAGGTTTCAGAGTACTTGGTTTGTCAGCGAATAACATAAATAAACATTTAGTGATAGTGTTAGTAACACAATATGTAAGGACATACAGCAGCTGACTACTTCATAGCCATTACCCAATTGATTTCAGTGTGAAAAATTAAGGTGGGTAAAATAACTGTGCTGCTTATTCACTGTTGATGGGGATCCAATTATTCTGTTGTTTCCAACTGTTTTTTATTTGCACGTTCAAGACTGATAATATTCTCAGAAGGACAGCTTCAGACAGCAGTTTGCACCTATAGCTATAATGGCTTCTCTTCTGCTACAGTGGTGGTAATCTGATCTTAGAAAACCGTGCTGAATTTCAAAGCCCATCATGTCAAACATACAGTGTGACATTAAAAATAAACAGAATGACTGGAGCCAGAAAGAAAAGAGATTCTGAAAATACCATTTGATAGAAGTATTTAGAAGACTGAAAAATAAGGCAAGTTTTCTGTTTTAAAAATGATGTTCACAATTCATTCTCTAGCAATAAAATTTGGCTTTCTTTTTTTTCTGTCTGCAATTGTTGGCTTTGCCTCTGTGATGCTCCGGTTGCTCACATGCTTTTGAATACTACTGTCCTTTGGATTTGGCTGTGGCAATGATGTTGCAAAATACCTGTTGCAGCACTGTTAGTTACAGTACTGTAGCATGCATTTCTATTTCTAATAGACCTCTGCTCTGTCTTCAACATTATTTTCAAAATGTAAATCAATAATATAATGCTATCGCTGAAAAGCCCTATATCTTCATCTGCCTCTGGTTTTTGCCCTTATGCCTTGTCTTGTGTCCAGCTGAACATTTTTGTGCCAGTGTGTGGAGGTGGAAGAACATATCTGAGGTATTGGAGAAGAATGGGTGTGGGAAAGGATACATGTATTATATAACAACACATAGCAATCTGTGCTTCGCCCATGACTTTGTGAAATGTCTCACTGCAATATCTACAGTATAAGTGCCTACTTGGTTTTGAAATTAGTTATCAGTGGTCATCATATGTTTGTGACATAGAATCATAGAATGGCTTGTGTTGAAAGGACCTCTAAGATCATTCTAGTTCCAATGTCCCTGCTAAAGGCAGGCACACCTCCCACTAAACCAGGTTGCTTAAAGTCCAATCCAGCCTGGCTTGGAGACTATACACAGCCCCTCTGGGCAACCTGTTTACTCATCACTCTCACAGTAAAGAATTTCTTCATAATATCCAGTCTAAATCTACCTTCTTCCAGTTTAAAACCATTTCCCCTCATCCTGTTGCTACCTGCTCTTATAAAAAGTCCTTCTCCAGCTTTCCTGTAGGCCTCCTTTAGCTACTGGTAGGTTGCTATAAGTCTCCTTGGAACCTTCTCCTCTACAGGCTAAAGAGCCCCAACTTCCTCAGCCTGTCTTCCTTGTAGGAGAGGTGCTTATTTTTTTGGCCCTCCTCTGGACACACTCCAGCAGCTCAACTTAGTGGAAATCACTCATAGTGGGTGGTGTAATTTGGGGGCAGTTTTCTTTAATGTTATGAATGTCTCCTTTTTACCATGTTGGCTCACAACATCAGATGTAGATGTTAGTGGTATGGCAATAGAGACTGAACCTTTCCATCAATATTCTGCTCCATTTTGTGGTTGTGCAACAGATGACAGCAGAGGGACAGTCTGACAGAACAGCATTGCACATGGAAGTGCATAGGAAAAACAAAGGTGTGTCATTGAATTGCTCTGTGCAGAAAAAAAAATGGTACCCACCGACATCAATCAACACTCGTGGAATGTTTCTGGAGACCAAACAGTGGATGTGAGGTAGTGGGTAGTGTTTTTCAGCAGTGGTGGTGGCAGTGACAGTGGGTCACCTCCACAGGTGCAGATTTTTATTAGTGTGGGATGCAGGCTTTTTTTCTTTGCTGGTGAAAAAGCACAGCCAATGGTAGTGACTGTGTTGAAATACAGTGCTCTGTAGCTCAGAATTTGCTCTATTAGTGTTATTGTGCTCTTTGTATCAGTGTAGTTTCCATGTAAATAAATAGGAGGCATTATTTTTTAAAAACCTTACATATTATAAATGTAAGGCCTGGATGCTGGAAGAATAATATTACCCTTGACTGTGCAACAGCAAGCAGGATAGATCTGTTCAAATGGAAAAGATGTAAGATTATTTAATGTAGGACAAATAGTTTTAGGGCAATGTGATTATGGCTATACTTAATAAAAAGCTGAAGTGTGAACAATACAATTTGTAAAGATTTTAAACAAGGTCTTTTAGCCAGAAAAAAGCAATACTGCTAAAGAACTGCTAGAGAATAAATTGGAGATGAAATTAATGAAAATGATGTCATGTAGTAGTTACAAGAACAGAACAAGTTACAATTCCAATAGAATTGAAAATGAAAAAATAGATTTCCTTCACGCTTTTCCTTTCTGATAGTCTTCATAAAATGGTAAGAAACTTTCTCTATTCTTCACACACAACTTCTTATTTTTCCCTAGGAAAAATCCTAGCTACCCATGTACAGAGTTGTACATATACATAAAATGCATGCGTGCTGGGAGACAAAATGATAGATTTAGTTTTAATGATTTAGCACTTTAAGGAACCTTCTTACCATCCTAGCCATTTTTTTGAGGTTACCATTTCTGCAGAAAGAATGACAGGGCAAGATATGAACTGCTGCCTCAGCTGCTCTGCTTCACAGCCTGGGGTATAACATGAGTGAGGATTGAAAGAAATGAAATTAAGATGCAGTAGGAATCACTTGCAAAATCTTTCTTTTACTAATCAAGAATCTGGAAAATAAAAACTAAAATGATCTAGTATTTTTCTTACTGTCTGCTTAAATTATTTTGATTTTTATGATAAATATGTATACTTATTAAAACAAATCAAAATTATTATTTTGGACCAGAATTCAATTACTGTATTTTTAGGTCTTCCACATGGGAGTTCTGACACTGAACTCCCCTGCTCTGGTTCAAATAAGTGATTGACAGTAATTATCAGTCATCTGCTTCAGAGAAAATCAAATTCATGTGGCTTTCTGGGCTTATGGCCTTGATATGTATAATTTGCTTGAAATGAATTTCTTTAATATACTAAAATATACTGAAGTTAAAACAGTATCCTATTCATTTTAAAACTCTCTTTCTATATATTTTTTCATTTAGATTGTTGGAGCTCTTCAATATTTTGTAATGTTTGTATGTTGATATTTATCATTTTGGAAAATATTTGAGTTCTAGTTTCACAGTGCATGCATTTGGCTTAATGACTGTTGGTTAAGTGAAGAAAAAACCTTATTGTTATAATTAATGTTTAGTATGAACTGCTATTATCACTTGCACAGACAATACTGAGGGATTTCAACCTTAGGATAGAATTACTAACAGTACAAAGGACTTAAACATGCACTTTGAGATGCGGCTACCTGAGCAAAGGGGAGTGAGCCCACTCTTCTCTCTTAATATGAGAGACTGAGCTGCACAGTTGAACGCAAAATGCTTGAGCCTTACAGTCTCAGGTGATAGAGAGTTTCTGGCCCTCTATGCTGGATTTGTCAACATGGCTGAGTGCTGAACGCTTTGGATCTTTGATGAGAGCTGTGAGTTCACAGCAGCCAAAAAGGCTCCAGGTCATGCTGATATGAGAATTCGCTCCTGGTTTTCCATTGTATAATGTCAGAGGGTAACCCTATCACTCCATCCAGCAGTGTACAGAATTGCAGTCTGATTTAAATGTAAATGAGTCACATCATCAATCCATAATAGGTCAACATCCTACTTAAAGAACTGTTGGCTACTTCAAAAAGTCTTGGGGAAAGTCATCATTACCTGAAGAACATGTTACACAAATAAATAATCATTTTCTGTTATGGAAACTGAATTTTGGAAGAGCTGATGGGTCTAAAGATGCATCAAAAAATTTCAGCTGGTGATAACTGACCAGCACCTTTCTAACAGTGCAGATACACCACTTATCCATTTGTTACTACTCCAGTACACTTCGCTTTTTGAAGAAATAGGATAAGTAGAACACCAGGGGTTTATTCCCCTCCACCCCATTCTCTGTTCACTGGGAGCTTTTTGCCCACTTGGGTTTTAGACTTTCAGTGTTCTGTATCATAAATTTCATATGGTAGAGAAAACTGCATGTTTTCTTGTGCCTGTGCTCTGTTGACTGGTTCCTCCAACCTGCAAACTGGGTTGTACATAAACCTAGGGTAGAGGAGGCTGGTCTTGAGGTATTTGCTGTAACATACCAAAATGAAGTGATAGAAAAATAAGATTTATGATTCTTTCAAATCTCATATGCTCTTTTGATGAAATAATGGTAAAACCATTTTAATGAATATATGAATGAAAACTGCTGAACATTGATGTCTGTGTTCCATATCCTTTGTATTTTTGGCATTTACTGGCACAATAGATGAGAAATTACTTTATAGTTGTAAGTTAATATTAATTTTAATTCACTTCTAGAATTGCGTTTTTGGTTAAAGATTGATCCTTTGTCACTCACAAGCAATAAAACTGGACGGTGCCATGAGAAGTAGTCATTTACATATTAGGATGAAGTTCTTAGCTGCTGTAAACTTACAGTACTTCTTTGAAGTTATGCTTATTTAATGCTACATAAGCACTTGCCCTGCTGTATTTATTGCATCGTGAATGTTTTGTTCTGAATAAGAGCAAATCCTATCTTCGGGAAAATGAGATGACTCTGAGTTGCTATAAACAGCTGCAACACCTCTGGCCTTGGCAGATGTTTGCTGAAATTCTGGTTTTATGTTAGGAACATTCCCTCATCTCTATTTTTTAATGGTTGTGGACAGGACATTTCCATCTGTTATTTCCTTTCTACCTCTTTTATAACCTTATGCTGAGGCACACCCTGATTTTTGTTTATTGCTCAGATGTTATTCTGGGATAATACTTTTCTGGGTCTAGAAAAGCTTCTGAAGGGATTCTAGAGTGGTGCCAGGGGCCAACATAGAATCATGAAATTACTCAGGTTGATAAAGACATGGCCAGGGCACATGGAGAAATCTTTGCCCATTGCAGCAGCAGCAGCAGCAGGGCTATTCAATTGTTTGTTTCTTTTTCTCCCTTTTCTCCAGTCCCATTGTATTGACTACTTTTCTCTTTTTATATTAAAAAATACTCAACTGCTAAACTCCAGTCCCTCAACACAGGTATCATGTCATCATGTTTATAACTATTGCTTCTCTCATTTTGCACTGTTCTAACTTCCTGGAGCTCCTTCATTTCTATGAAAAGAGCATTTCAGATCCTTAAGCATCAGAGAGAAATAATCAGTGCAATGTCCACATTTTATCTCATCCTTTGTGCAGACTGTTTCCATACCAACTGTTGCTCAGGACCCATGGTAGTTCCACTGATCTTTCCACGCTATGAAAGGATGAATACAAATAATTCTGTTATATCACCTATTTCATGATGTTGGAGTAAAATCTTATTGAAAGCCTACGTGTTCACATGGCTTCTTTATCCCTAAAATGAAAGAATAAATAAAATCCAAATAATGGCTAGGGTTTTGGGGGGACTGTTCTTGTAGGTTAAGAAAGTTTCAATTTAAAATGGTGATTCTGAAGATAGAATTAAAGCCTGATATGTTTATTATCATGAAAGAAGGGAAAATTTAACAAAAAATCTTCTGTGGGTTTCAGTAGTTCTGTATATTTCTAGCAGGTGTTTCATTAACTGTCTCACATCACTGAGTACTGAAATTAGCATTTTATTGTAAAGAAGACTATAATGTATTTTTAGCTATATTAATAACTCACTGAAATGATGTGTGAAGATATCTGGCACTCTAGATTTTCTTATCTTTACATTCACGTGAAGTAGAAAGGAAAAATGCTAAAAAACCAAGAAGAATAGTACTTTCATGGATGGGAATGTTCTGTTTTTCCTCCTATATTGTGAATTTAATATTCATTCTCTCTGTTTTCTTCAGTGTCTCATACTGTAGCAATCAAAAGTTGGAGGGGACATCTTCCCCTCTTTTTAGTTTGAAGAAATTTTTATTTGCAATTTGCTCTGGGTACCCAACTAGTAAAATAGATATTGCAGCTCTCTTTGAGTTGGTGAACTGTTAAAATTGCCACATTAAAGAATAACTCCTTTTTTTTTTTTCTTTTTTGGTATATTTTACAAATATTTGCATGAACAATTATATTCTCTCATTATTACTTTATATCTTGGCAAATTGCTCTTAGATCATATGCTTTTATAAACAAAAAGTTGTTCTTACACAAACAAAATAATTATTATCCATCTCTTGCCCACTATCTACTAACATTTTTGAAAGCTACAGTAACTAAATGTGCTGATGCAATCTTCTGAAATAGCAGTTAAATCATACCAAAATAAAACTGGTTAATTGTCCACTGAGAGCTAAGGAATCTGTTCCAGATTATCACATGCAGAAAGCATCCTCTGATCCCCTTTCTTGCATCATATCTGAATCCAGCTCATTTTTCTTTTTCTTTTTTTTTTTTTTTAAGACTTTAATCTGAATCATAAATTCCACTGCTTGCTTTTCTTTCTGTGCAGAAAAAATATTAGTCCATAAATGGCTTTGGTAAGTGATAAGTCTTGTGTCACAAGGACAATTTCTGAATGATCTCCCCTATTGAGGCAGGAGACTGGTGTGAAGGAGCATGTCTGTTTTTTCCTCTTGGTTTTAGACTTTTCAGACTACTATCTTGAAGTTATATTCCAAAAGATGAACAAATCTATAATATCTTGTTCAGGCTGAAAATCAAAGCTAACAGTTCAAGTCTAACGCCCTCCTTCTTTGAAAGTTTGGAAAAGTTCTGGTCAGTTTTTGAAGCTGTGGGCTTGGTTGACTTGTGCTGAGATTGAATCATAGAATCACCAAGGTTGGAAAAAGACCTCCAAGATCATTCAGTCCAATTGTCCACCTACCATCAATATTCCCCGTTGAACCATGTCCATTAGTACAACATCTAAATGTTACTTGAATGCCTTCAGGGACGATGACTCCACCATTTCCCTGGGCAGACTGTTTCAGTGCCTGACCGCTCTTTTGGAGAAGAAATGTTTCCCAATATCCAAACTGAATCTCCCATGGCACAACTTGAGGCCATTTCCTCTAGTCATATCACTAGTTACATGGGAGAAGAGGCTAATCCCCAATATGCCACATCCTCTTTTTGGGTAGTTGTAGAGAGTATCTCCTTGGAGCCTACTTTTCTCCAGACTAAATAATGTCCGTTCCCTTAGCTGCTCCTCTTAAGAATTCTGCTCCAGATCCCTCACCAGTTTTGTTGCCCTTCTCTGGATGTGCTCCAGGGCCTCAATGTCTTTCTTGCAGTGAGGGGCTGAAAACTGAACACAGTATTGTGGTGCGGCCTCACCAAAGCTAAATATAAGGGGCTGACCTCCTCATTGCTCCTGTTGCCTACGCTATTCCTTATAAAAACCAGGATGCCATTGGCCTTCTTTGCTACCTGGCTACACTGCTGGCTCATTTTTAGGAAAGCATCAACTAACCCCAGGTCCATTTCTTTAATGGTCTTCCAGCCACTCTGCCTCAGGCCTTTAGCATTGCCTGGAGTTGTGGCCAAAGTGCAGGACCCAGTACTTGTTCTCATTGATGCAATTGGCCTCAGTCCAACTATCCATTCTGTCCAGAATCTCTCTGAAGGGCAGTCCAAACTATAGCCAGATCAATGCTTCCTCCCAGCTTGATGTCATCTGCAAATTTACTGAGGGTGTACTCAATATCCTCGTCCAGCCCATCAACAGATATAATAAACAGGACAGGCCCCAGTACTGTTCTCTGGGGAACACCATCCATGATGATTGCCAGTTGGATTTAGCTCTATTTATTGGGTTTGTTCTGGGTAAATACCCCAAAACCTTAGATTCCTATCTAGATTACTTCAGCATAGAAAACTGAGTTAGAATTTCCATCAGCTGAATTTTGATAAGTTTATGGCATCTCTCCATCTAGTCCAGACTGGAATGTGGACTGTTAGACCCTAACCAGAAGGTTTCAGACCTTCAAAAATACGTTTTTGGATCTTTATGTGGGCAGAAATTGAGCAGAGAACTAATGTGTTTTTGTCATTCAGTTCAATTCCCTTATAACTCTGATAAACTGATAAGGAGAGATTTAGCAGTTGCAGACTCGAGTATGAGGAGATATTAATGTGCAGGAACTTGTAACAAACATACAGATTAATTGAACAACTGCAATATATAGGAACATTTTTCACTGTAAGGAACAAACAGGCAGGAACAGGCAGCCTTTTTAATGTAAGGTGAAGATTAATGCAATGTGGTATGAGTTACAAAGTGTTGGTAACTTACTAAACCTTCTCCATATGAGTTCTCATGGAAGCCTGTAAAAATGCATTATTTGCTGCACAGAATGTTGTAGGCCAGGTTAAATGCTCTTTCTCGCTTTACTGTTTCTGACCTGAGAGAAATGGCACTCCTGACTCCAATTTTGTCGCAAAGCAAAGGTGTGTCTACTGAAAGAAATTAGGAGACCTTGCTTTCTCTCCTAGGGTGCTGTTTTATGGAAGAGCAAAATGAAATTAACTGCTAATCAAGGAAATCACTGTTAATGTGTATGTGTTATATTTGGTTTGGTTCACCTCCTTTTTAGTGGATTTGTTTGTGACACCACATCTCATAATGCAAACTTTCACAACTGCAGTTGGATGATTCTTATTACCCTGATATGATAAAGGAATTGTTATGTACAATTTTTTTCAGCGGGTTTGTTTATTTATTTAAAACTTTTAGGAGGTTGCAGATATTTTGGTATAACAGAAGTCCACCCCAGACCCACTGATTTTTCTTAGAAGCGAAGGAATACTTGTTCCTAGCACATCCTTCTGAAATATTATTTGGACTCATTCAAACTGGTTGCAGACACTTATTCCAGTGAATGTTGATTAATAAAACAACAAATGCAGCTGATATTTCAGTGACCTTCTCATTATTCACTTGGAAATACACAGTTATAGCTGTGATTATAGGTGTTTTATTCATGCTGTCTATCATTTTCAAAGAATATCTCCGTCTTGCTCAGTAAAACCTGGCTGAGCCTTTATTGCCTGTGTCCCACTCTGTTGTTGGCCTGGAGGGTGTGCTGCATTATGCGTACGTTGTTGTTGATCATTCTGTCTCCCCTAGTTTAAACTATGCGTCTGCATCTGTTCCTTGAAGAGGTATTAATTTTTAAAACATTGAAAATTCCCACATTCACCATTATTTTAGCAAAAAGGAATTCAATCTTGCATATTCCATGCAAGCTGTTGATTAATTCCCAAGGCGAATGTACCCTTTAGGTTTACCATCTCTCTCAAATTTGCCTATTCTGTGCAAAGAAAACATTGAGCTATGATCCTGACAACTCTAGTTATGAAAACATATTTAATTTTGGTATTACACAGTCTGAAAATATTACTGGGCGGTTAGTTGGTCAGAATATGCAGAGAAACATATTTTGTTTTGATACACATGGCTGAGCAAATAAATTACCTACGCATTTGTAATTTTAATCTTCGGCAGTTTCCTTGAGGGAGATGGTGGAAGGCTTACAGTAGTCCAGATCATATTCTTTTCTGCAAAACATTAATGAAAATTAGGTTGTTGATTCTTTAAATAACAATAGCAGAAGCAGCAAATAGAACCAATTAATCTTTGTGAGTAGATAGATTCATCATAGTTATCTATTTGCACTGCATTCACATCAACCCCTGGAAATAATGCAGGAGAGCACCACCGCTCAGCTATGAGTGCCGATTTGTCTGATGCACTTTGGCAGATGTTGCCGCCTCCACAACTTCAAAGGTACCAAAAGAAGAGGAGTGGAGAAAGTTTTGTATTGTGATTGCTCAATCTTGAGAAAACTTTAAAGAGTTTGCAAAAATCTCTCTTCTACCAGTTCTACAGGAACTGGATGCTGTGCTGGTCTAGGTAAAATTCTGTCCTCCCCTTTGATGCTGCCAAATATAACCCTGCTTCTTTTCCCCCAGTTTAGTTGCCTTGCATAGTGAAATTAAAAAAATAAAAATTAAAAAAAAAATTAAAACAAAAACAACCAACCTGGCAAAATATCTATATCACATATAACATTATTTAGCCATGGTACTTTTGGTAACTACTGCGAATCTGGGCTAAAGTCCAATTAAGGGAAATGTCATTAGTATATATACTTGACTAAGAACTAAAACCATTGAAATCCTGAATTTTTAAACTGGAAGTGGGGAGTAAAATACTAGAAAGTAATGGAGAATAATCCATATGAATGTCTATTTACAATATTTGTAAATTGTGTCATTTGGAACAGAGCCCAGGAGCAAGTGTGAACATTGCCAAAGATTGCATGGAGATACAGCATTACAATGCTGTTCACTCAGGTCATAAGTCAAAGTGGCAAGTTGTTTAAGTCTTAACTGAAATGTGCTCTCCTTTAAGATGAGAATAAAGCTGTAAACAGATCCTTAATTATCTTAACAGGTAAAATATCTTTTGTTGAAAATACTGAATAGTGAGAACGTTTCTAAAAAATATGCTATCAACATATTCAATTTGAAGGTGTTCACTGAAAAGCTTAGCTACTAAACACAGAGGCCCAGTTGCCCAAGCGTCCATGAATGTTAGTGTTCAAGAGACATTTGGACAATGCCGTATAACATGCATGAACTGGTTTATTGCTGAAGTTTTCAGGTAGTTGTAGTCAATTTTTGAAGTTCTCTTCTAACTGTTCTCATCAGCCATGCTCCATACTACATGTTTTCTGGAAAGAGAATCATTCCGGTGGTCTGAACAACTTTACCTTAGCAAGGTAGATGTAAATGTACTTTTTTTATTTTTTTATTTTTTAATAATGCAAATATTCCACCAAATTGCCAAAATCACATGACTGAAAAATATGCAATATAAATTTCATTATAATTTTTTCAGCAATTCTGCAGTAGGTTGCCTAAGTATACAATCTTCACCAGGACACATCCTCTTTATGTCTTTGGGATA
The DNA here is from genome assembly GCF_023343835.1 of Lagopus muta. Taxonomy (NCBI): domain Eukaryota; kingdom Metazoa; phylum Chordata; class Aves; order Galliformes; family Phasianidae; genus Lagopus; species Lagopus muta. Next base: position 98,322,598 of record NC_064434.1, read on the forward strand.
AACCATTAGAATGAACAACCACTAATAAATGCAGTGTGAATATAACACCCAATTAATTCCTTCACATCTTTTTCCCGGATTCATAACAGGAAACCCGTATCCATTAAATTCACAGGGTACAAGAAAACCTTACCCTTGTTCATCATTGTATCACACAGAACATTTAAAAGTACTTGAAAATAACACCTTTGAAGTATATATGAAGACCAGGCTATGTCTTGACTTGAACAGTATCCTTCCATTATTCTAAGGTCACTTACAGAAACTCAGAGATATGTCACATATTGCCACACACTGTATTAAGTCTTCCATGCCAGGAATGACATTTGCACTTTTGTTGGCTGTATACATTGCCCAAGTTATGCCTTATCATATCATAAACTACAACAGTAAAACTGAAAATGTTGAACTGAAATCTCTCCATTGGTGACACTGCTGAAAATATACCAATAAAAAGGAGACTTGAATAAAAGTCATGAGCATTAAGCTCGGAAGACTAGTAGTAATGATCTGCTTGAAATTTAAAGTCTAATATTTCAAGTTTTGCTCTATTCCATTCTTTTCAAATTTAATGGATTTATGATGTGACATTTCATTTGCTTTTCCCTGCAATCATGTCACCTGTGTCTGCATGGACATCATTATTTTGACATGAGTTCCAGATGATTTGCTGTAAGGATTACTCAGTTCCTAGTCATAACAGGGAAGCAAATTAAATACAAGCATGTGAGCTATATTCTATAATTCACCTTCACACTGAATTTCAGTGATGATCAGAAGTAGGGAGTTTCAATTTCTGTATGTGGAACATGAATTCTGAACATAGTGGTAGGGACACAGGAGTATGAATCTCTCTGTACCCAGGTGAATCTGTAAGATGGAGAGGTAACATTAATGCATGTGGCAAAAGTGTTGCCATAAATGCCACTTTGTCATTAAACTGGAAACAACGACATGAGAAGTGATATATAATCATTCAAAAATATTAGCTATTCATATGGCAAATATTGTTTGCATTCTCCAAAAAGGCACTTATATTTAATACTGTATTTTACTCTGATTATCTTCAGAAATATCATTAAAAAGCCCGACAAAACTGGCTCTCCAAAACATATATCATTCCTCTTTTGCAAAAATGCCACATCGTCAAATTACACAGCATCTGTCCTGACCTGAACGTCTGCTGTGCGTGGAGACTATTGTTAGCTCCTAAGATCATTTCTACATTAACACAGATCTAACTTCTGACTGACATATGAAAAAGCTATACAGATCTTAATTAATGCCATGCTATGAAATGTGTAAAGAAAATTATTAATCAGTTGATAGGTAGAGTTGTGATTTTACTTTTTCTCCAGAATATCTGTATATGTTTGGCCGGGTTTCTCTGTGATAAAAAAAAACACCAACTGGAGCCTAACATTTCAATTGTTTCAATTTTTTTTCAATTGAATTACATCTCCTAACACTACACGCTGTTTTGGTTTACAAAGAAGAGTGTGCTTGGAGCATGTGATCCGGATGACAGGTGACAATAAAAGGCAAAATGCCTTCTCAAGAACTCGCCTGATGTGCCCCAGCTGCAAATGGCCACTCAGCCCACAGCAGTGAACTTTGCTCAGTGTGGTACCCAAACAAGCACACAGCTTCTCTGAGCAGCTTGTTCCAGCATTCTATCACCCTCAATCACCCTCACAGTATAGTTCTTTCTCATGTTTGCGTGCAACTTCTTGTGTTCTAGTTTACACCTGCTGCTCATTGTCCTGTCACTGGGCACCACTGAAAGGTGCCTGGCCCTATCCAAATGGCACCCCCCCCTTTAGGTATTTATAAGCATCAGTAAGATCCCCTCTGCTCACAGCTTAGTAGACATTTGCAATGACAGGCATTCTGAATTAATTATTTAGTAAATTCACAAGACATTCTGAAGAAAAGTCATTTGTCAGAATTCATGTGAGGAGGTGCAGAGATGATAAGTCTCAGCTAGAAGTGACAGATCAAGAAAGGGAAAGCGCCTACTGCAAAAGTGCTGTCTATATTAAGTTAGGAGGCATCTTCTGTACCTTTTCTTTCCTTGTATTGCTTCCATATGAAGCTTTTAAGTTTGGGAACTGTGTTTTCCTGCCTATCTCAAAAGAATTGTAGAGACTGAAGGTCAAAATGTAAATTTTGCATTGCAATACATTTTTGCAGTCTGAATCAATATCCGTTGATTGATAGTGCCTAGTATATGAAAACTGCACTGCCTTTACCAGCATTTTAATTATTAAATAAAAACAGAAAATGAATGCAAAAAATGCTCAAGATTTGTCTGGTGGTTTTTCTTTACTGGAGTGATGTTCTTTATTTTGTGTGAAAATACTGAATTTTTCAGGTCTTTTGCTGGAAATGAAGAGAGTGTAGGAGGTAAATGAAAGCAGAAATAAGAACAGAAATCAGTAAATAGAGAAACAAAGGTATGGAACTTTTTTTTTTATGGAAAGTGTGGGAACATTCTTGGTCACATAAACTACAATTTAAAGACATGACCTTATGCCACTATAATGGGGTAAGACTCATAGCAGGTTCTGTAGCATAAACAGTATTACAATCAATACCAAAATTCTACGTAATGAAAATTAAAGAATACTAGTAATTTCAAGAGCATTTTCATTTTTGGACCATCAATTTATTTGCATCAGTTTTGTTTTGGAGTCCCTTTTAACTTGTACAAATGCAAGGTTTGGAATCAGGATTTCATTTACAATTAGTAGTACTATGCAGTTCTATTCTGCAAGAATTTTATTGTTCCTTCAAAAACTGCCATGCAGCCTCTGAAAGAACAAGTGATGTTTCCAGCACCCAGTCCTGAATCTCTTTCTTGGACAAATTTACCTATTTCACAGTAGTGTGGAAGTATATATGAGAATATAGTATGGATGAGGACTTAAATCCATGAAAATATAGAAAAAATTTGTATTCAGCAAATGTGTAAAACTTAGTAAATGCAAGTTAAAGGCAAAGCCTTTTCTGTTTGGTTTTAAGATTGATACCCCCTCCAGAGTCCTAAGTATTCACTGTTAAATGCATTCTTTTTTACTGTCTGCAATATCCTTTTATAAACCCGACTTGGTTTCGATACCCTGAGGCAACAAATTTCTCATTTGTAGTGTAACAAAGAATTTTCTTTTACTGTTTTGATTTGTGTGAGACCAGATACTTGTTAACAAGATACAGAGATTTACTAAACCAGAGATGTACATCGGGGTGATAGGATACAGTTTGGTACAAATTTTATGGGCTTAATATATTAGTGAGCCTGCCTTAAATAAACAAGTAGGTAGACGTTTGGTACTGGGTACTGATAAACAACTAGAAAAGGCAACTAGCTGAAAAATAGGTCTTCAAGGCTAAACTAATTCTGAAAGTCGCAAAGAAAATTATCTGACTCTTGTAGTACATGATTTCTTACGTAACAAATGACACTGAAACAGTTCCAGGGCCTTGCTTGCAAAGACAGGAGGGAAGACACCAACTCTAACGGAGTGCACACGCAGAATGTGCAGAAGCAAATTCTGAATACAAGCAGCTCTCAAATGACATAGGGTGGGATGAGAGGAGGTCTCCATTAGTATCCAGGCAGCTCATGTATCTCTAATTCTAGCTACCCGTCCTGGGTAAAAATGGAATAGGAAAGAGCACATTCTGTTTCTGGCTAAAGGGCACCAGATGAGTATTTCTGGGGTGGAAGCAGTTCTACCAGCACTTGAGGAGCCTGACACTGGGTTATGGTCATGAGCATTGCCCAGTGTTTATTGGCTGGGTGTTGATGATGAGATAATGCAATCCTTTTCAACACCGCTGTTGCCATTGGTGAAAGTTGTAATACTGCCAGCAGTACTTGGGATATTAACCCAGAGGAGGAATTTGACCAAGGACTTAAAAAGAATATGATTACAGTGAAATAATGAGTTTAAAGTTCAAAAGAAGCTACTAATTTTGGACTCCCTGCTTTTTAGCTGCTCAGACATGAAACATTTTGGTAAAATTCCTGTCAGTATCCATTGAAGTGAAGGTGCATACCTGTTTTGCATTGCTTTGCACAAACGAGAAATAACAGGAAGAGTATATGGCTATTTGAGAGGTGAATGCTTCAAAGCAGAAGAACATTTTTTAGCCTAATAAAAGGATGTAATCACCGTAGAAGTAGAAAGATAAAAAAGGAGAAAGGATGGTGAAGTATTTGTGGAGATATAAATATTCCCGAAGTCAATTACATTAGAAGTAATAAAATTAGTAATTAATAATGAATTATTAAATTTTAAATACTACTGCTACTTAGCATTGGAAAAGTCAATTTATGGCTCGGTATTTAGCGGGACTGTTATGCCCTACAGCAGCAGGTAACTCCTAATACATAGATCCATCATCTGAGCTTGCTGCAAGCAGTTGTTCTGCTGTTCTGAGAGGTACTGACTGTTTTCCCAAAATGCTCAGTGTGGGGCTAAATTCTGCCTATGGCTTTCTGTGTGAATGTGAGTATCTGCAATGCAGTCTTTTTTGGAGGATATATTCCTCATTAAGTACGCGTGTGCATTACGCATGCTACTGCATTGACCTTTCCCACCCACTTCTGTTTCATTTGGTTTGCACAGATAATGTCCCTGGCGTTTCTCTGCCCCATCCATCAAGCAGGGTTATCATTATAAGCCTTTTCTTAAATCTAGATTTGCCCACATTTCTTCTTGTCTTTTCAGAAATAGTACTTAGGCACAGGCTTAAGCTGTTGTTGCTGTTTTGACTTGCCCAGACTGCACTGAGTGAAAAGGTATTGTCTTTGGCCAGTCTGGAGGCTGCTCTGAAAGTAATGCCTACTATTTATTTCCATAAAAACTACAACAGATACAATGAGCACAGTGTTTGATAAAGCAAATTCTGATACAAAACTTGTTTTTTCAACATAGTTATCACCACTAGATATGCATTTTCTCCAACAAAGAACAAGAGCCTACACGCCATGTTCATAAAACCTGCATCAACAGAGATGACTTGCTGCAGCCATTGCTGAAATACTCACCCAACACCTCACTGTGCTCACATCCACTGTTTGGTCTCCAGAAAAGTTCACCAAGTGTCAGTGAATGTCAGTGGGTCCCATTTTTGTTTCATAAAGTAATTAAATTCCATACTTTTGTTTCATGTACACTTTCATGTCAGATACCTTTTTGTCAGACTGCCCCTCTTTTGCTATCTGTTGCACTTTAACAGAATTTAATGGAATATTTGTGAGAAGGTTCAACCTTTACCTTTACTTCCATATCACCAATATCCTCTTCTGATGTCGTGGGACATCATCATAAAATAGGAGGCATTACTTTTGTAGCAACTCTCATAAAATGTATAATATAGTTAATAAGTAAAAAACATTTCAATTATATATATATTTAGTGAAAAGCAATAAATCTGTAACAGCAGTTACAGGGCTATTTCACCTTGCTTTTGCAAAACTGATGGAACTGTCTGGTTCAATGACAGTGGTTTCAGTTCTTAGTGAGTTCTCAAGGTGTTTGTCAGAAATTTCTGATGAAATTTTATTTTTCCCTTGCTTTATCTTGAAAGCATCTGTTTACAAATGTACACAGTACTGGAAAGTGACAGCATGAATAAAGTGTGATTGTGAAGCGAGGGATATTTGTCTACTAAAACAGGGCTTATAAAGGTCTGATAAAAAGACATGATCAGATTTTTGAGTTGAATATCTGATTGCGACTCTATACATTCCATTACAATTTCACAGATAATTTATTTTTGTTGACTGAAAATGGAATTGCAAACATATCATATATGCACTGTGGGTTGGACGTGCCTGGTTTAGCCCAATAAGAATGCAGGCCAGATCATTAGTAGTGCCTCCTCAGCTGACTGGAAGGATTGTACAGATTTCTCTACCTGATCAGCCAGCATATACATTATATTGATAGCTCTGTAAGGCTTATTTTCCTTCATAGTTTGGGAAAAGGTTACTTTTTAAAGTACTTATAAGGAAATAAAGATGCTTTCTCAACATGGAGCTTAGTATCAGGACCATAAAATGCACTGATAGTAATGCAGCTGTGTTTTTTCATTTAGTGTGCTGACATTCAAATACACGCATTAACAATTTCCTTTTATTAAGCTATCCCCTTGGTAATATAGTGAAAGATTACAGGTTATTTGTGACAAATCCTGCAGCAGGTATTGTGTATATAGCTGTGCTTCCAGTAATTCACATAAAATAGATTTCAAGGGAAAACATTTGTTTTTCAACATCTCATTTCATTTCTTCACTCTACTGGAGAAATTTCACCACGGTGAAAGCCATTCTGTTTCTGAAATGAGATACATATGATATAGCACACTGTTTTGGAGAATGCTGCACAATCCATAAACTTTAGTGCATGTACTGTAATTGCTTTCAAAGGAAGAGTAAATATGGCACATAGCTGAATTAGGTAAAGAATCAATTAAGATATCTGTCTCTCTGCCATTTACGATATGTAAAAAGCATACTTTTCAAGTGCTTATTTTTCTTAATTTAAGCATGATAAAATTATATATACTTAAAAAAAATAATAATAATAGTGCCCTAAGCGTTCCTTTCTTGAGTCATAATTTCAGACTAACCTACTTCAGGGTGATTTAAAGCTTTAGCATAAATTTTGCTTTGATTTTGTCTTTTATTGACTGAAAACACAATCCATCTCAAAAACATGGCACAAGAATGTTGTAATGAGCTGACTGTATTATCTAATCCCTAGAAAGATTCAATTTTGAATCATTATAGATGTGTAGACCTAGCTTATTTGTGGGCGAGAACAGTTTCACATATTGCAGATACATATTGTACCCATATAATAGGCATAGTATTAAAAAATGAAAAAAATATAATATAAAATTGTACCGAATTTTTTATATTTATATATGAAATTATATTCTATATTTTTATATTTTTTATAATTTTCACCTATTTATTTTTCACTTCAAATATATTCTGTAAGATTTATGGAACATCACAATCCTTTCCATGCCTTTGCCTTTCCTCTTACCTTTCTCTTTTCTCTTAATATCCCCTGTTGTATCAAAATTGACTTGGGAAGAACTGAGACAGTTGTAGTTCGCTACCTTAATTACAGGTTTACCATAACTGACACTCTGAAGAGAAAAGTACAATGAGGTATATATTGTTTTAATGCTTAGTGATATCATTCTGAAGTTCTGCTTTAGCATCAATAGATTTTGAGTTCCCAGCTTGGTAGGAAACAAGTACAGTTTAATGGCTGGTAGGTCATTTTCTAGTACTTTAAAGGCTGCATAACTTGTATGCTTATAGAATCCCACACATGGAAAGGTTAACATTAAGAGTGTAAAATTCTTGGAATATTGCTAGAAGCAGTTAGCTAAATCCCAACTTACTACATTTAGATTTAGCTGCTTAAAATATATATTTTTGGTTGAGCAATGTAGAAGGCCGTGAAAACAGACGTGAGGGAGTTATTGTGGAACAGATATTTCTGTACACTATGTTAAGCCAGTTGCAAGGCAAGATGATCCATGACGACCAGCTTGGCTTCAGCAATGATAAATTGTTCCTGACCAATCTGGTAGACTTTTATGATGCAGTGACAGCATCAGTTGACAGAGGAAGAACACCTGAATATTATCAGAGAGCTTGAGCACTTCTGTAAAGAAAGGCTGAGGTACTTGGGCTTATTCAGTCTGGAAAAGAGAATGCTTTGGAGAGGACTCATTGTGGCCTTTCAGTATTTGAAGGGAGCTTATAATTAAGAAGGAGACTGACTTTTCACATTGTCTGATAGTAATGGGACACGAAAGAATTGCTTTAAACTTAAAGAGGGGAGATTTAGATTAGATGCTAGGAGGATTTTTTTTTTTACTCAGAGGGTGACGAGACACTGGAGTAGAACCTATGGATACCCCATCCCTGGAGGTGTTCAAGGTCATGTTGGTTTGGGTCCTGGGCAGCCTGATCTAGTGGCTGTAAATCCTGCTGGTTGCAAGGGGGTTGGAACTAGATGGAATTCCAACCCAAGTCATTCTGTGATTCTGTGATATGATTCTGTGCACACAGGCTGTTTTGCTGGTGTTGGCCTTACCAGGAACAGAAGATAAAACTCTGAGATTTCCATATTAAAACACAATCATGGATGACTCATCAATCATGTTTTCCTTGTTAGGAGCCATTTAGGCCGTGCATGGTACAGCTGCTCTGTCTACAGTTAGTGCCAAACCTTGTGTCAGAGCTGCTGGCTCTGCTGGGTCAGGAAAGGACAAATTAAGGATCAGTACAACTGTTTTTGTAAAGCAAAAAATTGACTGGAAAAAGACTGATCCTTTACCAATTGGCTAGTGTTATTCTCAGCAGAGGAGCCAGCAGTGCTTTGTTAGAATTGCAGTGTGAAAATGCATGTGTGGCTTCCCACCAGGGCTGGCATTGAGTATTCTTGAGCACTGGAACATCCACATCTTGCCCCTAACCTGCAATGACACACTCTCCATCAGACACTCTCCATCCACACTCTCCCATTCTTCTTCACATTGCTGCAACTACAGAACGCAGCCTGGGGGAAATTATCCATATATAATCCTGTAGGCTTCCAAAAGCTTCATTCATGGTAAAGTTTTTCTTTTAAGCAAGTTCCAGGCAGAAATCTGACCTTAGTGAATTGAGAGGAACCTGTAAAATATTTTACAAGAAACCTCTTTTATTTCTTTCAATAAGATACATAGCTTCAATGCTAAATATCTACTTTAATTGACCCAGATTCTCCATTAAAATATGAAGAATAAGAACAGCCTAAAAACGCTAGAACAAGAAAAACTCTCAAAAATATTTCAGCTTTATACACTTCTGTTTGAATTATTTTAATTTTCATTCTTAAAAAATGTAAGCCTTTGTCAACATCTGCAGTGGTCAAAATTATCCGCGTCTGGTTTTCTGTAGAATCCTTGTTTGACTGCCTACGTGGATTTGAATTTGTCTTCCTTAAGGGATATGGTTTTCTCTTGGCAATACTCAAGCCTCTGAATTCTGAAAGTATAAAAATGGAAAGATTACCAGAATTCTGTAAGTGGAGATCTCGGTACAATTGAGGAGCCTTCTTTTATTTTGATCAATGTTTGATTGGTTTTTACTCTCCATCAAATTCTTTGCATGCATAATGCACTATAGACCAAAGTAGTTAATGTATGATGGTTTGAAAGCTGATCTAACTGGCCTGAATTATAGAGTGGTTTGGGTTGGAAGGGACCTTTAAGATCATGTACTTCCAACCCCCTGCTATAGGCAGGGACACCTCCAGCTAGACCATGCAGTCTGGTCTTGAATGCCTCCAAGGAGGGGGCACTCAACTCCCTCAGCTTGTCTTTATAAGAAAGGTGCTCCAGCCCTCTGAACATCTTTGTGGCCCTCCTCTGGGCTCACTCTGAGAACAAAGATGCTTTTGAGCTATAAGGTATTAAGCAGTTAGAGAAAAATCAAATGACTTTGGTGACATGTCTAATGTGTGATATGGCTGCTGTATAGAAGTTGTTTTTTGCTTTTTTCTTGTTTTTTTTTTCCCCTCCTGAGACAAGGAGAAGAATGTGAAATAGACATTAACGACTGTGACAGCAACTCATGTCACAAATGTTCCATTTAACTTAGTATTCTATTCTGCTAAATTGTTTATCCCTCCTCTGACCTGTCTATTTACAGAAAAAGTGGATTTGAGTCTGAAAAGATTTCCTGCATTTTATAAATGAAATTTCATGTTCATGACTGTTTTCCAAAGGAAAAAAAACAACAGTAACAAGAAAAACAAACAGACAAACAACAACACAAAAAAAGCTGTCAAATCAGGGGCAGTTGTGCTGATCTTAGGACTAATGGCTTAGTACTGTCTTAGGTCTGCTGCTGAAAGCTGAGACGCAGGGATGTGCTGCATCTGAATATGGGATTAATGTTTTTTTGTTTTGTTTTGTGCCTAGAAATGTGGGTTGCTCCAAAAGTAGGCCAATGACATAAATTCAGATACTTGTATTTTCAGCTGTTGAGATATATCTGCTAGTATTCTGTAGGTGCTGGCTTCTGTGAGTGAAAACTACTGCCTTATAGATATACAACACTTTGCGCCCTGTGTATATGCTGCAAGTTGCATTTTGACCTCATGGGCTATGGAAATAGAAGTATAAACACATGCTGCATTGAACATGGCTGGTAGACAGTGAACACTGCTTAGATCATGGGGGTTGCATCTTGAAAGCTGAATCAGAAATATTTGTGCATTTTTGTGTAGACAGGCTGAAAGGGCAAGTGAAAAATTGATGAGAGTTTATATCTTAGTCAGCTCTTCTTTCCCTGTCATAGTATTCTGGCAATACTGCAAGCAAGTATTGCTCTGGTAGGAATTAAGTTTTGATGTAAATATATTTCCCATGATGTTTACCTATTCCTGAAAAAAACAAGCAAACAAACAAACTTGGAATAGAGAACTGATGACTACCTTCTTAATAAATGGCTATTTTGTTATACTTAGAATTTGAAATTACACACTTCTGTGTCTTGGGCAGTAGTCACTCCCAGAACCATGTTGAAAAGTAAAGAATGGCATATGGTAGCTTTGGCCAAATTTTCTGTTACTATCAACTGAGGCATCATGTGAGTGCATGATCCAGTACGAGTCAGGTGAGGAGATCACCACTGTATGGTTTGGAACAGCAGCTATGCTGCAGCAGGGCTGCCAAGACCAACCCTGTGTTCCTCCTGACCTGGCTGTGATCTGCATTTCAAGGAGCTGAGTGACAAAATCCATATGGACTTCTCATTATACTACAAATGAGCGATTTTCTCTCAAGCTCTGCTAAGAAGGGCCAGATTAATTTCTCATAAATATCTCTGAGAAATGGCCTTTCCAAGGGCTCCTAGAGGTTTGTGGAATAGGATGTTGCTATTGTTCCCTGTCCCAGACTTTCTAGACCAAGCGAGAGGATTTTCTTGTTCAGTCTGATGAAGAGCTCTGAAAGTCAACATCAGCATGCCATTTGGCAAGCTGTACTTTTCTGTAAGTAAAGTGATTATAATAATTTATGCCTATAGATTTTAAAGTAAAATGTCACCATCATTTTGTCTCCACATTATAGGTAGGGAAAGTTGGGACACTGAGAAGTAAAAAACTTGCCTTAGAGTAAGAGACAGATCTGCTTCTCTTGAAGTCAGGCACTGCCCAAAACAGCATTTCTAAAGATGGCTACGTCTGCAGTTTTGTGTTTCAGTGGAGGAGAAAAAAATAGTTATCACTCCTACATTTTGCTTTGTGTTTCTGATTTATGCAGGATTCACATTCCTTGGTCTTTCAGGGATTAATGGTTACTTGAGATGCTAAATGATCTGCACATTTTCTGACAGGGGTGGTGGTGTGGTTTGCTGAAGTACAATTCCTGGTATAGACTAAGATTTGCCTGCAGCTTCAATTAAGTTTATCTAAACAAGTACTCTACCAGATGGTAACTTGTAATTGTTCTGGATTATCACTGCTGAACTGCTCTTTCCTCAGGACTAGGCCAAAAACCACCCTGGTTTTTGTTTTGTTTCTTTCTGGAAGTATTCTAAGTATTCAAATGGGTATACAATGGAAAGATTAGTAATTTGGGATGTGTTTTGCCACTTTATTTTAAGGATTTCAATCAGTTTTCCAAGAGGAATCCCTTCAAGGAGAGGCCATGATGGACGGATTTAATGTTTAGAGTACTGCCCTTGTTCCTTGTCCAAGCAACTCTGTGAGCAAAGTAAAATGACAAACAGTGGCCTAAATCCACATATGCTGATCAGGATTAAAGCTAAATGTACCTATTTTGTTGGATTTGTACCTATTTTGTTCATGGATTCAGCTTTTATTATGAAGAAAAATGTGGCAAGCACAAATTATTGCATCATGCTAAAAACAGGAGTTAAGTTCTCCAGATTCTGAGGATTTGAGTGCTTGCATAGAGTCAGATAAGTAATGTCAAATATCTCTGTGGTGAAGCTGATTGATAACGAAGTAACTCTGATTTATACCAGGTGAACACCTCTACTCAAATGAGCCAAAGTGCTGGTTCATTGCTGTTGGCTACATGTCAAAAACATGACTGAACAGGGAACACATCAGTAACAGAAAATACAGATGACAATAATTCTTAACAATAGGGAAAAATACAACAATAGGAAAAATAATTAAAAATGCGGTTCACAGCTCTGAAAATAGGACTGAAGAACTACTGTGTAATTAATAAAATTCACAAAATGTCAATCAAGTAAACAACCTGATTTTGAACAGATTGAATATACAGAGGGCCAAATTCTGTCTTTAGCTGCTCATGTAGTTTTGTCTCCAAGGCAGATTTACTTTATAATCTATGAATAGATAACAATACAAAACAAGTGAAAGGATGCTTTCATGGTAGCCACAAATGACAGGCATTAGGCGAATCTGCTAGGTTTAACAGAGCTTTAATTGAGAAGGCTGATCTTGCATAACAGCAGCAAACTATGCTGCCAGTCCTTGAACATATCCTCTAATAAAATATCATTGTTAACTGTTAGCTGTTATGAATACAACACTGGGTTCCAGCCAGAGAATCATAAGCAGTTGATTGCCCAGATAATGGTAACAATTTCCAGTACTATTGTGTTGCAGCAATTTAGTGGATACAGCAGCTTGAGAAAGAGATGCAACTGCTTGAAGAAAATGGTATCTTGCTGGCGTATCCTATAAGGAAAACTTAATAGCAAATAAATGCTTAAAAATTATCAAATTTTCTGGTAAACTAAGAATGTGGATGAAGAAATGTTGGTCTAGGTTCTTCTCACCCTGCAGAAAGATAGAACATGAATAGATCTGAATGGAATATGAAAGAGTGGGTAAACACCATTGGTACGGCAGCTGAAAACTGGTATAGTAAGGTCTCTTGTAAGAAAAGAATGGGACATCTACTATGTCAAGCACAAGCTTCGTGGTGATTCTTGGTTCAGCTACACAAAAATATAAGGACCTCAAGTGACTTATCTAGTCCAGCCTTTGTCTAAATGTCCATTGACAGATGTTTCTCTAGTCCACATTTAAACCGTTTTTGTGGTAAGCATTCCACAACCTCCCTATCTATAAACTGTTCTAGTGCTTATTTTGTACTATCATTACAAAGTCCTACCTCATATCTAGCCTATTTTAGTTCTTGCTAATAGTCCATACATCATAGGTAAATGCAGAAAACAACAGATAACTATCAGGTTTATAATAAATTTTTATAGTGAAGGAAATGAAGCAAAGTCTTCTATAATCTTCTCTATCAGTTCCTTCTATCTTGATAAATCATGTTTATTACCCTCTCATTATTTTTGCCCTCTTTGAGATCTCTCAATTTTATTCACATTTTTCCTGAAGTGTTGTGGAAAATGGGATAAACTCCTTCAGTAAGGCTGTGTCTGTATTGAAACGAGTTGAATGGAATAATGACTGACCTTGTACTCACTATGCTTTTGCTAGTACATCTCAAAAAGACACTTGCACTTTTTGAGGCATGTTGTTTAGACTCACATAACCGGAAGTCTGTTACAGGCTTTACCAGGTATTGCACATTTTGTGTTTGTACACTCTTCCTTCTTTCCTTAATCCACTTTGCAGTCCATGGTGAATTTCATTTTGTTAATTTCAAACGATTTCTCCACTTGATCAAGACTGTTACTTTCTGTAAGATTTTCATCCAAGGTGCTTTCAACCAGCTAGATTTCAATTATAGCACAGTTTTTATAGCTGGATTCACTGTCCCATCTTGAATGTCTTTTGTAAAATAATTAAACAGGAGCAAGTCACATCTAGGTCTCGTAAAATACCCTCCCAGTATGATAACATAGCACTTTTGAGTATAGAGAATGATGCACACACCTTAGACAAATCAAATTATGGTTTCAGTAGGAGAATACCATGATACACTGTCTTGAAAGCCTTACAAAAGTCTAAACTAAATCACTTCTACAGCTTCTCCACACTCCACAAAGCCAGTTATACTGTCAAAGAAACTAATGAGTTTGGTCTTACACAATCTGTTCTTGACAAATCTGTGTTGTCTGTTTCTTTTCTGCTTGTTATGCTTGAAAGTCCTAAAAATAGATTATTAATAATTTGTCCCAGTATCTTTCCAGGTGTCAGCGCAATGCCACCTTGTCTACAAATCCCCAAGTTCCTCTTCTCCACTTTTAAAATCTACTAATTTGTCTTTCCTCAGGCCTTTGGGAACACAACAATTCTCATAAGATTTTGAAGATAATTATTAATGGTTTAGAGATTGCTCTGACAAGTTTCTTAAGCACTCCAGGATGAATTTCAGTAGGCCCCACTGATGTGAATTCATCCAACATTCAAACATCCTTCTCCTTCCCTGTTTTTGCCTGTGTTTCTCTTGCTCAAGCTAATCACGTTAAGCATTTTGAACATTTTATACAAGACAGAAGCACGGGGGATATTGAATGCTTCAGCCTTCTGTTTCTTTCAACATCTCTCCTCTTCCTTGCCATGGTTATTATTACCTCTATCTAATGCTTTGCCTTTTAAACATGAGCGATTTGTGATTCATTTTGTATTATAGCTTCTCAAGGTTTATTCCAGCCATCTCTTGCCTTATTCAATGCATCCACTGATGATGCATCTAGTTTATGAACATTCAGAGAGTAGAGTGATTTACATGGTATTTACACTGCAAATGGACTCACTATGGAATCTAGAGTTTTCCCCCTTTGCCAGTGTGCAGTATGTAGAGTTTTGACATATTGGACTTACTGGCTTCTTTTTTTTTTTCCTGTATGCACAAATGCAGCAAGGTGGATATATGGTGTGGGAATTCATGACAATGAAGTTTGTAGAGATGGTTGTGTAATTGCAGTATTGGAAAATGGCATTATCTTCTCCATCAGGCTTGAAATCCAGAGAAATGCTTGCAACAGCAGTGCAAACCACTCTTTAGGTTTCTATACAAGAGAAAGATTTCACAAAGAAAAAAAAGGAATCAAAAAAGGAGCATATTTCCTGTGGAATCTTAAATAGCAACATCTCCAAA
Organism: Lagopus muta; assembly: GCF_023343835.1. Lineage (NCBI taxonomy): Eukaryota > Metazoa > Chordata > Aves > Galliformes > Phasianidae > Lagopus > Lagopus muta. The sequence continues at coordinate 98,337,703 of NC_064434.1, forward strand.
GTTACCTCTTCGAAGGAAGATTTCCAGAGGTACTATTGGGATGGTCTTTATCTTTGCCTTTAAAATGCTGCAAGATAGCTTATAGGATAGCTTACAGTATTGTTCAAAACCCATGGCTGTGCAGTAGAGCACTGGGAAACTGCATTGTAATAATCACAGTTCTGTGAAAAGAAAGGTTTAGTTTGTAAATATTCACTGGGAATGTAAGAGATTCAATGACTGGTTATGACTTCGGAAAGAACATCAGCCAACCTGCTGCATCAGGGCTTCTCTGAAGGATTTTTATGTGGCCACTGAGCCCTCCCTGGGTTTCTTCCAAACACAGAGAATAGAGTTGCTGAGCATAGCAGAACTCATCCCGCTCAGCTTCCTTCTGCTTTGAAACCATGGGAGCCAACAGAGAAGCTGCTTCTTTGGCACTGGTGTGAGATCTTGCTCTGGACTTCTGACATGTATGCCCCAGGGAGAGTGAAATTCCTAAAAGACCTGTTGCTTTCCTAAATAGGGGTAACTGTTCAGTAGCTGAAACGCTACTCAAATGCATACCAGGCATTTCCCCATTGCAGTAGGAAATGCACAGGAGCCTTTTATAATAGTAGGTTTGGGGCATTCTTCTTTTCTCACATCATGTCCCCCATAGTCCCAGTGGGGGCCAGCAGAGACTTGACACCTGCACTGTCAGTACTTTTGCTCACTAAAATGGATAAATATTGATTCAACTGTTAATTCAAAAGATGAACTCTCAGGAAGGAGGCATTATGGAGGCATTGCTCCTTGCTGATTTTTTTGCCTGATAGCGTTGCCTGGAGGCCTGTATCAGTGCTTAGGAGTTTGCATGCACAGTTAACAGAAAGAGCTTGCTGCTGAGCAGGAAAAAGAATAAGGCTCATTAAACATACTGGGTTACTAACAGTAGTGTTATTCTTTATCTGAAATGCTGACACTAAAACAAAATAGAATCCACTTTTATTTTTAAAGCTCTGACAGATTAGAAGACAAATCTGTATGCAGCTGTATCAATTTGTTACCTCAATTTAATTCTATAAAGACAAGTTTGATTGCAGAGCTGTCCTGTGCTGTGTGACTCCACTGAGACTTCATGTTGCACTGAATCAACATACTGTCAAGCCTTGAGAATCACCCATTCAGATAAGGCTTCCATAAAGAGCTAACTGTTTTCTAGCCAAGAAAATCCTGTTTCTCAGGAATCTGTAACAGTCACACATTGAAACTGAGAAAGGGAGTAGTGTGTATGTATGTCTTACATCTGTATTACTCCTACTGTCACAAAACAAAAATGATTGACTTAATAATTTTTCTAAAATGTCTTTGACTTTCAGCAGGTAGTTTGTGGCTATATAAGGCTCTTGAATTAATTGGAAAATGTTATGAACTGGGGCTTTGCAGAAAGGTCTGCTTGGGCTCCTTGGGTGCTTTGCAGGGCACAGGTGTAATTTTCAGGTGTCTGGCTTGTGAAATCTTGTTTGTTTCAAAGTGATATAGTGGAAGTCTAAGCTCAGGGAATGACTCCAAACCCAACTTTAAATAATGACGTCTAGAGCTGAGAGGGCAATAGTACCTTAATAATCTAGTCCTGTGTGAAAAGAAGGTGTAGAAATTGTGGGAGATCACAGCCATACGTGAGTGATTTGGTTTCTGCAAAGTCAGAAGACATTTAGGTTATACTGATGTCCAACTGAAAAATATCCATGCATCTATAATGGCTAAATTCTTAAGAATACACACCAGTTTATAAGTCTGATAGAAAGCTACCTTTAAGTCTTAGAATCATGGAATCACAGAATCAATGAGGTTGGAAAAGTCCTTCAAGATCACCAAGTCCAACCATCAACTTGATCTACCAAGTCCCGTCGATAAACCATCTCCCTTAGTTAGAAAGATCTGGAGAATGACTTCTACCTGATTAAAAAATATCACTGAAAAAACAAAATTCCTTGGTGTGTTTTTTTTTTCAGGATTCACATCTGGAAGTCTTTTATTTGATGTATTAAATGTTTGGCTATTATTTATTAATCCAGTTAGAAGCTTTCTGCAGGTTTGTCTCAATTTTAGACATTAAAAGATCTAAGAAATGTATAATAGCTAGTTCGAATGGACAGAGTTTCAGCAGGTTGAGTAATATAGTCAGTCTGAATTGAAGTAATATGATTACAGACAAATTGCTGTTATTCATTCAGATATCTTTCAGGGGACTATTGATCTTGCCAAGCCTCAGAGAATGTGTTGTTCCCGTGTGCAAACACAAGCTGCTATGTTCACACGGGTCAGTGCAATTCAGAACAGAGCTACTGTAGACACTGAACCAATTGCAACAAATCTGGCAAAGCTGGAGTGGATCTCTGGACTGTTTGTACTTCCAACTGTTCAACTACAAAGAGAACAACTCTTGTGCATTCAAAGTTAAATGGAGGCTATTAAGTTCTGGAAAGATCACAAGAACTGGCTGAGTCAAAAGTATTTTGAGAAGTATGTTGGTTTTAATAATGCTACTTTGAAGCAATTTAAACTGAAATCTGAGGAAGCTTGAGATTTTTTTATTATTATTTTATTTATTTATTTTTTTCTATGTAAAAGGCTAATGCAGTGCTTTGGTTTCAGTAATTACTTCCTTTCTGAAATTGATAACATGGCCTAATAATGGCAAATGAGTTAAACTCTTTACATTTTGTGTTTCCCTCAAGTAAACAAATATAATGGCTGGGTTGAGGAATCACAGACTCATAGGATTGCTGAGATCATAAATTTCAACCCCCTTGCTCAAAGCTGGGTCAGCTGAAGCAGGTCATTTGTTACTCTCTAGCTGGGTTGTCAATACTTCCAAGGATGGAGATTCTAAAGTTTTTCTGGGTAACCTGCAGTAGTGTTTGACCACACCACCAGTAAAAAATGATTTTCTTACATTTAAGCGGATGTTTCTGTATTTTGCTTTGTGCTTATTACTGCTTTTCCGGTTACTGGATATCACTCAGAAGTATGGCTTCATCTCTTTTACTCCCCTGTGAAGGAGTAAGATTGATAAGAGTCCTCCTGACACTCCTCCACCTGAACTGTCCCTGCTCTCTGACAGTCTCTCCTTTCCCACTGGAAAGATGTTCCAGCCCCTTAATCATCTTTGCAACATTGTGCAAAACTCACTACAGGATTTACTTGCCTCTTTTGAATTAACCAGAACTGGACCCAGTACTCCAGAAATGTCTCACTAGTGCTACGTAGAGTGGAATGATTCCCTCTGTCAGTCTGTTGGTGATGCTTTTCCTAATGCAGTCTAGAAGGATATTGGTCTTTATTGCCACAGACTCTTTGTTTGGTCATGTTCAACTTTGTGTTTCCAGGCTCCAGGTCTCCTTCTGAAAAGCTTTTCTTCTTGATGATTGGCTCACCATATAAGTGGTGTCTAGGATTGTTCCTCCCTAGATTTAGGTCTTTGCAGTTCCGTTTGTTGAGTTTAATGAGCTTCCTGTCAGACTGATTTCTCCAGCTTCTTGACTAGCAACACAACCATTAGGTGTTTTGACCACTTCTCATAGTTCTGTATCATCTGCAGCCTGTTGCCCCATCATCTAGACCATCTAGACTGGTAATCAGTATTGACCCCTTTATTAAAATCTAAGAATCTAAGTTACACTGCTAGTGATTGGCCTTCAGCTGGACTTCATGCTGCTAATCACAACCTTGTGAAACTCACTGTTCAGTCACTTTTCAGTCCATCTACTGTCTACTTACCTAGCATTTAGAAAAAAATTACCTTTCTTTAAAAAAAATAATTCAGCTAAGGTGGAGGAAAAGGAATCATAGAATGGCTTAGGTTGGAAGGGACATTAAAGATCATCTAGTTCCAACTTCTCTGCCATGGGCAGGGTTGCCAGTCACCAGATCAGGATGCCCAGAGTCCTATCCAACCTGGCTTTGAATGCCTCCAGATATGGGAAATCCACAAGCTTTCTGTTAACGTGCTCCAGCACCTCACTTTCCTCAGAGTAAAAGATGTCTTGCTAACGTCTAACCTGAATCTCTCCTCTTTTAGTTTAAAGCCGTTCTCCCATATCCTATCACTATCAGACTGTCTAAAAAGTCAGACCCCCACCCTGCTTGTAAGCTCCTTACTGGAAAGCTGCAACGAAGTCTCTCTGAAGCCTTCTCCAGGCTGAATAAGCCCTGCTACCTCAACATAACTGCTTAGAGTTGGAAAGGACTTATAAAAGTCATCTAGACCAACTCCATTGCAGTGAACAGGGACATCCACAATCCAGATCAGGTTGCTCAGAGCCTGGCCCAGCCTGGCCTTGAATGTCTCCTGGAACCACATCTCTGGGCAACCTGTTCCAGTGCCTCACCAACCTCACTGTAAAAGACATTCTCTTCACAGGAGAGGTGCTCCAGACCTTTGATAATCTTCGTGGCTGTCCTCTGGAACCACTTCAACAGCTCCACAAAAATAATCCGAGAGGATAACCAGAGTACAGCACAGGAATTAAATGTGTCCTGAATTCCCTGTGGAACCTATAGAATGCATGGACACAAATAAGTACTTCCCTGAACCGTGCTATCAACTGCTCTGAATCTTTATCATAGAACTCAGGAATAGCGCCAAGATTGCTTAAAAAAAAGCTTTACTTTTTTCCTCTGAAGATTAAACTCAGTATACACCCAAATATAAGTATTCTTTATAATATTCTTTCAGTTTTCAAAAAACTGTAATCAAGAAATCACCTTGAAACAAGAGACATTAGTGCAAGTGCACAAATGGAAGGCCTCCTAAATATGTACTTTGCTCCAAAAGTAATGTCTCCTATTTCTTTCCATGAAACTACAACAAAGACAAAGAGCAAAATAACATTATTTGATAGAGCAAGGAAATGGAATGGAATATTGACACAAATTTCAACTTCTGTTATCACACCAACATTTGCCTCTGGCATTATGGGCCAACATAATAAAACAGGAGACATTACTTTCAGAACAGCCCTCAGACAAGTTACCAAGTGTTTCTGAAAGTATGCTAACAAAGAAGTTAATATTCAGCAAAAGAATTTCTGTGCAAGCTAGAAATAAAGCAGAGCTGCACGATCCATCAGTTATAATGCCAAAATAACTGTTTTTGATAATTTAGTATAAGTGGGCAAAATGCCTTAAGGATTCAGTGTGTACATTAATGAGATAAACAAGTACAAACTTATTGCTCTTCAATTCATAAAGTTTTAATACAAAAGATACTAATAAAGCTGACAAGTTAAAACCGATTAACTATTTATCAAATTACTTTTTAGAGACCACAGCAAAGTTACTTTCCTTTTAATATGATGATAGGCAAACACAAGTGCATAATCATCCAGTTGAAAAATCTTCTGTATAAAATGCTATTAGAAAGGGAATGGAAAGCTTACTTTTAGGAGTATTATTCTCCATTGGCCTTAGAGGAAATCCTACTGTAAAATAAACAAACAAAAAATGCTACCCTCCTATCACTGACAAAGCACTCATAGAGTAGAGCTAAGGATCAATACACTGCTCTTATTCAGAGCCTTCAAAGAGTGAAAATAGGGTAGAGGAGGTTCTTATTATGTTGGGAAGATGGCTGATGACCAACTCCTGGTTCTGCATTGGAGAGCACATAGGAGGATTTTAGGGTCTCACAGCAGAAAAGTACAGCCATACCCACACACTGCTATGGAGTTCCTCTGCAGTTCATTCTACAAGGTCAGCCCTTTGCACCCATATCACCCAAAGAGCATACAGGCTGGGGATTTGGTTTGATATGAGAATCTGATGTCAAGTGCAAGCTTTTAACCTTTTGAAATTATGGTCTCAAGTAATCACAGAAAGCAACCAGGAGTGAAAATTATTTCATTGCAGTTCACATCAGAGTGAATCCCTATGTAAATTAGTCAGCTTTTCGATGCCAGTCCTTTCTAATTTGCCTTGTTAGTGTGTACCATTGTCAGAAAAGAGATTATTTAGTGACCTTCAGAACACAGCACATAAGAAGAAAGTTAACTGAATCAACACATCCTAGAAAAAGGATTACTTGTTGTTTATTGTTGCATAAGCTTCACCATTTGTGGAAATCTCAGTGTAATTTTGTTCACTGTGCAAGTATTTTGATCACTTAGGTCTTCGCATAAACTAGTTTACCTCATCTTAGAGGAGCAGTGCATGGAGCTTACAGCACAAGTGCAGTAGCAGGCTACCTGGTTTGCAATTACAGTGCAGGATAGATATTACTACATGGTCTTTAATCAAGTCTCCTGGTTCCAGTTTGCTCCACAGAGACAGCTGAGCATGTACAGACCTTCTGGCCATTTACTGTGCTTCTTGTCTGGGTTTTGCAGTCTGTGTTAACGCTACAGTGGTGAGATTTTAGCTAGTACTTATTGCAGCTGTATGGGGAGACTTAAATCCAAGGATGCCCAGATTTGTGAGGCACTCAGACATACGTAAACATTTGAATAAATATTTTCTGGCTGCATCTGTAGTTGCATTTAGAGCGCTATAGTTCTAAATAAATACATCATTTTATAAATATAACCCATACAGCCCATAAATTAGCTCTCTCTGCAGACACAAATGTTTTTGCCACTGTTTTCCTTTGAAATATCCTGTGAAATTAATACATTTTCATATTTTTTGTAATTTGCTTACTCCTATTAACATCGTTTATGTTACAGAGGTGCTAAGGATGTTAATAAAGGGATTAACATAGAAGGTTCAGCACGCTCCCTCCTTCCCACAGACTGGAGATGATTGCAGTCAGTAAGGCTTACATTCCTACTGTTTCGTACTACTTGTACTGACATCGATTTAAGTATGGCAGCCAGAATTCTGAGCAGAAATGCAGCGTGAGTTGGATATGCTCTTAACTTTGTCACCAGCTATACCTAATACATCTGGGCAGGCCATTATATCTCTCCATGCTCCATTTTCCCACCAGTAAAACCACTTTCAGAAAGTTTTGAACTCTGTGACACTGTTAAATGTGTTTTGAAACAGATGAGGAAAACACATAAAACCCTGGAATGTGTTCAGCAGCATCTAGACAGTATTATTTGCTCCGGTGGCTTCTAAAATGTTTTACTGGATTCTGATTTTCACCCTTTTTTGTTTCTTTCTTTCTTTCTTTTTTTTCCTGACTACCTCTTCATTTGAAATGAGTTGTTACGCCTGTCACCTTGGGACTGACTTGCTGATAAAACAACAGATGAAGGCAGTGACCCGGTACAGTCAAGTGTCTCAGACATGTAATAATCTGTGATGATGCTGAGCATGTTTGAAATAAATGTTCCTTCATTCTAGCATTCTCTGCTCTAAGGATCTCTGGAGTTTTTTTCTATAAATTAGAAAGAGTAGAAAGCTGTTGAGGTCACACTGTTCTACTATCTTTGCTAGTTATATGGTAAAGTTAGAGACAATATTGGTTACATTAAACTTGATAAATTGTCCAAGGTGAGCTCACAGAACTAATTTTCAAAGCCATGAGGTCTATGGTAGGAAATAAAGACTGTGTGCAGCACTTTAAAGATCTTGATCTATCATTTTTTTTCTGATGACTGAGTTTAATGGTTTAATGGAATTGGAGTTGGACAGCAAAGAATCCAAAGGTCAGGGCTTCATCCAGGTTTGTGTGACATTGATGTGGACAGTAGAATATGCTTAAATTTATGTTTTAACCAACTTCCTTTTCTCTTTAGAAATAATTTTCAAAGGGTTTCTTAAAATTCCTTCTTTTATATTTTTCCAAATTGAAAAGCTGAGACCATGAAAAAAGAGATCATTTAGCATTGTGGCAAGGTGTTTGTTTAGGAAACGTGTTTAAAGTATTTATTCTCTCCACCCCAGAACTTTATTTCCTCTTTTTCTATCATTTTTCTTTTTCTTTTTTTTTTTTTTTTGGTCTTAATTGAAATCATTTGAGAAATGCAAATCTAAATTCTCATATACATTCTTTTAATGACTTGAAATAGCAATGCTGAAAAAAAAAAATCAATGAAAAATATCTTAGAATAAAATGTCAAATTCTATAGGCGTGTGCATGGGAATTGCTGAATCATGGCCTGAACCTCTGATTGATCACCTGAGATGAGTAATGGGTCAGCCACGGGAGCACAGGTGAATTGCCAGAAGGGATGGAACCTGGCACCTCTCCTAGACCTGTTTAGGAGCTGACTACCAAGAGGAAAGGATCTCTTCTGGAGATCCCTCCTCTGGAGTTTTGCAGTGAGCCTAGGATGTGGGTAAGCTTTCTATCTATTCTCTTTTTGTTATTATGATCTGCTTTTCCAAACTCGTTTATTTCATAACATCTTCATATTCATTGACTACACAGGGTGATAGAACAAAAATTACACAGATTTTGAGTAAATACTGGTAGCTATCAAAGGAAAGGTGAAGTTTTAAATGCTCTCTACATAATACTGAAAATAAAGCAAAATGGTCCAGGCTATGTTTTGCAGAAGGCAACGGAGCTTTTAACTTACCTTACACTTGCGCTGTAGCAGATGTGGCTGTGCACAGCCTGCTCCTGCTTGCTTCTCTAACTCTTTTTCTACCACTTTAGCAAAGTATAGTTATTGTCATGGCTGATCTGTTTGGTGCTCTTTTTGCTGCAAAGCCAGGGCAGGGCTGCCAGGAGCACAGTGGGGTTCATATTCAGAGAATTCCTCTTCAGTGTTGTGGCTTCTTATCTCAAGCAGGCATTGCACACTACACTCACTGCTGTTACATGTTACCACGGTGCAGGTAGAAGCTGCAGCATTTTCTGGATGAGAAAGCCTCCATGTTTGCCTTTTTGCAAATGAGTGCTGCTGTGTCCATATTCTTGGCATTCAGGCCCACGCTCTTGTTAGCAGCAGTGTCCTGTGTGCTGCTGAAAACACACAGAATAAATGAACAATGGAGGAGGACTGGAAGATTGAGGGCAGCTATACTCATAGCAGACCACAATTTCATTTCTGAAAATAATTTGTGAGGAATCAACTGCGATGTCTTACAGAATGGCATTTGCTTCAAGAATAAAAAAAAATGAGAGAAGGCCCAGATAATTCAACTTTTCTGAAATTCTGAATAATTATTATCATTTGGCTGCTCTCTTTTTGAAAATAAAAAGGAGAAAGTTTTAGAAAGTGGATTCTGGAATTATTCAGAAGTCAGAAGATGCAAAATTACCCACCTGAAGATGAATCAGTTGTTTTTCTCTAATTGAATCTGAATTTATTTCATTCTGACAAAGTATCATAATTTTTCCGACCTCCCATGCAGCTACTCTTCCTCCTTCTCTCTTTAACACATTGGTGTTTTAATTTCCCTCGTTGAAATATGTTGGTATATGGGAATCAGAATTCACAAATATCTGTTGATACATTTGATATATTGAACTTTGAAAGTAGTCTGAATGGGAAGAAATATGTGCATTTAGAGATTGCTGCTTGCAGGAGTTCAGTGACACAGTGGAGATGAGGAAGGATCTGCTGACAGTTTGATGAACTCATATATCCAGAAAAAATACAGCTTTGAGAATGTGGCAAAGAAACAGGAGATGTAAGCAATGGGAAAAAAAAAAAAAGTGTGCTTGTGGTAAGGCTGGCACCTAATGTAGCTGCGGGTGCATTTGTGGGCTGATCATTACTTTTGTGCCATAGAGGATCTCTCTAACAGATCTGGTTAATGAAGTGTTTTCAGCTTGCTTTTTTTCCCCCAGTGCAATATTCAAGAGAAAGAGCATAGTGCATATAGACTGCCACTGCAAACTGAATTTATCTTTATTAAGTAGATTTCTGACAGGGATGTCCAGATCTCAACTAAAGAGTATGTTGATTCAAAAATGCAAGTGAGTGAATTTCTTAGATTTCCATTCCAGTCCATAAATATTCTTATCCCATTTCTCAGTTAATGTAGTCAAAATGTGTACGTCAAAGCTATGAGAAAAATCTTGCCCTCAAAGTTTCATTGAAATCAGAGTCCAGAAGAAAGAAATAATTTACTGTGAGTGTTTTGTCCTTTACATATGTGAATGTCTTTCTAAATCCAGACTTTCTCTGATTAGTCTTTCAACAAGAACTTCATATACAGCAGAATTTCAGAGTCACAGTCAAGTGCTTCTTTCCCTTTTCTAGTCTGAGTTTAAAAAAAAAAAATTCTTTTGCATGTTTTTCTCTTTTATCTAGCAGAATTATCCTGTTACCTGCTCAACAGTAGAGTGCACAATATTGCTTCAGCATAAAGTATATGCTTTAGAAGGATTTGTTATGAAGGCATACCCAAATAGTTTGAATGCTACAGTCTGATTTTAGCAGCTCCTTCTACTCACAGGCTTGAAGTTAGGAAGCGTGTGCCTTATTTGGTAGACCGTATGTTTAATGAGTGAGTTTGATCTCTTGATTTGAAGAGTAATGTTCCAGCTTATGAACATCATGTGACTCATGAGCTGTTCCATGCTTTTTTTTCCTCTGAGTTTGACTACCAGCAAGCACATTTTTGAAGTCTCCTTGCACTGTCAGACCTCTCCTGGAGAATGCTGTGCACGTTGTAGCACTCACTGAATGCTCAGATATGTACTTCTCCAACTGAAGTGGTACTGTGATGTTGGCCAAGGTTGGCTACAGCGTTTTCCTCTGCGTGCTCTTTGACTCACTTGAAGACCTATGAAAACAATTCATACTAACCATGAACTAGGAGATATTGTGTTAATGCGCATCCCACAGTGTGGTTGCTTAGCACAAGCAGATTTGGATGACTAGAGCATTCCTTCATGCATCTACATCTATTGTGATATTGTGTTATGTATAGATGCCAAAAAGCAGGCACCAAATCCTAATTCTATTGTCATGTATATGGTAACCTATACCATATACAATTCTTACCCATACAGCGCACTTTACCCATACAACACACTTTACATCACTATATCCAAAATACAGTCTGTGAATGTCATTGTGCTGCTAGAAATTTATACTTGTAGTACTTTGATTAAAAAGCTGCAAGCTTTGTCTCTTAAAATATTGAAAACATTATTGCATTTTCTGGGAAAGCAAGTGAAATTGTTTGCATGAGATGAATATACATCAGGAGATGGTACAGTTGTATCTGTTCTGGTATTCTGTAATGAGAAAGCATGTGGCATGTTTTATGGTAGCTAAGTGGAAAGGCAAATATGTAAAGAAAAAAAAACCTGTTTCTTAAAGAAACAGTGGACAACAGAGAAAGCATTATATAGGAATTAAATCATGGCCAGAGTGTGGAAATATTCTTGTCTGGAAAGTTTTAAAATGTTGAGAGCTTTTCTTTTTGTTTCTACCTTTCTTGCTTTACAATCTAAGTCAGATTCCAAGAACAAATTGTATCAAAAAAATTTCAAATTTACTCTGAAATGCACCAAATGATGAATGTTTGGGGTGGGGGCAGAGCAAAGGCTCAACTGGTTAGGTATTTGTTGCACATCTATCTTAAGATTAAGAATTCACAAGTAATGCAAAGATGATTAAATACTGCAATTTTAAGTTGTATGTGAGAATAGCTTGATTTTTCTGAAAGAATGATATGGAAAATCCAGCTGCTAGAAGCTTTGTGACATTATTCTGAAAAAGAGAGTTTGGAAAGAGAGAATACTTAATTAAAACAGAAATTAAGTGTGTAGGGATATTTAGTTATTCAGTTCCCTCTTAAGATTGGGAAGCATTTGGTTGTAGGAAATGAACAAATTTATTTTTTTTTAGTTGAAATTTACTGGGACACCTGGTTGTCTTTTGCTTTTGTTATGAAACATATTATAATCAGAAGTTAGTCTTTAAAAACACTGAATACATTTCAATTCAGTATTCCCATGTTCCATTCCCTTTCATCTTGAGTCTGAGCTTTGTGTGGTTTTGATAAAAGATGTCTTTATTAAAACTGGCCTTAGGTTCAATTATTTTATGGGCTGAATTTCAAGAATGTAGACTAATATTAGGACAAGAGAATTTCTGACTACTGATTCTCATTGGAAATGTGTCACACCTTTTCAGGATTATGTTTAATTCAGTGCTGATGACAAGTTTATATCCTGACATTGTTTCTGTACCTCTCTTTCATTGTTGTCTTTTTTCAATTATTAAGAAATTCAGCTTTACATTTTCTACAACTACTAAAGACTAAGAGCCAAGAAAACTCTTTAAAATAAACATTAGAGTTTGTGTTACTGAATGAAATGAGTGGTGCTTCAGACATACTGCTCTCCATTTTGTGTGGATACTTATAGAGGTCTGCATGGGGGCATGGTTTTTCTTCATGTTGTAAGCTATCATTACCTAACAATACATAAGCTAACCTTGGATGATCCAACTTGGGTATTAGAGGCAATCTTAGTTGCTTAGTAGTGCTTTCTTTCCACATTTTATTGATTTTTATTTTTTTTCCCTTTTTTTCCCCTTGTTACATGAAAGGATTCTTAATGCAACCAGTGATGTAACTTATTGTATGCAAATTGATGTGACTTGGATTATTATTATTTTTTGAAAGGCAGTTGTTCCCCAACCACCACTTTTCCTTCCTTTCTCCCCTTTTTCTTTTAAGCCATCCCTATCAGTATTGTAATAAAAAGGAAGGTGAAACAAGACCCAGTCTTTCAAGTCTCTGGTAAGTTGAGGTACTAAAGGAGCTTAAAGTAAAGCTCAGTACTAATTCCAATTGTCTTAGCATTTAACGTGGTGCCTGTGTGCATGGGGTGATGCACAGCTGTGTTCCAGTCTTAGAGGCAACTACACTGTGGCAAGAAGAAAATAGGATAAGGGAAATTGAATGCATTATTTCTTGTGCCTGTTTACAGTCTTGACAAACACAACACATTGCCATTCTGACACTCAACACCTTTAAAATGTGAATAATCCAGTATAGTCCATTTGTAAAGGAGATGTTTCAAACAATGGGAGACAAGATGGTCATTTTAAGACTGTCAGGTCTGCTATCAGCTCAGCTGGCATTACTCATATCACTGAGTGCTGTTTCCTCTTCTCTGCTGCGCTCCAAACTATTTGGAGCCTCATGGCTGGCTAGTCAATGTTTATGAGGTTGGGAAAGCAAATTTGTAAGTAACTTAGTCTGCACATATTGAAAAGTCTACAGTAGAAATCATTTTAGGAAAAGGTAGCAATTGAAAGAAATTGTTTTGGCTGCTTAAGCAGACCTATATATCATGTAAAGAGATTCTTTTAAAATGACTCTACTCTGCCCTTTTTCCCCCTCTTTTTTTTAAATGCATACACGGTTGTTTATGAACCTTGTTCCTTTTGCTGATTAAAAACTTTTTCAGAGCTGAAGGAGCATTAATGGTATTCAAGGATTCAGTTCTTTATTTTCAAAAAGCAATAATTTCTGCCTTCTTCACCACACAAATCCTGTTACATTAGATACAAGGGCTGGAACAGACCTGGTTTATAGAGGTGTGTTTCCCTTCAAAGCAAGCTGTCAGTTTGCAAATTCTTCGGAAGGCATCTAAGCTTCTAGTGAGCCACAGCTGTATTAAGACAGCTTAATAATTGCTAAAATACCACCTGAGCTAGAGGAGAAACTAATAACATCTGCCAGGATGGTCACCATCCCTGTATGACTTAATTTCAATTGGGTAAAAATCAGAGGAGGGAAAGGGGAAAACTTTTGGAAGTGAATTATGCACACAGCTAGATCTGGGTTCCAGAGGAAAACATGTCCCATTCACAGCAGATCCTTTCCAATGGAAACAATACACAAAGACAGGACTGGGTCTTTGCCTTGAGACTAAGGAAACTGAATTGTCACAATGAGATGATATAAATCCCTTTGCACACTATCTTCAATTAATTTCCATGGTTAACTTGCATATCTACATCTCTATAAATGTTTGTCTATTTCACATTTTGCAAACTTTTACTTGTTTAACTCATGTTTTCATCTTATCTGAGTTAAAAGTGATTTTGAGGTAATGGGCAACCACAAATGAAAGCGACCCCTTTGACAACAATTATTCTTTAAGCTGAGCTGTATGAACATTATTCCTGTTCTAGAGATTTCTTTATTGCATTCAAAATAACTGATAAAACAGGTATGATCATCCAGATCTACCTAGGAGATGGTAGCATGGAGGGCCTAAAGACTGACAGCTATTCTCTTCTGTTGGCTTTGGTGATAAACTGGCAAGGAGATCACCTTCTAAGTGAGAAAAGGTATCGATAAGGGAAGACAAGTCTGATTTTATTTATGTACATTGAGGAAAAAATCCTACCCCAGTTTAGCTCTGGAAAAGGTTGCCTAGAAATGATGTGGGATTTGCAGTCCTGGGGAGTTTCCAAACCCAGCTGGAGAAGGCCCTGAGCAACCTGCTCTACCTTGGCAATTAACCCTGGTTTGAGCTTGGGTAGGTGAGGTGGTCCTGGGCAGCCTGAGTGAATCTGGGGTTCCTTGCACTGAACTGCTCTGTTTAGCAAATTTTCCCTGCCAGATATTCAGCAGTAGTAGTTCTGACATGCAAAATTTCTTTACAAGCAAGAGTCTAAGGGGATCTCTAATTTATCTTACTGTACGGGAACCGTTAGGTCACAGCCTGAACCAGTGATTGAGCACCTGGTGAAGGGGTGTAGCCAGCCCTGGGAGCACAGGTGGAAGCAATTTGCCTGTGCCCCCTAACCTCATTTAAGGGCTGGCAGCTGCGAGGGCAGGTTGCTGCTTGGAGATGGTGTCCTCTGGAGAGTTTGGTGAGCTCTAATCCTCGAAAAGAGGTAAGCACTTTTTTCTTTATTACTGGATTGTGAGTGCTACTTTTGTTGGTCTTAAAGGAACTGTATTTGCTGCTGCCTAACCTTACGCTTATCTTCTTTCAATTTCCCAACTGATTTCTGAAACAGTGCAAGTAAAGGGAAGCACACGAGTTGTTGTAGCTTTCCAAATTTCCACAGAGGGAATAGCGTCTAAGTATTGCCTCTAAGGTTTAGATTTTCTTTAGATTAAGTAGGCGATGTTAAAGGAAACCATTCAGTGAATGTCATTGTTATGAGGCACTCCTGGCGTCACATTGCCCTTCCTTGCTTGTACACCATTGTGTAGTTGAATGCCAGCTTAATGTGCCTCTAACAGCATCTATCTATCTGCTGAACAAGGCACGTGCAGGTTGCTTCAGGAGGACTAAAGTACAAAAACTGAGAGAGCAGGAAAAATCTCTAATGTAAGGGAACATATTTTTCAGTTCCTGCTGTTCTTTGTTATTACTCTTTTCCCGTCTATCCACTTACCCTGCTGCCCTAACTTTTGATACTTTTAATTTATCTGTTAGCTGTGATTAAGATCGTGCTACATTCATGAGGAAAGACTCCGCTTGCCAGGAAGCTTTCCTGAGGTATTGCAGCTCTAGCAAGGGACTATATTGTGCTGTAGTCAAATATAAAATTTACTAAATACTCATTTAGAAAAAATCTTCAAGTTTAATTCCTGTTGTATTTGTTATGCGTATATCCATTGTATGTAATTATATTTATGAGAAACATGATGCACAAAATCTTGCAGCGCAGTGTAGCAGTGCAAATTTGATGAAGCTTCCTTTGTTATTGTGAACATCAACTTGCACTTTTTTAAAAACAAGCAATACAAATGTTTTATGAGACAACTAAGGTTTCTAGAGCTAATATTAGGAAAAAGATAATGGCATATATAGATAGATAGAAAGTGGGGCTGTAACAGATCATGGGCTTGCTGAGGTTTTCACCAGTAGATGTATAGCAGGCGTTGTGGAAACATCCTTGCTCATAAGAATGTTTGGCTTCATTTCTATGGAGTTTTCATTACAGTTTGTTCTGTTCTCATTGATTTTTTATTTTTTATTTTTTTATTTTTCCCCACTCAAGTTTGAAACTTCCATTTCAGCATCAAATAGAGTAAGAGGCTATTGTTTCTTATGCTGGGGCTAGCTAGGTATGTCAGACTTTTGCCACATACTATTTTTGTATTTGTAGAATTTAAGATAAAAATAGGTTAGATAACCATCACCTAGCCCACTAGACAACTGCTAAAACATGTTAAATTCAGATGAGGCCAAAGCAATCTAGGAAAACAGCAGAGACCCTGCACTGTCAAATCAAAGCAAAACCAACCAACTTCAATTATTCATAGCAAAAATAAACATCTGCTGGGTTTTATGGGAGGAGCAGTGCTTTTAGAGTTGGCCATATACCGTTACACAGTGAGTGATCTATCACTT
This sequence comes from Lagopus muta, assembly GCF_023343835.1. Taxonomy (NCBI): domain Eukaryota; kingdom Metazoa; phylum Chordata; class Aves; order Galliformes; family Phasianidae; genus Lagopus; species Lagopus muta. The sequence continues at coordinate 98,353,913 of NC_064434.1, forward strand.
TGTATGGAGAAAGTAGGATGAAAGTGAGTAGAGCTACTCCTGAACAAAATACTTTGGATTTAAGTGTGATAGCATGAACTGCACTGCTTTAACACAATGGACACTTGAGATGTTATGTTTTCAGTGCCAGGAAATGCCTCCTGCTAACTTCAGTTGGAGCTGATGAGCAAGAAGCAAAAATAACTTGTGCTACTTATGTATATTTGAAATCCTTTAACTTGAAATTATAGCAGCGTTTCTGAGAATTGAGCTTTATGCCTGCTATGTAACACAATATAACCAAAATCAATATCCTAGTACTGACACTGCATTTTTCCACATTTTAAAAGCAAGACCATGCCTGACTCTTGCAGTTGTACTATGAGTTGGAAAGCAAGATAGTCTTATCGCTCATACTGCTATGTAACAGTCAGGAGATTTGACTCTCTTTTGAACAAAGAATTTGCTGAGAACTCAGCTGAGACTGGGGCTGCAGTCTGCCCCAGGTGGCTCTAAGTGGCCCTTTAGCTGGTGGGGAACGTCAGCATTATGAAACCCATGTGCTCTTGCCCTTAATCATGGTCTGCTCTCAGCACCAGCACCTGCTGTGATTTTGTTATCTTACACTAAGGCAGGCAACTTGCACTCTTCTGCTATTTTTTCTGAAAATTGCCTTTTGATGTAATATACAAGATTTTGTTCCAATATAGTCGTAGAAGCATAGTTCTTGAGATTATGTCCTACTTGTTATCTATTTACATCCACTGATTATGCCCTCAGGTACAATGCTTATCTGGTCTGGGGTGTTTCAACTACTTACAAAACTGTCGTTGAATTACAGCTGACAAAACCAAGATTATCAGTTCTTCTAGCAGACCTTTTCAAGGTACTCTAATGTATTTTTTGTCATCTAGGGCATGCTCATGAGCTTGACTGCTAGATGTGTAGCTCTGCTGGATTCAGAATGCAAATGCCCTCATATGCTTTTTGTTATCTTTACCATCTTTTAGAATGGTAAATTCATTAAGTGAGTGTTCTGTATCTAAATGTATCATGTACTATTTACCAACTACCAAAATTTTAGCAATACTTTTTGGCTAGATATTATATTGGATACTGAAAATGATTAAGGAGCTACTATCGATAGTGTTATGTATTTTTTTTTTAAACATTAAGCAGATTCTGAATTAAAGCATATTATGTACACAAAGCAAATCAAGTGACCATGAAATCTAGAGTTGCCCCTTCCATGTTGCTGTAGCTCTGTGTGGCTTTGCCCTCCTTTCCCATGTAATTTCCATGCTTTACAAAAAGATGAAATTTGCTGTATACCCTGTACTGATCTGACTCATTTTTTCAGGAAAGGGTTTGAAAGTAAATATTTCTATGATTTTAAGGAATCTCTTTACAACTATTTAGGTAAATTACTGTGTTCACACTGGCCTCCAAACTGGCAACATAAGTGCATAACAGCAGCACAAGTCATCTCCCCACATAGTGCTAATGGGTGTAGAGACTTAAAATTAAGCTAAATTCATTTTTTGGCTCTGTTGCCAAGAGGCACAAAAATGAAGTGGAAAATGTGGCAGTTAAATTAGGAAAGAGTAAGAGATGGTGCTTTTATCTAATGGAAGGATGTAGCACTGTATGAAGAGGAAGAGTTTGACAATGGGTATGAAGAAAAAAATAATGAGAGGAAATTATTAAGAGGAGAAATTTAGATTTTAATATCATGGAACTTATCCAGACAGTGAAATCTCTTACATCTGGGTTTGTCTCTCAAGGGAAGATGTTCAAACTTAATTGCTTTGGGCACTTTTAAATAAGTCTTGTCAAATTGTGTGGAAAAAGTGCAGAGAACAATAACAAACTTGCAGAGGAGTACACTAGGTGACGTGCTAAGCTTTGCCACCTCTTATTTTTGATTCTTTTGTGGCAGCATGAGTGACACCAATTATAGTGGCAATTTTTGCTGAGAGGAGACCCGTTTTCTAAGAGCTCAGCTGTATTATTGCCTTGGTCTGAGCTGCAGACTTCAAGAATGGAAGTTCAGAATGAAAAAACTAATGCTGTATTTGGGTGATATCTTGTATGTCAAAGCTTCTCTTAGGTGACCACATAAGTGGTCAGAGAGAAATGTTCATTGGGCTGGGAAAATGGAAATTGGACTGTGAGGATCCAGAGATATGTTCTGCTTGCCTATAAAATGAGAGGTTGCTTCTGGGAGCCTGGGGAAGGATGTCTCCATGTGCCCTGAGGTTCAGGTACAAGTCTGCTCACACACATTATTTTACAGCTTTCCCCTCACAGTAGGCAACATCAGAGTGAGAAGGCAATAAATTACAGTCATTCCAGAAAAGATCACTTTTCCTCTCTGTGGAACTGTTAACTGAAATTAATAAAGAAAAGTTTAAAGTTTAATTATGCCCTTCTCCTCCACCCAGCCACAGAGGCACTCAGGAAACAAACAGGCTGTAAACACAGAAGAAAGTAAGCTGTGAAAACTGCTTGTATTCTCATTAGTTGCTGTGCAGATTTTGTATAGTCACATTTAAATTCTGTTGACTGAAATACAATATGAACTCATTTGTGTCAGGTGCAGGCACATAGGTGTGTCAGAGAACAGATACTAAAAACATTGCAACTTCTTGTGGGAGGGAACAAATCATCGAAGAAGGAAGTCCAAGAGTGCAGACTCCAGACAGAGAGGAAAAGATTGCTTCTTCCAGGAAGCAAGTCCCCTGGGACTGCAGTAACCAGCAGCCCTGTCCTTAGTGGCTATGTGGCCGGAGTTCAGATGTTTTTAATGTTGTCTGTCTGTCTGAAAGTCTGTTTCTTCTATTTGCTTGCTAACAAAGTGTGAATATTTGATTAAAAACAAGTATGAAAACTGGGGAAAAAGAAAAGGAAGTTAAGCCTATGTGTGAAAGACTGTGCTGTGCTGAGGGTGGGGTGAAACTCTGCCTGCCTGATCTGCAGGTATAAGAGGCAAAGAAAAACTTACCTGCGCTTGCTGTTCTGTTTTTGTGCATGGGGCATTGTGCTTGTGCCCCGGCCCTTATTTCACCTTTAAGTGTCTCTGTTTTGGGTCAGTGGTCTGTAGGGCTCACTGGAGGAGCATTGCCTCCTCCTACCGGTTGTAGAAGGGGCAGGCTGTGACTTGTCCTTGTAGCCTGTGAGTTTGTACTTAATGGCTACCCTTTAAGCAGAACTGAAAATACTTCAGTCTTTTATAGTGCTGTGGATTTGCCCATCATCCATTGCTCTGATTGCTGCCATCTGTTTAGTAGATTCATTTGTGGTCTCTGTTTCTACAGTTACCATGAAAGGTCTCTAGATCAGGGACTGTAACATTATAGTGTTAGTAAAGTATCCAGCATGGTAGGTGTCCAGTTCCATTTTGAGACCAAGGGGGAATATTACATTCCCAGTTATGTCTTTTGTTGTTATCCATTGTAAATCAAATCCTATTTCCTTTTTTCCGTAATGATGTTCTCATTGTCTTGAATGGGAGATATATTTATTAATGCTAGAATACATGAGAAGTCTGTACTTTTATCGTGCTACTTCACTTTCACTCATTTTTAATGAACTGATAATGCTCAAATGTTTGTTGAGATTAATGCTGGTTATAAACACCTACATGCTGACCTATTGGAGAATTTTCATGTGTCACTGATCAGATTGATTTCAGAGAACTCTTAAAAAGGGTGGCAGAAGGGTGGCAGTGTATGTGACAGTACATCATATAAGCTACAACAATACACTGTAATTAAAATAGACTAATATATGTACTCTGAAATGCTACTCACAGAAAAGTAGTAATAAATATAAATGGCTTACTGTGCTTCTGCCTTCATTTTGGAAAGGCTGAGAGGGATGGCACTCTTCAAAGGTTGTCTGTTTCAGCTGCTTTATTAGAGAGATGCTGAGCAAGGAACTATTGATCCTAACAGCATAGTGAATTTAAGATGAGATCTGACAGTATTTGCAGGAGTAAGGCTTGATGCTTTTCTCTACCCCCATACGCATCATCTCAAGATATTAAAAAAAAAAAAAACAAACAAACAAACAAAAAAAAAACCAACAACTTGAGTAAATTTAGATTTCAACATGTGAAAAATCCAGGCTCCATGGGATACAGGCTTTTTGAATTCCTCCCTGTAAATGACTTATTCCAAATAATTATTTTGAATTTGTTTTTTTTTTTTTTCTTCCATGTAGCTTCAAAACATGTTGTAGTAAGCAATCAAACTTATAATGGCAAATTTCTTCATTAAGCTTCAGCCACAACTGTTCAACCATGGGCAAGTTGGACTAGATTATCTTAATGGTCATTTCCAACCTTGATGATTCTATGATTCTAAGTTATTTAGAATACATGTGCTTAAGTTATATCTATTACTTCTGGAGCTACTTAAGATGATCTTTGGAAACTTGAGGGAAGGGAGCTTACCTTGTGAAAATGCAAGGAAGAATTGCAGTGAATGTTGCAATTCTCTGCAAGAAAGGAAGAGACTTTGGAGAAAGCTATTCTGTGTCCCAAGTATGGAGCTGTGACATGTGGATACTGGCTGATAGGTATTTGCCCAACCTTTTGTTGATATTTATGTTGGAAAAGGCTTGGTTGGCAGCCTGGTCCACTTGATACATAGTTATGTAGAGTGCTGTATCTAAATTGCATTCATAACAACACACGGGGAGCAATGGATATCCTACCTACTGAAACATCTTGTTTGTGTTCCTTTCTAGCTATCTCTGTAGACCATCAGACTAAATTCTTCAGTGCTCATTCATGACTAGCACCACTTCATTCAGAGCTGCTTATTGGTTCTCATTCCTCTCTTTACCCTCTTTCCTACTTGATACAAAGCAGACTCCAGCTGAGCTCTCCCTGACATTGAGACACACTTTTTGCAGGGTGTGTTGCAATTCCTAAAGAGCGAAGTAGGATTTGTCTTTTTTTTTTTTTTTTTTTTTTTTTTTTTTGTGTGTGTGTGGCTTTATTTTTTGTTGTTTTTAGCATGAGCTGCATTGACTTGAAACTATGGAAAGGGGCATGGTGATAACTCATTAAGGTTTAAAATCCAGGAACAGCAGCCAACTAGTCATAATGTTAGGTTTTTTGTCACTGCTGAAAATGTGACACCTCTAGTTTGCTGTTCCTCTCTCATATGCCATAATCTCATTTGGGTCAGGAGTTTTAATTGTAGCCATTTTGATGGATCAGAAAGTATCTTAGACAGCTGAATAATTTTCTTAATTGAGATTTAGAAGCTAAACCACATGGTGTTGGTTGTTGTTATTTTTAGTGTAAGGAAGGAGAAGAAAATCTTGTAATGAAACAATAGTTTTTTTTTGGCTGATTTGGACAAAAGAAAAAAATTCATTGCAATCCAAATCTTGCACTGATCTGGATAATCTGGAAGTTGTGAAGCAAGAGGTAGTGTTAAGCAACAGCTATTGCTTAGATGTCTAAGTCCAGCTGAGACAAAATAGAGGTCAAGTAATGGCATCAGTCTTAATAGTAAATGCTTTCAGTTCCATTGAATGTATCTCAAGGCAAGAAATTAGATGCCAGGGAAAAAGGTGTCTGAGGAAATTTAACTCTGATTCTAAGAGACCACCTTAAAACTGTGTGTTCTTAGGTACAGATATGGAAGGCGTTAAGGTGTATAGTTTTATGCCTTCCAATCTGAGAGCTTGCAGAAAGTTGAATTAGTCGATAGGAGATTTCATACACGTTTTTACCTTACTGGAAAAAAATCGCGATAGCCATTCTCTCCTTTAAAGTGGGAAAGAACTCTATTTAAAAAATAAGAAAATAACGTACCTAACAGCTAATAATGAAAATGGTCATTGTGGTTGAATGCACGATCTGCAGGTCATTTCTCTTGTAACTAAATTATGCTTGAGTTTATGTTGTTCTGTATTGAAGCCAAGGAATGAGTATTGCAAAACTGTAACTTAATGCATGAAATCTAAGTAAGACAGGTCTTTTTGAAGTGTTTGCTTTTAAATTGTCTTCACAGCTTTACTAATTTTTGTATGGTTATGTATGAGGACTACTCCAAAAGTAATTCCTCCTATTTTAATATGCTAGCACATAATGTCAGAGACAGATATTGGTGGGATGGCAGTAGAGGTTGAACCTTCCCACCAGTAATCTTTTACATGTTGTTGCCATGTGACAAATGGTAGCAGTGGGTCAGTCTGACAAAATGGCATCTGACATGGATGTGTGTATGAAGCAAAGATGTGGAATTGAATTCCTTTATGTGTGTGGGGGGGAAAAAACAATATGCATTGACACTTGCTGATTGTTTATGGAGCCCGAACACTGGATATGTGCACAGTGAAGCACATGAGTGGGTGATGCATTTCAGCAGAGGTGACAGCAACATGGTCATTTCCTCTGGTGAAGACTTTTACGATGATAGTATGCAGGCTCTTATTTATCACTGAAAATGCATAGCTAAGGGTGGTGACTATTCTGAGAGTATTTTGTAGGTGAGAACTTGCTCTATAATATAGTGTTATTGCACTCCTTGTATCTGTTGTAGTTTTCTAGGAAACAAATAGGAGGCATTACTTCCAGAGCAACCAACGTCATTGTACTGTTGAACCTATAGAAGCTAGTTACATTGTCTATGGTTATACATATACTTTCAAATTACACTTTTTTACATGATGTCCAAACTCTAATTTTTGCCTGTCTGAAGTAATGAACAGTTTGAGTAGCTATAGGTTGATGGGACAGTGTCTGCTAGTAAACTGATGACAGCAGAGGCTGCAGTTGAATTCTGTTTTCAAACCCCTTCTGTCACATTGACTTGTCCCACTCAGTGGCTTTCAAGTGAATCTATCTCCAGAGTCATACCTCTACTAGTCAGCAGAGGATGCTTCTGTGTTGGAGTCATCCAATATTCAGAGGAGTAATACACATCAATTCATTGAGAGCTTTCTTAACAATTAATACTCTACCTTGAGGTAAAATTGGCTAGTTTGCCAGTAATTATTAGTAAGCGTTACAGATAAGACAATATTAGGCAAATACATTCCTATAAAAACCTGAAGGACTCTTTGGTACACCATTTGTTCCACAAGGAAACTGGGTACTCTCTAAGAACAAATCTCAAGCAGTATTTCCACTGCCCATGTTGCCTGTCTGGTGTGATGTTAGAATAATTTTTTAGTAATCATGCTGTCAGCTGTTGGGATAGTACTGCTGTACCATGTTTGTGTCAAAGCTGGGAGCCTGGCAGAGGAAACACTTAGCGTGTTGTGTAATTTTCCTCTCTGCTATTTGATTCTTATCCTCTGGTTGATCTCCTAACCTGGTAGTCCATTTTAAAATTTCCCCTATAATAAAATGCCTCCTGCTGATCTGTAGAATACTGGACCCTCCTTTCCCCCTTGCAAATGTGACCGGTGCTTCTGATAACTGTTAAATGTTGAGCTGTGGTGGTGTTTTCTCTTACTGTGAGTATTTTGTTCTTTACAGTTGATTAACTGATTTGCACAGCTTGCTCTGTGGTGAAGGAACCTGCCCAAAACTTCACTACACTGATAAAAATGAGTTAAATGAGGATCTCTGTTGTACAGATGAATTGTTAGATGTCTAGATCTTTTGATATTTTTCAGGATTGTCTATACTGGTGTGGTCTTTATACCTTTAACTGCTATTGAATTGCAACCTGTATTGTGATGCAACAAGTCAGATGCCTCATTTTAGAGATTTGCTCTTTACCTCTGAAATGAGGTGGGAGTGGCAAAAGAGGAGTGAGAATATAGAAAAAATTATGATGAATCTTGTGGTACTTTAAATTTCTCCTTAATTTCAGAGTATAGATATTGTTAAGAGGGAATGAGCAATGTTTCAAGATACCTGTTAGGAGAATCTTGTGTTCAAGTACTGGAGCGTATAACATCTTTTTTAGATAATATGCTGATACTGTATATGGCTTTTAACATACTGTTTATTCTAAAGCATTCCTATGTGGTCTTTTGCATTCAACACTGATTTCTGATTCTTTGTCTTTACTGTCTCTTCACCTTCTACCTTTCATCCTTTCATCTTTATTTTTCCTATTACTTGGTGTATTAATCATATTCTTATATCTTGCAGATAGGCATCTTGTTCCCATTTACCTTGTGCAGGGGAAGGGGTGGTAGCCAGCTGCCTTGGGAAGATAAGTTCTCATGGAGTGACTGGCTTTGCTTCCCTTGTTGTTGCATCCTGATAAACCTCTCTGTTTCTATTTAGCTTGGTAAAATGACTTACAGGCACTAAATACTTGCACAGCAAACATATTTCCAAAGCCATCTAATGTGTGTAAGAACTGATTTTCAAAGACTAGGGAATTTTATTCTCCAGTTTATGTACAATTTAAAAGGCTGCCAGTATGATTCAAGTGAGATTTACATTCTGTAAGGGAGAGGCTGAAGCCCAAACCAAAACCCATTAAATACACTGGAAATCTTTTCATGGCTTTTGGGCCCCAGATCTGGCCTTGGCAACCATGAAAAGTAAGAGGCAGAGGAATATTGAGTCCACAGGCTTTTTAGCCAGTCATTTTTACATAATTACATGAAAATATTCTCAGAGCAAGCAATTCCGCACATACACACAAATCCAGTGACAGGAAACTGTTCATAAGGGTAGCCTATCCAGAGAGCAGGTTTTTTAATAGTTATATTTTTTGGAATCTAAGAGCCATTTGTAGAGAAGATCTCATAAGAATGCACAAGAATGTCTTGAATGAGAAGAGTGCTGCATTTGTCCAAATTCTTATTTCTGTCTAGGTTTTGTTGTTTTTGGTTTCTCATTGCCATTCCATGCTTCTGTACATAGGTTAAAGTGCAGAACCACCTTAAGCCATTATTGATGATGTAATGTACCCTTTTTACTGTCTGCTGAAATCGCAGCTGACAAAAGTTTGTCTTTCTGCTGTTTTCTTTGGAGACCTTCCTGCCAAACAACATAAAGATTCGTACTGCAGAAATACTGCCTTTGCAGGCAGTGACAGCTCCTGCTGGTCAACCCCAAAGCTGCTTCATTTTCAAGATGGGAAAGAGTTAACGTGCATGCAATGACATCTGGTTCCTGGTAAAAGCCAACTGGAGACAGAAGCTATCTTCAACATGCAGAATCTCCCTGTTGGCCTTTTTTTTTTTTTTTTTTTCTTTCTGGTTATATGTCTTGTAGTCACAGTTACACTATAGATGTCTGCTGGGAACAATAAAAGCACATGATCCTTGCAGGTGAAACAAAAAGAATTTTCTTAGTGGTTGATCTAGATTGATGTTAAGGTTGGGTCAGAATGAAAGATGATACATATTTTTGCCTTGATTCAAAGCAAAATACTGAGATAATAATATGCAGTTAAAGTTCAGGGGAAATGATGGCTACAGCAATGGTAGTGCAGAAGCGTGCCCAGCATACTTGCTTGCAAATGAAACTTGGTCAGATGTAGAAGGCAGATGGATGTTCTAATCTTGAGATAAAGACTCCTGATGAGGAAGCTTGACATTTTTCTTTCCTTCTCAAAACTTATTTACTGTACTTATTTTTTGGAGAACATAAATTAGTTAAGTCTGAACGCTGGTGGTAGAGAAGGTAAAAAGTTGCAGGGAAAGGTAGATGCAGTGAGGCAAGCTACAGCTTCACTGCATGGTGGATCACGAGTACTTAAAGTTCCCATTTCCTCATGTAATTATTGCTATAAAAGGGGGGAAAAAAGCAAATAAAAATCACAAATGCACTGTGTCTTTATTCTAATCCTGGCAGATAGTTAAGCATTTTAGCTTTTCTAGAGTAACTCACAGGTATCTTGTGAGATTGTAACTTCCTGGACAAGAGGTATCTTTGCACTTCTTTGACCACTCTTCCTTTATTCTGTTACAGTCAAACTGTGGCTGTACAGTCTCTAAAAAGTTAAAAACAAACAAAAAAACAAAAAGAAAACAAAAAATCGTTAGGTTTTTCTCATGTACACTCATATCTGACATGAACAATATGTTTTACAGTAACATGTTGTACAGTTTGCAATTTAGATAGCATGTACTGATGTGCTGTGTAGTTAAATGTTATTGTGTATTCTCAATTTGAGATAGATTGACTCAACTCAAGCTTTACAGGGCTTGAAAAGATTGTACAGTGCAAGTCATTACTGCCTAAATGTTGCAGAGTGTTATGGTGAGCAAAGACAAGTGTCAAATCCTTTTATCTAAGGACAGAATAATTCCCCATTTTAATCCTAAAACAAATGCAATTTGTGAAAAGTCAGACATAAAAGACTTGCATTTTGATAGACTCTATAAGCAGATATTGGAGTAAATGCAATCTTCTGAGAGACATATCATGCCTGTGGGTTAGAACAAACTCTGCTAGTAATTACTGGGGGAAGGCTCTGACAAATAAATGGTAGGTGCCATGTCTGAGCTTTGTCTTTGCCCTTTGTGGATGTGATTAGATGTGATTAGACTATCAGCATTATTTCAATAGTACTTTTTTGTTCTGATTAATACTACATCACTTCCATCCCCAATCCAATTGTGATCAAATAAACGTAGCTTGAGTTTCAAAAAATAAACACCGTTCTTGCATTTTCATTTCTCTTTCCTAGCATTAAATGCACTTCAGACATTTTTCTTTAATTAGCAGCGTTTGAATTTGAGTGGCTGTACTTGTAAGAGTTTTAACAGATAGATGCTTATTTTGACATCTAGGAACATCTTCAATGAGTACCACAGTATTAAGGTTGAACTTGCATATGCTACTGGCTTTAACTTTGGAATTGCAAACAGTTTTCTAGTAAAGATTGAAAGCTTGCACGTTAACAGCTTGTTTCAGATATCTCAAAGGTATTGCATAGCCTTTCTTTTCATAAGAAATATAGTGGCAGATGCTATTGCTAGTAGTGCTAAAAAGCATCAGTTTCTGTCTCTCTGTGGACTAAATTCAAGTTCTATTAAAATCAGTGGAAAGGTTTTGCCTGCCTGCCATGAAAGCAGAGCAGACCTTACGTCTTTGAACTACGTGAGCTGAAAATGCCTTTGGTGCACAAAACTTCTTAGTCTACAGTTCTGAAGACTGGTGCTGACAACAACTGGGGTTGTTTTCATTTTCCCATAAAGTAACTCAGGAATGTGCACTTGCTAATTCAAAAAACATTTAGGTGTTTTAGAAGTTTATTTTCTTGTAAGCTGCAAGAGACACAGCAATAGTTTGTAATTTAGAAGTGCACAACTACTGCACACAAGATCTCTTGTGGCATTAAGGCTAATGATATAAGTGGGCCTAATTCAAGAACTGTTTCTGTATTCCACTTCTTATTTTTCATGTGAGAGGTTCTGCGATTTCATGCCTTTCATCATGCATGTGTTGATAATGTCTGATGTTTTTTTTGCTTGCCTAGAAATTACTGAAGGAAATTCTTCTAATATCAGCTGCCTGTCCATATCAAGGGCCAGCTTTGATTTTTTTTTTTTTTTTTTTTTTTTTTAAAGCTAATAATGCTGTGCAAGCCCAGAACATGGGATGTCAGGGAACAGTTTGAGGTGGGATTGTAACCAAGTGCATGGCCACTAAGGATCTGTAAAATTCATTCACTGTAGATTTATAGACATCTGAATTTCATTAGTTCATGGCTTGGTTCCTATGTCCCATTTACCTTGCTGTGCTGTAGGTCCGTGAAATTCTGTCATGGTTAGGTAAGTGATCTGGAGTATCTGTGATGCTTGAAAACTGGGGAAGATGGCATTTCCTTTGGCATTTACATGTTGCTCTGTATTGTACCTTGTGACTCTGAGGCTTGCTGAGTGGATCGTTTCAGGGGGGAAAAAAAAAAAAATTTTTCTTTCTCTCTTCCACTTGCTGATATTGAATCCATCACTCTACTATAACAGTAAAACATCCCAACGGTGGTTTTAGCTTACACTCGCTATTCAATGAGCTGAAGAAATGCTGCTTTGACTTCTGCTATCAAGCTGCCATAGATGGCTGTCAGCAGTGTCCAGACATTATAAAAATGCCGTCCTGGTAAGCATGCAGATTGCATTCAAGACCCTCCCCAGAAAAGGCCTCCTTTACGCTCCTTATTCAAACAGGAGGTTGCTGTGCTGTGGGGGATTGCATGGTAGGAGAGCAGGGCTGCTTTCCTTCTGTCAGAACAGTGTTCTGCCTTTTGAGGGCTTTTCTCCTTGGCTGCTCCTTTCACCAACTGTGAAATGAAGAGCAACCAGTATGGATGAGTTACTGCCAGCTCTTTTTTTAGATGGATTGAGTGAATAGTTTTGTGAACCAATTGAAGCTCAGCCTCAGTCACCTTAGTCCTCCTCCTGTCTGTTGGGGCTGATGGTTGACAGCTATGTGAGAGAAATAGCCAGGTATTTTGATATACAAAAATTGGGAAATGATTCTATCATCATCAAATGATTCTATCTTTTCTTCATGCAGCAACTTCCCTTTTACACTGTAAAGAAATGCAATGGAAGACTTTCTGATCTATTTATAAAAATAGACTTCATTTATTTAGCTTTATTGCTAGGAAAGTGAAGATATGCATATATCCACATAAATATATATTCAGAAGCAAGTAGTCCGTGAATACCAAAGGCAGTTTTTTTAAACAGTTCTAGAATTGCAAGCCATATTAATGCTTCTTAATATGTGTACATGTAGTTCACTTTTCTGCTGACTTTTTTTCTTCAGAGGAAATAAACACACTTTACCAGTTTGCCCATAGCATTCACTCCCTGGCTTTAATTTCATGATGTTGGAGAAGGAAGGCACGTAAGGATTTGCTTGATAAACAGAAATGTTTCTCTCTTTATCTAGCTTATTATGAGGCAGTCATCAAAAGTAAGTTAGGAATGAAAAGAAATAAAATCAATGACAATCAAGCAAATGTTCTAATACATGCTTAGCATTTTACTAAATGTCATTGGTGTTAGCTTTTAGCAAAATGTAATTTTGTTCTGGACTTAAAATACCAAAAATTGGTGCATTAATGTTGTTGTTATACTAATTCAGATTTGCTTCTCTGTAGAACAGGCACTAACCCAATGGAGGTGTATGGGTAGCCATTTACAGTTGAAATATGAGTTCTCCCATGGACTTTGAGACATGGCAAACATGAATTTTATATACTTTGATGCAAATGATTTATAACCACAGCTCTGTAACTGTAGACTAGGGATTAAAGATCTGTCCCCAAACTCATGCAATGGGACACTATTCTTTACTGGTTTTTGGGTGATCTGACGCAATCCGTTTTCTCTGGTTTCTGTTTAAGGGTTTTTTTTTTTTGTTTTTTTTTGTTTTTTTTAAAACATCAAGATGTTATAATGCTGGCTTTCTTTTAAAACTGTTAGAGCAAAATAGGTAAAGCCCAGAAAGCGAGCTGCAAATCGTAAGTGGTCTCATTGATAAAGATTGTTATTGATAAGTCTTTCTGACAATCTGTACGTGTAGTTGATACTGTCTGTAAATGCTCTAAATGCCTGTATAGGTACTTTATGAGGCAATAAAATAAGTAAAGATGCAACAGAGGAAACCCTCTCCAAACAACTGAGAGGTATAACAAGCAATTTTAATAAGTTTAAATCAAGATGATTTGTTTAGAACTGATACACTTATGCCAAGTTGATTTGGCAACAACAAGAGAAAGTGCTGTGTTGTTAGTACTCAGTTTGCTCGTTAACTACACAGGTCTGTCTTTCTGGATTGGTGGAGGTAAGGAACTTCTTTAGAACTTATTTTTTGAAGAGGAAAGAGCTGACTCATAGTATTGTTTTGTAGAAAATTCACATAAGATGGGTGTTATAAATGGGTAGTATATAGTTGTAGCACTTCAGGGTTTAGGGCAAGAACATATTAAGTGCTATAGAAGAAGGCAAACTCTGTTATCAGATATTAGCTGTCTAGTCTCTTAATAGCCTTGGGGTTTGAGAGCCAGAATTTACAGTTTTCGTGATCGTGGCAAAAATAACCTAATAATTGAATGGCAAATAAAATACTTAGTCTGGAAAATCAGTAGTTGCAGAATGAAAACCTTTGCAGAGCTCAGAGGAAGATGGAAGAAAATTAAAGATGTTGGAACTTATTATAGATTGTGCCTTAAATGATTTATGAATTCTGTTTATGAATCTAGAACAGTATTTACTTTGAGACACAGAGAAATCAAACAAAACACAATAGTATGTTTTCCTTAGCAGTTGAAGACAAAATGAAAAGAAAAGGAATAATATCCCGCATTTTCATTTCTGATAAAGTTTCTCATTCTAAGAATCTTTTGTGCTGGCACTTTTTAATAATGGAACCACTTCTTTGCTTCTAGAATAAAATGTGAAGCTTAAGCAGTAGGAATCTGTCTGCAAATTTAGTTTTACCTTTCAGTGCAGTTACTTTTTAATAAGACTATAGCAGCTGATTAATCGTGGCTTCTGCATCTAGAATTTATGTAGTATGTAATTGCAAACAGACTGCCCATCAAACTGAACTCATAAGAAAGTCTTTCTATTTACAGTAATAGAAGATAGCATTTATGGATTCCTCCCAGCTCCAACGTTGTGCCACAGAGCTGAGACTTGGTTGTAGTGAGAATTTGCAACATCCATTAAAACTAATGAATTAGTATTGCATATCTTGTAATCACCATTAAGTAAACATCAGTAATACAGAATATCTATACAGCCTACTATTGAAAGTTTTGTTATTAATTATCTTAATGAAGGAGTTCGTATTTACCAATATAGTTTGTAACTTGAAATGTCTGTCAAGTTGAGAATTCAACTTCATACCCATCTATAGTGAAATCCTGATATATGAAATTTCTGAATTACATTCTCTTTAGTAGTCTAATGTGTTCTCTGTAGTAGTCATGTATTTGTAGCATGCTTGACAAGAAGGAGCTGTCATCTTATCAGCAAATACTGCATTTAGATTCAGTTTTCAGATAAGCTGAAGTATAAATATATTTGCTTACATGAAAATGTTACACCAAACATATAGTTATGATGGTTTTACACTGCCAAAATATATTAGAATATGCAAGAAAATAATTCACAGTACATGTCTTTTGTTAAATCTCATGCTTTGTGGGATTTTCCTGTGCCACATGAATTGTAAACCATATTCTATTTCATTTTGGCTTTTTTGATAACTGCTTGAGGTTGTATTAATGTTGCAAGCAGATATATCTTGGTGATGTCCTCTCCTAGTAAAGGAGGTATGATCCACAACAAGGAGGGGTCATATTGCGCAAGAGGCTCTTCTCTAGTCAAGTCGACTAGCAGAAAGAGTTTAGCACATTGCAGCATTAAGTTGCAAGGTGTCTTTTAATCAGTTTTTGCATTTTTATTATATCCAGTTTAATGTTGAGCTCTCTAAGAGCAAAAGCTATTTGACATAAGATGGTTCACTTGGGCTTGACAAAAGAAAACAAATATGCAAACAGCAATCTATAATGATAATTTGACTCATGGCATATGCTTTTTGGTTCAGTGAGTTTCCTGTATTGATTTTTGAGCTTGAGCATTAATGAATTCCATTTTCAAGCAACATGCACCCTTTGGGATGTGCGAGCTTTCTGAGTATTATTGAATTAAGGCTGTGGGATGCTCACATGATGTATTTTTTTTTTTTCTTGGCTGCTGATGGGGGATCCAGCTGAGTTTTTGTTCTGCTACACTGTTTCTGCTTCATGGTTGCTGTCTCTTCTGATTTTTCTTTTGGAACGTAAGCTAACAGCTTGATAATTTTAATTAAAACATTTGATAAATATTCATACTAATTTGTCTATGATTTGCAACATTTTTTTTCACTTGAGATCAGCCTGTGCACTGGGTATTCTCACATGTAGGTTGAACTAGCAGTTCTATTTTTCAGTGTACTTGCAACCATAGTTCCCTGGGTTTTATTTTAATAATCTATGCAATATTCTTTACAGCTTTCAGTTCTTTTGCATAATTCAGTCAGTTCTCTTGAGTTAGCTCTCACATGTATCAACGGAACTCAGACGTGTGGGCTCCCTGACCAGTAGGAACTACTTCCTCTGAAGAATACTTCATAAATCTCATAGAATGACTAAGGTTGGAAGGGACCTTGAGACTTATCCAATTGCAGCTCCCTTGCCAAGGGTAGATACCTCCCCCCAGCTCAGACTGTCCAGGGCTCCATGCAGCTTAACTTTGGACACCTCCAGAGATAAGGGCATCCACAGCTTCGCCGGGCAGTCTATGCCACGGCCTCACCAGCTTCTGAGTAAATAACTTCCTCCTAATATCTAGCAAAAATAATCTTCTCTTCTAACTTAAAACCATTTCCCCTTTTCTACCCCTGTTTAAAACAAACAAACAAACAAAGTCTCCTTCCTGCTTGTAAGCTCCCTTCAAGTACTAAGTACTAGAAGGCTGCAATGAGGTCTCCCTGGAGCCTTCTCTTTTCCACACTGAATGAACCCAACTCCCTCGACTCTTCTTCATAGCATCCCTTGACTAGTTTCTTCTGTCCACCAGTCTTTGATTAATATGCTGTACAAAAATTCAGTATTCTTGTGGTAGCTGCTTTTACGCTTTGTGATCAGCAGAGATTGTGGAAATGTGATTCTGATGTACAGATTATAGAAGAGAAATGAAAAACTGAATTCCAATTTGTCCTTAACAGACAAATTTACTGGCAGAAACCAATATTTGAATAATATTGCCAGAAACATGACCTATAGACCTATATTTACACTAATACTGTCCTTATATGAGTTTAGCTAAGCTCCACAATTATAGAACGCATACAACATCATTCTGTGGTATGAATGTCTGTTCTTAAATTGCTTATAGAAACTGATGTACAAGTCAGCTACTTGCTGAGATGTGAAAAACAGAAAAGCTGACCATTTTTCAAAGGAGATTTGCAGCTACAAAAGAAGTGCTTCTTCTGCACAGGGTCATGACTGAGTACTTGCTAATTTTTTTTTGAGAATTATGTAGCAGTGGATGACAAATTAATAGGCGAAAATTAGTGTGGCACTGAAAGAAATCACTTTGTGGAGAGAGAAGACATTGCTTCTGAATTCCAGAGTTAGCTACTTTGAGAAGAATGGCATGGAGATTTCACTGTTTTGTGTCCTTAGATTTGGAGTTGTCAGTGGAAATATAGGACTGCTAAACATATAACATGATTTGTCACCTAATTGGAAACTAGCTACATAGCTGAGAACAGAATAATTGAATTAATTCTCTGAGCTGACACAGAGTCTTGCCCTAACTTTTGCCTCTTAGTATTCCAAATTGCTGCTTCCTCACTTGCAGCAGTACCTGCTCTAGGACCTGTGTATGAATACTTGAAGTTGAAGAGGTTGGCAACTTCTTTCTTGCAGCTTCAGTGTCCCAGTGTGTGATGCTTTTTGAGGACTGAAAGAAGTGGTTGCAAGAGTTAGTATTATCTGCAATATAAAAAGGATGTTAAGATACTTAAATGCAACGAGAAGGCAGTAAAACTGGTAACAGGGCTAGAAGGAGTGTGCTGTGAGGACAGACTGGGGCACTTGGGCTGCCTGCTCTGGAAATAGAAGAGGGCAGAAGGTGACCTCGCTCCTCTCAATGAAACCCTGAGGAGGGGAAGCAGAAGGAGGTGCTAGACTCTGCTCCTGAAAATCCATGGCAGGATGGGAATAATGCAAAGCTTCACTGGGGATGTTCAGACTAGACATTAGGAAATAGTGTTTGACCACTCTCACGGTAGAAAACTGAAACGGGCTTCCTAGTAAGGTGGTTGATGCCCAGAATCTGTTAGTGTTCAAAAGGAAGCTGTCATCTTATCAATAACATTTTAATTTCTTGTTAGCCATGAAGTGCTTAGGCAGTTAGACTTGATCTTTGTAGGTCACTCCCAGATGAATGATTCTAGCTTTGTCTAGTCTTTTTCAGCTGGTGCAGCAATTCATCAGAGCATGGTCAGCCACTAGTGTGGGCTAATCTGAGTTCACTGTGACTTCTGCTTACTATATTCATTGTAAAATAAGCCATTTCATCTGCTCAGCTTCAATGCAGCTTGGAGAGAGAGGCTCCAAGTTTCCCCATCCTTTAAGCCTACGTACTTGTCCACAGCCTGCAGTGGAAACCTGGGGCCTGACTAGCAAAGAATTTAAAACTGAGCTCCTCCAGAAGTCCTCTCAAACTTCTGCTACTCTTGTGCCAGGTACAAACAACATTTTCATCCAGGTCTGCTGGGTGTATGTTTAAGCACGTACCCTGCCTTCTTGAGTTCTGTTTTTATTCACAAGCCATGTACTAGGAAAAGTCTGTTTGCCAGAAGATAATTCCTATGAAAGATTTGTTTTACTCTTTCCGGATTAAATGGTCTCAAAATACCAAGATGGCCTCCTTCCACAAGTGATCAAGATTCTAAACACTCTTGTTGTTTTAAATGCATTTAATGATCAAACAAACCTACAGGTAAGTGAATCTTTAAAAGTAAAATAACTTGCTAAGGCAGAAGCAAGATTAGAGAAAACAGTCTCAGATCATCAGATTCCCATTTATTTATTTTTTTTAACCTTTTTCTGTTGTTTATAATGATTAATGACAAACAAATCATCCTCATTATCAGCTTCCTTGTCTCTCTTATGGCACTCAGAAATATATTCCAAAACTGTTCTCAAAGTAACAAATGCTTGTTTATTTTTATGAATGTAACTCTACCAGCTTTTCAGCTAGAAAACTGAACTCATCTATCATTTGTGAATTGTAAGGTATTGAATTATGAGCCAGAGCCTAATTTGTAGACACAAACATCTACAGTACGCAGCCAGCTGGGCCCAGGGATGCCAGTACAATTGGTGCCCACAAGTTGTAAGAGAGCTCATTTAACTGTCTGTCTTTGAAAACTGAGCTCCTACATTTCTAATTTAGTTTGGCACCTTTGGAAAAGACATCCTGGCTCTTTGTTACAACTGAAAAATAGATTTGCGTGCTTGGAATTCATTTAGATAGCATATGTTGCTTCAATTGTTATTAAGTCAAAAGCATTACAACACTTTGTCAATAATGCTGCATAATATTAGCAATTAATTGGAGGCATCTTTTGTTGTAAAAATAAATAAGTTCTTAACTACTGTCCCATATGTGTGCTTTTTAATGCAAGCCCTTATAGTGTTAAATTACAGCTGCTGAGGTAAAGGTGGAATTCAAATCAAATTAGTGAATAGAAATGTTCTCAAAGAGATAACGTTTGAATTTGCTGAGCCTATGTGGTAGTTTTTGGAAGGATTAGACATTCTGGTTTGTACTTTTTTTGTGGAGGGCATAATCTGCTGTACAAGTATGCACCTCTTAGAGGCAATTTATAATTAATATAATTGCTTAATGGGACATTTCCCTTGACCATAGCATGCCACGCTGCCCAAACATCTTACACTTCAGTGCATTTTTGAAAGGCCACTGGCATTTCTCAGACAGGAGAGTAAAAATGTTTCCAACAAACAGATCATCCTGCGTCACTAGAACAGGTCAGTAAGTTGATCATGAAATCCCAAATCTCATATCCTGCATATGTTTGGATTGCTAGTTGCCCAGTTCAAAATATCTGTTCAGAAGCTATTCCTTCACTGATATGAGCTCCAAGTGTTGCTTTTAATTTATGATAAATTGTGAACAATCCAGTGGCCTTTCTTAGAGTGCTGAGGGATCACTAAATAATACACATAATCTATTGTTATTATGTAAGCTGTGTTTTCTACTGATTCTGGGGTGACATCACTTTCAAATACAGAAGAAGCCAACTGAACTGGAGAGTGAGTGGTATCTCTTCATTAGGAATTGAGTTGAGTTGTTTTCATAAAATAATCACACTTCAGTTTCTCACCTTTTCCTTGTTTTGCAAAATTGTAATCAAATGACTCCAAGAGTTTTATAAAGCTTTTATTAACAAGTAAATTATTTACAACTTTAAGATTACACAGAACTATCTTCAGATCACATGGATTTCAGTGACTGTTTCTGTTCAAAACAAAAAAAAATTCAGAAGAAGGGAAAACATGCACAAGAATAAAAAATTACCCTGGAAATTTATATGCATATATATAGGTATATATTTTTAAATACATAGAGAGATTCGAAAAATAAGTATTTTTCATTATGGGAATTAGAGACAAATTTTATTTTTGACCACGTAAAAATTACAAAACAAAGCAATACGTATCTTTTCATTTAACTCAAAATACCTGGTGGGAGAGAATGGGAGTAACAGGAGGAGAGAGTTATTTCTGTTGAGAAAAGCATTTGCATTTCTATTTGAGCAGCAGGTGTGATTTGATTTGCTAATTCAACAAACTGAAAAATCAATTATTAATATATCTCTAACTTGTCTACCTAAATAGAAGGTATTCTTAGTAATTCCAAGCTGAATATGAAATGACTTGTTGTAGTACTAGGGGAAAAAGTCTTGATGGCATTCATTTGTTGGTTAGGTTTAAGATTAAGAATACAGGCACAAACCTAGCCAATTTTTTGAAATTCTGCTTCTGTCTTTGAGATGGGGAGAAGCAAAGAAATTTGTATTGCTATGGTATTGTTTCTCATACATATATCAGGAAATGATTATATCAGAGGCTGAGATGATATCCATTCTTCTCAGAAGTTACTATGTATTATTTACAACTTTTCCTTCAAGTCTTCTTTTTACAGTATAGAATGTGTTAAATCAAAAACTAAAGAACAGAGTTTAATTCAGTGTCATTTTTGGAAGTAATTAGTTAATTTTGTTCTTAACTTTGTGGTTAAATAAAACTTAAAGGCTGTGTAAGGCACAATTTTTGAATCTTGAAGCAATGACATGTGCAAGGCAAAACCAAGATTGACATTGATATTTATTTTTAGGAAACTTGCTACTGAGAGCATCAATGCAACTGAGGTCAGTATTGCATTTTTCTGCTGCTTCAAGTTGCCAAAAAATGAATGTCTTTGTACTCTGCTCATCTTTTACTGGTTTTTTTTAGAAGCAAGCATCAAAATAACAAAGTGTATCAATGCTGTGTGCTAGGTTCTGTTAGACATACAGTATGTCAAATGAATGGGACCACTACTGTTTTCTCTTGTTTC
Organism: Lagopus muta; assembly: GCF_023343835.1. Classification (NCBI taxonomy): domain Eukaryota; kingdom Metazoa; phylum Chordata; class Aves; order Galliformes; family Phasianidae; genus Lagopus; species Lagopus muta. The sequence continues at coordinate 98,374,991 of NC_064434.1, forward strand.
AGTGGAGTTTTCCTAATGGATTTTCAAGTGGACAAGTATCAATAGGAATATATTATAAAAATAAATGTTTAATATAATCCCATGTACAGTGTACAGTCCCATGAATGGTAACAACCGTTGTTATGATATCAGCTAACCCCTTCACCTTGACAAATTAGAATAAGGAATAGTAGTAATCATTATTTGAACAGCTTTCAGTGATTAAGCTATTCAATACATTACACTGGGTTAAGCTGTAAGAAAATGCTGATTTGTGCTTTGTAAAGGCATTCAGTGGAACAATAAGCTGGAAAAATACTCTTTTAGTGAACATATTCAACACTAATAGATTTAGTATGTATTTTTATTATTTTTTGATGTATTTAATTGAAAGTGGAACTACTACAGTAAAATAAAATTAATTGCAGAAACTGCATATATAAAAGAAATATTTTACAGGTGATGATGGTTTGTGTAGCTCAGTGGGTGAGAAGAGCTTGTCATAGAGAGTGTTTTCAGTATTTGATCTGTGGTTTTGCTCATCTTTGAGGATGAAAGTGGGTCATATTGCATGTGCCTGACCCTTGAGGGAGGTGAGTGTAGGCTGTGCTTTATTGCAGTTGTTGGCAGAGCAGTTTTGAAGAGTATCTCAAATCCTAAAAATACATTTGTTTGTTCTGTTGTCCAGTGGTAAAACTTCCGTACATAAATGATGCCTGAGAGTAAATTGCCACTGAATATAGCTAATTAAACTAATGCTAATGGTAGCCCTGTGTTTTTTTCTTCTGAAGCATCTGCTGTACTCATGAGCATGAAAGAGGAATACTGAAATACAAATGTTGTTTTACTAAACCTCTGTGTTCGCTAATTACAGAAAGGACGTAAGGATTGAAATGGAAGGTGGAAAAAAGAACATACAGTAACGATTGAGCTTTCCTTAGGGTTCTATTTCTATTACTGCGTATTTGGGAAATGAATAGAATTATTTTCAAAGTACTTTATACTTGTTCAAAAGCAAAACATATAAAAGAAAATTATGCTTGGGGGTTCTGGAAATTGAAAATATCTATTAATATCCATTAATTCTCTTTCAATCATTAAAAAAAAAAGTATGATACTTAACAGAACTGAAGGACCTTTGATATAACAGTCTGCTGCTTTGATCAATCCTGTTATTGTTGTTGCTTGAAAAAACTCCTCCTACTGAAAAAGTTACCCTAAATCATGAAAAAGTGTTTGTTTCAGGATTACCATGGTATCCTTTACCTGGATCCATGCATCTAATCAAGCCTGCTATCATTCCTTCATCTTTTGTCATGCTTACCAAAATAAGGATAGCTACTGCTCTAGCTGTCTTATTTATATATCTTTCCCTTCTCCTCATCCTCACATTTAATTAAAAGCTTGCTGTTGTGTGGTAGGGCAGACAGATGTCAATTTTCATTAAAAATGAACTATAAAGAAGGCAGCCTTCAAAAATACAGCCATCTTAAAAAAAATAATAAAAAAAAAATCCTCAAAGAGGATTATGGACAGTAACAATAGCTATCATGCAGTGCTTGAGTGCTTGGGATTTAAAGCTTCACAGTGAACTCATGTTTCTGCTTATATGGATGATACAGAGAATGGATGCAGCAGTCCCAGTATCAAAATAGCTTTCTATGAATTGTAAGGGGTACCTTAGATCTGTGCCATTGATGGAGGGTGAAATACAAAATCCTGGGCAGCTCAAATGAGACTGTAGGCATGTAGATAATGTGGATATGTATTGTGTGTATATGTGTACATGTAGAAGTAGACATAAACCTGGAGTAAAATCTGTTGTGGTATCTGTATACATAATCTTGCTGTCCATTGAAAGATGGGTCTTTGAGAGTATGAACCATGCACTTATTTTTTTATGGAGTCACTTTATTGCTCTTGGGATGGGGCTCAATCATCTTTAGTTTCCCACTATATGTTTGTAGGGTGGAACTGAATGATTTTTTGTTTGCTGTTGTGATGTATTCACAATAATATAGCTTAACGTCTTTCAGCATTGTTACATTTTTATAGCTTTTAAAAATGTACACAATGATCTTGCTGTGATTTTGTTCTTTGTGTGTTTGGGTTAATTTGCTTAAAACCAAAAGGCCAACATCTGCAGCAGTGCAGAAAGTAATTCTGAAACTTCAGTATATATTCCTTTGTGCACACTGACTTCTCCATTTTTACATTGGAAGCAAGAAGAAACAAGATTGTGTATCAGCCAAAAATGTTAGTTTTCTCATATTTCTCAGTTCATTGCAGTAAGCATATAGTAAAAATCTGACATGATCAGCACTTATTTTTGTTTTCAAACTAAGGAACTAGGATAAAATGGCATAAATAGTCAGAAATGAGACTCAGTGTCTTTTTACTTATTAACAGTATAAGGGCTAGCAGAGGTGTTTACTGTACTTTATTGCTTATGCTGTTGTCATTAATTGCTGTTGTCAGTAATTGTATTGAAATGATGTATTGTTCTAACTCTTGCCATGGTCTGAAATAGGCTTATTTTCTTTTGCTTGTTTCTGATCTTTCGTGTAATATAGTGAAATCAGTTTAACCCTTGACATTTTAACCAGCAGATTGGAGAGCAGCCCTAGTGAGTTTATCCAGAAGAGCTTGATTGCTCTGTTGGAAAGTACATATGCAGATGTCAGTGACTGAAGTGAATTAGCCATCTTGAAAGGCGCTTGAATTTATACTGAAGTTTTCAAGTTCTGTTCTTTGAATAGGTCCCACGGTAACTGAATTCTCATATTTTGCACCAAAAAATGTCATACCTTATGCGCAGAACTGAGAAAATCCCCTGAATGTTAAAAAAAAATGTTGAGATGGCTTTTGAGAAAAGAATATCTGACACCACCTGTAGCAATCTTCTCATTCTCCGTGTTCTGATATTTCCATATCGAAATTGATTTCTATTACTGACCTAGGGATGACACACAAGATGACAATGTGCTGAGCATTCAATGTCATTTCAGCTCCTGGATATTTGTTGAAATTTTCAGCCCTTCATTCCTGTTGCCTGACAGAGCTGTCTTCCCATACTCAAATCTTTCTATGTACTGGTTAGCTTCCTGCAAGCATTGTGCTAAATGAAAAGAGGATCCCAGAGGAAGGACGCAGCACCAAAGCATCAGACAAGGTTACAATACATGTTAGTTCAGTCCATCCCTGAGAAAGACCTTCATCTTTCAAATACTGACTCTTGAGATTCCACTGGACATTCACTACATGCTTTGTTGTCACTTCTGAAGGAAAGGCAGGAATACCAAGTTTCCTGAAATTTTATTGAGGGAAATTGCTGCCATGTCTTAGTAGAAGATAGTAGAAGATTAGAAATGCAAGTGCTATTGATTCCTTCCCCCTCTCTCCCCCTCCCTCCCCCCTCGCCCTCCCAGCGCGCACACACACAGTAAGAAAGAGACAAACTGAGATTGAAGAACAGGATGTTACAAAAGTGGAGGTGAAGTAACGGGAGTTCCTTTAGAAAGTATGGTCTTGAAGAACAGTAATAATAACTGGTCTTTAACGTCTTAAAGAAAGGAGTCATTTGAACTGAAGTCCTATTTTGCTGAATCCTATTCAGTAAATAAGTTTGAGATGAAAGAATTTCAGTATATCTATTTTAGTTGAATAGCTATGGGAGATGTCTGTCTTCTTTCACAGTGCAGTAATTGGCTCAAATGCTGCTTCCAGTTAAGCAGCTCCTATTGACTTAATGAGAATCTATACTGTGCTCATAAGTTTAGAGTGGGAGGTCAAGGTCGGAGCAGGTACCTTCATGAAAGTACTGATGACAGATTTAAAATATTAAGATGATAGAAAAAAAAAAACATTGTCTGAACATGAGTTTCATTTTCTACAGTATATGTTTAATAAGACACCTGAAGTAAAATCCTTGAGTCTTACCATCAGAAACAAAACGCTGCAACTCCCTGTGAAGGTGGTGTGCTATATTTTCTCAGGATTTCTGTAGGTTGGTCTTTGTCACTGACATAGAGGGGTGTTTTGCTATGAATGTGACATTTCTGAAGAGATCTAGACTTTTTTAGTTCTAATAGTGATTGAGAAATTCTCCAGCAATAAACCTCTGTTCCATCTAACATGCTGTTTTGACAGAAATAGGGCCAATCCGGTGTTCTTGATACACTGTTGTGTAAAATCTTTGTTATGCCTCTAAATGCAGTTTTTAGAAAGGACTTTAAATTTATAGCTGTAACTGATGCTTGTTTATGTTTTTCTGTATGTGTCCTTCCTTCATATTTCAAAGACCATTTTATATCCATATGCGTATGTTAGTGAGCTTTCCATCTTTATGCATATTTTTAATTTCAGGGAATATACATAGATAAGCTTTGCAATTGTGCAGTATTTAGCCTACGAAGACAGTTCTGTTGTCAGGGAACTCTCACACCTCCTAAGGTTTGACTGGCAGGAACATGTTTTCCAATTGAGTTCTGCCAGTGGTATTTGTGTATGACAAATAGGACCTCGAAAGGGAAGAGATTCAGGCAAGACAGTGTGATATACCCTTCTGCAGAAACATAAATGATTTATTATATAATTCTGAATTATTAATGTTTCATCAGATGGACTTGAAAAGCTTCAGCACATTATTGTAAACACTGCATCAGTTCTGACTGACTCCAGGTAAGATTAAAGTAAAAAAGCAAGGTAGAAAACAGAGCTGACTATAGTGACTAAAAATCTCTGAGGGTCACAAAAGGAAAGAGCTTTGATCAGTGTCATCAGTAGTGTGTTGTTTTTTTTTTTTTTTTTTTTTTTAAAAAAAAGCATTTAAATGTTCTCACTAGAAAAGAAGTTAGCAGTTATAATACCAGATAGGAAAAAAAATAAATAAATAAAAAAAAAATGCTGCATGGTGAGGTTGGTGGCTGTAAATTAAGAACAGGTTTGCAGCCCTTAGCTTGACTGATTTGTCTGAATCACTGCAGTGATGAAATGATGGGTCACTGTCCTTTCTGAAGGGAATGGAAGAACCAATATGCAGGTAGGATCCGCTTAATAGAGAAGTCTTATTCCTGTTTTGGGTTTAGGTTAGAGATACAAAGAGATAGCTTCTTTTCCTGGCCCTCAGTCTATTTTTCATTTTTGTTTTTTTTTGGGTAGGCAGTGATGAAATTCCAGCAGGAAGTCTAAGAGCACTCAAGAGGAACTTTAGGGCCTTGGGACAACTGGTTAAGGGATTAGGAGCACAAGCAATGTTTTCTTCTATCCTTTCTTTTGCGAGGAATGGTGAGGGCAGAGACAGGAAGAGCCAGCTGGGTGGATGGAGTTAAATCCAGCAGGAGGGCTGTTCCCTAAGGCTCAGTATTGGGGCCAGTTGTCTTTAAAATGATCATTTTATCAATTAAATCTTATAGCTTTTGTTTTCTCTTTCTATATCTCTATGGTCAACTGAGATACTGAATATGGATTTGCAGTGCCAGATAAATAATGCAAACTCTGATGGATCTTTCTGACAAAGTATATTTTTATGCTTTAAAATACATTGTTCTTTATCTTTTAGCTTTCAGGAGCAGATCATGATGCGAAGGTTCCTTGTATGAGCTACAGAATAGGGAAGGGTCTTAAAAGATTTGGTATTTGGGGAAGCACTGTGGCATGAGTCATTAGCTCATATACCCTTGGGAATTTTTCTGTTTTCGTGGAGACACCTGGGCTTAGATGCTTTTATGTGTAAGAGCCTTGGGTGAAAAACAGGTATATTTAAGAATTAAAAAGAAATTAGAAAATATAATGATAGAAAATGACAGATGTTTATCAACAAAGAGCATATAATTCTTTAAGCCAGTTTGTAGAAAAGTTTGAAGAAAACATATATCCTTGCTCAGTTATTTTCCTCTGGCTGGTGGAGGGGGTGTATGCTTTCTGTATTGACCTGTTAGGGAGCAAAGGAGGTATAGCTAAGAAACTAAATGAAAAATTGTGTATCTCCCTCTCTTCTGATAAAACAGATCTTTTTCATAGCTTGGAATAAATATTTGGAAGTGTCTGTCATAGCCTAATGTAATAGTCAAATGTTTGCCTGAGATAGCTGACAGTCAAACAGCCTGAAATTACGGAAGTAGAGCATCTTAAAGCAGAGGGATCCAGTGTTGATGATCCATAGGTACTTCTTACTGAAATATCTTGTTATGGGAAATGTCAGGATCCTTACCCACAAACTAATTATGGAGCAATAGATGTCAAAGATAATTTGCATGTGCACGCAAATGTATTGTCCTTCAGCTGAACATTTAAACATTTTACTTAATAAAACACATTTTTGAATCACCAGCAGAATTAGTGCTGTGTCAGTAAATGCTCATATGTTATGAACTCTCTTTGTAGAGGGGAAAAAAAGAAGAATCTATAAGGTGTTTCCCACTGTGGAAGGATTGTTATGCATGGGTATGTTAGCCTAGGCTATGGTATTGGATTCATAGTTTTTGTTTTTATCTTGATTCACTATCTAAACTATTACACTTTAAAAGAAATAATCTAAATTCTGAATTTATTATCTAAATTTGTTTGTTTTTTTAAAGTTCAGTCACTGGACGTCAGCAATATCCATTTTCAATGTTGCTTTTGTCCTTCCTTTTGCATTTATGCCATTCATTGTTTTACATGAGATGGAGTTGGTACACGATATAACAAGGTTTTGTTTTTAAGTAAAGGAGTAAATAAAAACAGCAAAAATAGCATTATTCAAAATATCACTGAAGAAAATATTCTAAAGCCCAGTGAATCAGCTGTCCCACAAAAACAATTTCAGATGAATGGAAAATCTTTTTGTTGTGAGTTGATATTTCCATGTATTCAACTAACATGAATTGGTTTTCTCTCTACTTAGCTTCAGATCTATGTAGTTTTAAAATACAGGTAGATTTCAGACTGAGCTTGGTGTACAATAATATGTTGAAATGTTCCTTTCTAACATAGCTATGAAACATTTTGATGAACACTTTAAGCTTCTTAAAATTCCCTTCTGTTTTTTTCATTCAAACTATTTCACAAAATGAAAATAACTATGTGATCAACATAGTTTCTCTTCCATTTTCGGTTTTGGTGAAGCTTTTTGTCTGTAAAGTCCTTTTGCCCAGCTCTGCTCCCTAGTTATGAAAGTGATAAAATCAGTAAAATGGATCATAACAAGGGTTGCTTCAGATTCTAGTGCCATGTGTATCAGGTTTCTAAATACTCTTGCAATTTACTAAACAAGGTTATTTAATGTGTACAGGCCAAGAGAAATAAGAATACTTCAAATATAAAATCCAAACTATTTTCTTAAGTACTCAGATTTTGAAAATATTTTAGGTAACTCAGAAAATGTCAGGACAAACAATAATGCAAGTGTATGAAGCGGCATGCTTTTGCCTCATTTCACTCACTAATATGTTAGTTTTCTGCAGTTTCAGGGCTTTTTACTGATGTATCTGGAAAATGTATTTGTCCAGATGTCGAACCAGAGCTCAACAGCTAAAATGGTTTTAATTTTTGTATTTCATAAATGATGTGAGGCTTTTCTATTACCATTGATTGTTTTAATGGCTACTTAAATTTTAGCATGAATTGCAAGGATGAAGCAATCTATCCATGGTTTTTCACTGCTCTTTTCTTTTCTTGCATTCTAAATTTTCTTGCATTCTAAAGATGCACATGGATTGTACTGTGTTGATTAACACAGCACTACCTTTACATGGGTGGTTCCTGCCCTAGGCTTGATAAATATTATTATTTAATAATGTAACCTAATGTTGATGCAAGTTTATACACTGGTTCTGACATTCACTCCAGCTTCTTACAAAACTATTATTTTTACTATAATTTTGTCATTTAACTGCAGTTTATGCTTTCTGCATGTTTTTATGTATTATATCTGTTCTGAAAAACTCAAATAACTCAGAACAGTAAAGATATTTTTACACTTCTGAACATTGCTGTTTTTCAAAAACTTTTGTACTTTTTAAAATTGAGACTACATCAGCTGAAGTCAGAGGTAAAGAAGAACACTACATAATTTCATGCAGGCCCATTTCTTTTGGTACACAACATGTTTATTTTGCCATATATTGAGTTCAGTGTTAGGCCTACAGAGAATCCTGAGTATGAGCAGAAAGGTCATATTGAAAAAGGGTTATAAGAAAAAAAGAAAATAAAATTCAGCTGATTGCAATTACTGCCTTGACAAAAATCCCAGATGGGTATTTATGTAAAAGTTAGAATTCAGGGTCCTGCATGTGTTCTTCCATTGATGCATATGTAAACATTCATAGTGATATCCTAAAAGTAGAAATATTTGCAACCATCATTCATAACAGTAGAACACAGGGATCTGAATTATGTGAAGGAATTTATCTATTTGACTCTCAGTGTCAAGGTTAGATAACATCAGGACAAGGGGAAATATTTTGAGTGAGGGAAGATTTAGGTTGGATGTCAAGGGGAAATTCTTTACTGTGAGAGTGGTGAGGTGTGGAACAGGCTGCCCAGAGAGGTTGTGGATGCCCCCATCCCTGGAGGTGTTCAAGGCCAGATTGGATGTGGCTCTGGGCAGCCTGGTCTAGTATTAAATAGGGAGGTTGATGGCCCTGCATGTGGCAGGGGAGTTGGAGATTAATGATCCTTGAGGTCCTTTCCAACCTAAGCCATTCTATATTTTATGATCCAGCAGCATTTTATGTAAGCTCTTATTTGTGTACTTTCTTGCAAATTCTCAGTGATCTCCTTTTTCTACCCCTTTTGAAAATCAAGATTTCTAATAGAGTATTTTTGTAAAGGCAAGGGAACTCAGATGTTGAGCATTCATTTTGGCTGCACCTTCCTGCCAAAAAGCAGCAAGTGCTTGGTTTGACTCTTCCACCCACTCTGTCTTGAAAGTCCTGGGCATCTGTGTGAGATATATCCTCCCCCATGCCAGACAAACAAACGCCATCTGGACGGAAGACGCTAAGGCATTCTCTGAATAACGAGGTCATGCCTCAGGAGTGAAATGAGGCAAAAGCGTGCCGCTTCGTACACTTATTTACTGATTTCTAGACTCACAGAAACCAGCAAGAAGGAGAAAAACAGTGTAAGAAATACAGAAGCTAGCTACTGAAATTTGAGGACTTTTTTTTTATATAGCGGAACTATATGCTTTTCTTGTAGGTTTTTTGTTTCCACCATTTTCATGGTGAAATAATCTGATCTGTGCTAAGATCCATGTGATCAATGGATGGTAGAGGCTTTATTTGTGAATTAGAAGATGCAGCATTAATGTGAGCCTGTAGTGAGTGTGTAACAGTGGCATTCATATGTATTGTTATGTTAATGTCTACACGGTTTGATGGTGTTGTTAACAATCTGCATAACAGTATTTTCTGAGATGATCTAAATAATAATAATATGGAAATAGCATTGCAGCTAAGAAAGCAAGTGCTATCTTTAGGAGTAAGATAAAACATAAGTAATGTTATAATACCCAGATAAATAGTATGAGCAGATGAACAGAGTAATAATTTTTTTTTAAAGTTCTGTGCTATTTCCTCAGTATTCCTCTCTTGAGAGATATTAGAAGACGCCAGGCTGTCCCGTGATTCTTTAGTTCCTCCAGAGGCAATAGACCAAGCAGACAAGAGAAGTACTAGTCCATTCCAGAGCCCATCTGCTATTTCAGACTTAACTGCTTACCTATCCATCCTACCGATGCAGCAGAGAGACAGAAAACTAAGCAGTGAGAAGCAGGCTGCAAATCTTACCATGATTTTTATATAACACTGGAGATGTTAAGATTTCTTGCTGCCCTCCTCTCAGCTGTAAACCAGGGAACACCAACTTCTCTGTCATCTTTATGTGGTCATAAACCATTTCACACAATGACATCCCACAAAAAGATTAAAAGCAATTCAGTCAGTCTAACTGAAGAGGAACAAGTGAAATGGAAATGTTGTTTTTGAGTGATGGTGTGGAAGCTGCTAGATAGAGCCTGGTGATGAAAGATCTGTGGATGATCTCTGTGGCCGGAAGAAGATATTTTAATTTCATATTATTTTTTAATAATGTAACAGAGCAGGTGCCAGACCTAATTAGATGCACAATTAAAAGATAATATCATTCAAGAATGGAATAATAAAATTAAATAGTAGATTTTAATTACTTTAGGACCAACTTAGTATTTGATACTTGACAGAAATGTGCTTGTAATATTAATAACTGAGCTTTCCCTACAGAGCAGGTACCATCTACACCTGTAAGTACAGTCTGAACCACCTCAGATAGGATTTTTTTTTTTTTTTCATTTGAGAGGGAGGGTCTCCTCTGCTGCCAGGAAATTGACTCAAATACTGAGCTTAACCTGGTGGTTAGATTACTGCACTGGGTTATTGGAATAAAATGATACACAGTAATTGAATGTAACCATGAATAATTCTATATGTGTTCTGCTTGCTTTCCTACTCTCTCAAGCTACCCACAGGGTAGTTCTACAAGCAAAGCAGCATCAATTTAAAAGTAAAAACAAGATTAAACATTGCCTGGTGGAATAAACTGTATATCTGTGCTTGTTTGGTGCCTTCTCTGAAAAGAAGCAGTTGCTGCCCTTCTGTCTGGTGACGGAGGTGACAGTGTGCAGAGCAAGATGTGGGGTCTTGCATGGGAACAGCAGGTGTGCTGCCTGTAGAGCAGCCTTCCAGCTGACCTCTATGCCAGCTCCAAAGGGATGGCTGCTTATGGGGGTCAACCTCCCAGCATTGCATTTTTGGCCTCTCTTCTACCAGCCTCTGACTTCTCCTAATATATTTGGCTTGGATTATAACTTTGTCTCTGTGTGATGCACAGCTGTGGAGCAGCAAGCCCTCCTTGGAGAATGGGAGAATTAGAAGCAGTTTCTTGAGAGGTTTTCTTCCTGATCTATCCATGCACTTGGCAGACAAAAGGCCATTTTATCCAGCCTCATTATATATATATATCTTGCTGTCAGCTCTCTGGTACTGTATCGGTGTTTTCCTTGCTCTGCTTCCCCCCCTTCTTTACTTGCCCTGGCACAAGTCCCTTGATTTTTTCAGTTCTGTTTTGGTTCTTTTGTGGCTGCTGAGATCCATATGTTTTTATTTATAACCATAGACAAGGTGATTTTCTTGTCCTGAGTATTACAGTGACACAGGGACTAATCCTGTTTTTTATGAAAATTAGTGTAAGGATTTCTTTTTACATCTATGGGAAAAGGCTAACCCGCTCAATGATTATGTCTTGGAAAATTATATAATTTGGGTTTGGTGCCATAATGTCTCAGTAAATTCTTCCTGTTGTGCTGTCTAATCCAAACAACATGTGTTATATATGTGAATACACCTTAGGGTACAATCGTTACTGTCTGTAGTTCTTTGTGTAGCTGCTAACTGGCATAATTTTAAAAAATTCTCATTAGCTTGCTGCAGATAGAGGGCTTAATAGATCACTGGTGACAAATACGTTTTTAAAGTATGCTGTGTCAAATCCCTTGCTGTGAATTGTGTGTGAGAGAAATAGATATACTAGTTATTGCAGTATGTAATGCTGCTTTGCTTTAGTGTTTCTGGGATATTTTAAGACAGAAACACATTTTAGCGGCTCAGTGAACCAAACTACTGATGAGGTGTATGAGAAACGAACCTTGAAAACAGGAGTTTGGATCTAGCCCTCCCTTCCTCTTTAACTTGCTCCAGCCCTTCCCTGACAGTAATAATTCCCAAACCGATGAGTTCCATTTTCTCGCATCTATTAGACTTTCCCATTCCCTCAATTGTTTTTCTCAAGACAGTTACTCCCAGCAGAGTCACTTTGTTCCACCTCTCTCCCAGAAGCTCCTTCACTTCTGCTGGAAATATCTTCAGGCAGGTTTTCTCCATCTGCTTGCGCCTGTCTGTGAAAGATTGCTGCAAGAAATGGAGGTGCTGGAGAACAAGTCTAGGTTGGGCAGCAGGGTTATATGTAGCAGTCCCCAACAAGAGTGAACTAACCACAGATGAAGATTATTCACTTTGATCTCGCAAGAGAAACAAGTGTTTTTCTATAGCACAGGTGGAAGTTCTTGGAAGCTTCAGGAGGTACAGAGATACAATTTGTTTGCCTTCTTGGCTTTAATGCCGGATCCAAACTATCTGGCAGAATGAACTTTCACTGTTAGTGTAGAAATTTGACCAGGGAGGCAGCTATCAAATGAGAGGTGGGAAGGGGCTGATACTAGTAAGCCTGGGGTGCAAATGCCCCATACCAAGGAAACATGAAGGGGAAAACTTTTAGAATGTGACAAGAAATTTCTGAACCTGCCCTGCCCCTGTGACTGGTTTAGTGTTGCCCTTCAGCATGCATGGAGAGGGCAGTGTTGCTTGCTCTCCATCTCGATTCTAGTGCCTCTAATAGCGGTGTAGAGGGACAATCACATTCAAGGATGTGCTGCAGGGAAGTTGATGGTCACATATGTGCCAGAGCTTGGATAAACTATGACATCTTCCTTTCACCTGTGTGCAAACTGGGTTTTGTTCTGCTTCCTATTCAAAATACAGTGTGATGTCTTATATATACAAAGAACTGTTATTCTTCATTATCAAAAAGTTATGAAAACAGGGCTGTTTGGAAAGAAACTTTTCTGACCCTACTAATTCAGTGTTGATAGTGTTCTACGACTCGTGTTTTCTGTTCTTGTTCTGTGGAATGCTATTTGCAGCTTTAAAAATGCTTTTATCCTTCCTGTCCAAAAGCAATCAATCCGGTCACAGACCCTATTCCATATCTGGGACCAGAGATATTGGCAGCTTTCAGGGCTATAAGGACACTCAGAAGCTGTTAGTATTTTTTACTTTCTCTATAAACAATCTTCCGGGATTGTATCAGTGTAGTCCTTCTCTTTTCTTCTCTTAAAAAAAAAAAAAAAAAGTATTCTGTTTTAAAGTGAATCATACATTTTGAAAGCTGGAGTAGGACTGCTTGAGGGGGAAAAGTTTTTATCAGCATCTTGTTATATCAGATTTTTCTATTAAATAAGATATACAGGACATATTAAATGATAACAATTTTTAAGATTGATTCTTCTTTTATTTTTGGTTTATTTACTAGGATCACGTGTGTTGTGTAGTAGCCTTGAAATAACTGAATTGAGTCAAATTTGAGTGGAAGAAGCACTTTCAAATTTAGTTTGTTTGTCTGAGCTGGTGAGCACTTGCTGCTTTTTCAGCCCCAGGAAGAATGATATGCCATAAGCTTTAACGGACGTGTCAACTCAAGGTTAGATAAAAGCCTGTTTATCTTGTTGTATTTTTAAGATAAAATTAGTACCCACAGGATGGAAGAATTGAGCACGTTGTACAGTTTGAGTATAAAAGGCGAGGGAAGCACTGATCTGTCTTGATTTGGGGTGAATGAATTGGCATGGAGTGAATTTCCTTGCTGTGCAGCTACCATAGATTCTAAATCTTGGATCAAACGTTTGCAACCCTAATGATTGTGGTTAGCACTGAGCAATAGATTAGCTCTAATGTGCAAAGGTGTCTTTTGAGAGCACAGTAAGGTCAGATTACAATTTCCTTTCCTCGTGTGCAGAAACCCTCCTTGTTTCACAACCCAGCTTTGAGCCTTCAGCTCTCCCCTCCAGCTTGCCAAGTCTGGTATTGGGCAAAGACCTCCTCTTGTTGTAGGAGGTGTCATCAGTTGACACAGAGGTTTTTATGTCATCTCACTTGAGCGCATCCCTAAAGAGGGAAATACTAATGTCTTTTGTCAGTGTGAACTGACACTGGAAGGCATGTTAAAGAGAAGTTACTATCTCAGCAAAAAATAAATCTAAAAGTTTAAAGTGCTTTAGATTGACATTAAGATTTGTTTCTAAACAAGAGAAGAAGTAGCTAGTTGAAAAAGCAGTTACACAAATCTTTTTTCCTCTTGGTCTCTGACAAATCTCTCTTCTTTTTTTTTTATTTTTATATTTCAATATATCTATCAGCAGTGACTTGGCATTACCATACTGAAACTGTATGGGTACATACTCATTCATTAACACTTGTAAATGTTCTTTATATGAGTCATAACTCAGACCACTGTGAGAAATGAATTGGAAACAAATTCCTGTGTCTTCCAAACTTTAATTGTATGATAATATGCTCTTAGCAATTTGGGTAAGACTGTGGGTGAGGTTACCTCTCACGTTCTCAAGATGGATCTTTATATAAGGAGAATGTTACTTAGCTCTCCTATTCCATTTCTGAAACCTCAGAGTAAGGGCACCTGCATTGCTAAGGACCACACCAAAACAAAACACAGACTTTGTAGTAGTAATTTGTAGCATTATGAAATTGAAGTCTGAATCGACACTGATTGACATCAACATCTCTCATCAGTTCCAGTAGACCAAGGTTGACATTCCTTTGAAATATCAAGGATGGTTTGTCTTTTTATTACCTCATTAAGCACAGGACATGGTGTCTGGGAGATTAAAAATTTTCTCTCATGAGTTTTGTTCTCCATCATAACAAAGTTAGTGAAATTCCTCAAATATAAGCAAGCTTCATTTTTTCTTATTTCTTAGCCATCACCATCTTCATGATAATAAAAAAAATGCATTGTAGAGCTTTTCAGTAAGATGACAGACCTACACAGAACGTCCAGGATCTTCTGCAGAGAAGAAATAATAAGTCAAAAACAATCTCCAGGCCCTTCCTAGTCCATTAATTCTACCAAGGCTTGTAGTTTTACCTGTTTATTCAGCTATCGGTGGGTAGCTTCACTGAAGCTATTCAACCCCATTCATGCTTCTGCAAGCCAGTCCATGACTCACTGGTCCAGGCTGGATGATGGATGTTTTCATCTCAGGGTTTTTGGGATGAGCTGTCTGAGCAGCATGTCAGCTATTTCAGGGGCTGAAATGTGTTTCTTCTCAGCAGCTTCCAGGATGGACAGAATTTGCAACTAGCCAGGACCAAGCTTTTCCCTGTCTGTGCATGACAGAAGGGTATAATTCAAGATATCACTGCTCCCACGTGTGATGGACAGAACTGGCAAGCAATGCTCTAACAGAGATTAGGCTAGGTCTTTTTGTTTTTCCAAGCTTTTATAATAAGCACTCATAGAAATCTATAATAAGACTTCCGCAGACTTCAGCTGGTCTTGGATTTCCTTTTTTTTTTTTTTTTTAGTTGTATAATATTTATTCTGACGAGGTTCACTCAAAATCCCAGTGTTCCAATGTTTAATAGTAACTTTTTTTTAAAAAAAATGAGCATTTCTACCTGGAGCTCAGTAAAACTGATTAACTGGTTGCAGAAAGGAATAAAAAGGAAGGGACTTGTTGATTTTTCTACATATTGGTGCTTTAAAAAAAAAATTCTTGCTTCAAAAATATGTTGGTTGAAATGCATATGTCATTTATCACTTAAATAGTAATAACAGTGTCTGTTCCACGCTGCAGGCTGGATTCTGACATAGGTAGATTGACAGTGTTCACTCAGCAGAAACAATAAACAGATCAATAGCAAAACACAACCTAGGGGGCTGGAGGTGTGACAAGTCAACCATGGTTTGAGTCTTGCTGGGACCTTTATTAAACTCGTTTGTACATCTGAAAACAACTGATGCTTCATTGGGTTGAAGGTAGCTGCAAATATTGGTCTGAAAAAGAATAATAACAGTGCCCCAGAGGAAGATGGTAGCTCAGGCTTCCTTTTTTGGAAGACTAAGAGGCATTGAGACCTAAAATGTAATTAACTGAAAAGCCAGCATCTTGTTTCATTTTGTTTCCTTCCCCACAGATATTGTCAGTGATCGTTTGGTCTGAGCCTTTCCCTTAGGTGTGGGAGGAAGAAAAATCAGATGTTTACCTGTCCTATCCTTCTATCTTTCCCTTCACTTGTTACACCCCACTAGGCAATGGCAATGTACCTCCTGGGTGAAGGAAATAGCTAGTTCCTTCCAGTTACCTTACTGGAGGGAGTGATAATAAGAATGCCTTGCT
This sequence comes from Lagopus muta, assembly GCF_023343835.1. Lineage (NCBI taxonomy): Eukaryota > Metazoa > Chordata > Aves > Galliformes > Phasianidae > Lagopus > Lagopus muta. The sequence continues at coordinate 98,390,964 of NC_064434.1, forward strand.
ATCTCTTCTGCCAAACTGAGCAGATTTCTGACTCCAAGACTGGCAGAGAAAACTTGACTTTCTTCAGGCAGCAGTAACTCAGGTTTCCACTTTTCACCTGGTTAGGGTTGTGTTGCAATTACACTGCCCCAGAGGGAGCCCTGCTCAGGGCTTTTTCCAGGAGATGTCCTTAAAGCAAGTAGACCCTGCAAATGTTTTGTTCATATTTCAGGCTATAAAAGGAGTGTTTCTGATCTGAAGGTCAGCCGAGGTGAAAAACTTTGAGGTTTGAATTGTGTGTTCCGTTGATTGGACTTCTATGGGCAGGGATGAGGTCACCAGCAGGAGAAACTGTGGTGTTCCAAAAGCAGCATCCAAAGTGGACAACTGTCTAACTGCAGGCACCTGAGTGGGCAGAGGCTCTTTTTAGATGAAAGTGCCTGGCCTGTCTGGAAATGCTGCTTTAGTGTCTGATGCTCAGCATGATAAAATGAAATGCTGGCCGCTATGAAAAATCTCCCTCCAGCAGGCTGATCAGAATGGGTGATGACCTCACTTTCACAAGTGCCTTTCTAGAACAATTTTTTCTTTAAGCAAAAGAAAGTAACAAGTGGTTCTCTAAAGAAAGAATTTGCTAATACTTGGAATTAACTCCTTGCTATGTCCCCAGTTCAGCAGCATTTTGGTAAGGATTGTTATGGACAATGTGAAAAGTCATGGGGCCAAGGTATTCAGTACATGACTCTCACATAAAGAGCTAATTATGCCTGTTTCTACCCAAGGAAGGACAATGTAAATGCTCTAGGTAAATTGGTTTCACCTGCTTATTATTTTTTGTAATACAGGATGATGAACGTTGAGCTATCAAAAGAAAGCCAACACATTTTGAATAGCAGTGTTTAATTAATGTAGCCTTTAAAAGTATGTATTAGCTGAAGGATTTTCCTCGCTGTGGGAAATCTTGTGAGATGCCTTCTGCACTCAAAAAATGAGGATCTCATGAGTTCTTGATAAACAGCATGGTTGCATCATTTCTTCTAGCTGGTACCACAGTCCTTCAAGCACTGGCTGACTCTAACATTTCTGAGTCAATGTGAGCTAGACTGTTTGTAGAAACCCATGGTGGTCGTTAGAGACTTGAATTGTTCTCGCTTTCTTTTAGTCACTCTCTGTAAATTTTGCATATATTATTTTACTTTCACTGAATCCACCTCAGAGTGCATACAGATATTCTGTCACAAAAGGTTACATTTGCAAAAGCAGTTAATTCCATAGGGTTTAGATATTGATTTAAATTGGAATCACACAGCAGGAACTTTTCTTGAAAATGCAAGGTAAAATTATACTAGAAGTCAGACCTCAAAGAAAAATAAATCAAATACAGGGTAGCTTGAGATGACCCAGAAAAGATCCCAGCTGCTCTCTGTGTAAATGAACAAATCTTTTTAAAAAGGAAAAAAAAAAAAGAAAAAAAAAGAAAAAAAAAAAAGCCAACACTTTAAAAAACAAAACAAAAAATCTCTACGCTTGAAGTGTAGGTTCAGTGGCATATCACTCAGCATAAATACGTTAATAGCTTATCCATGGTATTTAACTGGCTGAGACAGAAACTGAAAGACAGTAATGATATGGAGAAACAGAAGCTTCCTGCTACTGGTAAATTCATCAACCTCATCTTGGATACTATGGAAAAATAGTTCATAAATTTTACATATTGTCATTGGTGACTGCCTAATCAGGTTTCCTAAAAACGCTATAGAATCAGTTTTCCTAAAAATGTCATAGAATCAGGGAGTTGAGTTGGAATGGACCTTAAAGGTCATCTAGTCCAACTCCCAGAGATGTCTGTCACTTCTATGGGCAGCCTGTTCCAGTGTTTCACTACTTTTTATCAAAAACAAAACAAAACTTTTTTCTTCTATCCAGTTTAAATCTCCCTTCTTTTAGTTTGAAAACATTTCCCTCTGTCCTATCACAACAGATACTATTGAAGATTCAGTCTTATAAGTCCCCCTTTAGATACTGAAATCTGCCATCAGGCCTCCATGGAACTTTTGGTTCTCTCAGGTTGTCCTCACAGAGTTGTTCCTTCCCTTGAATAAGTTTTGTGGCCCTTCTCTGGAAGGTCTACCTATGCCTGCATTGAGGGCTCCACATCTGGATGCAGTATTCCAGGTGAGATCTCATCAGTGCAGAGTAGAGGGGCAGGGTCACCTCCCTTGGCCTGCTGGCCATGCTAATTTGGATGCAGCCCAGGGTATGGTTGGTTTTCTGGGCTAGGAGTGCACACTGTTGGCTTATGTCCAGCTTGCCATCCACCAGTGCCTCCAAGTCCTTTTTGTCAGGGCCTGTGCTCTATCCTTTCATCCTCCAACTTGTATCGATAGTGGGAATTGCTGCAATCCAGGTACAAGACCTTGCACTTGGCTTTGTTGAACCTTGTGAGGCTCTCCTGGGTCCTCTGCTCCGTCCTATCTATGTCACTCTGAATTGTATCCCACCTCTTGTCGACCACACTCCACAGCTTGGTGTCATTCACAAACCTGCTGAGAGTGCACTTGATCCCAAATTTGATTTGACACATAAAACATGTCCTACTCATTATTTTGGAGCTACTCACATGCAACTACAAATAAATGAGGCCTGTAGGTCTGTATCTTCATTTCTACATGTGTAGAAATAAGATGTATATTGAATATTCTGCATCCAAAATCATTATTATGTCTCATTAGTAATCAGAGGTATAATTCATTAAAAGTTATAGCTCAGCATACAGTGTAGAAAGTTTTAAAGAAATTCAAAAGAAAAAATAAAGCTTAGTGTTCTAGGATAAATGCATTTTAACCCTTCATTGTGGAAGGTAGGACTTAAAGCAGGAGTACTTTCACTAAACAAATGCAAGCAATTGTTTTAATCTTTCATTTGTGAGCAGAAAGTTTAATCTTCCTTATCGTGATCAAGGTGAATGGAACAAATAAATGCAGTATGTACACAGGTGGGAAGGAACAGATTTCCTTCAGATACAGAAGTCTGCAGAGGCTTACAGTTATTAAGGCAATCAATGCTGCAGCTTTATTGGGTACAATTCTGTATATTTGTATTTCTATTGATTTTTTTTGGTAAGTGAACATTTTGGACTTCACTAAAAATATAAAAAATCTCACTAAGCTTTACAAAGATACTCTTCATTATCTTAACTCCTGTTTTGCTACATTCAACAAAGAAATATTTATTTCCTGTAGTAATTCCAAATATTTTTCCTCAAAGAATTTGCACAATGGTGTTTTCATTTTCTGATTTATGTATAATGTACTTCCAAAATTGTTTTACTTTCTCTCTTACAATGCTGTCCTAGATACTGCTTTCTCTTACTTTCAGCAAACTGAAGGGTGGTTGCAAATGTAAAATCTTCTTATGTGAGATTCAATATGAGCAATATTATTTTTCTATAGAAATGATTAGAAATTATTTCTAATTATTATTAACCCAAGAGTTCCAAGAAAAAAAACTATAGGCATGTAAAAGTAGTGAATAAATCAGACTTTTCAAAGGATTGTCTGGAAAGACATTATAAGGGGTAGTGATGAAGTTGCTATGTAATCATAAAGCATCATTTTATTTCTTAAGTAACCCTTTGGTCCTGTTTGGAAGTTAGTTTATGCAGGGAACTGTTAACAATGAATGGTCATAAAGAACAGTATTAAAGTGCAGTTGCTTACTGTTTCCTCTCCAAAGAATTAAGATTGGTTCATCTTCTAGGATATTGTCTGACTCTATCAGGTGCTTCACCACCATCCTTGATTTCCTAAGTCATATTTTATCCATTATTTCAGCTGGTAAGATATTTTTTTGCCTGGATTATTTAAAATGGTCACAAACAAGTGCAAAGATTGTACTAGAGACAATATTTTAGTGGAAGAGAAATAAGAAAAATAATTTATTCCTTAAATTGAATGTCAGTGTATTGAATCATAATTTGCTCTAACAATTTGCTTTCAAAATAAAACTAGTAAGATGGATAAGCCAACGAAAACAAAACAAAAACAAAAACAAAAAAATTGTTATTCCAGCCTTGATGTGATTTTAATTTACTGTATGTTATTGTAAGGATTATTTGGAAAGACAGAATTTCTGAAGTATAATTCAATAGGATACATAAAAGACAGAACAAAAGAAATTAAATTTTATCCTTTAAAACTTGCAAATCACACATGGAAGACTGCCTGAAAGGTTTTTTTTTTTCCTTTGTCCTTTCTCCTCAGTACAAGCAGCCTTGAGATTTTCTTTCTGTCTTAGTGGACTGAGAAAAACGTTTATCTTTAAAATCATGCAGCAGGTTCCCTATGAATCTCTTCTTTCTACCTTTAACAAACTGCAGAATCATGGATGTGAAATTTTCTGTGCCTTAAGTCTGCTGCAGGCTGTTCCCCACATTAGTTGCTAAGAGGTCAAAAAGGGTGTCATCAAATGCATTTGCTTCTATCTTCATATCATTGTACCAAAGACACAGCTCTTGCTGTTTTTGTCTTTAATATCTGAATTTTGGCAGAGGGAACCACCACTCTTAGTTGGAAGGATATTAAATTATTAATCTTTATAAATATATTTTATTTCTTCTTTGTGGAAAAAGTAAGTCCAGAACTGCCTGACATAAATCAACGTAATTCCAGTGATATCTGTAATTAAAACAAAGTAAAGATACTTCCCTACTTAAATTATTTATATTGTATTATCCATTATAGTTATGATTACCATGGAATTAATGATGCTTTTCTAATTTATGCCAGCAAAGACATAAAATACTGCCCAATATAGGAGATTTAATTCATATGGAGTGAATGTCACTTCCTTTAAACACAGGTAGTGTCCTTCTTGTGCAACTCATTAAAATACATGATGTGGCTGCCTATTTTATTAGGGCTTCATTGGCAAACCATCAGAGACTAAATGACAAGAAATATGAAGTTTCAGGTATGCAATTTAAGTGAAAAGCACAACTTTGCTCTCTCTCCAGAATAGTTCCAGCCTTATACCTCTAGTCTACCCAGGATGAGAATGCAGCTCAAGAGGGAGAGAGCATGTGTGCAAATGAAGAGAGAAAGTAGAGAGAGGCTTAGAATTTATTTCAGCAAGTTGTCATGGGAAATGAAATTACTCCTTTTTCTTCAGCAAACAAAAAGTTAGAGGCAAATTATTTTAAATAAATCAGTGCTACATGGCACTATGAAGTCTGCTGAAGTGAATGAAAGCCTCTGACCTTCTCAGTGCCTCTCTGTTGCAGTAAATATTTCATGACTGTAATAGAATTAATAAGATTGAAACCTCACACGTGGGCATGCACTGCACAGACACACACAGAGTGAATGTGTGCTTGAGTGAATCAGACACCAGAGGTAATATCTCCTGGGAGGAAACCACAGGGCTTGGTAGCTGTGTGTGTTTAGTGAAGTGTTCTAGGCAGTTCTTGTGTTGGAGGAAGGACCGTTCATAATCTTCCCGCACTTAAAGAAGATGGGTGTCTCATCAGAGAGTGTGGGCTAATTCTGATCTGTGCCAAGATGCTAGCAGAGATGGATTGTAATGTTCCAAATCTGATGAATAATTGTATTAGTCAAGCGCTGGCTATTTTCCTTAAGCAATCAGAAACTCCAAAAGCAAATTCTTGTTGTGAATTACCCTGCCTTCTTCTTTCTCATGGAATTTGACTAGATATAAAAATTAAGATCAGTTGAAGGACGTCCATTGATTTCCACATACTTTGAATTTGAAGAGACTGAGCTGTGAATTACCGATAATGAGGAGCCCTGAATCCCTTTCATGTGTCCCTGACCCTGTGTGTGAGATATTTTACCTGTCTACCTTGGAACTGCTTTCCAAATCTATATATTACATTCATTACCTATCCTAGACCCCTGCCATAAATATCATGGACTGAGAGGAAATAAGTCATTAGTTTAGGGAATTTGTGGGTCCAGATGAGAAAGGTTGTGTTAGGTAGGATGAATCTACACACTTCTGTGGGACAATTATTTGCCTTGTAGAACAATATTTTTAGAGTTTCGTTTAAACAGTTAATTAAACAGTAAATTAATATACTTCTATTTATTAATACAATTAATATTATGTAGGAAAAAAAGCAATAGATAAGCAATGGAATTACTAATATTTTTAGAATAGTTTTGAGTCTTATGGAGACAGAAATCTCACTTTTGCTTATCTTACAGATACCTCAAATTCTTCATGTAAACTACTGGATACCTCACCTTCAGTTTTATGATGGGTGTAGTAATCTTTGCTTTTCAAATATAGTCTATTTGTACTGTAAATGTTTTCAGGGGCATTTGTCTTTGCAGGAATTCGTGTATAACCCAAGATGCTTGTGGCTCTCTAGGGACCTCATCAAGTAACATCTGACAGTCTTCTCATTTCCTTCTTCTGTAGGTGCTTAAGAGTCCTTACAAAACAATTGTTTCAAAATTTGTATGGCCGCTGTACAAGGCAGGAATTGGGAAGATGTATATAATCTCTCAGTTAGAAGAATAAAGGAAAACCTCAGCTATTTCCATTTGCTTCCCTTTTGATATGGTGTCAGTGCAGCCCAGGGCAGTCAGAAAGACCAGACGTGTTCTGACATGCTTTCTGCTCTCTAGGTGAGGTTAGAGTTGATTACTTCCATTTTCACTTCTTTTGCCAATTTAATGGCTATCTGCTGTAGCCAACTCCACTCCTTTGGAGTTATCTCACCTTCTAGATGTTTTTTTTGCCACCTATTATGCTGCTTGTCTGTTTGTCATCTAGGTCTGATAAGATGTTAGAAATGAAAAAGAAGTGTCAAACTACCTGACGCTCAGAAACCTTAGCAATATTTTAAAATCTGAGGGGAGATCTCTCCAATCTTACTTTTCTTGTGAGATGCAGGTCATATATGAGTAAAACTGAGCTTATTTATGTTGGAGTTTTTTGGGCACTGAATTACTTTTATTAAAATAGTTTGCAAATAATCATGCTTTTTGTGCATTATTCATACACAATGATAAAATTTTTATGTAAAAATTTCCATGTACTGCTGATTGCTGCATCATCTCAGCTTTGCCACATTTAACATATTTTAACTTTTCAGGTTTCTGTTTGATGAGGTCCGTATGTTAATTAAGGGAAATTGCTGGTGTATATGGGAACAGAATGGCTTTTTTGTTAGTGTTGAAGGGCTGGAGGAGGGCAGTTTTCAGGATTCTTTCATTTCTTTTCCATCCATAAGGCTTCCAAGACAGCTCAAAATTCTTCCTGAATTTCCTTGAGAAACAGTAGAGGGGGAAATGAAGAGCACTAGCAAATGTCTCCACTTTGTTTCTTTACAGGACTTGTGAGGAACTCAAATGCCTGAAAGTTTTCTGTCTTATGTGGTTAGAAAGAACAAGACTTTGAAACGTGCGTAACGACTTTCTGCTTATTAGGCTTTTAATGCTGGGGCTCAGATGCAAAATTTTTTTTGTACTGCTGAGCTGTGCTGAGTATTTGGTTCCTACTCCTCAAGGTCTGGTGTTGAGTTGAGTAAGAACACCTTAACAGCACATTTATCCAAAATGGTTTAACATCCCTAAGCAATGTTTAAGTAGAGGATTCTAAACACACAGGTTGTAGGATGATGGGGTGAGAGAGTGGAATAAGTGGTGGAACTGGACCTTGTTTCAGGGCACCCCAGGCCTCATAATGAACAAAATACCACATTGTGCCATGAGGGCAGCTGTTGCACTTCAGTAACCTGCTCTCTTATCCAACTCCACCGTGACAAATCATCTACCTTGAAGAAAACATGAGGTTGTTTGTGCTCTTTCCTCTGACACAGGCCAACAAAGGCAGTGCCATTAAGAGCTGAGACCCAGTCGTTGTGTAGCGCAGGTTTCATGTGTAAGGGGAAAGAGAAAACCTGATGTTATTGGTATGTCTGTGCTTTGACGTCTGCATGAGTCAGAGACTGCACGTGGAAAATCCTTATTATGTGCTGTAAGTGCAGAAAATAAGACTGCTGCTTGTTCCTTTCTGTATGTTTACAAATAGTTGAAAGCCTAATCAGAGTATTGTTTTACCTGAGAAATCTTACAGGTTTTGCCTCATCCTACTTAAAGAAAAATATCAACGTCCTGACTTTCATATAAATTTGTTGTCTGATTTTGTAAGAACCTTACCAGTCCTTGTAGTCACTTGCCAGATCTGTACAACCGTATATAGGTCCTAATAGTAATTGTTACTCATGAGACAAGATCCTGCCTATTATACCAGCAAGTGAATTATGTAGGGTAAAAGAGGTCTGAGGAGAATATCTAAAACATGGCAGTTTTCAATTACAGCCTTAACTATATGGAGAAAATTTATTCAATTTACACCAAATTCCATTCAAGTTAAAGTGGCTTCAGGAGTAAGGTTGATTTCGGAGGCGTTTCTAGGAATGAAGATATACATAATGTGACTTGTGATTGTAGCTGATTTCCTTCCTTAAAACAAACAAAAAACAGTTTGAATAATGCATTTGGAAAAATGATCCATTAGGCTGTTTGCTTTCCTGGCTCTGTAAGCAGCATTCACAACAAATGTACCAAAAGCCTGTGTAAGAGGAAAAAGGAAAATAGGAAGTAAGGAGTGTCATGGTGTCTTCATATTTAACATGCTGACCAGAAGCACAGGAAATCTAGAAGGACATGCATCAAGGGTGAGAATGTGAACAAGGGGGATTTGATGCTGTGAAACAGGATCATCAGTGTGACTGAAAGTGAGAAAAAGCTTCAGAGAAGCTTCAGCTGCTAAGTATTTGCCCATGTCTACCAGACTTACATTACAAATGATTACAATGTAATAACTAGACCAAATTCTTGAAGAACCAAAACCAGTCTTGCATGGCTCAGAGTAAGTGATAATACCCTGATTATTTCTGGAGAAACACTGGTAAGTCCCAGACACTTGTCTCTTTTATTGACTTGAGCATTAATTAAATTATGAGTGGGTTTCACGTTTCCACATGTTGTTGAAAAATTATAGAGCTGAATTAATTATTTGGTAATCGGTGAATCCCATTAGGTGAAACAATATGGAGTTGTTCAGTAGCTTAAACATTATTCAGCATTAGTGTAGCAGTTGTGTACTCATTACAATGATGATGCTTTCATTAAATATACCTCCAATTAGTTCTGGTTCATTTTAATCTCTGACTCCTGAAAAAACATTCAATCAAGTGCCATGACAAGAGCAGAATGATGAATATGCCAGGGCCAGCTCTGTGCAGTCCTTCAAGGATACTGCACAGGTTATAGTAAGGTGAACTTCAAAAATGTTTGCCTAAGGTTCTTCTCTGCCTTGAAACTTCTTAAATAATTGTAGAGTCATATAATATTCTGATTTGGAAGGGACCCACAAAGGTCATCAAGTCATGTTGTTCTTCCTCACTGCTTTAAAATAAAGAACAGCTCCTGGGTGTCAGGGATTGCATACGAGAGGGAAAACAAAACCCATCCTAAGAGCAAAGTCTGCCTGCAACTGTTAGGCAAGAAGGGCATGTACTTCCTGTCCCCACAACGATGACCTCGCTCTTTGCAGAGTTGGATACCAACATCTATCCTACTAACGTGCAGAGGAGTTTCTATGATGTGATATTGGGTAACCAGTGGGTTTTGGGCTCCCTCTGAGCAGTACTCTATTGCTGGTTGCCTTGTTACAAAAGTCCCACTGCACTGGTACTGCTTTGCTGCTTCTCTGACCTATGGTTAAAAGAAAACTATTATTACTAATCAGAAAATTGGAGTAGCTAACAAAGGAGACAATTCTTATTCCTTGAAGGATGTGATTTTCAGGGAACCAGTAATGGATAAGGAACCTTTCCCTTTTCAAATCTCAACAAGGCAGCCGTGACTGAAAGTCATTATCATACTCTATTTTGTCTGTCATCTTTGTGAAATAAGTAGACTGGACAGATACCGTATTACATAAAATAATATTACAGCCACCATCTTTGGAGGCTCTGTGAGCTAGCTAACATAGCAGACAAAAATGTGGAGTGAGAACAGAGAAAAATTCAGTACTGTATTATGCGTATTTTTGTCTGATGGTTTTTGAATATGCAGCCCAGAAGGCTGCGCTCCATATTCACATTCTGTGAATCTGAAATCTTTCATTTAGTTTTGTCTGGGCTCCCAAACATTAGGCAAATGATGTGTTTCTGATTAATAGTTCTCTTCAAAACTTAAATCTGAATTTCTTCTGCTCAACTTGCACAGAGACAGTGTGAACTTCTTCACAGGTACCTACTGCAGTTCCTTTCAGAAGTGCTACCAACTAATTCAACAACTGATAACCTGTCTGAGCATAATATTAGTGAATTTGATGTCTGTTCATTCCATTTTTCCTGCTGGAGCACACAGATGAAGAATTTTTTCATGCACTTCATGTGCACTTGTCCTGGGAGATTGTGCGAGTACTGTGTACTTCAAATTCATTTGCTGTTTTGGTTTCTCTAGCAACTAGAAGGTGCCTTTGATCCTTCTACCATCTCTTTGTTTTTGCATTTTGATGATTTTATCATGAATTCATGTTTAATTCATGTTGAAGTGATGCAGTAAGTGGCAACACTCAAAGAAAAGATACTTTTTACAAAATTATACCATATTCATTTGAACTCTGTATGAACTACTATATTCCTTTCAAGCAGAATATATTAATAAGTGCAGATATTAAAAAAAATACTTACACTAACATTTATTATCTCATGTGAGGTTACAGTGGAAATAGATCTATCAGATAAAATAAGTGTGCTTTGAGTAAACTTTTAATTGAAATACATTTACTAGAGACTAATTGTTTTATGTTAGCTTTCTGATTTTTGTCATTTTTATACCTTCTTCTACTTCAGCATTACACAAGCACAGATACCCATGAATTTCATGGGCGTAAATCACATGAATAATTAACATGACATAAGCAAATCCAAAATACATTCAGTGGGATCATGTTTTTCTTCCAAAAAAAAAAAAAAAAAAAGGCAAATGAGCTTCATGTAGCGTGCTCTGTTCACAGGCACCTTTCATGTTTTTGAGAAGAGAAAATATTGGGGGATTTGTTTCTTTTTGTTCTATTTATTTATTTATTTTTAATGAAGCATGATTTGAAATGGAGGAGCTGTGTGTATTTTTTTTTCAAAGGAAACCATAAAATGCTGTGACATTGAAAGTTCTCATAGGTCTGAGACATGAGATGCATGTGGTCGTTGCCTCCATTGAGATAGGTTAGGCACAGCCCAGTTCATAGATGATACCATCTTGTGTGGATTTTAGAGAACTATAGCCACTGTGCAGTGCAGTTAAACTGACTTACGCAGCTAGTTAGTCTTCTGCAGCTGTATAGATTTGCCCCACATTAATACTTGAAAACTATTTTTCTTAAATGGCAAAGCATCTTGGGCATTGGAGTTTTTGACATAGCACGAGAGAGCCTAGAATGGGGTATTAAAAAATAAATCCATGAATTGCTCTATTGCTTTTTCTTTTTTTTTTTTTCTCTCATGGTTTTAGCATTCACTTTGAAGTACCATATCTTGAGCTCTGTTAGTCGTAAGGCAGTCACATTCATGAAGAAGTGGGTTCATCTCCCTGGGTGCCAACACTCCCCTGATCATCAGGTCAGAGCAGAGGAGAAGCAACAGGGGCATGTAACCACTAGGATGATGCAAATTGTATAACACTGGGTTTGTAATTTAAGCCAATGAACAGCAGACTATTAAAGAGCAATTATAGCTTAAGAGAAGAAAATGATGGTTACATAAATCTAAATTGGATTATATTTAAATATATGTAAATCTGATTGAACTTGAAATTTAATTTCTAGGAAAGCTTTTTAATTTACTGTTGCATGCAACAGTTTATCATTTTGAACAGAAATTAGTTCATTTGAGGATTATTGGTCTTTTTTTTTCAGGACTTCAGTAGTTGTTGAAATTGTTGTTTGCTATAGACTGCACTGTTTCATGGTTTCTTTAGCATTGTGAGCTTCAAGCTCACAGACAACTCAGCTGTAATATACAGTAGTGACTGGAAACGCTATAGTAGTTGCTAATGACAGTGTAGACTTTTGAATCTGTATGGCATTTTTCTCCAAAAGAAACTGATACAATAACAGCTGCTTAAGAAAACAAAAACAAAAACAACAACAACAAAAAACACAAATGCTGTGGGAGGTTTAAATTGAATTCAAGTGTGTTTGGGGCTTTCACAAATTGAATTCAAGTGTGTTTGATGGATATAGGAGGTGCTGAGAGGGGAAGAGTTTTGGTTGTGAAAATAGACTTGGACTTTGTAGGCCAGGTTGATGGTTGGACTTGGTGATCTTGAAGGTCTTTTCCGACTTAAATTATTCTATGATGATTCTATGACATGCAAATTCATGAAGTGTTGCACAACTGATTGTGAGATCATACCCAGAGAGTGGTGGTCAATAGCTCAATGTCCAGATGGTGACCGGTGGTGGTGTCATTCAGGTGTAAGTAGGAATTGAGTGCACCCTTAGCAAGTTTGTGGATGACACCAACCTGTGGGTACAGTCAACATGCCTGAGGGATGGGATGCTATTCAGTGAGACCTAGATAGGCCTGAGCAGTGGGTCCAGGTGAACCTCATGAGGTTCAACATAGTCAAGTGCAAGGTCTTGCACTGGGTTGTGGCGACTCCCACTGTCAGTACAAGCTGGAGGACAAAAGGATAGAGTACAGCTGTTCTGAAAAGGGTATTGGTGGATGGCAAGCTGGACATGGTGCCAGCAATGTACCCTTGCAGCCCAGAAAGCCAACTATACCATGGGCTGCATACAAAGAAATGTGGCCAGTAGGTTGAGGGAGGTGATCCTGCCTCTCTGCTTTGTACTGGTGAGGATTCACCTGGATTATTGTATCTGGATGTGAAGTCCTCAGTACACGAGAGACGTGGACCTGTTGGAACGCATACGGAGAAGGGCCACAAGAGTGACAAGAGAGATGGAACACTTCCCCTGAAAGGACAGTCTGAGAGAGCTGTTCTGCCTGGAGAAGAGAAGGCTCCAGGGAAACTTGATAATGGCTTATCAGTATCTCAAGGTGGACTGTAAGAATGAAGGGGACAGATTTTTTTAACAAGACTTGTGATAAGACAAAGGGAAATGGTTTCATAGACTCATAGAGAATGATTTAGGTTGGAAGGGATCTTTAAAGACCATTTAATTTCGACCACCCTGCTATAGGTAGGGACAGCTCCCATGAGACCAGAAGCTCTCAGACCAAAGGACGAGAGATTTATGTAAGATTGGATATAAGTCTTTCTTATATTCAATCTAGCACTGGAACAGGTTGCCTGGAGAGGTGGTGGATGCCCTGTCTTCGGGAACATTCAGTATCAAGCTGGATGCGACTCTGAGCAACCTTATCTAGTAGTAGGTGTTCCTGTTCATTGCAGGGGTTTGGACTAGACAGCCTTTAAGGGTCTCTTCCAACTCAAAAGACTTTCTAATTATATAATACAGAATTAAAGGTAAGCAAACATGTTTTCAAATTCTCCCTATATTAAAAAAAGTGCTAAGCTGATATTTGTCTGGTTTTCTTAAGGTGCTTTCTGATCTAATTTACTTCTTGGCCAAAGTGCGTGACTTAGAGATTACTTACTAGCTCATGGCTGTGGGTCAGATGTCATTTTAAAATGTCTCATATTATGCAGAATCAGCTCTGATTGACAACCACTGTGCCTGTGCAAAAAAAGATGGAAAGAAAGTAGAAGAAAAACAAAAGCAGGTGACAAGGGACCCAGAAACAATGAGAGTTTGAATGAGAACACCTTTATCACATCTGCGACAGCAGCTTAAAGGCCCAAGGAGAGAAATAAATTTTGTAAATCAGGCTAAACATTTTTTTACAGGGTGCAGTGTGCAGCTTAAGAACCAAGCTGGGGAAAATAGCTTTTGCAAATCAGTAAAGATAACATATGTTACTAGCTGCCTTTTAGGTGCAGGGGGAGATGGGGGAGAGAAATACCTTTTACAGGACAAAGAACTTACGTGTATGTGTATTTAATATGCATGATTTGGGTGTTCATATAAAAAGTACATAAAGGAAGTCTTCTTCAGTGTATGGCCACCATAGTTACATCCCATATTACATGGGGATGTTGAATTAATACATCCCATATTTTCTATGGGAACTGTAAGCCTTTGTGTGCATTTTTAAGCATTTTTTTATTGATGTGTACTTTTATATAAACCATCCATTTGCACATATAGAAACATCTCTATTTAGAGCAATGATACTGGCATGTAGTGACTTTGGAGAAGCCTTCTGAAAGAAGATAAAATGACCAAATGTATCATGTGGGAACTCCTGTTGAAATTAGAAAGATTAAGCAAGAAATCAGTAGTATGATCCTCCCATAGATTAATATTTAGTTTATCCAAGGCAATTACGTGTAAAGGAGATCACAACTTTTAACAGGCCCTCACATAGCAGAATATGGGGCCATGAGTAAGATCCAGAAGTTTTACTGCCAATTATAGGACCCTTTGCAGAAGCAAAAGGATAGCCTAGCCTTGAAAACATATGATACTGGAAACAGGATGATATCTTAAGCAGAAAAGAGTTTCTTTCTACTAAGTAGAATTTGTTGATAGTGCCAAGTGGTACTGAACTTGGAAGCAGTCGTTTAGAAATGCCTGTCATTTTTTGTTTTGCTTTTGTTTTTCCTGTCTGATCGATTTTTTTTTTTTTTCTGGATGAACAGGAACTATGTACAGATTGAGGATAGGATAGACTAGCAAAGAACATACTGAATATCAACCCACTCATTTGTTCATCAGTAAGAAATGGAATAGAGAAGATCAGAACACTGAACATTTTTCATTTTATATATATATTTATATATATATATATAAATATTCCTTTTAGGTTTTTTTTTAGCAAAATTGGACTTTGGGATCTTCCAACTTATCTTTATTAGTCTATTGAAATAGACTCTCTTGTGAATACTAGAAAACTGGGGCAATATTTTTAAAGTGGGGATTTGTCTTACCTCTGCTCCCTGTAGCTTAAATGATGCAGGAACAGTCAGCATAATAAATAAAATGATGTATTACCACTGTCAGTAGAAAATGTTATATTGGATGAGATGTGTCCTCCTTCTTTGGGATGTTATTGTTATTGATGGGAGCTTGGGTTGTCTGTTGCCAGCAAGCATGCTGGGAAGCCATGTTTATTTTCCTCCTTGTAAAAGGACAGCCGTTTTTTGCTTTGACATCAGTTGTCCAGAGTTCTGTACATTTTTCATTTGATTGGACCACTTCTGTTTCCCTAGTTTTTTCCACGGTTATTGTGACTGTTTTTAAAGACTTTCTCCTAAATAGCGTATAGGGGCACAAATGATTATAATTATGTGGATTTATGTAGATTGTAATTTCTTAAATTTTGGAATGGACAAGCTTACTTGATCTGATACTTTCTTTTTGAGCAAAACAGCCTGTTCATAGTGGATTTTAAAGGCACTCTTTAGTAAAAATGAAAATAGTTCTGTTGTGGTAGGAAGTCATTATCAAACTTATTTAAGAAACACTGTGCATATTCTGTGCCCCTGCACTGACTTAGCCTGTGTGCTAAGTTGACTTAGCATAGGAACAGCTGCAACTGTATGCCAAGTGGATAATAAAAATGTTAAGACTGCAGTACATGATCTGATTCTGGTAGTCTGGGGGTCATCAGGAAGGTAGTTTAATAGAAAGAAGGCAATCCTATTATAACTTAAATATTCTTGTAATCTTGAAAATACACTTTGAGCTGCTGTTCAGTATTCATTTTTAAAATGTATCTGTAAGCCAAACTCGAGTTTATATTTCATATGATCCTGGGATGATTTAGCACTTCCAAGTAGCAGTTGCAAGACCTTGTTTTTATGTAGTCGAGAGATACCCTTAAACAAAAAAGTACCAGCTGGCTGAATTTTAGGGTGTAACTTCAGAGGCAGCTCGGGGAATCGTAGTTAACTGTGTCCAACATTCCATTTGTTATTTAAAAGAAGTTATCCACTACTTAGACATACTAAGACAAGATAATGTTAGTATAAGGAATGGGATGTAGAATAGGATTTCTGAAATATAGGAAAACTGTAGTTGCTATGTTGTTTACTGAGCGTAAAGACATGGAGTCTTTCTTCTAGTAATATCATCTGCATCATTTTACACAGTAGTGTTTTTGGCTTAAGTAGACATTTACACTAGTGTTCTGCTCATGAAACTTTCAGATACCTTCACTGGAGTAGCACAGTGTTTAATGCTAGGATGATACAAATAACTCTTAATCATGGTGATTGACTATATAATTTTGTAGGTGTATGCTTTCATTGCTTTAAACGTGCTTTTGAATTGTGTCCAAATCTGAAGTTGAGTATTGATCTGATGGTGATTCTGTTTCCTTTGTTCTATTTCATTTTTTAGTATAAAATAAACCTGACTCAGTGTCTGATTTTGTAACTGCTAATTAATACTTCTATCACACTAAGAGCCTCAAACTGAACCTGTAGGGGGTCTAGATCAGGAAAAATTTCTTAGTGGAGAGTCTGATCAAGCATGGGAACGGGCTGCCCAGGTGTTGCGATTTGTGCTTATCGAGTATTTTGCCTATAAAATGACTCTGGAAGGAACAGCCTACTTGCTGTTATTGTAGTTTTGTATTGCTTTTTCCTGTTTATTTTTAATTTGTGTTGTTTTCAATTTGAGCTGAGCCAGAATCCTGAAATAAAGACCTTGCTGAAAAGGTGATTTGCTGAACTGCGGAATCTTCTGATGAATTTTTCTTTGGTTATTCTGCCTCTAGCTCTGTTATTTCTGCATAGGGCCTGACACTTCCAATAAAGCTAACGTTGAAGTTACAATTAAGACTTGCAATCAGAAATTAATGGTAAATATCGGAATAATAGGAATATTGTGGTACATTCTAGTAATGAGTGATTGATGTAACAAGCACAATGATCATGAAGCTGTGATTTTTCTGCAGCTGATGAAGATAAAATGTAAAACTGCACATGATCATGAAGCAAAGTGAAAATTTGAATTATTTCTCATTCTGTAATGTATAAGCGAGCTGCCACTCCACTCTTCCTCTCCTCCCCACCATTGGTCAGATCCCCATGGGGGTCCTGGGCTGAGGCAGGGCACAGCAGGAAGTGTTCAGAGAAGATTCCTTGAGATGCAAGATGAAGAGTTTGTTGATAAGCAGAACTGAGCAGGCAGCCTAGCTAGCCAGGAGTGGAGATGTTTTGGAAGGGTAGCCTGTAAAAGTTGTTTTTTTACAATTTTGACAGTTCTGAAGAGGGTCACAAGAACAGACGCAAAGCAGGAGAGTGATAAGAGACCTGTGGAGTCATTTAACCAGTCCTCTAGAAAACAAATTATTTTCACCTGCATATCTTCTGCTTAATGTAGTGTATAGAAAGGTATATGACACTGTGTGCTATTATATTCTCACTTCCTTTTGTTTTGTTGAACTATTATGTTTTAAATAGGTCTATTGTGCTGCCTATGAGCCCTGTTGTGAGCTGTTATATTAGCATAGAAGTTAACTAATCAAAGGATGCCATCCCTGCATTTTTCCATGCTGTTGTTATTTAATTTGAACAATCTTTCTGAGCACTTAAGAAGTGCTACATCCTCTAGGACGGGTTTTGTTTTCTGTTGGTTTTAATGTTGAGCTATGAAAGGTGTAATAAAAAAAAAACCGAAAACCCTAAGAACTTCCCAAGCCCTAAGTCTAGATTTAGTGGTTTACCGCAGCCTGGTAACACCAGTTTAAAAAGAAAAATAAATGAAGTCCACAATAGCAGTGTGACACAGAAATAGTATTTCTGCTTTTCTCTGAGGGTGGAGAGAGAGGTAAACTATGAGGGAAGTTACTTTTTAGAAGAGACGTTAATCAGTTTACTTCTCCTTTTATCCATCATTGATCAGGAAGGCTGTGCTGCTTTATTATAGTAAAATGAGTACTATGGAAATGCTTCAAAATTATTTACTGGGTTTACTTTTTAGTACAATTGAATAAATATTATGACATGCTAAAGGAATACACATTATTATAACTTCTAAAAACAATGTGAACAAACATAAGCTTTTTTTTTTTTTGTAGCAATTTTTTTTTTGGTAGCAATTTTTTTTTTTTTTTTTTTTGTCTGAATGAAATAAAGAGATTCTTGCCTGAGTATGAACTCAGGCCTTCAAAAGTACAGTGCAGCAATTCTGCACTGGGTAGGGCATGGTATAGTGCAGCAGTTTGAGCACTTAGAAACTTACATCCCCAAGATATGCTATATGAATGGAGCTATCCTGCGCAGATTTACTAACATGGGTGAAGAGCAAAGTACTTCTGTTTTCAGTATGACAAGAGGCTTAGTTTCAATAGTTAATCTCAGGTTAATTTCAGTGGGTTTTAGGCTTCTTTTACTTACACATCTATTTAAATAGAGCTTTGATTTCATTTTTCTGCTGAAGCTTAAAATTTTGTACAAGATTGTGCTGAAGCAATTATTTCATAAACCCTACGTTGTTAAAATTGGTTCTTGATTAAAAGAAGTGTAGGAGTAAGGGTTGACTTATCGCTTGCTGCAGTACAAGTGCCATTTTCAGAATTGGATGGAAACAGGAAGATACATTTCATTTATTTTCTTGCAGTGTTTGGGCTTTCTGCCAGTTTTTCTATGAGGTGCTCCAAAAAGGACATTGAATCATGGCAGGAACTGTCAGTACAGCTGTGTTTTTCCATCAGAATTGCATGAAAGAATAAAATTCATTTGATTTTTAAGGCAAAACTGTATTTAAGGTCCAGCTTGCTTGAAACAGTGCCCAGATTTGTTAGAATTCTAAGTTCTGGAAACTTTTTGAACAGTGTCAGCTAAATAGCTTGGTGGGATCATAGAATTTGACTTTGTGTTGCTCAGGTACTGATGGTAGAGACTACTGTGGTATGTTCTTTTGTGTATAGGCTCTGTACGTCATGATGATTTATACACTATTATGAGCTAGGAGGAAGGCTGCAGGCTACTTTATCTACAGCCATTTAAGTCTTTTTTCCTTTCTCTTCACTACAGAAATGGAACTTCAGGCTTGTCTTCTCTCCCGAACTAGATAAATATCACCTGTTTCAGCGTGTGGTAACTCTTGCTGAAGTTAAATTTATCTTCATAAATGACCACTTTTTAGGGAGGTTATCTCCTGTTGTGTGGTTCTCATGCCTAATTTATTTTGAGATTGCAGTGCTTTGACCCATGGACAGAAAAAGGCACCAGCCTGGAAGTCACACAATTCAATCAGTTGTAGAATGTGTCAAGGAAAGATCCTATACGTTCGCCTGAAAAGATCTGCTCATCATAGGCACCCCTAAAATATAAATGGAAGTAGCAGTTATGGTTGAAGAAATCTGTAGAAAAACTAGACAGTGATTTCATTCATTGTTGTTTGTTTTTCTTTCTTTGGGGGCCCAGCAGGGTTCAAAGAGATATATGGAACCTTTATCCTTCATGTGTTAAAATTAGTTTCTTCAGCATGTTGTAGGCAACCTGACTTATGGAAATATTGCAATGTATTCAGGCATGGCTATGCTTTGGGAGTAGGGTGGCTTCAGAGGGTATACTAAAGATCTTATCTTTTGGTGCTGTCAGTCACTGTTTTGTAAACTGGTCACATATTCCTGATGATGTGTACTAATCCACTTGCTGCCTGTAACAGCACTTGCTTTATTTTCTATCCCACTTTCATACCTTTTTTGGCAAAACCACAGGGGAAATATATTTCAGTGACAGTATATGGTAATTTTGCTCTATGCACTCTAGCTCATTACACAATCCTTGTCTTTCTAAAATAGAGAAAGGATTTACGTCTCCTACTATCATTTCTGCCACACGCTGATTCACTGAAAGAGCTTTGGGGTGGTTGGGAGTAAATTTAATTTTCCCTGCTGTTTCATGAAGAGTGAATCACTTTCTAGCAAATGATGTCACTGCCAATTTACAAGTTTTTCTTCCTGTACCTTCTATGTAGGAGGAATCATAAGGGCTCTCTTTTTCTTTTTCTTTTTTTTTTTTTTTTTTTTTTTGTCATGGTAATGCAGTTAGGAGTAGAGGGCTAGATAGCGCAGGAGGCAGTCTTCAAGCTTTTATTTTTGCCAACATGGATAAAAAGCTGAGCTTGAAAGGAGGGGAAGGAAGTGCCACATTCAAACTGGCTAATGGAGAGTGGAGGATTTTGTGTAGAATTGTTTCTTAGATACTCTGGAGACTTGTTTTCTCTGGGGTCTACAACTGTAGCTCCAACAGTGAAGAATTTTGTTTGCTTTGCTTGTCATTTTTGAAACAGACGTTGAATTATACACTGTGAAACTTGTTCAAAGAAGAACTTTCTCTTTATAAAAAAAAAAAAAATACTTTCTACTATTAAGAACATTTTATACACACGAATTTTGAACTATGACTTCCTATGAACTGTTCTCGACTCCTTGCTTCTGATGGTTTTTTTGGGGGGGGAAGATGTATGTGAGTTTCTGCTTTCATTAGCTCCCTCAGCTTTTCAGGAGAGAAATAATTGGTGAAGAAGTTGTGTTCTTGCCATATAGCTGATCATTTGCAAAAGCCAGTTCCTCTCTAAGTCAGTTTTATATGACAAAGGTAACCTCTGTAGATATATATATAAGCGAATATGAAACCAGAAGATGCAATCCTAAAAAAAAAAAATAAAATATTAGTGCATAGCAAATAGCTATATACTGTGTACTAATAATAGCATAGCATCTGTATGCTCTATTAAATGCTCTAACCCTAAAAATACTAATGTACATCTGTAAGTTTTCTTAGATGCCCTAGATATTTATTAACCCCAATAAACAGAACTCAGAGCACTCTGTAAATGGGGCTCCATTTTTATTTGCATCAAATCCCCTTACAGTAAGTAAAACACTTCTATCCCACTAACTCCAAACCTTCCTCCTGCTGGCATCCCATGCAGGTATTCTTGAATGAAGCACTTGAGGAGTCCTGCCTTTTTGTATTACTCTCAAGTAATTAAGATAATTGTCAAGGAAGCTGTCTCTTCAGGTTAACGAACAGTGACTTTAATAGAATTTTCAGCAAAACAAATATGTTCTGCAGAGCATGTGTGGGATTTGCCATATAATTGCTATGCCAGACCACTCATGGTTAATTTGTGTAAGCCAACATGCTGATTGAACCTACGCACAGGTGTCTGCATTTCTGAAGGTAGCTGGTTCACATCACACTATTTCTGTGCATGTTGAATTCCTGTTATGTGAAAGTGCTTCGTGATTACAGATGCTGATCTTTTACATTTATGTGAATATTTCACTCCTGAGATGGGGAAGAAAGTTTGACTTTTAACATGACTTTCAGTAATGGAAGTGTCAGATAGACAACTTTGCAGCCATGTGTTGTTTTGTGCTTGTCTATAAGTCGTACGTGGGGAAAAAAAAAAATATCAATTCCCTTTTAGTAAAATTCAACTGTATTTCAGGCTTCTGGAGGCATATGGATTTACTCTAGGTACGTTTTGTAGATGAATATTTCAAAAAAATCTAGCCCCGTACTTTCTATGATCATAAGTCATGTTTAGTTGCGTGACTGGATCACTCATCAAAAACTGTATTATATGAGGCTGAGTTGTTCTTTCTTTATTATTTCTCCTTTTTATGTGTGTGTGTGAATTGGTATATTGTTATATATCTAAAACGTAAATTAGTATCTTCATATTGTCGAAGTCTGCTGTAATTATAGAAGTTTGAAATTCACTTCAATAAGCAGTGAATTGTTACAACACTTGACTATATGATAGCTGTTTCTGTTGCTTTTTTTCCTCTTGCACATAGAATAAATATTTTTACATAATTTTTACAGACAGTAGAAAGTCTCTGTTATGTTCACAATAGGACTATACACTATCTGTAAAAGAATTCCTTAGTTAGCACAACCTCTTAATTAGAGGGCAAGAAAGCAATGTTACTACACTTTTTAAATGTTTCATTATATCTTCAGAACAAACTAAGCCATCACCAAATTCCCTGGGGGTATCTTGATACACAAAGTTGAAGCAAGAAGGTCCAAATTAGAGCAAGTCAAGAACTATAGTTCAAAAGATTTGTTTTCTGCAGAAGTGAATATTTCCATATATTTTTATCTCAATTTTGCAACTTTTTGTAAGAAGAAACTATCCTGGCTAGTGTAATATGGCTCTCTTGTGCCTATTTGATATGAGTCAGTCTTTTATCACACCTCCCAAAGGACCTCTTTCTCTGCTGATACACTAGGTGAACAGTGCTTGGTTATTTATTAATGAATGTATATGCTATGAAGAAAAACCATTAATAATCCCATGGGTATCTCTATGATGCTACTCAATACAGTGTCTGAGTAGTTTATAAATGCTGATTTTATCTTCAAATTAGCCTATAATTTAAAGTCATGACAAAGTTCCTGTTTTACAGATTGGAAATTCACAAGAGATTTTAAAGGCAGAAGTACCTACCAATTGTTGGCAGCTTGTCCAACCAGTATGAAATACTGTGTTTTTTAAAAAGTGAAACACTGCTTTTTGTTGACTTTCACTGAGCTTAGAGGTGCTCAACATTTCTTCACATTAGATCCACTACTTTTCAGACTACAGTTAAATCCCGTTTCAAGTTCTTCGCATACCTATTTTCTTCCGCAGCCAAAGGTATTTTAGGTATTTAGCTCTTCATGACTTCTTGCAAAAGATTGTTTTTAAGTGGTTTACTTAATCACAGTAGATATTCTTTGGAGAAGCAAATGCCCTATGACTGCTAGCTTCTGTATGCTGCCCATCGTAGCCCTTCCAGCAAGAGACAGCTCTATGTGTCTGACGTGTGCACAACAGAGGTTGGGCTTTACCAGGTGTAAAAAATAATCTGAATAAAGCACTGTTAGTATTTCACTACCTGGACTTCTATGGTTTTATCTCAGCACATAGTCATTCATATTGTAGTTTACATTGATTGTCAGTAAAACAAAGAATAATTGCCACATAACTTGAAACAGGAGTATGCGATGGCATCTTGGCCATGTGGAGCCTGTATGGGTGTGATTATCAGCTCTCCTGGTGCAGTTGTGAACAACATATTTGCAGTAACATCCAGAGTTTGTGATCTCTCTTGAAAGGGTCTCACAAACTTTTGTGTTTCGTTTATGACTCTCAGAGAATTAAAATGGTAAGCAAATATACATTTCTTAGATCTCTTGCATGTGCTAGATGAGCTGTTACAAGGCAATGCTGAACAACGCTGGCCTCTCCTCTGTGGGACAAAATGTTTCCCTGCTGTGAATCCTGGGCTTGCATGCACCGACCAAGCTCAAAAGCAGTTCTAGATGAGAAAGGTACCAACAGAATTATTGGTACAATGGGCTATGGCAGAATAAAGCTGTGAGGAAAAAGACAGGCAGAAAATAATTTGTGGCAAAATACCTAGTGGAGATGAAGCAATAAATTGTGAAAAACAGCAGGGAAGCACCTGTTAGACCTAGAGATTAACTCAGTGAGGAAAAGCTAATTAGATACTGATGTTGAGAAGACAAAGCAAAAAGTTTAACTTGAGAAACAGAGAAGGAAACTGGATGGACATGAGATTTTTTTTTTTTTTCTATTTAATAGCAAGATTAAGACTGAAAATAAACAGCTGTTAGGTGACTATAGGGCAGATATGAGAGTTCTGAGGATACTGTAGTATAGGCAATACAGATGAAATCTGCAAAGATGTGAAGGAAACATTGGAGTAAACTTTAGTAAAATTTGATATCCAGTATTAGCCTTCGCCTCTGTCGTCTAAGTCCTTTCAAAAGCACTCTTTGTTTTTTTCCTTCAATTTGTTATTTTAAAGATAAATATGTCATTCTAGTGAACTCTGAATGACAGTTCTGATCAGGGTAAAAAAAAAAAAAAAAAAAAAAGGCAATGAATAAGTTAATTTTTCCTACCCATCAGGCTTGCAGGCTACAGACATAATGTGCATCTCTCCTGAATAGAAAATAAAAATGCTGCACCATTCTCATGACTCTCACTTATTCCAATACGATCTCGGTTTTAACCCAAAAGCTCTGTCTCTACTAAAATGGCAGAAGAAGCCTCATACAGGGACTTCGTATTCTTGATGATGTCCTTCCAGCAAGCTTAGTGGTATTTATCTTTTTGTTTTTCCTTGGAACTTTGCTGTGGAGGGACATCAAGAGTCTGCGGTTAGTCCAATCTCCTAACCTCTTTGACATATAATCTGTAGTTTACTTAGGTGGAGCCAAAGATACTTTGCATTTCAGGTAGGAATCAATTGTACAAGGTACTAATGTAAAGACCTACAAAGAGTGGCCTGTGGATCCATTTTACCACTGCTAATAGGTCAAGACGATATTGAGGTTACAGTTGACAGATGGAGATCCATCTCTAAGGAAGAGGAGATATTTTTTTTGTAGATCTCTTTGAAAGTAGATTCTATCATATTCTATCTGGAAGAGAAAATCCCAATTTGAAAGTTATGGGCATCCCAGGGTAAATGCTGTTTTCTTCCCTTGAAGGCTACCAGTTGCTTCAATGCTTTTAATGATAGGAAAGGTGTCATTGTGCAGTATGTCCCCAGCACTCCTGCCTACTTGGGCTTCTTTCCTGCTTATGACCTGCAGCTCTGGGATCCATGTTTGTTCCAAGGAAGCAGTGGACAGCAGCAGTGTTGTTAAAAGTAGAACCGTGACATTTCTGAATGATTAATTGAAGTGTTATAAGAACAAATGTCTTGTAGGTGATTGATTATTTTTATGGTTTAAGAGTGGTTCATATTTTTCATGTTGCTTTGACTGCGACACCCGCAGTTTAGAAATGTTGCATCTCACCTTAATGAAACATTCTGAAAGAGCATTTAATCTCCAGAGCATTACTCTGATTTCCACGTTGTGTATCCCTAGGTCATGCATTGTGTTCATCTGCAAGAACTCTGTGCTTTCATTTATTGAGTGCCCCATGAACTAAGTATTTTCAGGGGATAACCTGCTGTTCATCCTAGGTTATTTCCAAGCTCCTTTCTTTAACTCTGTCACGTTAAATAGTGTTGAGCACAATGGATATTACTGTGCATCTGTAATTTGTTCTCTGTTTTGTTTTGTTTTTCTCATAGTAAGTTTGCTTCAAAAGAAAATGGCAAAGGGGGTTGGGGTGGAGTGGAAGGTCTATTATTCAAACCCTGGGAAAGGGTGAGCACAGTGCTGGTGCCTATAACCTCTGAAAGCACTTTCACCAGTAGTTTAGCTCCAGTGTCTCTGAAAACAAATCCTATTCAATGTGATATATGAAAGCATAACCCTCTGTAGTATAGGAATCAATGGAACAATTCATGTAATAGATGACTGTTCGAGCTTGTTCAGGCTGCCACTTGAACATAATTGGCATCTATGTAATAAAATACTAAACACCAAGGGAAATATTTTAGATGTTTATGAGTCATCACATGGTTTATTATAGAAGACTGACATAGAAGTGTATAAAGCAAAATAGGGTAACTAGCACTTGAATTACTGTTACAGTATCTAATAATTAAGGAAATACAGCAATTTTAGACTTTCCTTGTGTTTAACTAATGCACTGTCAAAATTCAGTTGCTGGGAATCTGTCAGGTGTAATATAGCATCAGATTTGCAAGCCAGTATTTTTACATGAAATCCTTAAGTCATTGCTCAAAAATACAGGTGTGAAATACAGTTCTTCAAGTGCAGCATTACTGCCAAGCAGAACTGGCAGAACAGTTGCACAGTATGTTGCAAGCATTTCTGAAGGGGTCCTGTCTTTTGCTGTGTGCCTTCATAGTGTTTAGCACAGCTGGGAGTCCTTATCTCAGCTGGAGGCCTCTTTAGATGCTACTGTAATGGAAATAATCATATATTTGTCAACTGTGTGTCTTATGCATGTTAATAAATTCCCTATTTATGAGGAGAACCTGCTTGCTTGATATTTGAATAGACTTGCAGCCTCTTGATCTCTTCCTGCACATCTTGGGCTCTGTCTCTTTAGAGGAGAATGGTAAAGTAACTCATCCAGAACTCTCTAACAAAATGACAGCATTGTTTCTAGCACCCAGATAGCAAATTTAAAGTCAGCTCTGATCTGACAATATATTGCAGTATTCAGCGTGCACAAGTTAATGTTAAGTGTTGTTCTGTGAGGTGCTTCTCACAAATAAAGTTAGCAGTCACACTACACTGAAGTACCAGAGCTCTCCTCTTATTCCAGCTCCATTCACTTGACAGTCTAAGTTGCCACCCTCCACTCAACTGATTTTTGAGTGAATGGAGAGGAAGCAAAGGAGTACAACTCTGTCTGCAATAGAAATGAATGAGTGCAGCACTCTACCAGACAGCATACAATTGCCCATACATATTTTGTTTGTTTTGCTGAGTAACAATGCTCAGCACATCTGTCTCCATGCCGTTCTGTGCCTTGCAGAAGTATGCCACATCTCTGCATTATTTATATTTTTTTATTCTACCATGGAAAATGGGAAAAATAAGATGCAGCTCTGTCTTTCAAATGTTACATTACCAATATCAGTACATCTTCGCCTCCCTCAGTGAGAGACAGCTTAACTACACCAAGCAAATTAGCAAATAGAGATGTGGTATGTGCATGCAGATGATCTGTACTTCACAGTATTTTAATAACCTTTTCTGTCTCTATGAAAAGTGGATATTTGTCTTTTTCAGATGCAGAAATAATCTTTGAACTACCTCAAAACATCTTAACTAGAAGGGCTTTTCTTCTTCCTTATCTGTGTGCAAGATCCTTATTTGTGGCAATTCTGCTTAGCTCTGCTGTATTTTGAATTTTTCACTTATAAGCACAGGTCTCTTCTCCTTTTATTCCATTTTTTCCCTCTGATTTTCTCTTCTATCCTTCCTGTTTTGATTATGGAATGAGTCAATTTAAATTTGAGACTTCAATTTCTCTACAAAAAGTATTTCTCCTTAGATGATGTGACAGTAAATCATGCTTTGTTTCATTGTTCCTACCAGTGGTTGTCATTTCTATATTATGGCTTATTCTGAGGGTGTGGTGGTATATGACAGAGTAAGGCGGATCAGTATTGCCAGTGCCCCACCACCAAGAAGCCAAAATTTGTTAAGTACCTCATTCTTCTCCTTGTCTATTGTTACTAGCTTGCCTGTATCACTCACTGGGGGAAGTACACCTTCCTGGACTTTCCTGATTGAAGTACCTGTAAAAGCTTTTCTTGTTCTTCCTGGGATGCTTTGTAAACAGAAGAAGGGAAACAAGAAATTGCTATAAAGGAAAGAAAGGGTCTGCTTATGCTGCTCCTGGATAATCAGAACCTTCTAGGATAGCTCTAGACATTGAATAGAGTTTGAGAGAAGTATAAAGAAAGCTCTAGTGGAAAAAATTATGCTGGATCTGGGCCTGTGGTACAGGTGAATGTCTTGCTGTGATGCAACTCCATCTAAACTTCAGCGACCTTGGAAATCAAAGCACTGGATAAAGACTTCAATTTGCAATCACACTGGGCTTGCTGGGAAAGATTTATAATCTTTAGTTTTAGAAATAGGCTAGTGTTAGCTATAGTGTGCAGGGCAGGAATGTGCTAAGGGTCAAATCTGATGAGAAAATTTGAGGGTTCAGCTAGCTCATGATGAGAGAACATATACTTTGCTAGATTGTACTAATGCAAGGGCTAATTTCCTTTTCTTCTTCGGGTAATGTGACTGTTGATGAATGCAAAGTAACTGATGTTAATATCCAGCCGCAATTATCTGCAGCATAAGCTTTGCTTGGGGTTGGAAATTAGCTGGCAGATTGTATAGTCAGCTTTCTGGTCCTAAGGAACTGCCAAACCTGATCCAAAGGGGATGGTAATACTATGTGAATGACAGTGATACGTGTCCTTTCTTTCAATTCTGCAGTGTGGAATTGGAAGCTCTGACCATTTAACACCTTGTGTTTTCAGCTTTTAATCAAACCCGCAGGCTATAGAAAATTCACATAGAAATCACACAGCAGAACTTCTCCTGGGACTTCCTAATTTTCTCCAGCATGGAACATATTTTGAGAATAGTATTTTGAGAATAGTAATTCATGACAACATAATCCTTTGGGGACAAATCTAAAATAAGAATAGTTATAAGAAAATGAAAATAAAATATTTTGAGCCTCAAAAAAATTCAGTAGGGATTTGATCTCAAGATAAGTTGTATTTAGGCCATTCTTATTAAGTCAAAGCTGATTCACGTATGCCTAGTAGAAAAGTTTATGAGGTCTTTAAGTTAAGAGAGTGAAGGTTGGAAGTCTTGGTTTTTTTGCTCTTAAAATTTGAGATAATGGGAATTCATCTACAAGTCAGAATAGAGCCCTGACTGTTTTCCTCAATAACTGAGGTCTTGAAAAGATATTCATTCATTCATAAATATTCATTACGTTACTCTTGTAGTAAAAGTAGGGTTGAAGGTACGTCTTATCATTAGTCTTTCACACAGGTTCTTTGGGGTAGTATTAGAGTTGTATTTTTTTATTTGTTATCTTTGTTGCCACATACGTAGTTTGTGTTTTAACTGGAACAGCAACGTAGCTATTAGCTGATAAGTACATTTATAGTAAGAGAAAATACGATAATCTCTGTTGCAGTATACTTAGCTATGGTAAAGTGAATGGTAAAATATCCAGCCAGAATTTTTAGCAAGTGATAAATTGCCATTGCTTTTTTAATCATCATTTGCTTTCCCAACCTATTAGGTTGGGAATAAGTAATGCACTTCAGTATTGGAAAAATGAGAATTTTGCAAATTGCACAAATTGCCTAACAGAAAAGAGCTGGCTGAATTTTTGAAACTGTTAAAGTATTATTATGGATTGGTGAAAGCTTGACAAAAATTACCATTACATACTTAATTTCTTTTAAAGTGGATGATATGGTATTTTTTAGCAAGTAGGTTCTTTATCAACTCGTGCAAAAAGTTTGTTTGAAAATATAAAGGAATCCCTTCCTACTTCTGTTTTATACCATAGCTTCAAGAATGGTCTTGGATATGGGTAGAGGTGAGTTGCTTAATTTGAT
This sequence comes from Lagopus muta, assembly GCF_023343835.1. Lineage (NCBI taxonomy): Eukaryota > Metazoa > Chordata > Aves > Galliformes > Phasianidae > Lagopus > Lagopus muta. The sequence continues at coordinate 98,420,086 of NC_064434.1, forward strand.
CTTTTTTTATAATTCCCTATACAAACAAAAAAATGGTGTGTAATTTAGCTTTCTTTCTATCTTGTTATTTATGAAGAAATTGTGGAACATAAACAGATGGTTTCATACCTAGTCCTGTAACCATCTCCCTTAAAAAACAAGTGAAGAGGCAACATCAGCAACTGAACCTTGTAGCCTTACTCATCTGTTTGCCATCACTCTCAACCTTCAGTATTTAAATAAAACCAACTCTGAGTGTAGAAGCAGAGGGTTAGTACAGGGAGGTGGTTTCAGCTATGAGGACAAGTGTGTGTTTGTCCATGTGTATGTTTTCTTGCATGAATACAGATCAAGGCCTTATTAGAGAAGCTGTCAGGGACTGCAAGCTGTTTGGGTTTTCTGCAGGCTTAGGTAGACTTAGTTTCTGTCACTTGCAGTCAGGACTGCAAGTAGCTGGGATTACCCCTTATTCTGTGTTTTCCTGTGCTACCGTAACGCAGTGTAATGGAAAGTTGTTGGCTCTGGTTATCTTGGTGACAATCCCTCTGTAGCACAAGTGTCTTGCTGAGAGTGGAACAACATCTTTTTGCTTCTTTGTACTGGAAGTAAGTGAAAGTTTCCTTCTTGCAAAGTGTGGTAGATTTTTGCTGTAGAAAGGGGTGATTTGTTCTTTTGTTTTTTCTTGTTTCCAGTGCGTAATTTCTCTGCGTTGTTCCTTCCTGAGCTAATTGCTAATCCTTAAATACTCAAGTTGTCCCTTCCTGAGGTGAAGAACATCATTTATTTGTGTTTTTTTCATCACTTCTACAATTTGATGTAACTTAAACAAGTCAGAAATTGTGGAATTGCTGGATCTGCATATCACAAATGCAACTATGTTTGCGAAATCTTTTCTTTCATGCAGCTAAATTCTCCCTGCATGCCATGAAAGCAACTAGGGAAGCGTTGACAGGCATATACAAAAAGCCTCATCTGGCTGTAGAAGATTCCTACAAGCTTCCTACTTTGGTCTGCTGTGGTCACACATCACAGGGTCCATTCATATGCCAGAGTGATTCATGTCTGCCAAAATGGGAATAAAATGTTATTTCTGGTGATTTTTTTTTTTTTTTAATAACAGTTGAGTGTATGGGAAAGTCTTATGAAACTTAATTGTGACTAGAGCCTCAGTTTAGGAACACCTTTTAATTGGTTTCACTGGGACTTCGATAATATTTCCTGCAGTTAATTGTTGAATTGAGGACAAATGTTACAGGATTTTGTGGATAGTTAGTGTGTTCTAGAAGGACTGTAGACATGAGAAATCCCATAGCTTTTGTTATTCTCTCATAATACTCCACAAATTTATATTCCTCTATCTTTTTTTCACTTTTTCTTCCAGTAAAATGTGACTTTGAGTCTGTCTGAATGTGGCTTTGCCATAGAGCAGTCAAATACAAAACTTGCAACCTCTGCTTTCCAAATAAGAGTTGAGAGAATGTTTAAAAACAACTGGAGAAGAGATTTGCACAGTACATTCATGCCAAAGGGAAGTGCTCTAAGAAGGACTAGAGGAACAGAGACCAGCTTGAAAATCACTTGGATATTATGGCCAGATATGGTGCCTATCTTATTCTCCTTCTCAAACAGTTGTGATGCCATTAGAAGTCAGTGCTTCCCAACATAAGGGGTTGAGTTTCAAAAATGAAAGGAACCATTGCTGTGTGCAGTTGGCAGATGAGTTTGTAATATGCTCTGGGATTTTCTTCCATGTTATAAATTCAATTTACATCTCATCATATGCCTAGTTAAAGAACAGAATATGTCACAGTAGAGGAAGAGAAAACCGGGAACAGGCTGTGATCATGTTGGCAACCATGTAAGTCTAGACCACCTCTCTATCATTTCTTACCCCAGGATAAATGAAAGCAAGGCAGGGGGTCTTTGGGGAAAAAAGCAAATAAACAAACAACCGAAATTCATATTGGACGAATTATAATAGTAATTATTATATTTCAAGTGATTTAAACGCTAAGACAGAAGGAAATTGTGAACATGAATAATATTGGAGATGAGTCACGGAATGTAAATTTATTTATTTGGTGATAGTTTGTTTTCAGTCATTCCTTTTGCATGCTGCATTTTTTGCAAGTTGTGAGTTTTTGTGATGGCTTGGTACCATCTGGCAAATGCTAGGAAAAGACACATTGGAATAAGGATCTGCTCAAATTCTGCCAGTGCTGTGTACCTAAAATTCCAGTGGTGGGATCAGAAAAGGACTTGTCTTGTACTGCTGGCCATACTTGTTGGCCAAGGCAAAATGCAATGTAGCAAAAGGCAATTTGCCTTTTAAGAAGACAATGTAATGTGTATTTCCAGAAGTAGACATTGAATATATATTCCATGTTATGAATGAGTGAGACCTGAGGAAATGTCAGCACCTAAATTTAACTATGTATTTTAGAAGTTTCAAGAAACTCCAGCGAGTTATTACTGCTCTACTTTTTAAATTTTTTCATTATTAAAGTCTGTTATTGTTTTTTTTTTTTTTTTTTTTTTTAAACTGTGATGTGCTTAAAGAGAATGTATATTATTGACTTTAGTGTAGCAGACTTGAATATTGCAATTAAATTATAGGCTTGCTTGTTTTTATTGGGTGTGTGTCAGTACTCCTGGGCATTTGTGTTGCATGTTACTTTACAAAAGGAAAAGATGAAAACTTTCTCGTGTTTAAGTGGCAGGGGGAATTTAGGTATGTTATCTAGAATGCAATTATTTGACTTGGAGCACAGACAAGAAAATGAGACTGTGTTTAATCCTATAAAAAATGGCAAGGAATTCCTTAATGGCCATGTTTTGTCAGGATCTGGAATTGGTGATGTCTCTAAAAGACCGTTTTTGTAGTGCCATTTTCAAAAAGACATAATTAGAAAATCCATAATTCCGGTGAATTTACTGTCAACTGCTTTTTTTTCTTTTTTTTTTTTCTTTTTTTTTTTCTTTAAGAGATGTGTTTTTGTTCTGTTATATTCCTCCTCTGTTCAGTGCAGCCCTGTGATGTCAGGGAGCTAGTCTTGGAAGGAAGCAGCTGGTCAGACCCCATGCCATCCATTGACAGGGAAGCTGTTTCCCTGGCAACGGGAACGATGAGAAACCGAAGAACAGCTCTTTTTCAGTTCATGTTTCTTTTTCACTCGCTGTTGCAGGAGCTCATTAGCTTCTTAGGAGGAATCATATAGCTACTATCAATCCAAACTAAAGCTAAGTGTGGAACAGTGTAAATGTCTCCACAGTTTTCAAGGTTATGAGCCTGCTGCTATCAACATTAATTTTGCATTGAAAAATATTAACAAACCAGACGTTTTTTCCCTTTTGGAATTATTCATAGCGCTGTACCAAAACAAAGAGGCAAGGAGAAAAAGTAAAAATTGCTATACTGGCTTTGGTTCATGCAATGTGCAGAATGCATTTGTGTGTGCAAGGATGCACTTTCAAGTTTGGCACCCAATTAGGGTTGTAGAGCTTATGTATGTGGTACTACACAAGCCTTCCTTTTTATTAATGCTCCTGATATTTCAGAGATCCTTAGGAAAAAAAAAAACCAAAAAAACCAACAATACAACAAAACAAAATGAAGAGACAAGACAAATGCCGATCCAGGCAGCTGGATTGGCATAAAGAGTTTACACTGAAGGCATTCTGGTGTTTCCATGCCTGAGTGAGTAAGACCTCGAAGCTCCTGCCTGTGTGTTGCTATGCTTCATGTAAACATTCACCAAAGTGAACTGCCATTTCTCTGAAATTTTGCAAATGTTTTTCCCTTGTAACATCTTAGTGAAAGTGACTGCATAAGCTGTAGGGCCATGCTAAAGACTTGTTTCACATCAGCTAAGGGACTCTTAGGATCTATTGTTTGTATAATAAAGACTGAGGTTATTGTTTTCAAATATTGAGGTTAATTAATACAGAAATGCAATCAAAGCACGATCTCAGGAATTAGTAAAACTTTAGTACCCCTGTATATAGGATAGGATTTCATAGTTTATGCTTATGTAAATTGAGTGATTTAACTCATTAACTCACAAAGAGTAATATATACATGTATCCATATATATTTTTAATTTATTGTTTCTTAAAAATGGCATAGCAGTGGAAGTTTTGCAAGGTTTGAGGTTTTTTTGTGATAACTGCAGAACAGCTGCTCTCTCAGGAGTGTAAAAGGGCCTTCTACTTGCCTATGTATGTAACGGGGTGTACATGCTTTCTGCGTTCTGTAGTAAGCAGAAGTGGACATTACTTTGTGTAATGCTTCAGAGGAAACGTGCTCTTTCCTCCGATACGAACGTGGTGAGATTGGTGTCAGCTGAGGACTAAACCAAACTGAAAGAGCTCTGGGAGGTTTGTGTGTTGGATTTCATTGTGAGCTGCACAGGTTGGAAAACTGTTGCTGTGGAGGTAGGATAGAATTTAGTGTTATTGTCAGGTGGTAAACATGTAGTGACTTGAGTCTCAGCTGATTTAGCTTGGTGTGGTTTTACAAGTGGCTGCTTCTAGAACTAGCAACTTGAGGACTTGTGTAAGAAAGCTCTTTGTGAGCCAAGACCAGTAGTCCCAATCCAGTTTGCCTAGTATGAGTGTGTCAGAAATCAATACATTTCTAAAATTCAACTGAATTTCTGCTGATTCTGTGGTATCTTGAAGCTCTGGTCAAGACTGTTAAGATGATGCTGTGTGAGCAGGTAGCATGAAACAATGGGAATATGCACAGATATCCAAAACCTGAATGTTAACTCTCAAAAAAGCTCTCTACTAATAAATTGAACAAATAAAAGGAGTTGTAGTGTGAACAAGTACTGTCAAGCAGTCATTTTTATAAAACAACTTTTTGTCAAAATCTTCATGCTTTCAAGCATTAGTATGATTAGTAGCTATAAATCTTTATAATGGTTACCATGCTGCTTTAAGCTGCGTAAATGCTGCATATTTAAATGTCTCGATAGCTACTGGTCTTGTAGTTATCCAGTGGCTTAAACAGACCACCAATCTGGTCTTTGGAGATAGAAAAAACCTGGATTATGGCACTTTTTCCCCCTTTTTATGAAGTGTTAAAGCTGAGAAATAGGCGTATATGAAGACCTCCTTTGTTTTGGATTGTGACGAGAAATTTTTATGCAACATCAGGCTCAATTCATGTGAAGTTAAAGCTCTTAAAACCTACAGACACTGATCTCTTTCAGAAAAAGTAACATCCATCCTCCAGCCCACCGTGTAATTTTGCTGCAGTGCCATTTCATGAACAGGCATTTTTCAGGCTTATGCTTTTGTTTGTTCCTGGCTTTGTGACTATAACTAAATACCAATTAGCTGTATCTAGTTAGAGGTTGTTGTCGATCGGGGGTCAGAGAGGTGATGCTGTGTGGATGCTTCGTGGCAATGATTCCCTTGGGCAGTTCATGTACTCTAAAAACAATGCAACTCCCAGCAATATGTTAAATATAAATACTAACCTTTCATTCTCATTGCTGTTTTGTTTTTTTTCCTTTGTTTTTCTGTTTTTAGCTAAATACAGGGTCTCTTCTGCTGCTGTCTGTTTGCTTTTTTTGTTGTTGTTTTGAGCTCCAGCATTTTAACACATACTTCACAGGATGATGGAATAGCACATTATTCCCTGTCAAGTCCATATATTGCTCTTTCTTATTCTTCACAAAGCATCTCTATACAGTCAGAGACAATTCTGATGTTTGTTTTATTCCTAACCTCTTTCAGGGGGTTCCCAAAATGAAAACTACAAATGCGCTTCATTTCCTCTTCAGCACTGTTATGCCTGGCTCACAAACAGTGATGCTAAATGAAATGTGATCAAAAAAACCTTCATAAAAATTCAAACAAAATGTGTTACTTGAAAGGTTTCCAAATTCTGTGCTCTGCTTCTGCTTTAGAAATGGGCTGTAAAGCAATTTATTATTATTACTATTATTTTGGGGGTATAATCTAATAAGCAGTGATCAAGGCAAATGTCTGAATGCAGCACAGATGCAGACTGAAAGATGTGAAGATAATGGAGTCTCACATCAGTGAGTGGGGTTTCAGTGACAGTGGAATGAAAACTACTTCTCGTTCTATTTTTTATTTGTAGGAATAGCTAACCTGCCTGATAAGGCATGAATCGTGTCTTTCTTCTTCCTCCTCACACTGGATTATACTCTAAACCTCAAAAATCTTAAGCATAGCTTTTGAAAAAGGTTTGGGAAGCTTAGGAAGAAAGTGTATTTTGAGGCTGGAGGAGCTACAGTCTCAAACGACAGTGCTCAAACGTCAGATTCGTCATACCCTGTCAGTGAGGAACAGTGGGTGACAGCAAATGAGGAGTGCTGGCTGAAGTAGACACTTCTTGAAGCCTTGTGAAACTCAATCTACCCTAATAAATCTGGCCAGTGTTTTCGCCAGTCACGGTTGTGCTGGGTGAGGACATTGGAACACAGCCTATACACAACAGTCCGCCACAGGGACTTCCTTAAACCCCACTCTTGTGTTAGAGTTAGAATAAATAACACACACAAAAAAATATAAGCATTCATTTGAAATATTGGATCTGTTTACCAAACCACCGCTGTAGGTATGATCAAAGACTAACTCAGGAAGCTACAGTGAATGTTGTCACAGTGGGTATTAAATCTTTTCTTATAACAATATAAATGTTGTAAAGTGACACTTAATCTGTCTTAGTAAGACTTGAATGAAAGTCCAGATATCTCTGAGAAGTATCCAATTGTATCTGCTCTCCTGACATGCTTTTTCTTTCTGTAACAGAGCAGCATGTCAGGGTAGCTGTTCATTACACAGGCACTCATACTGCAATGGAAGTTAAACAGTCCTTCAGATTTTGGGAACCCTCTGGGCACCAGATTCCAGCTTGAACTGTTTGAAGTCTGTGTCAAGAGTCTAGAGATGAAAGAATTGCTCTCTCACTGAGTGTAGGAATTATGTGTAATGAGATGTAATTTGCCTAAATGCTATTGTACATTTTAAATGCTATGGTACAGCTATCAGTATAAGTGCAGCTTTGAACAGTGGTGGTGACCTGAACTATAGCAGTACCAAAGCCGGTTCTAAAACTCGATTACACTAAACCGGATTGATAACTATACAGCCTTCTTTGGAGCAGTAGTTGCTCATAAATATTGCTAGCACTTGTGAGATCACACAGACTGCCCTTGATACAAATTCATATGCAGGCAAGCTTGAGGGGAGCAAGAAATCTTGCTTTTCCTTGTGGGAGGTGTTGAGCTAGAAAGGAGTTTAGCTTGGATTACCAAGTTCCTAGTGGGTGGAGAGCTCAGCACCTGTTAGCTTTCATTTGAAGCTCTGCATCTTTGAAAGCTCTGCATGCTGTATCACTTCCCTGGAGATAATGCTTTGAAAAATAAGTGCTAAAGCATCAGAAACCATCCAGAATAGGATATTTGTGTTTGACTTGAGGAAGATACTTCCTGTGCAGCTGGATATGCGTGGTTTTCTGTTGTTCTAGAAATTAGTTGTATGAAATCTATTCTAAAAAGCTAAAAAAAAAAAAAACAAACAACAACAAAAAAAAAACCCACAAAGTGCTTGAATTGAAATTCAAATTACACTGGCTTAGAATAAGAGTCATTAATCAAAAAAAGAAAACAGAAAGAAAAAAAAAAAAGAGAAATCCCTCTTAGACAAAGGGTTGTCATCATCCACTGGGACACTTGTTGATCCATGAGCTCTTTGATTCGATTCGCTTGAGGGAGAGATGCTTGTTAATTACAGAGATATTAATATAAAAACCAAAACACATACCCTTTTTGCACACATTAAACACCCATCCTGTCTTGCACAAATTAGCAGATTGTGTATGCTGCCTGTGAGTCCCCATAGATTAATTTACAAATTCACATGAATTTATCCATTTGGTACACGTTTCTAATGCGTTTTAAAAACCCAGAAAACAAAACATAGCAACAACCCACCCACGTTTGAGGGGGTGGATGCAATGAAAGTGAAGTGTTTGGGAATCCTTTTTAAATACACAGTGATGTTACATTCCTAGAGCATGTCTACTAATTTAGGCAGTGGGTACCCCAAGGTTCTATGTCAAACCTGCTCTTAATAACGAAGGAGGATTTAATACACTGCATTTTCTAGCACTTGTGCTGGTCTACTTTTGTGCATCACAAATAATGACATTTTTACTGCCTATCATGGAAGATTATTTCACATGGTAACAGATCTTGTCTGTAGGAAGTTTTTGTTATTTGTTTTCTAAAGCTCTATATCGCTTTTCAAATACTATAGTGAGTCATGCTCTTTGATAACTTTCCTGAAACATCGGTAATCTCCCTCTAGAAGAAATGCATGAATTTGAAGATGAGGATAACTAATGATAGAAAATAAAGTGAAGATGGAAGTGTGAGGCTGAATAATATCGCAGTGCATATTTTATATTCATGCGTTCCATTAAGGAAAAAATAAATAGGACAGAACAATTTGCTTTTAGTTGTGACATAAAAATAATTTCTCACCTTCCTATAGTTTCTGTTCAGAATTAGAGGAAGTGATGGTTGATCTGCTCAAAACTGATTGTAGGATTCATCCATGTTTTCAAAAATAAATCCTTCTTTCAATTTTTTGAAATAAAAGAATTGCTGTGAAATTTTTGGAGTTAAGCAAGGTGAAATGAGATAATGGAAATGCAGCTGAGTCTATTCCAAGTGACACTCATGCCTCCTATTTTATGGCCAGCTTACTATGGGCTTAAAAAACTTGATTTTATAGATAATAAAGGAGTAATCTTACTTAAACTAGTCTTCCCTAAAAAATTACAAATATACATTCACCAGTTGATTTCAATAATGTTGCAAATGTTATTCTATGATAGCTGATGGACGTAATGTGGTTGCAAAATTACGTCCTAGCAATACGATATGTTTTAAAATCTTTATACAAAATACAGTTTCTCTACTAGATCTGTGATGAATAAATAGATATTATAGGGCCAGTTTGTATGTGTTGTTGGCATAATTGAAAGAGACTGAGCTGAATTCAAATGTGAAATTTGAAAATGTGATATCATTTAGGCTGCAATTTCCCAATCTGTATCTTTTTTAACCTTCCACGGGTCTATTTTGGCCTGTACCAGAAACAGACCCATTATATCTATAGAGCTAAGAGCAAGAATGAAGGAAACATAGACTGAAGAAACAGGGCTTGAAGAAGTGTTCCATCTTGGCTTGTCTTCCAGAATTGAATTAAAACATTTTCCTTGCTCTAAAATATTGGAATTAGTGTACAGATACCCTGGTGGGACTGCTAAAAAGGCAAAAGTAGTCAGCAAAAGAAGAGTTTTATATGGCCTTGCTACAATGGGAAGGGGAAAGTGGAACATTTGAAACCTGTATGAGGAAAACACCAAGGAGGTCGTACGTGAGCTCAGTGTGTGGCACAGCAAGCTGCAACATATCATAAAGCAAAGAAAAAATCCGTATGCAAGGAGGGGGAGCTGCAAAAGGTAATGCAAGGTGGGAGGGCAGTATCTAGCCTGTCTGTATTTGCTTGAAGGTTGGTGTCACTCAGCTGAATAAGTAGCGATTTTACAGCTAATTTTATGATATGTACCTTATGTATGTGACATAAAACTAATTATCTAAGAGTAGTGGTGATCGTTTGAAGAGGTCCTAGTGGTATCTTATTTTCTGGCTTTCCTTCATTTAAGTACATTGTGTGACCTCTAATCAGAAGAAACCTTGAAATACAACTTCTGAAACCTTTGACCAGGTCTTTGGCTAGAATAAATGATACCAACTGTAATGGTTGCCTTTAGGCGAAACAGATTTGCAGTATTTGGAAGAGTTTATGAAGCAGTTATAATAACTTCCTTCACATCTTGTGAATTATTTATTTGTTTCCCATGGTCACCTTCTGCGGGTAAGTTGGTGAGCAAATTAATTTGCAAACTATCTACAGAAGCATATTTAAGAGAACAGTGGAAACTCTTTTACATGCTTTCAAATGTACATCAGACATCTGAATCTCAGAGTTACAGTCTGCACGGTACAAACAGGTTATTTTGTTCACAAAAGATTTAGGTTACCTTGACTGAAGAATAAGAAATGTGCAAGAATCCCATCATTATCTTCAGGTGAAAAACATGAGTATTTTCTAAGAAGTTATTTATGAAAAACATGAAATACTTGAAAAAAATTCAAGAGTAGCAAAGATGTTATAATTGCTTATTTATTTATTACGAAGTATTTACTAGTTATTTATTTTCAAAAATGCTAATGCAGGAGGGGATAATGAATTATTAAATGTATTTCTCCTCTGTTTAAAAACACTGGAATGTTTTGTATTTCTAAATACATTACTGTTGATTGGCAGCTTCTCTATTCTGAGGGCTGAAGGTCAAGAGATAAATTATTTGAGTTTATAGATGTTTTTCATGTAAGGAATACACATTTTTTAATGTATATTTACTTATTTACATACTTGTACACATCTATAAATAAAATACTCTACATTCTTTTTTTACTGACAAAGTAAAAATAGGAAATAGTATTCATAACGGTGAAGTGGGGGCAAAGGGCAATGCTTTCTGTGAAATCTCCTGGAATTAAAAAGCTGTTTTTGAAGCATATCAGAATAACTAATATGGTTGCTTTTGATGCTTATTGATAGAAATACTGACAATATTTAAAAAATAGGAAATTGAAAGCGGTGATGTATCTTGGAAGAACAATGTCAGGGAAATTATTGCCAAAAATATGAAGATGACTAATGTCAGATGATGACTGTCAAGCAGATGAGATGCAAACGAAGCTGAATAATGTTGGCTGATGGTTCTTAAGTGGACATGAACAAATTGAGATGAATGATGAGAAATAATGAATGTCAAATAGGAAAAAGTAAATCAAGATAAACAACGTCATATGAAGTTTAGTTAGCGACTAAGAAAGGAAACACGTTTTCATTTTCACAAGGTTTACACATACCAGATCACTGAGTAAAGCATTTGCATGCTTTGAACTCAGAATAATGGTCTGGCAGAGAGATGCCACAAGAATAAATAAATAAATGATTTTTATTTTATTTATTTATTTTTATTTTTTGAGACAGTGCAAATGTATATTGTCATCTGCTAGTGCCTGATTTTGTTATAGATCCCTCCTGCCTGGATTTTGTTACAGATGAGATATGCTCCTTCTAGTGAGTTCCTCATTTAAAGAACAGTGTCATGCTGTGAGTGCTAACGGAAGCAGAAAGGCTTATTAATGCTTCTTCATTACAGTCAGGCTTTTAACTTTGAATGTCTTTGTTCCTTATGCTTACCTACTCCTCCCTTGTTGAATTTTAAATTGAATTTACTTAGTGCTTTTTTCTTGCAACATACAATTTTTTTTTTTGTTTAATTAATCTAAAAAGTAATATTGTGTATTTTATTTGGTTCTTGGATTGAATGTAAGTTTGAGAAATTTAGAAGTGGAGTACTCAATCCTGCTATTAATGACAAGAGAGCTAAGCTGCTGAGGTCCAAAATGTGAGGCAGCTGGAAGGATCAAAATCCACTTACTTGAGCAGAGATTCAGTCAGATCATTGTAGGCATCTAAACTAGAAAACCTCAAGAGGCATAGTAATTGGGCTTCCTATATTATGGACATTTTGATCTCTTGTATGACTCAGCTATTTCTCAACTATTTGTGTGGTATTCTCTGTGTAGCATGTTTTGTGGGGGTCAATTACACCTATTCCTAGTTAATACATTTTTTTCTCTTTCAAAGTAAAGAACAATAATTAATTTGCCAGATTATGTCATTCTGGTAAGAAACACTTTTATGGGCAAAACTGTGTGCTGCTTGCATGTGTCCTGCAACAGGGTGTCCTTGGCCCTGGTACTGGGAGTCCTGCCCTGAGCACTCTGAACAGGCAGAACAAGTTGGGGAGCTGGTCTCTGACTTCCTTCTCAGCTCTCCTTGGCAAATAAGAATGTTCCACGAGTTTAACTTTGGGTGCCTCAATTTTATAAGGCTGTACTGCTTTCCTCCATGGTCTCCAGTTAGATGCCACAAAACCAATGGTCTCCTTAGTCTGTGTCTATCAAGACTTGTATTTTTCCACATCATCCTGCTAGCTGACACTTGATACCTGTACTTAAGAAGTGAAAAGTATTTTACTAGAAGTGTCTTTTTCTTCTCTTAAATGGCTATTTCCTCACATAGTAATCATACTTGCTGACCAAGGCTTTGTGGGATGGATCCATGTTCTACCCATTTGCAGTCTGTGTTGCAGACTATGGGCATGCCAATGTACCAATCTAGAGAGTGATCGGAAAGTTTTAAAAAGAGGTGAGATTGGCTACTGTAGGTAATCTTGTTTTTTCCATGTTTGATATCTACTATCCGACTGGATAGAGGCATGGTGGGTGATTATGAGGAAAGAGGAAAGTTTAAGGGTTTTTTTTTTGGTGTCAGGAAGGACCAAATCTGCATATCTTCTGAAGCTTTAAATGAGCTGTGTATGAGAATGCTGGGAGCTTTATCCATCCCATCCTATAGAAAGCACTGTCCCAAAGCATGAGAATTTAAGTTCAAGAGTATTTTCTACCCAAAGCAATGTTTTGACAATAATCACAGATGCACAAACTGTTGCCCCTGAGTCGTGCTCAGCTCTTCATTTTCATCTCATCTGTAACACCTCTCTCAGCAAACAACCGGATCAGTTTTTGCCTTTGGTGAACCTGGTGAAGCAGGGAATGTTGGGTCAAATGTAATGCTAGAGCAAGAGGTGCAACTGCAACCAAAATTGGTTAGTAGTAAATTTTACACTATTTGGAAATGTTATATTTCACATTTTTAACACTCATTTTTCACATTTTTAACATTCATAAAATAACAACTTTTAATAGCTTTTCTAATTTTGATTTGGTTGAAATGTTTCAATTTTTATTGTTTAAAAACTAGAATTTTAAACATATCAATTCAGAAACAGTTGATTAATCCTTCCATGCTGAATTTGTGAGAAAAAAATGTTATGCCATTTAAGTGGTTTCTTTTTATAGAGTTGAAGAATTTTCTTCAAAATTGTCAGTTCAGTTAATGTTGTTTTTTTTTGTTGTTGTTTTTTTTTGATAGAGAAAGCTCATATCGAAGCTATTGAAGCTATTTTTTGTCAGTTCTAAATTATTACAGAGAATATTTCTTTTAAGGGTCATTGGGTCTCTATTACTGTGGAGAACTCTGAATCATATAGGTTATTGAGTAAATTGATATCCAGTAACTGAGTTAACTGGGTCCATTCTCACTATGGCCTGCCTATTGGAGCGAATACAGTGATAAATTTCAATTCTGGTAAAGTCTTTGGCTGTAACTAATGTATTTTGCATATGACTTAGACCAGCAAACTTTGTCTTTGCTCTCTATTGTCCAAGCACTGGAAAGAAACAGTTTGTGATTTCATTTTATATTCACACCAAGATAGTCATTTCATCCCAAAATGTTCATCCAAGCAACTTCTGTAAGAAGTAGGTCTGCTGGGGATAAATCAGTGCTTATTAAGTGCTTAGTTAATTATTTCTTTAGTTACTGCTATATTTGTGTATTTGTGTTTTCATAACAGTGTGTATGAGTATATATATTTATCTTTATATATATTTGGTTGTTTTTTTTGTTTGTTTTTTTTTTTTTTTTTTTTTGTGAATAACCTGGTCTAGTGGAAGGTTTCCTTGTCCATGGCCAACTTAGGCCACAATTTAAGCAGAAATTGTTTAACATCAAAATACGTTTTGTTGCAAGCACAGTAATAAACTAGGAAATTTTGAAATGCATTTAGATGATTAACTGTGGCTACTACAAAATTCAGTTGACAGTTAATAGCATGGATATTTTGTACTGTCCTACACAGAAATATAGTCAGAAAATGGAAGTTATCTCCTATAGGAAATCCAGGCCTAGAAATTCATGCCACAGTGTCTCTTGTTGTTTAATTTTTGTGTCATAGAGAATGTTTAGAAATCTGATTTTTACTCTGTAACACTCAGAAACATACTTAAAAAACAAACAAGTAATCTTCTATACAATTAGTAGGAAAATATGGAGATATTTGAGTTGAATCCAATGAACATAAATGGAATATTAAAACAACACAAACAAACAAACAAAAAAAACCAAACAATTCTTGATGCTCTACCGTTACAAATCCTCCACAAGATCCACAATCATTTTCCAATCTGAGGAATATGTTATATTGTTAAAAGAAGTTAAGAGCAAAGTGCATGGCTGCCTGCTTCTTCAGCTGCTGGGACCCAGGCTGAGGGCTGTGTCTGTTGTTTTCCCCTTTGAAGGTTCAGCTGGCAACAAAGCTGAGCACCTCGGAGTTGCTGAGACAAACAGGACACTGACATTAGTTGAACACCTTAGATTCGTAGACTGGAGGACGGAAATTAAGCTCCATGTTAGGAATATTGCTTATTGCTGTTTTCTGGTTTTCTTCTTCCTTCTCTCTGTGCATGTGTGTGTGGCTCCTCTTGGATATTTCAGCCATTAAGCAGCTAGTATAGATAAGCTAAATACAAGAGATCTATGTCTAAGTTTATAAACCTTGCATTCTTTTAGTTATTGTATGACTTTTGATATGTATCCCATAGTCTGTAATCGAGAAATATATTTGCAGATAGCAATATGAAGTGCTTATACACTACTGAATTAAGTGAATGTTGTATTATTCTCTAGTTGAAATAGCTTAACTTTTTAATTCTGTTCTACAGAATGCGGCACTGTGAACTACTACTTTTACAGTTTTTTTTCTGTGTACATTATTCCTTCAGTGTCATACCCTGACATCCCACCTTCTTGACACCTTAGAAAGAAGTGAGAGTTTATCCATTATCACTTGAAATGTTATCAGAAAAATTGTATTGAAATAACTCCAAGCATCATGTCTCCAAAATGTTAACACTTTAGAAACATTTTGAGTATTTTCTGCCTTAGCTAACAGACGGTGTATGAGAACAAAGAAATGGTCTGGGATGTATTCTTAAAAAATGAATTAATAGAGAGGAAGATTTGTTCCCAAAATGACAGTGCTCCCTCGGATGCAGAAATTAGCAGAAATTCTCTATGTATTTCTGTATGGGAGCTCCGATAAACCTTCATTTTAATTAAATTTGCATGTCCTGTAATTAGAGCAGCAACATCTGCTGCTTCAAGAGATCTTGAAGAAAAGAACAGTGCATGACATGTGAACACAAAAAGTTTAAAATCATAGGATCATAGAATGGTTTGGGTTGGAAGGCACCTCAAGGATCATCAAGTTCCAACCCCCTGCTGCATGCGGGGTTGCCAGCTGCTACGTCAAGTACTAGACCAGGCTGCCCAGGGTCCCATTCAACCTGGCCTTAAACACCTCCAGGGGATGGGGCATCCACAGCCTCTCTAGGCAGCCTGTTCCAGTACCTCACTTCTCTCTCAGTAAAAACTTCCCCCTGATGTGTAGTCTAAGCCTTCCCTCTAGTTTAAAAGCACTCCCTATTATCCTACCATACCTACCATGTGTAAAGTTGATTTCCCTCACATTTATAAACTCCCTTTGAATATTGGAAGGCCACAATGTGGTCTTCCCACAGTCTTCTCTTTTCCAGGCTGAATAAGCCCAGTTCCTTCAGCCTATCTTCATAGGAGAGCTGCTCCAGCCCTTTGATCATCATTGGTTGTTGATCAATTTCTTTAGGATGTTTGTGTAGTACTGAGGCTAATCTCATGGTATTGGGATAGATGTTTCCTGTTAAAGCAGGACAAAACCATTTATAATAATGGAGAACAGGTACAAATTTTGAAGAGGGATGAATTAACTTATATGTAAGTGTAAATATGTAGTGTAAGGCTTAAGGTGTGCTAAGACATTTGAGTTAAACTCTTTGGTTAGTAGAAAGATATACTTTTATCCAAATGTCTATTCTTCAGTTCTTACCTTTCTTACTATAAATATACTGAGGAAAAAAAAAACAACAACAAAACAAGCTATTTGGCATAAGTGCCTTTGGCTGTGTTTTCATTCTCTGTACCTCGTTTTACTGTCTGCCTTTATTCTTGGACAGGTGGGGCAGTGAGCAGTATGGCTGGAAAAGTGTGTCCTCATCAGCCCTTCATAGAAGCAGGGAGTAGTTCCATGTGGCATCACTGTCCACATCCTCATGTAGAGAGTTAAAATTCAGTGAAATACAAATATTTTCTTGGCTTCTTAAGCCTTAAGCTTTAAAGTGTAAAAAAAAAAAAAAAAAAAAAAAAAAAAAGCAATTCTGATGGTCCTGTCATGGTGATTGCCTACCTGAATGAAATTGGGACTAATGAGGTCTTGATATTACACTCGTTACTCAGGCAAGGCTTTAATTAACTGAGGTGTCAGGTCCTTAATGCCTTATCCTCAAGCACCTTCTTTCTTTTGTGGTGCTTCCCTTTAGTTTCCAATTAAAAAAAAATAAAAAAATTACGTTCAATGCAGAATTCTTCATTTTATTTTGATATATATTTACTATTAAGATAAATGCAACTTGTTAATCTTTTTTAAATTTTGTGATGTTTCAGTGCATGCTGCTGGCACTACAAGATAATAAATAATATCTCACGAGCTCAGATTTTGAAAAGGCAACAATATTATAACGAAGCAACACTTTTTATTCTTTTCCTGTGGTTCTAACTGGTTATTAGTTCAAACTCATGTCTGTCAAACCCTGCAGAATGGGAATGAAATTTCTTTTGGGTCACCTCCAGTTCCCAATGTGTTTATGTTTTCTTATCTATTGAGTCTGCAAAATATTTATATGCAAGTCTCTGTATGATCGGCAGGAAGATTTACCTGGCACACTTTTCTCATACTATGAGCAAATCAATGCTGTGCCCTTGGAGTCATCCAAATCCCAGAATGTAGCCCTTTTATACACTTGTAAATGGCAGAAATGCACTAAATCATTTTTTTTTTTTCTGTGCAGTGGAATTGTATTTTGTTCTACAGATCAAAATGAAGCTGCCTAATAAGAAGGCTAGCCTAAGGTTCCTGGTTAAGTTGCTTTCACTCTTATTCCGCTAGCTATGGTAGGATGCCTTCAGACTTTACTAGCCTTTATATTACCTTTATTTCTTTTCTACTGGAATTCATCTTTTTGAAGCTTCACTGACATTATGAAATTTCACATTAAAAAAAATTTAAAAAATCATTTGGAGTTTCCTGAAATATCAATGTAAATTAGATAAGGTTCACAATTTCAAAAGTGGCTCTCTTCTGAGTGATTACCTGTTGTATACCACAGCGCATCTGGCATATAACAAAACCAATTGGTTTAAGCTTCTAAATAACGCAATTGCTTTCAAGTAATGTAGCTGTTGATGCTTATGTTAGCTGGGAGAGCTAGATGAACCCAAGAAGAAGAGTCTAGCATTTGCCATGAACAGATGGTTTTCATAATCAAGGAAGCAAAATTAAAGACTGGAAGAAAATCATTATCAATGCTAATGTGGCTCTAATAGCTGAGACTATGCAAGATCTTCCATTCTAGTCTCTCTATGGCTACCATTCTACAAAAATTGGGAATAGTAGGACAGTCAGAGATAGTTCCAGCTGATTACTCTGTGAATCCCCAATTCCAGGTCTGCTGAGTACTAGTGAGGCAGCTCATAGGTTTCTGTCACATCTAGTTAGCTTCTGTGAGTTTGTGCCCAGCTCTGTGAGGAATCTCATGTGTGACTAATGGATCTGAAGAATTGAGATGACCTTTTATGAACTGCTGTTCCTGCCCCAGCTGTGTTCTCTCAGTGGCAATTTCAGTCAGTTTTGTGGGTGAATCTAGTTTTTGTGTTCTTATTTTGCAGCAGATTGTATTTTTAATCTCTGTAACTTTGTGGTAATTTTGCTGCAAGGTAAGTAATTAATTCTATGTTGTTTTTCAATTCAGGACAACGTGTTCACAAGGTAGTATTTGCAAAATTAGCTGGTTTCTCATGTAAAGTAAATCAAAAGGGATTGATTTTTAGGTCATTTGTTAAAAGAGGCGTGAAAGAAGGGTTATGCTCTATAGTAGTGGACCACAGTTCAATAGTTGACATACTTGGGCTTGTGCATGGCACTGACCAGCTAAATGTCCCAAAGTTTCTGAAGGCCAAGTCCTCCCTCCCTCCCTCCCAAATCAGGATAATTATCTGATGCTGAAAAGGATGGGAAAAGACTTGTAGTGAATATTGTTTCTCATCCAAATATGCTTCTGGATAGCCCTTTATCTTATAATTCTGGTTTCCAAGTACTTCAGAATTTGTTTGATTTTTTTTCTTTTTTTTTAGTACTCTTTGGAAATTATTCTATTTCTTTTTTACAGAGAGACAATTTTTACTTAAAATTATCATCCACTAGAGCAATTCTTTGGAGACTGGGGAGTTTGCATGATGCCTCCACAATTGGACCTATCAGAGATAGTGGCAGGGGCAAGGTTATTTGTTGCATTTAATTGCCTGGTCTGTTAGAAACACAACGGATTCCTGTGCTGCTGGGTCCTTATGCCCTACTCAGACAATGAAGGAACACATGCAAAGCCTTATCTTGTTTTACACGTAAGCAGTGCAGCAGTGGAGAGTGCGTTCAGCTGGTTTACTGATGTGTACTGTCAGTGATGCAGGCATAGTGCCTCTGTAGCCAGCAGTCTCTGAGTTAGGGCCTGGTGCCCTGCAGGGCCTGTGAGTCTGTAAAGGAGCTCTTCCATCCCAGCTGACACTAAAAGATCTCTGAACACTGTTCTGATGGAGCCACCCTAGTTATGTTTTGCTCCATTGGTCTAAGCGTTTTTTGAATGTTGCTGTGTGTGTTGCCGTTTGCCTGTTACTGTGTCTTCAAGGCTGAGAGATCATCAAGGGAGAAATACAGTTAACAAATAGTTGCAGCAATTTCTGGGAAGCAAAGGGGGCTAAGAGGGTTTCTCCACAAGGACGATGGTTACTGTAGTCCTGATACTGCAACAGTCTTTCTCAGAAAAACCTTGTCTTTTCAAGTAAGTAGAATTGTATACCTGGGGTATTTCATAGCACTGTAACTTCAAAGAGCAGGAAAAGCACTTCATGGGCACTTCGATATTCAGTATTTAGGGAGCCTTCTGCTCCTGCAGGAGGACTTGGGGAAAGTACAACCTGCATTATTGGTATGGAATTTTGCTTCCCTGTTCATGATGGGATCTCGTTATTTGCGGTCCCACTTTGAACTTCGGCTTGGCTTCATTTGCAAGAAATAGAAATTGCATGCACCAAGATAACTCTGTGATATAAATCAAAATATAGTATGTGCAGATAACCATGCAATTTACTTCATAATTGAACTCCAATTCTGAAACAAAATATTAATGTAGATGTGTCTGAAGGAAATCCCATCTCTCTTTGCTGTGAGTTCTTTGTGCTTCTTTGAAGCACAGTATTCAATTTCTACTATTGACTGTCACTAGTGTCAGCAAAAAATATACATGTATATGCATGTCTATGTGTGGACTCCCTTGATTCTCAATGGAAGAGCATCAGAAGAGAGCTTAGAGGAGAAATTGAGCAGATTGGTACGGAAGACAGACCTGCCCCAGTTCTGAACTGCATGGTCCAGACTGATCCCGTCAGCCTAGAATAGGCAGATTTTCACCTGGAGCACAGAGCACGTACAGAAAAGATAATTAGTCATTTAAAAAAAAAAAAAAAAAAAAAAAAATGGAAAAGTTATATATTGCTTACTAAGAGTTTGTATTTCATTCTTTTTGGTACACGTTGCTTTGTTTAAATCACTAGGCTGTTTTGCAGTTCAACAGTATCACGTTTCCTTCCTTTCCTGCTTAACAAAGAAAGAAAATTTCATTTCCGGGACTTTGGCAAAACTAGTGTGCTTGTATCACTGTGTCCTTCCATATATCATGTAAGAAAAAGGGAGTGCAGGTAACATCTCTGCTATTGACTCAATGCCTGTAAGTTTCTGTGCAGCCACTTTTGTAAAACTGTATTGCAAAATATCTCTAATATTTTGCATTCTGAGATGCTGAGAAGACTAAATGAAGATTATGTAGCCACAGTCTCACTTTCTCTAAGATGTTTTGTTATTAATGAGTTTCTTAACACCTCTACTGAATGCAGTCTTCTTCAATTGCATTAGAAATGTGACATCAGTTCAGACTCTCAACACTCTCAAGTTGTTTTCTCTCAGGTTAACTAGCTGATCACAGATAGAAAATTTAGGTCCAGTTGATTCATCAAGCTGATTAAATTACTTCATCAAGATTACTTGTGCCAAAATACTGGAAAGGAAACTTAGACTGTGCTGAAAACACTTATATTACACCTCATGAAACACTTATTTGAAAAACATGAAACAATTATACAAACAGAAATACTGACATGCCAGACAAAAAAAAAAAGAAAAAAAAAAAAAAAGAAAAAAAAAGGAAGGCTTTTAAACTGATTTCAAATTTCATGTGCAAAAAGGCATAGAAAACTAACTGATATTTTGCTGTACTAGTGGAACTAAAAATAAAAGTGAAATGTAGGACTCCTGGGTAAAATTGCTTCCAAATAATTAAATAAGGTAATGAAAATGATCCAGCTTTCCATTTCCGAATCAAAAGTGGGAAAAAGAAACTTTCACATTTGCTCAGCCTACTTAATCTAAACTTAAAGTAGAAAATGCTTCTTTTTGCTTATAAAAGAGTCACTTAAAAAAAAAAATAAATCATTTTAAAATGCTCTGAGACAGAAAGTTCAAAAATTTCATTTTTACTGTTATTTTTAAAGTGATTTTACTTGTTTTGTTCCCCCCATTTTCTCCCTCTTTAATAGAATTCATCTGATCCTTAGGCATTCCCATTTTTATGAAAATGTTTTTCTCAGCCATATTGTGAATAATGTGAGTGGATTTTTTGTACCTTTTAAAATTGATTCATTTAAAATTCATCTTTATGTTACTGAGTCAGTCTATGTTTATTGTGGTTAGAGGAAAATGTAAATTGAAATTTCATTAGTGTTAGTAGGAATCTCTCGTCAGCATTTGAGACTTTTAAATAGAAAAGCAACAGTGAAGGAGGCAGTGAAAGAGGTTAGGTTTGCAGCCTCAGTGAATTATCCTTGCTGGGACAATGATACGATTAAGTTTGTAGGTCAACTGGGAGCTAAAGAGGGTTTGTTTGGTGGTAGATCAGAACATACCATAGCAAAATGATGCCAGGTAGTATCCCAGTGGGACTCTTATTATTGTATGCTGCAGTTAGACCTTGAAAAAACTTGTTATCAATACACAAAGGCTTTGAAAGTGGATTTTGTTTTTAAATGAAAATTAAGTCTATTTTTTTTTCTCAAGGATCTTCCCTCCCTTATGATTACAGTGCAGGATATACAGTCTTTCAGCCTTGTGAACATATGGTTTCTTTTAACAGGCAAGAGTGGTTTTTTTGTTTTTTTTTTTAATCTTTCCTCTCTTCTTTTCTGCTCTTTTCCTTATATTGTTTTGCTTTGTTGTAAATCTGAAGAAGTAGATTTTTCATGAAAAGTTAAAATAAGTACCATTTACGTTTTAAAGAGAGATTGTGTGTGTCACTTTCTAAGTACTGATGGCAATCTCTGTTTTTGCAAGCTAATGTAATCATGCTCTCAGAATAAGGAATTTTTAGGCACTCAGAGCTCTTATTACTGTCTATGGAGCCAGAAGTGTAAGGCAGCTTCGTGCTCAGTACTGAAGGGAGAAGAGTTATCAAGAAGTGAACCATTTTGTTTTGTTTTATTTTCTGTGTATTTTCCACCATCTGTAGGACTGTTTTCACTCTATGTTTTTAAAACAAGGAGGAAATGAATGCAAGTAACTGTATAAGCGTTAATAGAGAACACATTTCCACATATTGGAAAAACACTTTTCCCTTTGTCATTCTGTCTAGGGCATTCTGTCCTAGTCAGATTGTAGAAAGCAGTCAGAACAGAGATGCAAACATCTAGTTGGCACCAAAAGAGTTGGACTGCCTCCACCTTCCCACACTCCCTCTACACGTACCACCAAGCATAGCTGGAAGAAAAGTTGCTGATCCAGTGTGGCATTTCGAGTGACTGACACAAGCTAGAATTCTTTAGATTTCTCTAAAATACATGAGAACAGACCAAGAATAGATTTGCTTAAATAAAATGATTTCTTGATGGCCAATACTCCAATGAAAAGATTTCAACATGGATGTACTGATATACTGCTGTTTCTTTTGAGGTCAAACAAAAATTACCTTTAATCAGCATGTATGTATTATGCAAGTTCTTCCAGACAGAAACCAATATTTGTCATCATGTTTTGAGTATACAAGTGAGACTGTAAAAAAGGGCCATTCTGAGTAGCCCTTACTCAGCAAATGCTCCTGTCAAGCTGTGAGAATGAACAAGTTTCACAGGAGTAAACTGGGTATATATTGAAAACTAGCTATATGTGTAAGAAAACTGTTTTAAGCATGTAATCCCAGGCTTCAATGTTGTTTTATAACAAGGAGTTGCCACATTGTAGCTGTGGTTTCCCAGATCTTTAAGGTTGTGATGTGATGATTTAATCTGAGAGAGCCTTGGGAATGCCACAGCCTCGAAACGTGTTGACTGGACCCTGCAAAAATCACAGCCACAATGCTGGTATAAAGATCCTTTAGCTTCCGCACCAAATTTATCATGGTAGAGTCCAGAGAATGGCCTCACTGTCTTCTGAAGTCATTTCAAAATAGATGAAAATGTTACCCAAGAGTGGTACTGGACTTTCAGCTCACAAAGGAATTTTCAGTTTGCAAAGTGCTGATGGTAACTTGAAGGAGATACAGTTCTTCATGTGATAAGGCAGTCTTCTGAATCACTTTTGGCAAAAACAGTAATGTGTCAATACTCGATGTTGTGGAGCTGTCTAAGCTCAAGTGTGATCAATTTCAAAGGTAAATGTACCATCAGTTACTAATGAAATAAAATTCTATTAGTATCCTTAGTAGCTGAACACCAAGAAGACTTTCTGGACCCTTTAATGCATAATAGCTTGCTCTTTTAAGTTTTCTTGTTTCTTCTTCTTTATAATTATGGAATCGAGTGTGTTCTTTTTTTTGTTGGCTTTGGGGTGGCTGTTCTTTTTTTTATGAGAAATAGATACCATATTTTCTTTAAAGTTACATTTCTGAGGCATTTGATCACTTGAACATTTTCCAGTTTCTTAATTCTTTCTGCAATTATATATATTTAAAGAACTACAATTTTTTAGTATGGAATTGAAACTCTTAGTAAGGTTTGACACATCTGGAAGAAAATATTTTCAGTGTAAGGTTTTCTAAATTTCCAGTTCACCACTTAGATAAAAATAATGTTTTTTCTTGTGACTGCAAATTTTAACAATGGGAACTTAATTTATGGGAATTTTAGCTGGAAAATTCAAAATATATTCAAATCAACTATCATCAAAGTGTAGCATCTTTACTAAAAAAGTATTATTTTACAAAGTGTGTGCATGTTCTTGCTCTTGAATCATTCATTACCTTGAATAAGCTACAATGGGAAACTCAAGGAAGGTTCAGTTTCTCAGCTGGTATGAACCAAGGGCACTTCAGTGAATAAATCAAATGTTTGCAATCACATAAGAAAAGGATCTAGCCCAGAGTCCTCAGTTACTCTAGCAGTTTTCAGTAGGATGTGGAAGTTTTGATTATCTTCTGCAGTGTTGTAGGATGACTGCTTACTGTAGTGCTTGCTGGCTGGCTAGTATCTGTGATTGCAACTCAAGAAAGGAGTTGGTGCTGTTCACAAATGCACTTGGTGCCAGAAGAATACTGGATGCACATCGTTCTCTAAGTGGAAAGAGGACAATTCCATTTGAAAAGGATTTGCATCATTCTGAACACAAAATATTTCACTGATTTTTTTTTTTTTTTTTTTTTTTAGTTCAGCTTGCTTAATGGTGACCTTGCTGAGAATAACAGAATGACATAAAACTTGTATGTGGAAATTACTTGAACTGCACTATCATGTGTTTACTCTTATATTTACATTCTTTTAGCAGAGAATGGATATTCAAAGGAGTTACTTTCAAAAGTTTTAGAAGAATATTGAAAGGCTGTAATAGTCTGATATATCATTGTTCAACATGAAGGTTTGTCCTCCAAAAATTGCTACTCCATTTCACAGAATTTTTTAGCACAATTTCAACTGCAGAATGAAGATGTAGGTTGATTCCTTCCTCCCACTTCCTCTCTCTCTTAAAAAACAAATTAACTCAAGCCCAAACCAAACCATCAGTAAATTACTATATTTTTAGCAATTGCTTTCCTTGACTTGGAACATTTGGGGGTGATGCTCAGCTAAGATTCCTAATAAGGGAATGGTAGCTGTTTGTCCACACAGAAGTACTTTTAGTCCACTGTCCTATCTTAAACAGAAGCTTATAGCAAATATTTAGTGAAGAGCATAAAAATTAAGCATGCATATAATGGCACTTCCTCAGAAAGCTTTCCTAGTCTCCAGCATCTCTGTATTAACAGCCCCATATAGATTTTACTATGGAAAGACTGACAGTATCCACATCACAGTGGGGTAAGTATTTCCTGCAGCCAATGTACCTGTTGTATGATCAGTAAGCTCCTTCTATTTGTTTGGGCACCTCCTGCTGCCTGCTGGCCTCACTGATGCCCTGTGGTGAGAGAGATGGTGAACTGCTAGTTCCTGTTCTGCCACAAGCGATGGCATAGACTGCCATCATAACTCTCTTCAGACATAATCTCTATTTCAGGCAGTAGTATTGTAGCCCATTTATCCATTCCTTATGTAAAAGGTGCACCATGCTCACAGTGTTTTGATGCTTTCCATTTCTACTGCAGCCTTTTGGAAATGGAGGACTAGAACTGCCTGCATTATTCAAGATACTGGCACTCTGTAGGTGTATATATGTAGACATAACAATGTTCTATCTGGTCTTTTTTTTCCACTCTATTATTATTCTAGTAATCTATATTGTTTGTTTTATTGATTGCCTTTCAGTAGAAGTGAAAGGAGCAAGTATGCATACTCAAACGTATAGCAAGAGAAGGTATAATTGATGTATAATTCCTCCAATTTTTTTTTTCTATTAACAGAGGCTGATCAGGCTAGAGAGTAGGCTTATTGCATTTACTAAGGAATAGAAAAATCTGTAGAGAGTGCATCAGGAGGTTCTCTTGAGCTTGGGCATAAGCACTAACGGAGAATGTATTATCTTTTTCTGAAGACTGTTGGCCATATTTTCCTGCTTTCAGCAATAGCAGATGAGGTGTCAGAGAAAAGCTGCTCCATTTGTTGCTGGTTCTGCTGCATCCTATTCCTCTTGGCACCAGCAATCAGAGAATTAGCATGTCTCCTTTTGACATTTTGCAAAATATCTGTTTTCGTCTAGGAGTGGATTCAGAAAGCAGATAAAATAGGGTGCACCCATTTTGTTCCTGGGCTTTAAGCAGGGGATGGGAGGTGCCCTGCTTGCATTTGGGTTTTGTGCTCTGGTTATGTTCCTGGTATCTCCCTGCAGTAAGCGGCAGGTGGGAAGCACAGTGCTCTCTGGTTAGGAAAATGTTACAGGAGTTGTGAGCCCAAACCATCTTTTCCCTTTTCAGTGCTCACTTCTGAGTGCCCAAACTGAACTGAGAGCAGAAACAATTGTACTTACCTAAGATGAGGCTAGCTAGCGTCTCATCATGGCTGCTCCAAGTAGAAATGGGAACATAAGGAGTACATCCACTCTTGCTTAACAGCCAACCCAATTATGTGTGTAGAAGAAGTGTGGATAGTTTTTGGAAAACTCCTGGCAGCGGATGCTTGGCTGGGGTAAAGAGTCTTCAGCAGTCTTGTGATGATCTACACCAGATGAAAATCTGATCCCAGTTATGCATTTGGGACTTCAAATGGCTGTCTTCACTGGAAGCTGCTGAGCTTCCATCACTGATAATTTAATAGGAATTTTAATCCTTTCAGAGCCTGCTTGTTTCAAGCCTTGTAATGACACATGCTGATCGTTCTACTCAATTCATAAAAATAATCACCAGATGCAAAATTTCACAATTGACAGAAGCGAGGAATTACTACATTACTAATCTCTCTCAAAACAAACAAACAACAAGAACATACGCAGATAGCCAAGCCACAGGGCCTTAGAAATGTTACAACAATTCCAGTAAGTAGATGTAATTCAAATCATGAGATAATATGGACTCCCTGAGAGAAAAAAAATGGGCTAGTTTTTTAAGCCACTCTATCATCTTGCTGCTGTTTAGTATATGCATGAAGAAAGTGGGGAGTGCAAGCACATTTCTTGATACTTTTGCATTTCAAATCTCATCAGATTACATTAATTGGTAGTGAAATGCATTTTCACAAAGGTTTATTCAAGGTTTTGTATATACTGTTTTTGAGATATTTGTAGGATGACTCACTTTAATCTGGAGCTTTTATAGCTCTTTCTCTTAAAGTCATTTTTTGTAGACATTCTCAATGGATGCTTTCCCTAAGAAGTACTGTTAGAAAACCTTGAATGAAGCTGTATGCAGTGAATTGCTTTGCAGCAGCAGTAGGAAAATATCGTGATAACAGTCTTCTGTGCTGAAAATTAGAATTCACCTACATAGCAGTTTCCACTTATTCATGGTTACCTTTTTCATTGTGGTTGTCACACATGCTTGTAACAAACTGGTGGGTTTTGGAGCTTTTCAACAAACAATTTCTTTTTTTTACTAGGTGTCACTATTTTAAATGTGTATGCTTCTGACTGACTCGTTTGGGAAATAACACCACTCCGCTTCGTGGAATGCTTAGTGATTGCATTCTGAGCTTATGGTTCATAGCAAATAGATGACCTACTTATATAAGGAACATTCTCAGGAGTCCTCTAAGTAACGAAATGGAGGCAGTGCACGTGTTCATAAAGAGAAAAAGAGGTAAAATCTGATAAACAGGAATTGTTAGCATTTTGATTCACAGAGATACTTAATCTAGAAATGAAATCAATT
Source organism: Lagopus muta (assembly GCF_023343835.1). NCBI lineage: Eukaryota > Metazoa > Chordata > Aves > Galliformes > Phasianidae > Lagopus > Lagopus muta. The sequence goes on from NC_064434.1 coordinate 98,447,076, forward strand.
TTAAGATAGCTGTAGTAAAACGTTGTTCTAAATCCACCCATTTGTTTATAGTCTCTATGGTAGCTTTAAGTGGTAGTCTTTCCGAGGGAATGCGAGTGGCTTTTAATAAGAAAATCTCAGCAAACAGGAAGGGGCACGATATCAAGGCAATGTTTTAATATACACCAGAACCAGTAGAAAATCTGTCATTTGCATTTGGAGGATGTGAGGCATCTGTGGTTCATGGATGAGAGAGTTAGAGGGTGCGGGATCATGGGATGGCATATGTAAAGAGGCTGAAACTAATAGCAGTTTTAAAATAACAATACTGAAGATAGCTCGAACAGGGAAATGGGAAAAAATGAAATATGTTGTTTTCTGGCTAGACTGAAAGAAAACAAGAGGTACTTCATTTCCAGATGTGGTTTCTGAATATTAAGATTCAATGTTCATTGAGGTTAAGATCTGTAGAGTTAAGGGTAGTTGAACAGTAACTGGCATATTGTGATACTGAAGAATTGTAGGTGTCTCGACGTAGAAGACATAACTGCAAATCACAAATCTTATTTAAATCTGTTGTTGTCCTACTGCTAATTCAAACTACAGGATCCCATGTATTCTGCCATTATTTCTGCTGTTTTCCTTTAACAAATATCTCTTGGTATGCCATTGCTTCAGTAGTTTTTCTTCCACTGAAGATCTGAAGATCTGAAAATCTAAAAAAATAAATAAATGAGTACTCAGGAAAAAGGCTTGGTGCTATATAAACACAGTAATACTTTATGCCCAAAATTCTGATATCTTCCAGTATGGACTGTTTTAGTCAGTCAGTCAGTCATTCAGATGCAATTTAGGAAAATGCAGTACCAAAAAAAAGGAAACCAACTTCCCTTAGCAGAAGAAAGTGGGATGCAGGAGTTAGGAGTGTCTGAGCTAAATATATACTGGAAGAGCAACAATTTTGCTTCCCCACTGTCTCAGCTTTGCTAAAGTGTACTGAATAAAATCTGCTAGAGGAAACATCTATTTTATATGGTAGCTTGCAGTGTCTCTCTCAAACTGACTGTTGCAAGCTAGCAAGAGGCACAGACAAGCCTCTGGGATTGCCAAATGCAGTTTTCACTGTCGATTGCCCAAAGGGTTTGTCAACACCACCTTGGATTTGTCATTTTCATAAAAACCATGTGTCTTGAGACTGTCAGATTTACTTGAGTCTACTATAAACAGTAGCTAAGATTAAAATGAGAGAGAAACTCTTGACTACAAAGTTGAAAAGGCTATTGGAAAAGGGAGGCGTAATGTAAGAAAATGTGAGGCTAAAATGCACCTGAAAGCAATCTTTCCTCTAAACTGTTATATAAGATTGAGATTTGTCTCAGGTGCTTTAGCTCAGGGCTGAATCCACAAAGTCCCAGTTGGAGAACTGTCTTTGAGAACAGACGTGTGAAAAGACTTTGGAAAGGTAACAGCGTAGTCCTGCTCAGCCTGGGCGCTCTCTGTCTTGAATTCTCCTCCTTTTCTTTGGTCTCCAGCAGGTCTCTCAGGCTCACTTTCTTCTTGTATGTTATCTAAAATAAAAAGGCTTTCATACCATATGTTTCTACTCATATTTACCCATATTATCTTCACTAATTTCCTGAAGAATTCATTTCTTAGGTCCTGGGATCCTGTGTTGCTATTTTAGACCTCACTCAACACATTTCTTCTGGTTGAAAGAGTGTTCACTTAACATATTCCAGTTAGTAGAAAGACCTTTTTCTTCTAACAGGCTTCTAATTCTACTGACTGACAGCACCGTCAGCACAGTCTTCAATTTGCTGTCAATAAATTCTATGAAAATCCTAACCTCCAAATTTTCACTGAGATTATACATAGTTTGATAGTACCTGTAGTGTTCAGACAATTGTTTATTTTTTGATTGTGTCAACTGATATCAGTTCTGGGGATCCTCCACTGACAAAATGGCTGGCATTGAGAAACGTTCATGCACCTGGTGGGATTCTCTGCAATAGCAGATGCGTTCAGCTTGGGCAGGCACAGATGTTATGTCTAGCATGGAAGATGTGTGATTTGTAAGAGAGTGAAGTGGGATTGCATTTTCACACAGATCACACAATAAAGCTTCCACAGGCAGTGGATGTTTATCCTCACTTGGATGCTGAACTCGGTGCGGTATGTCCCTCGCCTTGACTTTGACAGGGAAAGGCATTTACTACACTGTGGTCCACACTGTGGTATGCCCACAGCCTGACAAGATCTACAGGAACTACGTGACTTCACTCTGAAATAGAAGTGTAAATCAGGAGTATCTCCACTGAAGTCAGTGAGATTATGGTGCTATAAAAGTGATATATGTGTGAGGAAAACCAGAGCCATGGGATGAATGACTAGAGTTGCCACTGAGCTGTAGAATCTCTTGGCATACCTAGTCTGTAAAATGCAAAGACTGCATGCAATACTTTCAATCAGAACAGTGAAAAAAAGAGAAAGATTTAAGAGAGACATCACTGAAACAGCAAAGCTGAGGGCCTTGCTTAAAGTGAGAAAAAAATTTCTAAAACACCTGAAGAACTGACAATTGCTCGACAGGATGCAAGAATGAGAGGTGAAGATGAGCACTTTATGTATTATGATCTATTTAAAGTGCTTCAGAGCATTTGAATGTGAAGTAAAGATTGCAGACAATTTAGCTGTGGGGTAAATATTCATTGTTCTTTCACCACCTCTCTGGGCAACCAGGTCCAGCGTAACACCACTCTTATTGTAAAAAGTTTCTCCCTTATATCTAATGTAAAAATTCCCTGTTCTAGGTCAAAACCATTTCCCCTTTTCTTGTCACAACAGGCCCTACTAAAGTATCCATCTCCTTATTTCTGACATTTTAGGTACCGAAAGGCCACACTATCAAATCTCCCAGGAGCCTTCTCTTCTCCAGGCTGCACAGCCCCAGCTCTCTCAGCCTGTCCTTGATGGAGAAGTGTTCCATCCTTCCATTCCTTGGATCGTTTTTGTGTCCCTCTTCTGGATGCACTCTATCAGGTCCATGTCTCTCCTATACTGAGGCCTCCACATCTGGATGCAGTGCTCTGGGTGAGGTCTCACGAGCACAGAGTAGAGAGGCAGGATCACTTCCTTTGCCTTGCTGGCTGCACTTATTTGGATGCAGCCCTGGATGTGGTTGGCTTTCTGGGCTGCAAGGGCACCTTGCTGGCTCATGTCCGTCTTACCATCCACCAGTGCTGTCAGGTCCTTTTTGGTAGAGCTATTATGGTGCTTTAAATTCTGATTCAGTTGTGATTAGGCACCCAGATACTCTAAGTGTAATTAATAGTTCTACTGAAACCTTCTACAAACTGCTTTCCTGCTCATATAAACTACCCTACTGTCAAACTCTGACCTATGACTCTGAGGCAACAAATATCTGTTTTCTTTGTGTGAGTTTTGATTTTTTGTTTGCAGGTGCTGAAGAGTCATCAGTGTGATGACTTCTGTGTAAAAAATTATTTATTTTCACTCAGAGCTGCTCCTCAGTGCTCCTTTTTACTTACAGGCACAATCTAAATTTGAAAGGAACAGCCAGCAGGGAAATGCTGTATTTTTCATTGGGGTGATATGTATAGAATGTGAGAGACTGCTGAGTCAGGCACAGTTTGCTGTTTGTCACTGCCTAAAACCATTAGCATTATGAGATTATACAAGGCACCTGCTGAAAGATCAAAAGATCTTACTTGAAGCCCTGGAGAGTGATATTGTAAGCAGACTTTAGTTTGTAGCCTGCATAAGAACAAAGACTATTTCTTTTTCAGAACTTCTATAGTTTAACTAATAAACCCAGGAATACACAATTTTCTATGGTCTGTGACAAATGTTTCAGGTTGTCCAGTGTGATCTTTTGAAAAATATGGTAGAGATGAGAGAGGAATTATTACTGATATTGTTTCACAGAGAGACACAAGGTGGTCACACCCCTAATTGCTTTAAATCCAGTTTGTTCATTTTGGTGTGTGGTGGGGAGGGTGATGAGGCTCAACTAATACTGCAGATTTGATTGTAAAGTGCTTTTTTTGCCTGATGTATGCAACGGTACTGACTTAAGTGCTAGAGCTGTCTCTATAATGGAGGTGAGTAGCTTGATGTACAGAAAGTAGTGCTTTAAAAGCTCAGGCTTACCAGCACAATGTGCTGAAGTGGGGAATATGGTTGAAACTCTGATCCTCTCAGGAGCAATGTTAACAAACTGTGTACAGCAGGACAGCATCTATCTCCTGATTTCCACCTGCCGGAAGGGGAAAGGGTAAAAGAAAGTTCCTTCTGAAACCCTGCTGCAGAAATAAGCAGTAATAGTGAAAACCTCTTTGCTAGAAGTTAGAGCATCTGCTGCCATTTTGCGTGTGGATGCTTGCTACTCTGCGGTGGCAGGTGTCTGACTGAGGTACTCGTGGTTTTTCTCTCTCCTTTCTGTTTAAGTAATAATGTATTGGACTGAGGAGAAAAAATACTACTGCAGCTTGATGACTATATTCTCTGGGAGAAATGGGTTCATGTTCCCTCTCCAGTGTGTACTTAATATTATGTGTTTATTGAAATAATCTCTTGCTGGGTCAGCTCCCTCCCTAGATGGCTGGTCCTTGAGATCACCAGGGTGCAGTGAATATTGCTAATGCTTTTCTACCCTTTTTCTCCATACTCCACAGCTCATGAGAAGTGGAATAGTTCATAGTACAAGGATTAAGAAAGTTCTGGTAACTCTGTAGTTTGAGGGTTTTTTTTTTTTTTTTTTTGCAGTAGGCAGTTTCAAACAGAGAATGGAGAAAAGATTTGCTGTTGTATCCTCTATGCACATGTTCATGCTTACATTTCTATTTGCAACCTGAAGGTTTAGCTGTGCTCTGAAAATCTGCATGGTAATGCAAAAAGAGAAAACTACAAAAATCAGTCATAATGGTTCATTTGGAAACAGCTCAGCTGAAAGTCTCACCTTAATTGTTAGTCATAATTGGTCTTTCTAAGATTATAGATAAGTAACGAATAGTGTAAATCAAATGGGTGATATGTATAAAAATATAAATTAAAAAGTACAAAAATAAACTCTACCCTATTTTCATACTTGACTCATTCAAAAGAACTTAACAACATTTGTTAGATCATATTAAAAATCTTTTCAATCATTATGCTCAAATGGAAATATGTCCATATTTAAAATGATTTACTTGCCTCCCATTGAAGTTTTGCATTATGTCTTGCTTTTCTGCAAAACAGCTGTTGCCCCTTAGTAGAAGGCTTCAAGCACATTTGATGTTGGTATATTTTGGCCATACCCTTCTTATCCAGCTGTCAAAACAGTCTCAACAACTATGGATGAGGCCCTAGGGGTTTTCTTCAGTGGGGAGAGATTTCCTGGTGAAGAAGACTTGAGGCTTTTTTATTCTACTGTGTATTCTTGCTGTGAGAGGTATTCAGAGAAGAAAAGGTTATACAGCCTAACGAGCTTCAAGCAATGCCAGTCCTTGCTGCTGCAGCAGGCTGTCAGAGCAGTGGGCACTCAGGTGTAAGTTAGAGCAGTTTTTAGCATCCTCTAGCTTGTGCCAAGGCCTGGGTCAGTTATCGGCTGGTCCCAGAAGGTAAACACTGCAGAGAGGTGGCTTTGCTTCCCCAGGTTTGGAGCAGTGTCGTGACTGCTGGGTGTGAGAGCATTTCTAGCACTCAACAGCAATTTTCTTGTGCTATGAATATGGTGCTGTCTTACCTTGCAATTTTTTTCCATCAGCAAGAAATAGACCCAGTTCAAACTAAAATGTCTTCTCCTTTCAGGATGAAATTGTGCATGCATAAGTAATGGTGGTTTGTGTCAAATACTTTTTAAAGTCTTTGGGTGTTTGTATATTCAAATCTGATTCAGACTTTGGGCTGACAGGGGTCTCAAAGGATACAAATGTGAGCTGAGAGGATTAATCACTTGAAGATGTTAAAGGAAAAAAAAAACAACAACACAAATATCTGACCACCCTCTAGAAAAATGAAGTATGAATATTCTAAGGTAAATCTTTATTGGAATACAAAGGGAATAAGACCACAAAAACTCCACCCAACACTATCCACATCTCCCTAGGATAAAAAACACACTAAACTCAAGGAGAACAGAACTACACTGTAAACTAAATAAAATGATTTTTCAAAGCTAACTGAAGATTTATGTACAAGCTCATTGTGTAGTTTTTGTGCTCTTCCAGGAACACGGACGTTTAGTTCAAGTCATTCATTTCAGATACATTACTTTAGTTTGGAAGTTGGCACATTACTGTTAAGATCAGAGATGTGTTTTAAAGAGCTTCTTGGCTGGAATAGAGATTAGAAAGTTTTTTCTAAACCTTTTTTTTTTTTTTTTTTCTTCATACATACGATTCTTCTACATTTGCGTTTTAGCACATTATTTAACCAATGGATTCTTTGATGGATTGGTTGCATAATGCAAGAGATATTCCAGGAACTGGCAGTGTGTATCCAATGGGAATAGCTCTATTTCAGTTCTGTTGCTTTGTGTCTGAGAGCGTTTACTTACATTTGCCTCTCCTGTTGCCAGAAGTCATCCTTTTCCTTCAGGATGCAACAAGGAACTTTTTGAGAACAGTGTAATGATCCCCTTTCCAAATATTATGCAATTTTACATTCTTTATGTGAGGTATTTTCTTAAAACTTTGGAGTATCAAAAAGTGAGTTGCTTCTCATTTTATGTGAGGGCAACTGAGGTAAAAATGTAAGCCAAGAGATAGTGTATACAAGTGTATATAGAGTCAGATTCTCAGTTGGAAACCACCATTACACTCAATTTTTTTTTTTAATTTGAGAATGGTGAAGACCAATGCTTGAAATTAACTTAGTGTGTTGATGTCACTTTGCCAATAACAATTTTGTGTTTTTTTTCTCCTAGAAACCAGTCTTATGAGAAAGAAAAAATCACAACAGTGCAGAGCGTCCAAATCTCCTTTAAAGGTAACAGAATTCACGCCTGGTCTTATATTTATTGTTCAGGGCCAAGAAGTGTGCTTATTAGTGCTTATTAGATTGCTAAGTGCTTTTATTTGGTCGTTCTCCTCCATATGGAATCATCTAGGGTGCAGGCAAATAGATATTAATGGTCTGCAGGAGCCATTGTTATTCCATTGTGCGCGTCAGTTCGTGCTGGTTCTTTTTCATTTCTCCTGCACACGTAAAGCTGTGAGGTAGTGTTTTCTATATAATGTCTTTTCCCAGCTGATACTTTTTAGCATACGGTTCTTGGTTTTCTTTCAAGTACAGAATAAATGTCAATTAGTCCCTCATCTGCTTTATGATGATTCTTGAATCTCAAGAGTATAAAGCCCAAGTAGCTCTGCATGCTATGCTCATCTAAAGATGGAGATTCTGGCCTATTATATTTATCTACTCTATGAGCAACTTTGAATCTAATGGAAGAATCTGTATCAGAAAAGAGCTTAGTGAGTACAGAATAGCAGGAGGGATTAAACACATTTGTCACAATTACCTTTGTTGTGTCTCTTCTAGTAAATAGAGTACTCTTTTCACTCATATTCCTGCTGCTTTACCGGTGTCCACTTTCATTTTGTGATAAAAAGAATCCAATTTGCTTTTCTTTCTCCGATCTACGTATGGATATTGCTCTGCCCTTATTGTACTTCTTACCAGCTCATTCTTCCTAATATGCTCTTACAAAATTTCTCATAAATGTTTAATTCCTAACAATAGAATACTGGAATAATTTTCATGGTGCAGAAATGTTCTGCTGACCAACTTACCAGAGTGAAAATGCTAATATGACCCCTGTGTCAGTCCTGCAGCCATCTTTAATGTAAATTTAATACAGTGATTCCCTCAGAGATGGAATATGGCAGGCTTACCAGAGCTACACTGAATCAAGGTATCAGTATTTAGCAGACCCTGGTTACTAGGCTACTGTTTGTCTCTGAGACTAGGAAAGATCACAGAAATGCACTTTCATGTTATCCGTCACACATGTGACTGGCTATGTTGTATGAAGAAGGCATTTTACAGATTTGATGAGAGGCTAAAAATAACAAAAGAATGGCTGGGAGTGGGAATGGGAAAGGCAAAACACACAGTGTTCTAATGCCCCTCTCTGATTCTCAATCGCTTTTCTGTAGGAATAAAAAAACAGAACAAAACACCAAGAGCCCAAACCACGCACTCAATATCAAATAAAACATCATATTTTTTTATAAACTGAATGCTGCTCTGGAAAGCAGCCAGTGGGGGAATTTTCCACTTGTGCTCCCTTTACAGCCTCTTTCAAACCTACTGCTAAGCAGCAGGGGCACATACTCCCTTTGGAGTAGGGCACTTCACTCCCTTTTCTATTATGCAGCTATGACACATTAAGCTACTTGAAATGGTATTCATATTTTATCAGCTCTCCTAACTTTAGTTCTTTATTTATAACGCACTCTGACTTTTTTTCCATCCTATATATCCAGATTTAGTAAAGTAAAAGACCAATGCGGCTGAAGGAAAAAATGAACTGAGCCCCCAAACCACTCTATGAATTTAATCATACCTTTCAGGTGCAGTTTATGTTTTCATTCAGTGTTAAAGGCTTCACCCAGTCATTACTTTCTTTTTGCACAGCGTTTGCCGTGGTGCCCTCTGTGAAACGTATTTGCTTTGCTCATATTTCAGAAATCATCTTTACTTGGAAGAATAGCACATTTTAGTCCCTAAATACGACACGTTATGGCTGTGATCTGATAAAAGATCCTTGCACATGAAAATGCTAACATTTCTTTGCAAACCTGCGCTGATTTGCAAATGCAACAATGCAGATTTGGTAACAACTTTAGAAAATAGTGTTTATATTTTGGTAGCCTTCTTATACAAGCTTAGGAAATCTCTTTCCTAATATTGAGGAAGGCATTGATTAAGTACTATTGACAGCACTGTCTTATCATGTTGAAGATGGTTTGTAAATACCAACAGAACCTGAATTTGCTACCACCACTCCGCTAACCTGAACCGTTAGTCAAAAAGATGTTGCAAGAACAATCTGTGTAGGTGGGAAATTTGATAACAGAAGTATGCAATATTTTTGGTGCAAACTCAGTGTTTGTTTTATAAATATGTTCTGTTTTTCTGAATACCATGAGAGAGAGAGCCATCGGCATTTTTCTTATTCTCAAATATCGAGCTTGCTACTCCAATAACGTCTGTCCTCAAGAAGCCTTTCTTATTCCTGCCTCCTACTTCCATCATATATTTAGACTGGCTTCTTAGCCCATGCTTCTACAAGCAGGAAAACATTTTTTCCGCAGCTCACAAGGGTCAGCCCTGCCATGACCTAAAGCCTGTAGCTATGGCCATTTAGTCCCAGACAGAAATGGGTTTGAGGCTGATCAATCATAATAGCTCCCAGTGCAGGTCCCTTTTAAGTGAAGCTTGTCAAAAGCATTGTTGAAATCAGTGGATAAGTGAAAAAACAACGCATTCATGAATGCTAGCAAATGATTGAGATATTATTGTCTATTTTGTGAGACTGTGTGTTGAAAGAAGGGGGAGAGAACAGGACGTGCTTGCTATGCTCTGTGAGCAGGGTTCTGATGTTTTCATTAGGTGAAAACCTTGCGTACCAAGAGAAAAGCTACCCTCCCAAAGCTGAGGAAAGCAAGACAAAATGGCTCTGTTCTGTTTGGAGGATGCTGCTAAAGCCAGAATCATGAAACAGAATTGTGACAGCAGCACTACAGAGCACTTTGTCAATACTTACGCAGTATTAAGCACATGCCTAAACCTAGAAGCTGTGACTCACTGCCTGATGTTTTCCTGAGGAAATAAATAAGTAAAATGATAGGAAAATTTTTTTCCCCTTCATAAAACCACACACTTTTAAAAGTAAGGCCTTTGTTTCGCTTTTCTTTTGAGTTGCAGTGATTTCCATCAAAAGCTTTTAAGAATATTTGGAACAAAAATGATGGAACTTGCATTTTAATGTCACAAGCTGGCAATAGGTTTTAAACAGCATTGTGTGGTTGGACTGTAAGTGATAAAATACAAGGTGAATTTCTTTGGAAGGCCACTCATGAAAAAAACAACATGCTTCTAGTGTAGTCTGCCAAAGAAATTCCCTTGGAATCCTTTGCTCTAAATGTTGTTCCTCGTTGCTGGGTGCCTCTCAAAATCTTTTACCTGCAAAAAATTTTTACCTGCAAGAATAACACTGTTAACATTTTCTCACTTTGTATACAGAAAAATGTTCAGTGCAAGAAGATGGAGAATTAAGGGCTCTGTCTTACTAAAGTAAAAAGAAACCTAGCTTCACACTGAGCCAGGTTTTGACCTTGGATAGGTATCATTAGATCCGTTGGTTTAATTAAAACTTAGCTCTGTTTCTCCACTTTGAATGCTTTCACTGTAGTGTTCTTAAACTCTGAGTTTTATGTAGTAGTGAGTAGGGATTTTGAAGGCTATTAACTCATTTAAGTGCAAAAGTTCGTAACCTCTTACAGCAGCACACTTTTCTTTATCATTGCCAGACAGAGCTGTACATAGAAGAAAACTTGAATATGACTTTGAAGAATTTGAGGAGAATGCTTCATACTCAGTGATAATTCTGAAGTACAGTTGTACCTGTCTTGTTCTGCTATTTTTCTTGCTTCTGACTTTCATAGATTCACCACTGCAATCTCTTGATTAATAGGAAAGTCAAGAAAAATATTATTGAAATATCATATGCAGAGTGTACCTGACCAGCACAGGTTGTTCAAAGGAATAGTCAGAAACTATGGAGAGTATAGAAGATATGCAACTATGACAGAATGTGTACTTACTCTGTAAGTAATGCCTCCTATTTATTTTCATGGAAATTTCTAAGAATAGATACGAAGAGGGGGATAAAACTATTTGAATAGAGCAAATTTTCAGCTACAAACACCATTTTTCAACATAGTCACCACCACTAGGTGTGCCTTATCACCAGTGTTGAAGAAGAGACTCCATGCCATGCTTGTACAAATGTGCACTAGCAGAGGTGACCACTGTTGCCATTCTGCTGAAATGCACCACCTACTGCCTCACTGCACTCCCATTCATGTTTGGTCTCCAGAAATGTCCAGCAGGCATTGATGAATGTCTGTGGGGGCCATTTTTTTTCTGCATGAAATAAATCTTTGCTTCCATCTGCACTTCCAAATTGTGCCATTGTGGCTCTCTTCTGCCATTTGTCAAACAGCAGCAAAAAATATTGGGATGTTGGTGGGAAGGTTCAGCATCTACTGCCATACCTCCAGCATCTGTCTCTGATGTCGTGGGCTGCCATCATAATATTGGAGGCATTACTTTTAGAGCAACCCTTGTGCATCAGAACAGATCCATGAGAACATTTTTCACTTCTCAAAGTAGAAAGGCTGGCAAATACTCACCTTTGCACATAAGTGTGTGTAATTTCAGATACAGCAACTGATCTTTCATACTGCTCTATACCAATTTAGAAGGTTTTTTCAACATAGCAGCATCTTCTGCTATGTGGATGACCAGGAATAAATGTAGCAAAATTTCAAATAACAAGCTTCTGAACCAATGTAATTTCAGGGATATTGCTTTGAAAACAGTTGAATTTCTCCCAAAATTCAGCAGTATAACTTAAGAACAGAACTTCACACTTTCCTGTTTTTGCTAGGAAATTTAAAATGTCAAGTAGCAATTGAAAAAATATCTAATTCTGTAGGAACTTAGGTTTTCTGCAGATAGCTCTTTTGTTTTCCGTGAATTTTTGCCAGGTTTTAGCCGGAGCTGCTGAAAACTACGGAAAAACAGAAAGGAATATGGATCCGAGTTACTGCCCTCTTAATAAGAGATCAAGCTTCTTTAAAGCCACTCTAATTTGTGAGCAGAGATCAAACACTTTGCTTAAGATAATGAGTGTAGTAAATTTGGGAAAAACGCTTTGATTGCTTAGCAGTTCATGGCTTTCTTTTTCTAAAAGAAATGGTGTCTCAGAGATACTATGTAAGGATCTTGATTAACTATTTAGCTTCTGCATCTTAAAATCAAGGGGATTTATGAGTAGTTTTGATTTTTGGGCCAGCTAAAGTGATAATTGTGTGTAATTGCCATGTTTTACATTTGAATTTGAGATTAACACTTACTAAAGAGTGTGTGTATGTGAATATATATATACATATTCATTTAACTTCCAAGCTTTTCAAAATCAAGATAGGTTGTTTTGTTCTGTGGCTTTTTGGGGTGTGTGTGATTAGTACTTGGTTGGTTTTTTTTCTTGTTGTTTTGTTGTTGTTGTTGTTTTTAAAGGATTTTTTTTCCCCTTCCTACTTATCACCAGAAATAAGTGGACCAAAGTGACTGTATAAAGCAAAGAGATCTGTGTTCTGTCTATCATGCACAATCTTGGAACTTGGTCATTCCTGTATCCCTACAGGCTCTAGTAAGTGTTGGAAGGAGAACCTAATGACAGAAATAAGAGGCGTGAATCAGTCTTCCTTATAAGACTGTGAGTGTGTTGGATAAAAATGTGTCATTTTTACACCCCAGGTTTGTTTTTGAGAAGCAGAATCTCCTAATTAAAAAAAAAAAATTAATGATTGTCCGTGAATATTTGACTTTTAAACTATCTTGTTAAGTAAGAAATACAGCTTAAGTAATTTTAGCAAAGAGTATTTTCTGGTACATGCAAGCAGGATCCGTGGAACATTTCTGTAAATTTAATACATGAAAGCTATGTTACACATAAGGCGGATATAGAGTTCATTAATACAGACAGAATTGGTCTGAAGCTGAAAAACTGAGGCCTGAGACTTTGTTTCAAATAATTTTAAATGTAGATTTAAACTGGCAGTAAGAAATGTTCCTAAACTTCTTCAGTGAGGATGGGAGAAACACTACTGCTGTGGAAAGAGTCCATGTACAATAACATAGCAGGAACTCTAGTTTTGCATCTATGCAATAACCATGCTGAACTAAACACTTTACACTTATAATGCCCCTTCACATCGCAAGAGTCCTTTGAGGGGGAAAGAAAAATAATATTGTCTTGCTTAAGAAATTTTAATGAACTTTCTTTAAATGCAAAATCCTAAGTATGGCAAGTATGAAAACGTGATGTGAAGAGAACAAAATCAGCCTGAGCAAAGCCCAGTGTTGTTATGGTATTATTGACTATGTGAGTTAGTTTGTTTAAAGTCAGGTTAGCAATGTCTGTGCTACACTGCAGAAATAATCAGATTTACAATAGAAAACTGATCCATCAAAGGAGAGACTGCGAGAGGGAGCAGAGAGACAATCAGGAGAGGAATAGGGAGATGAAGACTGAAAAGGCTTTGAAGGATTTATTTTTGAGGGCAGCGCAAACAACAATGCTGAAATCTAATATAGAGTTCATGGAAGCGGGGGACCTTTCTTGTGGAGGGAGTATTTGCCTGAAAGAAATCTGCTGGAAAACAGCAAGCAGCTACAGTGGGGATTTTTGATGATTCATTGAAATGTTCTAGTAGAAACCAAGTCTTGTCTCCTGCAAATAGGACATCAATTCTTACTGGTGGGTAACTGGTGTGGTAGATATGTTGTGCTTACAAGACAAGGTTTAGGTAGCGGGGACCTGTGCGAGCAGAGCCCAGCACTGCACCGTGACCGAGAGGAGCAGCTCCAGTGGGCAGACTGAAGGGGGAGGGAAAGAGGATGGAGGAGTGGGAGAGGAGCGGCCCTGCAGCCCGTAAGGTCAGTGCGGAAGGACTGGAGCAGCTCACTGCATCCCAGGAGAGGCCCATAGAGGAGCAGGCTATCCTGCAGCCCATGGGCACCAGATCTCCACGTGCAGCAGCAGATGATGCCTGATCCCCCGCAGGAGTAGCCCGGACTGGAGCTGCAGCCTGTGGTGAAGCGGGAGGGCTGGGGATGCTGCTGCCCACAGGGCTGTAGTGGAGCAGACCTGCAGGGTGGGCAGTGGCACGGAGCCGTGCTGAGCAGTGCTAGGAGAGCTGCCCACATGGCATCCATGTAGGAAGGACAGCATCCCGTGGAACAAAGCCCACGTGGAGCAGGGACAGAGATTGGTCACAGAGGAGCACTGACTGCAGCCTCATTCCCTGTCTTTCTGCACTGCTCGGGGGGAGGTGGAAGAAGGTGAGTGATGAGATACTGTTTTAGTCTGCTTTTAGTTTCTCTCTGCTCTAGTCTATTAGTAACAAATTACATTAATCTCCCTTACGCTGTGTCTGTTTTGCTTGTGATGGTAACTGGCGAATGTCTTCCCCATCCTCATCTTTACCCATCAGCCAAAACATTTCCTTGTATTTTCTCCCCCTGTGGTTCTGAGAAGGGGGAATTGAGAAAGCAGCATGGTGGAGCTGAGCTGCACATCGGGGTGAAACCACCACAGTAGGAAGCAGAAATGACAAGTGACATTTTCTCTTTAACATAAGTGATTTTCAGATAATTTAAATTACATACGTTCAGGTCCAATAACAACACTTATTTCCTTGCTTTACTGCCGATGTTTCTTACTCTCGTCTTAATGTAATGCCTGGGATGCATTTACCTACCAAACAAAGGCTAAAAAACTAAATCTACTTGTAGTATGAAAAAATCACAGCAAATTGCTTTCTGAGTTTAGTACGCATCAGCTTCATGTTGTGCTAAAAATGTAGTTTTGAATCACACCGCACTCTCTTCACTTGTGTTGAAGAAAAGATGTGCCTTGTTTAAGTGTATGTTTACAAAAGGCCTTTTGTTTCTCCTGATGGTGCCATGAGGAGATTGTTGAAGATCATTGTGGACTGTATAGATTATGAAAACTTGTTAGTATTCCTGGAGATGTGGGGGGGGGGGGGGGGGGGGGGGGGGGGAGGGGTGAAGGGCTCCAGGTCCCCATCGGCATGTCCCCATGCCAGCCTGTTGTCATCCCCCTCCCAGCGAGATGCCTGATGCCAGGTCTCACTCCAGCTGCCCTGCCCTGATCTGTCTGAGGAGTTCCCTAGACAGCATCATATCCCAACCACTGGGACTAAGTTAGGAACAGTATGGAATAGTATAGTAAAGGATAGAAAAGTTCAGGTTGTGCTTAAACGCATCTCTTTTGAAGTGAGCATTCACTCATTTTCTCTGTAGTGAAGGTGCACACCTGAGGAAGGACCAGAACTCTTGTTTTCTGCCCCAAATCATTCCTCACATTGACTGCCTTTCGGACTGAAGGATCTCAGTACTCGTTACTGCTACTCAAATATTTTCCCTAATGTTTTAACACAATCTGCCTGTGGTTTTTTAAGGTTATGACAAGCTGATAAACACACAATACTGTTTTATGAAATATGCTTGGAATTTTTTTTTTTCAGTTTTGACTTAAAAAGGAGTTGAATACCTAACTTCATACATTCCATAAACTTGTATTTCATCCTTTAAAATGGTTAGAATATAATGCTGAGTGTTGGTTATGTCAGCTGTTGAAGATTAAGGGTTTGCCTCCAAACGTGTAGTAAAATATTTTTAGAGAATCTTTAATTATAAAACAGGCAACATTTAATAAACTTTGTAGAAAAGCATTTTTTCTAATGAATATCAATGTCTTGAAGATGCACAAAATTGATGAAAATTGTACCTCTTTATGACATTTATTATTGCCTCTACCTTGAAGCTTGTGCAGACATTCAAAAGGCAGATATGAGGCAATGAACAAAACTAGATGATCCCCTCTGTATCTACTAAGAGAGACCTTCTAGGGCACTGTAGTAACTGCTAATGGCAGTATAAAAATCCTACAGTAGGAGATAATGACTGACTCATTAAAATGATACACTTCACATTAATATTACTTTTATGGAATCTGGAGTGTTGATTTCTCTTCTTTTGCAGAACCCATATGAAGACTTGTGAATTTCTTTTTAGTTACAATAACAGAGCTTCAGACCTCCAAGCTGTATGTGTAGTCAGGAACAGTAGCAGCACTGCATTTTCCTCTATGTTGTTGACAGCTAATGAGCTTCCAACATTTAACAGTAATTCTATTTATTGTTTATTGTACAGAAACTTGCATCTTTCCAATTGTATCTCTTTTCATTTCTGGGATTGCAGGTTGAAACTCATCATTACTCTCTTTAAGTTACTCAAAATTTCTATATTTATGGTACATATATTTTCGATTATAAATCATCAGCAATTTAACTGGAATATGTAGGATTTTGTGTAGATTATTGGAGGAATGCTGAATAAGATACTTGAAACTGCATTAATTGAAGAAATTTGAGCTTTCGTTAACAATGTCAAGGTAGCATTAGGGGCATTTTGTCTTGGTGCTGATGCTTGAGCAAGCTTTTAGGAATTTTCAGCAGATGTTAAACTCAAAGAGACTGCTTAGGAACTTGCCCAACAGTTATTACTGTTGCTTAAGCACAAATTGATACCCATTCATGGAAGAGCAAGAAGAGAACCTACAGCTCTTTTAAGTGATACTTTGTGACTGTGAAGTCCTATGCTTAGGTTTGTGTACTTTTTGCATGAGTTCGCTTTAAAATAGATAGGATTGATATATCAATCTCCACCACCTTTTGTACTTTTTGTACGATAATCTGCATTCATTTTCAGAACATTTAGCTGTGGCTGAGTCCCAATTCTTCATCTTCTTCTAGGTCTTACCATCTGCTTCAGAATACATATCCAAACTTGAAATGTCTTGGTTATAAAATCATGTCATTTTCAGGACTTGCTGAGCAAGTCCTGAACAAGTTATTTTACTCTTTCATTTAAAAAAGAAAGAAAGGAAGGGAGGGAGGGAGGAAGGGAGGAAAACACTGTTTATAGGAACATATCCTCTCCTACTCTCTGCACTAGGAATGAATGAACTCTGCAGTTTCATACTTCTAGTAAACAGGACTTTGCTGAGTGTAAATGATAGAGGGAGACTAAGCACTACAGTAGTTCAATTGATTGTTTCTTTTTAGATTTCTTGGCCATGCCTTCCTTGCAGAACCAAAAATGTTTGTAGCCACATGCAGTAAAATATCTTGGGTAACTTCTGAAATAAAGCTTAGTTATCAGATTCCTGAGACTATTATACTTTTCCTATGAAAGTGCTGAATATTTTAAACTTCAGTTAGAAGTTTTTAAGGATATGCATGAATGAGGTAGGGGAGAGACATCTACTACTCCCTTAATGCCTTTGAAAACACTGTTTTGTGGTGTACTTGCTCATGAGTTTATTTTTAGCAGTTCACTGTTTCTGATAAAATATCCTGGTATTAATAACAAGCTTCAGCAGTGGCAGAATACTTAATCTCCTTTAATCATATTTGTATTGGTCGGCTTCAACTGACTGGAAAATTTGACAACATGTCTTTACTGTTGTCATTTATGGGTGTTTTCTGAGTTACATTTTAAGGTTTTCAGTACAGGTGTAACCACATGGAATAGGAAAGTAACTGCCTGAAACTAGAAGGAAGGATTGAAAAGCTTGCAGTTATTAACTACTATAGAAACTAAAGATGATTTTTATAAGTGGTTATTTTCTGTACAAGCCGTCTTTCTTTGCAAATTTTAATGGAACATGACAATTTATTTACTGTTATTCAGAAACAAAGCTCATCAAATGGTATGTGGTAGAGATTGGGAGAAGAGAGAAAAGTGGTGTTGATAATGATAATATATCCAGAAGTAAAATAGAAATTTACCTATCTCTCTTCCACTAAGGTTCAGTGATCTGAAAGAAACAACCAGGAAAGAAGTTGAGACACTTTAATGATAATGGTCTTAACTGTGTCATGGTACATGAAAACACAATGATGGGAAAAGAAGTTCTGTAAAAACAGTGCATGAGTTTTGGAGAATAGTCTGAGGCCAAAAATAATACATGGAGGTTGTCTGTGATAATGAAAGGCAGGAGCAGAAATAACAATCTGTATTTTGAAAATACTTAGAAGCATTTGAGGAGATATGGTCATATTTCTCTTATCATATTTGATTTAATTAGAATTAAATGTAATGTAATAATGTATAATTAGAATATAGAGTTACAAGAAAAGCAAGAAACATGGACAAAGGAGCAGATATTGCAATAGCCAAAGGAAGAAGTAAAGGAATATCTGAATCTGTTTAGAATAGCATGGCTTGTAGAAATGGCAAAGTAAAAACTTTCAAAGAAATCCTCCCCCTCTGGGATAAAAAGGGAAGACCTGTAAATTAATGTCTTCTTAAGTAGGACCAGCCCTTAAGAGGGATTATAGAACAGGTCTTGTGTGAGTTATCTTGAATCAAGAATCATGAAAGTTGAGAAATGACTATTCGTACAGTTATGAAAAAAGACTAGTCTTACTTCTTACCAGACTGTAAGGAAGATTTAGACGACACATAAATGTGAGAAGTGGATGGTTCCTCCATCTAGAGGAACCTTGACAGTCTGGAGTAATGGGATGAGGGCAATCTCAAAGTGTTCAGCAAACAGAAGTGCAAAATCCTGCACTGAGGAAGAACAACTTCATGCACAAGGACATGCTGGGGGCCACCTAACTGAAAGGCATAAAAGGACCTGGGGTCCTAGTGATCAAAAGAGACATGAACATACTGGAGAGAGCCCAAAAAATGACCATGAAAATGATTAAGGGACTTGAACACTTCTCCAATGATGAAAGGCTGAGTGCTGGGCTGTTCAGCCTGGAAAAGAGAAAGCTTTGGAGGAATTGCACTAATGTAGAGTCTGCAAAGAGGTTGAAGCCAGGTTCTTTGCTGTGGTATCCAGTGACAGGATAAGAGGCAATGGGCACAAACTGAAAAATGTGTGTTGCAGGTGAACATGTTTTTCCTGTGTGGGTGACTGAGTGATGGAGTAGGTTGACTAGGGAGACTGTGGAGTATCCCTCCTTGGAGATACTCAAAAGCAATCTGGATGTGGTCCGGAACAAGAGGCAGTAGGTGGCCCTGCTTGAGCAAGGCTAAACAAGATGATTTGCATTCAAATCTCAGCCAATCTGTGATTCTGTAGTTAGAAACAATTTCAGAATTTTGGGGGTGGAGAAAAGTAGTTTGTTGTGCTGAGCTGTGTTTATAAAACCTGTAGTTTTTGCAAGCATCACATATAACCACTTTTTCTGGTACTCTCTGTATACAGAAGATTTGGGTCATCCAGTCACAGTATTCTTGGATGTTTGAGTGGGAGTTTTTTGTTGTTATTTTTCTTAAGACTGTTGAAGTCTGTGAATCCAGATTTTATTTTTTTTCCTCTTCTGTCACAATAAACAAAACTTTTGTTTTCTTACTTCCACTTTACTTTTGAGACTGTTGAGGCTGTCTCCAGAGGGCTGCGAGATCTTACTGGAGGTAATCTGTCAATGCCCTGCATATGCAGGAGATATTTCTGTGGTAGCCTCAACATTGGCAGTCTGTACTTCTGCCTGAGTAAAACCTCTTTGAATATCATGTGTTCTGCAGGGCAGAGCATTCGGTAATCATGCTAGTAAATTCAAGTGCTATCAGAAACTCATGTTGTTCTTGGCTCAGTGGAACTGCAACCTGTGGTGATTGTCTGAAAGTCAGTATTAAGTCAGTAATGGTATTCTGATTGAACTGCTTTTATAGACAGATCAAAGGTACAATGACACACATTTCATTATGCTTTTTTACCTCTCTGCTTTTGACTACACCTGCTCTTTCCACATGGTTTCTAGACCATATACTCTTAATGTGCGCAGATCTGCTATCTCATCCTTTTCCTGGAGGTTAGTGATGCTGGTGCTTTACTTTGCCACACTCATAAATGTTTTTAGAGCTGTGTGCATTTAATAATAGCACTTTATCTGAAGAAAGATTTGTGCATTTTTATGGGAAAGAACACTTTGTCTATTGAATTCCGTATTATAAGTAAGGAGTCTATATTGGGATGCTAGCTCCATTTCTATGATAAAAAATATAATAGCTCTCATTTTTAAGCAATGATGGAAAGGAAATGGTTAATGGAACAAAGTTAGACTCATCTATCCAGATCTCAACCAGTCTGCATGTATCTCATTTTTTTCACAAGGATAGCCACCTAATATAGTCAGGTTTCTCAAATGCCTCTCAAGCAGCTGGGAGCATAATTTCAACTGAAAACAGGCAAGCTGAACGTCTGGCTTTTTCAGGAATTATTGTTGTTCAACCTGATTTAGGCATCAAGCATTTTCAGAGGACATTAGAGTCCTTTCTCTCCACAGTGAGGACAGCAGATTTTTACATGGGGGTGACTGAATGTAGGGGGAAGAATTTAATTCATCTATGTAATGTCCATTGTTATAGCTCTTTTTTTTTATTTTATTTTTTGGACTAAGAATAGTGATTTTGAATAATACTGCTATGAGATTTTTCAATTTCTTTCCAGAAAAAAAGTTCCTAGGAGAGTGCAGGAACAACTTGTGATTTGAATAGAAAAATAAGCTTTTAGGAATATCTGATTTTGTTCTGCCTTACAGTTAGGCTGATTTGTTATGAAGATACTAAATGGACTGTTGTTCACATTACTGTAAATATGCTAAACTGATTAGTATTGAAGACAAAATCAGAGAATCTGAAATAATTTAGGTTGGAAAAGACTGTTCAGGTCATCAAGTCCAACCATCAATCTAACATTACTAAGTCCATCATTAAGCAATGCACTAAGTGTGCCAGCACCTCTACGTCCTTTTCTGCTGGGCAGCTTTCCAGCCCCTCTTCCCCCAGCTCCTAGGGTTGTTAAAAACCAAGGGCAGCACTCAGATTTTGGCCTTATTGAATTCATGTGATTGGACGTGGCTCGTTAGTCCACCCTATCCAGATCTCTCTGTGGATCTGGCCTACACTCAAGCAGATCAACGATTTCCTAAAATTGCTCTTGTTCTGTTTAGATTAGGTTTCAGAATGCAAAGATGGTTTTAAAAAATCAACAAAACCAACAACAAACCACTCAACACAAACAGCTATGAAATCTGTCTGACCTTATCAATGTGAGCAGTGTTGACAGTTCTCATGTATGGGTGCACGCAGTTCTCCCAGCTGGCATCAGACACTCTTAGGTCAAATTCTGTTTTTGTCAGCAGCAGATTTAATCTGTAAGACTGTCTTCCCATAATGGAGAAAAGTTCCCAAAACCCCAGTCTTATTTTCTTCTTATTATAGCAAATATAATTTTAAATTTAAATCTTTTTATGAATAACAAGTAATCACTTTATGGCTAAAATAATATACTTTTACATGAATCTTTTGGGTCTCTGTCATAATGTATTTCTCTTGCCTGCGTAATGGAAGAGGCACGGCAAATACTGTGATTTTGAACCTGCTGTTATAAGCTTGCGTGAACGTTGCTTCTGTTTTACTTGCATTGGGGCATGAAAGGATATAAATTAGATCAATATCATTGGAAGGTGTGGGAAAAAACTTTTCCTCTACACTCTAAATGCAAGGTTAACTTTTTGTTTGAATAGTGAAGAGAAACATGGATAACCTGTTTGTCTTGGGTAGCCATGATTTTCCATCTTATCCATCTTAACATTAATGGCTGCTCCTCAGTTGTATTTATACTGCAGTTCATATCAAGTACTCAGATGATCGCAGGGTGCTACTCTTGAAATGCAAGAATAGAAAACTATTAGTGAATCCATCTCCTCCATTCTCAGCATAAGCCATATCAGCAGAGTAAATGGCTCAATTAATTATTTACATGGATTCTCCATATATCATGCCATTGTCATCATCCCTCAAGCAGAAAATAATGTGCACTTGAAACACTGCAGTAACAGGCTGTGGTGGCCAAAGATCCAGGTAGGAATAACTGGTTAGAGACATTTATGTTTTAGTACTTCTTACTCTGCCTAGGGAAATGTGACATAAAAGTTACTTTCCCACAATTCACTAGTGAATAAGTAGCAGAGCAAAGGTACGACACTGTCGTTGAAATTAAATGTGATTATCTGATTTACAGCACTATGCTTTCTTCTATCAACTCAGAAGGTCAATTTGATATCTTAAGTAACATTTCAATGAGAAATAAAATGATGGATGTTTTTATGCGGAAATTGGAGCATACATAATAAGCTACTTGACAAAAGTGATAACAAATCAGCATGAGAATGAGATATATACACAGAGCTCATCCCCTAGTCTGTTGTTTCCCTGTCACCTAATTTCTTTCTCTGAGCATGGTGGTTTTTTTTGTTTAATAGTATTTAAAGCAGTCTGAATTGTCACATGCTGTTTTATTTGTGAGAATTCCTGGGTAAGACTCTCTTTTTGCCACCAAATGTGCAGTTTTTATGTGAAGAGTTTCATCCTAGTTGTTGTTCACAGGAGCACTGATTAATTTTTTAGTGCTAATTTGGCATTCTAGTACAACCTTATACTTAACTAAGAAATTACCATATATTTTTATTGGTTTAAAGAGATGTAAAAATGCTTTGATCCAAGAAAGCCTAGAGTACTCACCTACGAATTAGATGATTAACATGCTGCACCATTCAAAAGTTATGAGATTTTCCTGCCTGTAATCAGACACACACAAAAAAAATAAATGGATAAGTTATCACAATCCGGAGTTTCTGAACTCTTCCATTGCCACTTAGCTTTTCCTCCACTCTATTTCTCCATTCTAGAAGGATAGCCTGTAACCAAGGTTCTAGTATGCCTAATTAGTCTTTGGTATAATGATATTGACCTTTGTTGGTCAGCACCCAAAATGACTGTATTTCTCTTCTTTTTTGTCTATGTTCTGATAATTTATATCTTGTTGGAGTCATTTTTGATGCCATTTTTTTTTTTTTTTTTCATTTATCTCTTCTGCTGTAGTATTTGTACTTGGAATTTTGAGATTTATTAAATCTGGTGCCAAACAGGAACAAGACCGCTGGGGAAAGGACAGATGGATTCATAGAGGGGAAAGTTTAGGGTTTTCTTGACTAACTCTGGACTGTGTTGCTTATGGGAGTGAGCCTCTACAGGATGTATTGAAAATATTTCTAAGTTCTCTTTCTTTCTAAAGCCTGTAAGAGTGTTTCTAAATTTTGATGTGTCAAGTAAGTGCACAAATGTTCAACTACTGTCAAGTAAATGCACAAATCTCTATTCCTGCAACAGCTATAAGTTGGCAGTAGCTGCCATGAGCTAGAGAAAGCCAATTTTTGTCTTTAATAGCCAAACAGTGACAGGCATACCAGAAAGGTTATTTCTTGTCCAGTAGAATCAAGGGAAGGGAAACCTTTCAGTAGTGTGTAAACTACTGTATCTCTATGATATCAAATGTCAGACAAGACTGATGATCTCTTCTGGCCTAAAAATGTGTGACTTTGCTCAGTGACTCAACTTTACAGCTTTTATTTTGAAAGCCTGATTTTAGTCCAGAGCTATATCTATTAGCTCAGGCAATAGTGTGTTTGCCTGGGGGCATTCTTTCTCTAGCCATATTCTCTTCTGAGGGAAGAGGAAGGTGTCTTAGATGTGGATCACAATTCTGGATTTATTTCATGCAAACACTAGTTTACCACATGATCAACTAATAGTCTACCTCCAAACCTGTTCTCTGCTCCAGATGCCATGTGTCTGGAGCTCTAATCATCCACTCTTGGATTTGTCACAGTCTGCTTAAATAAGAAAACATCACAATGTGTTTTTAGTCTCTGGACATGTATGACCATAAGGCAGTTATTTTTAAATAAACGTTTTGTTTAGTTCTGTAATGCTAACTAAAAGTTTTCTGAGTATTTAGGAGTACAGTGGTTCCTTGGCATACTTGGCATTCATTTTTATCACAGACATCTCCAAGAAGTTACAGTGCTGTGGTTCTGCATTATCCTTGATACAGCTTCCTCCTAACTGATATCACAGCTGGGATTTGGCAGCCACAGGGAATTAAATTCAAAGCTAAGGCCAACAAGAGGGTCAAAATTGAACGTTAAAGGAGAGATATCAACCATAACAAAGTCTGAGGAACTTCAAAATAGAGGGAAAAATAGTTTGCAAGCAGTAGTTTCTAAGGAAAACTTTGATAGGTTCCTTCTGTGTATTCATAGTGATTTATTTCTGAAGTTAAAATCCTGTTCTTAACAAAAATTTTCAGAAGTAGCACCTGATGATGCTGCTGGTTTTTAACACTTTAGAGAACAAAGCACTTTCAGGACTAAACCATGGAGTATGACGAGCACTCTCATCTTGCTATAAGTAGTTGCTATTAGACTGTGATCTCTATTCATTTTTGGAACCTATTGTTACCTACTGCTAGAGTAACTATAAGGGAGAGAAAAGTTACTAGCTCAGGTCTTTCTTTGGTCTTCTTTCCTCTTTTCACAGAGTCTGTAAGCTAATTTTGGAATCATTTTTGATATATTGTATATAATTTTAGTTGTTTTTTGTTTCAAAGATGGGTGCTGCATAGCCCACTGGTGATTGATCTACCTGACCAACTTGCTGAAGGAGACAGTATTCTTGCCTTTTCATCCTTGAAAATAATACCTGCCCTTTCAGTGCAGATCATTTTGTGTCATGTTTATTCACTTAATGTAGTTTTTAATAATTTATGGTTACTTAGCTATTACACTGAAAAGTGATTACTTCAAATGACATTGCTCTGGAAAACTGTTACAGAGAGGATGTGTTCAGTGAAGGAATCCATACACTGTTATCCACTTCGATTTTAGTTGAATAATCTAATAATTATTTGAATTAAATGGTTTATTAGGTACAGAATACATCATATTAAATCACAATAAATAATTCAGTCTGTGAAATGCAAGTTGGATATAACTCCCTGAAGATAAGTATGTCTTTGAGACCACAGAGTACAGAGGTGTGTTGTATGAACAACTGATTTCAGTTGTCTCTGAGCAAATATATGAGAATGTATTTCTTGTCCTTTACATTAAATTTCAAATAATAGATATCATAAAATCAGTCTCTCTCCCAATTTAGACACTATGCATTTTGATTGACCCAATAATGGAATGTAAATTAGGGTAAAATTACTTTTAATGGGTGTTAGTAAAGTAAATGATGATGAATCAGTCGTCTTCAAAATAGTTCAAGCCCTTTCCAGAAATCACAACAGATATCAAATAAATCTATTGATCATAGTTATGGCCAGGACACCCAGTGACTAAATTAGAGAAGAAAGCTCTTTTAATTCTATGAAACAAAAAAAAAAAAAGGAAATAAATAAAAAATAGTAAATAAATTTGTGCTACTTTTGGGATTCTTCCTCAATTTCAAACAGAGTCTAGGCAAACTGGTTAAAGATGACTTTAGGCTCTTCTAGGTAAAACTGAGTCACCAAACAGTACATACACTGTACTTTTTTTTTTTTTTTAAACAGTGCTAGGCCATTTGTAAGAAATAAGTTTGTTTTTCTGGTTTTCAGTAATTGTTAAATCTACACCAGAAGAGAAGTTCCTTTTGGTCAGCTGCTCATTGTATTGAGTTTTACCATTGATTTGCCTATGGGTTTGAGATTTTCTATTATTGATTCATATTGTTTCTATTATTATGCTATCATTTGGAGTTTTCTGTTATTTCTGCTATTTACTTACTACTTCCTTGTGAGTGTGAAAGCCCTTTTGTAAAGAAAAAACCATTATTGACTCTTCAAAATCCGAGCTTCTTCCTTCAAGATATAAGCTGTCCTAAAGATATTATTCTTAAATATTTCCATTCTTTTGGATTTGTCTGTTTTTCTTGACTCAGCTTACCGTTAAAGCTCGATATATGGAAAACAAATTAGGTTGTTGTTATGGTTGCTTACCTCCTTCTGGCAGTTGCAATGGTTTGCTGCACTTATGATTCATAATGGTTTCCCATCTGCTGCTTGCTTCTGTTCAAGATGCTGTGCATTTTAAATCTTTAAGTTGTTAGGTCTGAGTCTAATCTTTAAATTGGTAGGTCAGAGTTAGTCTGGGGACAAGATTCTCCTACTGCCTTTCCTTCTGGATGAGGGTTGCCACTCTGTGAAAAGAAATGTCTGTAGTGTATGGAAGGTAATATATGTACTAAATTCTTTTTGAAGAGGAAAATTTAAATTCTGCTGTCAGTACTGATGCATTGTCAATCTCTTTCTGTCTTCCAGAAGTGTATTCATGATAGATTATCTCTTTCACTGGCTTGATTAAATATTTACTTCAACGCTTTCCTAAAAAAATAAACTAGAATCAAAACTCCAGGTACTGGAAGCAGACAGTACTGAAGGAAGGTGAAATGTACATGTTGTTAATTTAGACCATTCCTGAAAATTTCTACAGGTCTTAAATGCATTTATTCTTGTGGAGCTGTTGAAGGTGGTCCAAAAGAGGCTACAAGGCTGCCCCCAGAGGGCTGGAGTGCATCTCTTATGGACACAGACTGGTGGAGCTGGGCTTGTTCAGTCTGGAGAAGAGAAGGCTCCAGGGAAACCTTGTATTATTTAAAGAGAGATTATAAACAAAAGGGAAATGAATTTTTTACATGGATAGATACTGATAGGATGAGGGGGAATGGTTTTTAACTAAAGGAAGGGAGATTTAGACTTTGTAGGAGGAAGTTTTCCCCAGAGAGGGTGGTGAGACTGAAACAGACTGCCCAGGCAGAGGTGGATGCCCTGTCTCTGAAGGCATTCAAGGTTGGGTTGGATGGGGCAACCTGATCTAGTGCTTGATCTGGTGCCCTGACAACTGTGCCTGTGACAGAGGGTTGGAACTAGATGATCTTTGAGGTCGTTTCCAACCTAAGCCATTCTGTGATTATATGTTTTTATGTGGAGTCTGAAGTGTTTAAATAATATGACGTATGTATATGTAATAAAACTGATTTACAGATTAAAAAAAAACACATTCTTCTACTTTAAGATCTGAAACTGTGCTTTTTTTTTTTTCGTTAATCTTGACAGAACTTATTCATTTATTTGTAAGATTCATACCACTTGCTCTAATACAGAAATCATCTATTTCTCTATAACTCCCTTCAGTTGGCAATTAAGAAAATTACAGGTTATTCTTGCATCTCCCTCTTTCCATGTATGCAGATCATAATTTATTTCATCAGTATAGAATCAGTTTCACTTACACGATTTAGTACAGAATGTATTGTAGATTTTTCTTCTCTGAGAGTTAACAAATTACAATAATAAAGAACCCAGACATCCTACTGAGATAGTTCAGTACCTCAGGATGCAGCTTGGATAGCAAAAATCTTTGTATTCCAAGCTGGATAAGTTTGTAGTCTTTTTTAAGTTTGATAGTTTAATTGTGATTCTGGTAGATGCCCATTCACTATGCAGTATATGCTCACAAAATGTACAGCACGCTCCCACAGGTAGTCAGGAAGGCTTAAGAAGCAATGATGATTGCAGTGGCCTTGGTACTGTTGTGGGGCCTGGTCTGAATTGTGGTGGGGCAAGGCGTGCCTCTGCCTCGTGTTGACGGAGATGTAGGAAAGTGTCTGTAAACCACCAGTATCAAGTAACTCATGTAAATTAGTACTGTTCAGCATAGCTTCTCTTCTGAAATTGTCTTTACCGGCTTTCTTAAGCTTGAATAACTACTTTGCCATTTAGATTTTAGGATTTTAAGTTTTAAAAAGTCTATTGAGTGCATAGTTTTTGGGATCTATTTTACCTATTTATGGGAGGCATTAGATTCAGTTCAGGTTTTCTGTCTGTTTTTCATCTACAGTCTAGGGTCTAGAAGCCCTTATTAGAGCTAGAGATGGGCAGGAGGAAGCTCCAGCTCTCGTTTTCAAACATCTTGCATTTGCTCTTCCTTGGGAATGGGACAAGAGAAGGGGGAAGAGAAGTGACAGATTTCTGAATTTTGAGAGATGCTTTATCCTAGTCTTACACATGCAAGTTGCAACCTCTAAGTTGACTCAAGAGTTAGCAAGATTCTGTGCCTATTGAAATTATTAAAAAATCTTTAGATTATTTCGTGCTTTCTTATATGGCCCAAGAAATGCTTCTGTCATTCTGAAAGCTGAAATTCATGTGAGACGTCCAAGTATAAAAAACTTTTAAATACATGCATGATTTGACTTTTTCTTAATATTATCAAAGCGACAATTTAATCTTCATAGTCACGTCATGCATGAAATCTGAATGTGTCCCTATATGATGTCCGACTCGTATTGCAAAATGGGTATTACTAAAAAGCAAAGAAATCTTCTGAGGATATTTCTTCTATTAAAAAAGAGGTCAACATATAGATGCAATCTCCTGATATGGATTCATTACTAGAAGTTTCTGTCTGCTTCAAAACTATTTTCATACATTTTTGCCTTCCAGAGACCAACAGTAAAATCTAAGTTGAAAATATACCTAAGAGCTTACGCTAAAATATTATTAGTTTGTTAGGTGGCTGTCTATATTTAAAACCTAATTAAGGAAAAGAAGAATTGCTTTTGAAGTTTCCAAGTTTGATGTTTTGGAGCAGATCCAAAGCTGACTGTAATTCAAATGATCTCAATACAGCCAAGGATCTGCCTACTTTATTCAAACAAAATTTTTACCAACCTGTTTTTTAACTCATGAAATTCTGCAGGTTCTAAATAATGACTGTATCTTCTCCAGTCTGTAATTTGGATAAGACGAAGAGCCTATTTGCTTCTAGGTAATGGCATATGGGGCACACTGGGCGCAATGAAAACAAGCACCCTTTTAAAAACCGCTTCATTATGCTTCCTTCAGGTACTGGGAAGAGCTTGAGGCAAGACAGCGGGTGAGATGGATCATTGAGCTGATCAGATATGGCAATTCCTGTGTTTTTTATGTGCTCAAGGACGACGTAGTTTTAACCAAGCATAAACATTTTACAGCTGGCTGATACAAATCTGTTTTATTTGTTTCGGAGTTAGGGAAGAAAGTATGTTTCTCAGAGGTTTTGAGGAGAGCCTGTAGTATGGACACATAAGGTGATGATGGATTTATATTTATCTGATAACTTGTAGCAGGCATTTCATTGAGTAACAGAGCTCAGAGCATGATAATACTTTCTAAAGATGGATAAGAATATGTGTTACTTCTGATTTTCACAAGAATTGCCATGATGAAACACGTCACTGTCCTGTAGAGCTCACTTCAAATATATGGTTGAAGTCTCTTAGGTACATTATTTCACCTGACTTCCAATATTTTTAGACACCTCCTTACTAGATACCACAATTTCGTTTATCCTTCAGTTACAATTTCTTCTGCGTAACAAAGTGAAATACTTTCTTCTAGTAATTCTATTAATTAAATGTTGTTTCCTCAAAGATTTCTCAGATTTTAGAAGAGCTTTTGGAAACTGTTTCAGTAAGAAATACCATATTTTCATATCTGCAATTCTTTGAGCCTTAATGATCTAGTCCTAGTGAAACACGCATAATGAATCACATGCATGGTTTGATTGTTTTTCTTTAGTACTGTTTTTGATTTGTTGTTACAAAACTCATTGCGTTAGCTGTGATCTCTTTTCCATGGCAAGATGCTAACTATAAAATGAGAAGGTAGAAACAAGAGTCTGTTGATGGATTAAACTATAAATGCAAGTGATAGCAACACTTTTAACAAAAAGCCTGTTAACTACCCTTTAAATGTAATCCTGGCAGTTTGTAGAGTCAGAAATTCAGAGAGAAGAGTGTTCTGCAGCCAGAGGGGATGTAGAAACAAACTAACTGTGACAGAGACCTGATGCAGATAGGTGTGACCTGGAGGTGAGGAGCTCACTGGTACGAAGTCTGGTCAAGCCCTGGAGATGACAGCCTCTGTCCACCAGCTTGCAAAAGGGGTTACATGCCAAGGGCCTCTTCCACAACTTCTGCTGAAAAACTCTATCAGAGATGGCAAAAGCAGACTTTTTAGATTTCACGTGGATTAACATTTGTTACATAATGTGCCCATGCTTTATGATTTCTAAAGGATTATGAAAGAAAAGCATTTGACTTCCTTGAGTTTCCAGTGATGTTCACATCCCTCTGGGCTGTTTGAAATGCTTGATTGAGATCATATGGTGTGCTTACAGATGTGGTATGTTTATTCAGTAGTGTGTATGTATTTAAAGTCAATTTATGTACGTTGCAGTTTGTAGAAATGTATGTAAAAATATCTAGAAATATATAAATGTATTTATATAAAACTAGATCACTGTGTATCTCCCAAGGACAAATGCCTCATTTTGACACATTATGCTGAGGTACTTCTGTTGTGACATGGTGTTAGCCTTCATGTCACTGTTGCTTATCATCTTTTGCGCTCAGTCCACCTTCCAGCTAAACTGGAAGGAAGTATTGAGTTTGAGGTACCATAAATGCTAGATGTTTGTGGGATGACATTTTATATGTGCTATTTCATTTTCAAATTTCCTATAAGCTGTTTCAGCTGCTGATTTTCATTGACTTCACCGATGCTAATCTGGCAAACAAAGTGCAATAAGCATATCTGTTTGGTGATCTCGTTGGTGAAGTGCTGAGAAAAAGTGCTGTTATTTTGTAGAGAATGTTGTTTCCATGTTTTCTTGTCCCTTGAAAGATTTCCATGTTTCATATCACCCATATTCAACTGCCTTCCATTGGTGTTTTATGAATGGAGAGGAAAAAGCCCATCAGAACCAAGTTATAGGGATGCTTAAGTCCAGTGTCCCAGGCTCTTTCTGATAATGCTTCCAAGGGAATGACAGTAAAATAATGGTTTTCATATGACCTGTTTTTGACAAATGGCAGCATCTCACCTGTGAGCTCACTGTGTTTCTCGTTTAGCATGAAATGGTAATGACAATCTATAAATTAAACAATTTTTTATTTTACCAGCTTATTTATTTTCAATTTTCCTTAAACTGCCTGAGCACTGAGGACCATTGCCTCTGCTGTCTGTGTATCCTTGTGCACAGATTTACATAGCCCAAAGCCTTTTGCTTTCTTTTCTTATGCAACTTGAACTTCCCTGGTAGCTGTCCAACTGTACATGTGTTTGCAAAAATGACTTCTGTGCTGTCCAGAGATCCATGCCATGCTGTATAGTGCCTTGGTTTTATCCAGCATAAAATTTTTTAGGGAGGGACTGGTACTACTCACTCAATCAAATGGGAATGCTTATTTTTAAATTGTTCATAGCTGTTTCTGTTACAAAAAGGATGCAATTCAGGAAAATTGTCAAAGAGGTGAAATTATGCCTGGCTCCAATAAAATTCCCCAGTGATTTCCATTATGTGTGATGTCATAGCTAGTTATCACTAGATAATAGCCCTTCCCTTCACATATGCTTTTAGAGAAGCATCTGCCTTTATACAGAATCACAGAATGGCCAGGGTTGGAAGGGACCTCAAGGATCATGAATCTCCAACCCTCCTGTCACATGCAGGGCCACCAACCTACCCATTCAATACTAGTCTAGGCTGTCCAGGGCCCCATCCAATCTGGCCTTGAGCACCTCCAGGGATGGGGGCTTCCACCTGGGCAGCTAGTTCCAGCACCTCACCACTCTCATAGTAAAAAATTTCCCTGACATCCAACCTAGATCTCCCCTCCCTCAACTTAAAACCATTTCCCCTTGTCTTGCAGTTATGAACCCTTTCAAAGAGTTTTTCCCCTCCTGTTTGTAGGCTCCCTTTAGGTACTGGAAGGCTGCAGTGAGGTCACCCCACAGCCTTCTTTTCTCCAAGCTGAACAAGCCCAGCTCCCTCAGCCTGTCTTCATAGGGGAGGTGCTTCAAGTCCCCTGATCATCTTTGTGGCCCTCTTCTGGACCCTCTCCAACAGCTCCCTGTCTTTTTTGTACTGGGGGCTCCACACTTGGACGCAGCATTCCAGATGGGGCCTCACTAGAGCAGAGTAGAGGGGGACAGTCACCTTCCTGTCCCTGCTGGCCACCCCTCTTTTGATGGAGCCCAGGAATACACAGAATGTAAATGCAATGCTTGTCTTTGAAGCTTTGGCAGTAGAGATTCCAAGCATCATAGATGCCTTGGAAAGCTATATGCTCCTCTATTTTAACTCTTTCTCCAAAATTTTGCTTGTAATATAGGTGCCACTAAGTGTACTGTATTTGAATCTTTTAATACCTAATTCATATATTATTTAAATGAGACCCCATGCCTTCTCATTCAATTTTAATTAAAGGCAATGAGGATATTGATTGAAAGAGCATAATCCAGTTTTTATTTTAATATAAGATGATAGGTGAAGATGATCTTTGTCACAATAAGATTGTAGAGGTAATCTCATTTAAGTATTGTTCCAAATAAAACCAGTTACATGTTAATATTGAACTTGAAATAAGTTCTGGTTATGAATTTTAGGCTTTTATTTTAATATTTGATCAAAAGTTTTGAATTTATGGATTGGTTTTATTACTGCGGTCATGAAGGTGTCTCTTCTTTTTCTCTGCATTTTCTTCATCCTGGAGAAAATTTCTGAATATGAGTGAGAAAACTCTTTATGGGGAGGGATACACAATAAAGGTTTTTGTAGACTTTTCTGAGAGACATTAAACTCTGATTTCTGACATTGTAATGTCAAGACATGGACAGGATCTGGGCTTTGGGAAATGTTCAGAATTTTGTCTAGTGACTGCCAGCTGCATCAAGATGTGTGTCCCAAAGCCTTACTTTTTTTGGATATAACTTCCCTAGCTGTAGGCTGAAAAACAGTTCTGTTTCTTTTGATTTGTGATGGAAGGTGGTCACTTCAGGTTTCTTGTCATGGAAAGGGCATTTCAAGGGGAACCATTACCTCATAGGACTTATTTCTTGAGCGAAGGGAACCAAAAGATGGATTTCTTACTAGAAACAACCAGAATACTCAGCCAGTTGCGTTTTAAGTTCCATTTTTATATGCTCTTTTGTTGATTTTAATATTCATTCTATATTTCTCCGGAATTATGGTTTCTTGATTTGCACTGTTGCAGAATTTCAAGGCCACAAATAGCTCTGAATAGCTTTGCTTGATTATTTCCTCACTGAGTTGAGAAAAAGACTCACTGAGGCAATGCATTCAGAGAAAACTGTCCAAATCCTTTTCCAGATTGTCATCCTCCTTCTAAGGTGGCACAGTTATGTGCTAAAATTAAACTAACAAACAAACAAACAAATCACCACCACCAGAAAGTAGATAATAAGGTGACAAAAGAGATATTTCTATAGGGAATTAGTACAGATGTTTCAGACATCTCTTTCTATTTTGAAGTGCCCAGCATCATCTTCAAACCTTTCTTTCTTTGCCATAGATGTTCCATTTGAACCCTGCTGTAAGAATCTCTCCATGTGTTTCTTCTGCTCCTTGCTGATGTTGGAGGCTCTTTGTACACTGCCAAAATCATGCTCTTGTGTCTTATTTTCACAAAACTAATCTAGCTCCCACCTGATACTCAGGTGATTGTGTTCCTATTTTCTTTTCCATCATCTCCAAAACCCCTGTGCTGCATAGATGTTCTCTGCATTTCTTTCCTTGAGTCTTTATCTGCCTTATGCCCTTTGCTACCTCAGAAGCGGTATGAAGCAACAGTCCTAATGAGCTGCTCCTTGATCAGTGTAAGATGCATGCCTTTCGCTTATTCTTCTTGATTTCACTGCTGCCTTTCTCAACAATAATCACTGTCACCTCCTCAGCTTTCTGTCTGCTCCTATTTTTTCTGGTAATGTAATATCCTGATGATGTGCCGTTAACTGGTCACCTACAAGTCTGCAGCAGCAAGTAGTCCAAAGAACAAATAGTTTTCTCTCCTGAAAGTGAAAATCTTTTTCTGGGGTCTATTAAATCAGTACTTAAAATCCTTTCTAGATTACCTGATGTTGTTTGCAAATGCTTTTGAATTAAAAATAATTGCATAGCAGGTACTGATATTCTTACTACAAATAGAACAATAGTTCCTGATTGTTCCAGTGAGAACTGTAATTGAAATCAATTGGAGTATGCCTTCAGTAAATAAAAGGTATTGAAATAAGGTCAAAATCAAAATTCTCTAAACTCTTGACTTCTTCTTAATCAGAATTTTCATATAAGAGATTACCACGGCAGGATTTCAGAATGCTTTTCCCTTTTGGTGTTCAAAGCCAGAGATACTGGCAAAGGCATGACTGCCCTTAATTGGCTTGAACTGCAATTCTTTCAGCTGATTCTTTTGCTTTTATGGCTTGTAAGAAAGGAATATTGTCTTTTTTTTATTTTAAATAGTCAAGTCTTCCAGGTATGGAGTTTGTCTCACTTAATATTCATAAAGTTTCATTCCAGTGGAGAGTTCTGTGTTAGTAATAGGTTATTATCATTAAGAAGTTCATTATTTGCAGGCAAAGTGCAATTGGGTATACCATTTTCACAAAGAGTAGCATAAGGGTATTTATCACTATTCAAAAGCTGTTACAGCTATGCTTGAATTAATGGGAAGCTTGCAGTGCTGAAAGTGATGGAAAACAAACAGGCAGGGTAGATAATAAGGTTATAATAGTATTTTGGGGATTTACATTGTTTAAAGTGAAAGCAAGACTTCAAATACCTATACAGATGACACAATTACATGCCTGTTAAAATTTACAGAATCAAGAATTCTCTATGGTCTGCTGAATTTTAAGTCTGCATAGCACTTCTCTCTGCCAAATATTACACTCATACAATTTGAAATCTGGATTGTAACCCTTCTTTTTTATATAATACTTGTACAAGTTCAAGCTTGCAGCATATCTCATCTAGACTAAACTGCAAGACTAGAAAAGCCTGAGGTGCACACATCTGTACATTGCAGTTTGTGAAATTCAGAGTCAATCTTCCTTCAAGGTTTAATCTAGTTCCGTTATTTCCCTCAAGGTTTTTCATACTCTTCCAATTTTATTAGGTTTAGAAAGATCTCTGTGGCCACTTAAACCCTATCCAAGTTACTGTTAGGTATCAATATATTTTTAACATATTGTCCACTAAAACCTGTTTTAAACAAAAATTGTTTTAATTTAGCTTCATGCTTTTTAGATATGTAATCAGCTCTCAGGTAATGGCCATGAAATGCACAGGTTTTGTACCAAAAAATCTTTAGTGAGGTTTTGAACCTGGATAAGAATTAAGGTGTGCAGTTTTCAGTGTCTAGGTTAGGGACTGTGTATGTAGACTGTGTTTATGAGTAAATATGTATACATGATCAATTGTATCTGCATTTTCAGAGGGCAGACAAAGAATGGAGCCATTTCAGCCACTGCAGGTGTTTGAGGAAACCCAGGCATGAGATAATGGATTAAAGCATGTTACATTTTGAAAGCTTTTCAGCTCAATCTAGCTAGGAAGTCTACAGGTCATACTAAAACGTTAGTCTCTGTTTTCTGAAGAATTGAAAACATTAGCAGTGATTTCCCTTCTTTTTTTATTTTGATTTTTTTTTAACTGCAGCTCTGTTCCATTCACAGTGATTCCTTGTCATGCAAAGCGAGTACATAATATGATTAAAACAATTCTAGCCACTGAGAGTGCATAATTCTGATTTTCTTTTGATTTCCTTGCCAGTGTAATGTGGTACCCCACAGGAAGAATATAATGAGTGATCAGAATTTAATTTTGCAGCTTTTAGACTTTAAAATAACGTTTTAAATTATTTTCCAAACATTTTTTAACAGTTATGCCAATAAATCTATATCAAGTCATGCTATTGCTATCTAGAAAGAAATCCTTGCTATTTCAGTTACTCCTTCCCGAATAGAATGTCTTTCATTTCTTCCTTGTTACCTATCTGGAAAAAAATAACCAACCAACCAACCAAAAAGGATTTGTTTAGTCAGTACTGTGGTACCATTAGTAGTCTTAGCTGATGTAAACATTTAAAACAATACTGATTTATATAAAACCATAGAAAATTGCATCACTGAAGGTATTTCCTTGCCTTTATTCTAATGATAGTATTTTTATTGTTTTCTTTATCTCCTGTCATTGGTGAACATGGTGTTGTACTTGCTCCTTCATTTTCCCAAAGAACTCAAGTGTGTCTCTTTTTTTCTTATGAGCTTTTTTCGTATGTTTTTTTTTAATAGTCAGCCACTAAATAAGAGTGAAGTAAATTAAAATTAGATTGCCAAATGTAATCTGTTTTCCTTCTTGCTTGTTAAGGATTTGTTTATTCATTCATTCACTAATAAAGATACTTTGCAGAAAGATATACTTGACAAAAAGAGCTCACAGGACTCGTTATCTGTGAGATATTTTACTTTTATTTAAGGGAACCATGCAAAGATAAAACAGAGGAAATCTCTCCTTACTGACAATACTAAATATACAATGTGCCTGCCTAAATTTTTACAGGAATATGTGCAACAAAATTGTATATTATTTGGTTATTTCTCTGAACCTCTCATATTTGACCACCCAGTAAAGCTACCCTACTCCTTTTCTCATTGTTTGAAGTAGAAAGTCTAGATCAGATGCAACTATTAAGGCACAGTTCTGTTACAAGTGATAGTCCTTTTTCTTGTTTGATTCATTATCTCATGTAAGATTTATCTACATTTTTTAATGCCAAAGAAATTGATACATTATATTCTTTATCTATAAAATTATGCTTCACATTTGCAGCACTGAAGCAGAAGGCAGTGAAGGCTGGGGGTGTTTTGTATTTGCAGTGGGAGTCCATTACACAGGCTTGGAGATGCCCCAGAGAAGTTTAATCTCTTGCTTGGATGATCAGTATTTTTGCAGTGAATAGTTGCACTGTGACCAAGAAAGAAAGTTATGAAGTGTAGTTCCTCATCCTGAATATATAGTAATCATCACCTTTTTGCATATACCAAGATGTCAGTGGTAAACCACAACATGGAAAGCAGCATGCAGCTTTGCTTTGATATTTTAATATTCCTAGATTTTGAGTCTGAATCCAAAGGAAGAAGAATGCACAAGGCCAGCAGACTGTGAAATCTGGTCTTCTACAGTTTGTTCCCTTCCTTTTGAATATCGGTGGGTATTCACGGATGAAAGTTACAGTTGGTCACAGCCTTTGAGAAGATAGGCTGAATAAGCTGGATTCTTTTGATTTTCCTTCATATAATGAGCATCCTTGTAACCATCTTGGAACTTGCCCAGTTTGCGTTCATCTTTCCTAGACCCGAGGAGCCAGAAATCTATATCATTTAGGATTTAACATCAGTGCCTTGCACAATGAAGCAAGCTTCCCTTTCACTATTCGAAATGGTGACCAAGTCTTCACTAAGAAATAAAATAGTTCAGATCCATCCTCCTTCCTTCAACACAAGTGGCAGGATATCGCTTGTGTCTGTAAATGCAGTGGCATTGGTGTGGCATGAATTTCTCCAAGTTTCATGTGGGAATAGACCTGGATCTGAACATCTGTTTGGAGGTTTCCTTGAGAATTAGTGCTAGCTTTTTCAGGCTAAAATTGAGCCACTGGATTGTAATGTTAAGTGGTATGGATGCCACATCAACTCAGTCACTGTTCCTGTTGAACTTATGGACATAATTGTGGCTGTAGACACTATTGTGTCTATTGCTGCTTCACTGTAGAAATCTAGTATCCTTCATCTGAATCTTGTATATTGATCTCCATCGTCGCCTCTCACTAACTCCTGACTGATATTTCCAATTAGTTCCAAAATGTGTAAACTTAGTGAATTTCATTCCACTTTGTTCCTTTAGTCTCCATGGCATTTCTTTGCATGGTATCTGTATACCTCTACTAGTAGTGACTACAACTATCACTGGTAGTGTCCTATGCAAGTTTTAGAAGTCGATTCCGATGTTTTGTGCTGAATTAATTTAATAAATGAGTAAATTAAAGTGATCTTGAGATCCTTCTCAGAGGGACTTTGCTGATAATTTCAGGTAGCTCTTATGAATGTAATTGGTACAGTTACATTTATTAGTTACAGTTATTTCAGCCATCTTGCAATTCCTGTCTTTTTACTCCCTATCAATTTTCCCTATGGCACTATACCTAATGGTTTTATGAGAATTCAATATAACATTGAATTCAGGATTTTACATTTGCTAGAAAATCTCTTAGTCATGACTTTTTTTTGCACACCTGTAGAAGAGGTAAATGATACTACAGTGGCATGGTAAGGTTTTTTCTTTGTGTGTTTGTTTTTACTTTATGTTTTCTTTTCCATCAAACCAGCATTTTCTTTCTCTTCCTCTCAAAATATGCACAAAGAATCAGTCAGTAATGCAAAATAGTTTCCAAGTGTCATCGACTTAAATGATGAATTCTTAAAATGTCATGAAGTCATAGCTCAGAAATTAGGAGGGTTATCAAACAAATTCTCTTTTGTTGTCAGATTGCAAAGTAACTTATTTGTGCAAATTTCAAAAGGAGTAAAATAAAAATATACGAAGTCTGATGGGTAAATTACAACAAATTATTTGCTTGGTTAACCTTGAGAAAAAGTCCTTGTTGAAGAAGTTAGGAAGTTAGTTAAGACTGTTTCACAACTTTTTTCTTTAGCCATTTCTTGTAAAGTTGCCAACATGAAGATGATATTTTGACCATTGCTAGGAACTGGTATAAGACCACCACTAATTTTCCACAGATCAGTAAAGAGATTTCAAAAGGTAATAATTTAAAGTCTGGTTTCTCCAAAATCTTTAGTGGTTTTGAGCCCATCTAATTCACTATATGTCTATTCTTCTTCTGGTTTCTAACCCACTAACATTTCTCACTCCCCGCAAGTCTGCAGTAGTTGAAAACTGGACCAGATGAAAGAATCCTGAAAACGGAGATAGGAAGAGAATTTGAGCCACAGAACATCTTAGGTAGGTCTTTCCTGATGACATTCCACAGGCCTAGCTCCTACTAATCTGGGCTCTCAATACAGTTTATTAAGGCAACATCCATCTAAACAATTTCACAGCTGCAAATTCTGTTAGTGATTATTAATTTAGAACAAGTTAAAATTTCAGTTGTTTCTATTCTTTAAATTTCAGCATTGCGTTATTAATTAAGTTTGTATGTGGTCATTCTCCATCCTTCCATCTTTATTTTCTCACAAACCACTTAATTTGCATTCATATAAAATCTTTTGTACCCTGGTACAAGAGAAACATTTCTCTCTTGATTGTTTTCAAACAAAACTAGACATCCAGACATAGCTGTGTAAACTTTATTCCTCATAGGTTCTGTACACAGGTCTCTAAGAGCAATGTGCTGCTTTTCAATACAGGCTGTGAATTCTTTGACAACACATCTGTTACTCCATCCATTCTCAGTCAACCATAAGAAGCTTGCTTTGCTCTCATCTTTCCCAAGAACTTTGAAGCTGTGTTTCATCTTTCTGATCTGACTATTGCTTTGCTTTTTTTCCCCAGTGCATAGCCATTTTATGTGCAGTGAAAGTGATAGATTTAACCACAGGGAATGATATATGCAAACAGTAGTTTTCTTGCAGTTTTCACTGACATCTATCACCTTTTTTCCATATACAGTGCTTATTCCAGCGGGTCTTTTTCACAGGATTTAGTCAGCTTGCAGAGGTGGTTTTATGGTGCTGCATATCCTAGTGCTATGCATCACCTCTTACCCAGGGTTTCAGTGGAAGTGAATCTTCCATAAATATATCAGGGCACAGTAAGAAGTGTGAATGTAGCAAAGAGAACATCTGCTAAAATTGGATATTTATGTCACGGGCTCTATTGTGTATTGTGTCTTGATGCACTGTATTAAATTCCAGAATTGCCACATCAGATCAGCTATAATAATGATGACATGAGTGCTTGTTCCTTTCAATATTTACATTAAATATTTCTGTACCTTGTAGTATCTTTACATTTCTGAACAGAAATCAGGCAGTTGTTCGCTTGCCTTTTGCTCCAGAGGGATGAATCATGAGTAAATGAGCCTGTCATTCTCTGCTTTTCAAAATACAAACAAGAAAAGTGAACGTACACAATGACCGTTTTCCACATGCCTTCCCCCCCCCCCCCCCCCCCCCCCCCCCCCCGAAAGTATTTACCAGAGGGATATTATTTACCTAGAGCCAGGCCAGCTTTCAAGAAAGCTAGAAGAAAAAAAGCAATAATCTCACATTGTTTGTAGGCCCCCGAGATACATCACAGTATGGTGTTTCATCTATTTTTGTTACCAGCTGCATGCTTGGAATGGGAACAACCCATCACAGAGAGATGAGGATATGAGGAAAGGTGTCTATTTTAAGTGGTGCTGATGCACATAAATTAAGTTTAAAATTTACTCCTACTTTTCAGTTGCTGTTATATAGTGGGTGGAATTCCATTTGCTTGATCCATCTTCCCTGCCTGCCCCTACCAGCTTCACCTCAAGTTCATGTTCATTCTTATTTTCCAGGCAGCTATATCTTAGAATCATTCCTAGATTTTTTTTTATTTTTTAATACCAGTTTTGAAACTGAGGAACTGCAGTGGCCTCGATGGATAGATTAGATGTCACTCCAGTTACAAGACCAAACTGGGAAAATTCTGCCATAAGAAGCCTCATAGAGCTCTACTGTAGCTGTAGATGAGCAATTATCTACATAGCTGGATACTGTTTGTAGACAGTTGTTGACTTTATTTGGATAGTAAAATCAACTTTCCCTTATATAATTGGAGTTCTTATTTTCTTTCTGTATTTTTCTCCCCTAAATTGTCTTTAACCCTTTCATTCTACAACATTAGTAGTTGACCTGATTCAAAATCTGTCAGTTAGCTTAGCAGCCATTTTCCACATACCTTGATCTTGCAGAAAATGTTTACCATTTACTTAGCTATGAGTAAATAAAAAAATTATGCCCCTGAGGTATATCACAGCTGGTGTTTGGACTGCCCCTGTTACCCAGCTGCCTGCCCAGAATGAGAGCAGCCCCTCTCCCAGGGAGATGTGAGATCCGAAAAGACAGCAGGAGATGTGGGGATCTCTTTTAACATCTATTTCAGATCCCTTCCAATTAAAAACAGTGGGATTTTTCTGAACTGATTGTTGACTAAAATGATCATTTCCTTTTATGTTGCCCAAAATAATGAAGTCCTGAATCAGGCTGAAGCAATGTATTTTTAATGTTTTAAGTATTTGTATTGGGAAATGAGTTATGTATGCTCCAAAGTGGAATGCCTCATTTGTCTCCATAAGCAATTGCAATTGCTCTGTATTTCTTGCTGCTATGTCTGTCAGATAGTCTGCTCCAGTGGGCTCTGACTGCTTGGGGAGTGAAGGAGACAAAGAACATGAAAAGCTGGCAGAGAGCTGAGGGTGAGGGAAAGCCCTGCCTTGCTGGCCAGAATAGTATGTGTCCCTGCTGCTGTCTGCATCTCAGGGAGGCTGCCAGGCCTTCTCAGCTGCTTCCAGCCAGCACTTCTGGTGGAGATGTCACGTCCCTCAGCAGTGTCTCTGCCATGAAAGGCACAGCAATCAGATATCTTCTGAACAGACCCAGCTGAAAAATGTTTGCTGTGTTTTTACTACAGTAACTCCTAAGCCCTGATTAGCACAGGGGCTTATATTGTGTTATGTTTCGGATAACTGCTTAGCAAAGAAATGATCCCTTGCTGAAAGCTTTCACACGGGAAATAGAGAAGTTACTGTGATATTATAGACTGAGAACAAATATCACTGGAAATGTCCAGCTCTAAACTTTGATGATTATTTAGTCTGAACCTTAGACTACCTTGGTTAATAGTAATTTATTTTTCAGTGGGCTTACAATGGTGTGAGTCAGGATTATGCTTTTCTGCCTCAGATTCCCCACCTATTAAATGCAAATTAAACATTCACATCTATCTCAGAGGAGTATTGTCAGGAGTAATTAGTTAATGTCTGTGAAATTCTTTAAGGTTGTAGAATAAAATCACGGTGTATTACATACTGTTATGCACAAAATACAAAACTTAAGTGTGAAATGTATGTCATTCGCTCAAGGATCTGGATGGTGTCTCAGAAGATTATCTTGGTTACATGCTGGCATTTTACCAAAAAGTAGTCAAAAAATTACGTTAGCTTTTTGTTTTTGTCATTTCAGTCATGGTACTACTTCTCTTTGGTGACTGTTTAGTGTGCACTGATTGCTAAATGTTTACTAATATTTTTAATGTGGTCTTGGATTTGAGTAGTCTCTAGGCTTACTTTTGTTGCCTAAGCTTAGGCACCAAACTGCCTCTCAGATGGCTGTTAGACCCTTGCAGCTATGCAGCCAGATTAAGACCAGCGTGTCTCTTAAACTTCTCTGTCACCTTTTTGGATGCTGTAAGCTAATTGCAGCCAACCATAATGAGCACGCTCTCTACTAAAGGAAAATGACAGGTGGGAAATTCACATCAACCAATACTTCTTCTAGTAGGCCTGTACCAAACTGTTTAATTCATTATGATCGTAGAAGCAAAATTTAATTAGGGTTGGAGATTGATGAGAATTTTGCAGTTGGTTGGTATTGGATTATACAAGCATGAGCAGGCATTTCTGCACTGCTCAATGTTTTCATGCAACACCTAACTGTCAGCATTCTCAGGTCAGTAGCACAGATGTAAGCCACTTGAGTTAACAGAGAAACCTGCAGCATGAAGTCATCCTGTCTGCAGATCTGGCAATAGGGAGAAATGAAGAATGCATTTCTTCTGCTAAATTGTGAAGCTGTTGTCTGACCACATTTTGACTCTGGCTTTTGGCAGAGGTTTCTGTTCCAATTGCTTCCTTCTGCCCCAGTTGTTAGCAACCTCCGCCAGTGCCTCTTTGGTATTCTGCCTTTGCAGCTTTTCTTGT
The DNA here is from genome assembly GCF_023343835.1 of Lagopus muta. Classification (NCBI taxonomy): domain Eukaryota; kingdom Metazoa; phylum Chordata; class Aves; order Galliformes; family Phasianidae; genus Lagopus; species Lagopus muta. The sequence goes on from NC_064434.1 coordinate 98,489,658, forward strand.
TTATTCTTCCATGCCTTCTCACTTGAGCATGGCGAGCTTTTCAACCATTCTGTTCTGTTCTAGCTGGGAACTGGTATTATAAACATGGGGAAGACAATTTTGTTTCCAGTGTTTATAAGGGCCTCTTTCAGTTTGCAAGAAAATAACTCATCCTCTGGAAATCCCTCTCTGATATCAGTGCATGTAAAGCCACCTCACAGGCAGTGTTCAGAACAGCCAACATCTTTGAGAGCAGTGATGGCATATTTTCACAAATTTCCCATGGATCTGAAAAAAGATTCATGGTTTCATTTAAACCTGTCATCTTTCATAGATAATTTCAGCAAAGTTTTTCTCTTGCTTGTCTTCATGTTCGCATGAGAATCTGACTTTTTTTTTTTTTTTTTAAAGCAGAAAGTGCTTGTATTATAATAATCCTTCCTGAATCTTTTGCTAAAGTGCAAAATTAAGCAAATTAAAAACAAACAAACAAAAAACAAACAAAAAAACACCACAAAACAGAGCTAATGCAGTTTTCTTGGGACTACTTTTAAAAGACCTGTTCAACACAATTTGCTCATAAATGAAAAGTCCTGGTATCTGATGCACTGTAGCAAATATTTGTACTAGCAGATGTATCTCTTGGTTTGTAAAGTCAAACCTATGTCTCATAGAGGAGTGGTAAATAAAATATAAATTCCAATCACCACGATCAAATCCATGTAAAACTAATCTTGTCCCTAAAATCTGCACAGTTTAAATCTGTAATTCCCTTTAGAATGTGGAGGAGGTTTAAATACTGCCTAAAAATCTAAAGCAATATTGTTAGAATAGTTTGTGTGAAGTTACTAATTGTAATCTTGCCTTCTTGGGCTCTGTTGATCCCTGAATTTTAGGTATGTTAGTAGTTCTAAAATGTAGAGAAATTCTATCCTTTGATAGTGAAAGCTTTGACAAGTAATATTCATCAGAATATAATTTAAAAAAAAATTAAAAGCATTTTGTTTAGTGATTACTGAGCATCTTGTATCCTTCAGCCTTGCAGGTTAAAGTTTTAGGAGAAAGGAAAGACATACTTGAAGGCCTAAGGAGGATAACAGCAGTGGATTTTTCTAAACATACACAACAGTGTTCATTTCTACTTCATTCTGGAATTTAAGGCCTTCTAAGCCTATGTTTTTAAGATCAAGTACAGCCATTTTTTCTCCTGTAGCATTGATAAATAAGTAAAAGAATTAATGAGAAAATAATCAGCTAAGGCTGAGAGAATGTAAAAGTCAGCAGAATGCTTTAGATGTTTGTGTAGTCATCTGTCATTGCACTCCAGTGGGGCATGGTGCAATGTGTTGTGCTGAACCTGAGAGCTAACGTATGCTTGTGGCTTTCTGTCACCCACAGTTGGCTAGGAGACACTTCTACCCTGACAGAGGCTGACAGATTTCAGTGGAACATGTATGGAAGTATAAATACTCTCAACATGCAGAGTGACATGCAGCATGTATTTGTGGTAGCTGCAGTTTGGAGGTGCTGTGCTCTTTCCATTGCAGGTGGGACTTCACTGATAGGCCATGTACTTGGTGGGGTGTTGAAATGTGCCCTTCTAGAGCATATGAGAGAGGTTTTTCTGTTATCTAACCTGGACTGAATTTTCAAAAAACAGTGCTCTAAAATGATATATCATTAATCTGCTCCACATTAACTTAAAGATCTGTTACGAGAATTTTATGATTCAGCATTTTACTTATAAATAATTCAGAATAATAAAAATCACTCTGATGAAAGCAGTGTTGTGCAAGTGAGAAGAATAAGAAATCAGTAGGAATAATGGTGAGGGCTAGTTGCGAGATTTCCCTTTATTTGAGCCGGATAACAGATCCTTCAGTTTTTTAAATTCATGCTGAGGGCATAAAATACAAGTTAACTTTTCTGTGCTGGTGAAATTGAAATGCAGAGAAAATTCCTTTATCAACAGTTTCTGGTAAAATTCTTCGTGCTCTGCAAATTCTCTGTCCTCTGTCCCTCAATTTGTTATCAATAAAAGTTGTATCTGAACAGCTCTGTTCAGCATCCGTGTCAGTGGCTGGTAGATTAATTTGCTAGGTAGAAGCTTCAAACACAGTGTAGCTGTTATTTCTTCAAACTATGTATCCTTTATCTGAACAATATGTTTCCTGATGGATACATTGGTTGCAGCTCTCATTACTTGTCAGATTTGGGAAAGAATACTCTTTTATTAACTTCCTTATTTGCCAATCCATTTGTGGTTAGGCTGGTTCTTTGCTACCTGCCCTATATTGTCTGATTTCTATTTGACAAATAGCTATAAAAGCAGACTTATTATTCTACTTTTCTATTATCTCCCCAAATGTGCTGAGCTGGTTGCTTGTTCGTTTGTTGTTTTTTTCTTTTTTTTTCTTTTTTTTTTTTTTCTTTTTTTTTTTCCTTTCTTTTTTCTTTTTTTCTTTTTTTCTTTTCTTTTTTTTTTTTTTCTTGGCTTTTCAGCGTTGTTGACAGTGATCAATGGCCTTCATTTTATTCAAATTAATTTTCAGCACTTTTCTCTGTCGTTCATAATTGAGTTCCACTATCAGTATTCTCCATGTATATTGAATAAGAGCAAGACTGCATTGCTTGCAGTGCTTCTGTAACTTTATCTGCTTATAGTGTTTTATGTTTCTTTACAATCCAATCTTTGAAAGGTTCTTCTGGGCACATATTTAAACCACTTTACAGATTTTTCTTTTCCTGCATATTGCCTTTTTTCAGTTGGTAAGAATTGTTACTTTGACAAGAAGTCTAATTTTCAGTTTTGAGTTAGTAAGGGGGTTGGCAGGTCAATACTGATCATTTATATCTAGGATGTTAGTTGCTTCTCTTTGCAAAATGCTTATTGGCAAACTTTTTTTTTTTTTTTTTACAACCTTGTACTTGAAGTACAATCTATACAAAATTTATTCCTTCCTATCTATATATCTTATTTCTTACCTATCCTGTGTAGCACTTCTTAATGATAACAGTTGCCTGCACAACATGTCCTGTGGTTGCTAACATGGATTTTTCTGGGACGTTTCTCTTTTTTGATTTTTGTAATTGTTTGATTTTGTTTGGTTTGCTTTATTTCTTAAGGAAGTTATAGGATGTATAGACAGATTACTAATTTTCTTAACTTGACTGCTGCAGCTAATAAAGAAAGAAGCAGCTTTTAAAGCAGTATCGGTCATTTCTGACGTGGGCTCAACCTCATCGCTTCCTTCAGCAGTAGAAACTGCAGTTTCTCTGGTTATAATCTCTGATTATGATATGCAGGCCCACAGACTAGAGAAGGTGATAGAAGACAGGCAGGCAGGCCATCTTGCATCTCCTTAAATGACATAACAGCTGTGCATCATTTCGATGAGTCATCCTGCTGTCTGTTTGTTACTCAGCAGTTGGGCAAAACATAAACCACGAGCAAAAGTAATTATTGAATAAGTATAGGATGAAAAGGACTGATTATGCACATTTTGGTAAAAAGGTCAAGTGCGAAGCAGAAATGATGATGACAAATGGAAAATATTTTCTCTAAATAAACAACTAAAATCAATTCCATAGCCTTTATTATAATGTTGAAATTGCTAAAGCTAATTATGATGAATGAGACTAAACATAGAGTGCCTCACTGACTGAAGATATTCATGCAGTGTTGTTGTGCTGACTCCCAGCACCAAATTTAGCAGAGCCATTAATCATTACAAAGATGTGGTATACTCTCTTGATGGTGGGTTTAGGATTTCAAATATACATACATATATATATATATATATATAGTATAAATATACTTCTATGTATACAAATTTAATATCAGTGCAGAATAATCACAGAGTCACAGAATCGTAGGGGTTGGAAGGGACCTCCAGAGATCATCGAGTCCAACCCCCCAGCCAAAGCATGTTCCCCACACCAGGTCACACGAGTAGTTGTCCAGGCAGGTCTTGAACATCTCCAGAGAGGGAGACTCCACCACCTCCCTGGGCAGCCTGTTCCAGTGCTCCGTCACCTCACCGTAAAGAAGTTCTTGAGCACATTTGTGCAGAACTTCCTATGCTGCAGTTTCTGGCTGTTTCCCCTTGTCCTTTCTCCACACACTGCTGAAAACAGTCTGGCCTCGCTACTCTGCCCCCCGCAACTTAGATATTTATAGACCTGGATCAGGTCCCCTCTCAGTCTTCTTCTCTCAAGGCTGAACAGACCCAGTTCGCTCAGCCTTTCTTCATAGGAGAGATGCTCCAGGCCCTTCACCATCTTTGTGGCCCTCCGCTGGACTCTTTCCAAGAGATCCCTGTCTTTTTTGTACTGGGGAGCCCAGAACTGGACACAGTACTCCAGATGAGGCCTTACCAGGGCAGAGTAGAGGTCTCCCTCAATCTGCTGGCCACGCTCCTTTTAATGCACCCCCAAATGCCATTGGTTGCAAATGCAATCTATTTGAGATTAAATGTTTTATGCAAGGATGAAACTCTTGTGTCTTCTTTAAACCAGGCAGTCGATATGGATGTAGCCTAGTAACAGACTAGAAACTGAAGTAGTGACCCAACACAGAAATATGTCATAATAACTGGTTAATTATGAAAGAATATCTGTGATCACGTCTAATATGTCTATAGTGGATCTGGTTCATCTAACTTGAACACAGAAATCTTTTGAATTAATGCCATTTGCAACTCCAGGAAATTTAACTTTGTATTGTAAAGAGAGGTAGTTTAAACATAAACTTTGAAAAATACTTCTATTTTATACTGGATGCTTTACAGCCAAGTGCTTAATATACCTAAGGAGAACAGGAGAAGAAATGATAAGGAAGGAAAAGCATTTGAAAGTTGAATAATGAACTCTGGAAGGGCTTTATTGATTTGGTGTTAGGTTAAAACTTTAGGTAGATGATGGAATGAACACTAAAGTGAAATTCATTAATCACAAATATGGAAGAACAGTATTTAAGCTGAAAACATGCTGACTTCACTGAGTGTGCTGAGAGAGGCAATTCAAAATGTGAAATTCTGAAAACCCAGGTATGCTGCACTGTACTGTCATTGCTGTGAACGTCAAGGTAGCACAGTATTAAAGCCTTCCAGTGATAGAAGAGTGATGTACATGTCTTATTGTGAGTAACTTCTATTTGTATTTTTGACAGTTTAAATACTTCTCCATCTAATCCAGCTTTTAGAATATGAATGCCATAAAGAAACAAAATTAAATAATTTTCCTGTCAAGGTAGATCTGACTTCTTTTAATAGTAGAGTTCTCTACAGGATCTTTGTAGCTGTGTTGTCAAACCAGTTATATAATTGAAATTCATGTTACATATAGATTTATTTAACGTATTTTATAAGTTATGTGATAAAAGCTCTTTGGCACATCCACAATGTGGGTGCCACACCATCTCTGGCACAGCTTGGAGAGGCAAGGGCAGAAGAAGGAGTCCAAATACCCTGCTTGGATATTCTCCAGCACATCAGTTGAGTATGGGATGCACTGTGGCAGGAGAAAAAGAGTTTGTGATTGCTCAAGACTTAGTATGGAATAATCAGAGAAGGAAGCAAAGGTGAGAAAAGGGAGTTGTTTAAAGAAGAAAAGGGAGAAAAGTGTGGAAAAATAGAGGGGTAAGGGAATAAAAAAGGCTGACTGTATTAATAGTGGGCTGGTCAGTCTGTGTTCATGTGAGTACTCTGAGTGTCTGGTCTGTCATCTGTGTGACTACTGTTCTGTATGTGTTTACATGTGTGTTTATGTGTGATTTGTGAGCATGTGCCTGCTGGGAACATGGATCCAGCCTTGTTTCTGCTTGGGGATAGGGCACAGCCTGTTAGATCCAAGCATAATATATTTTCCATTAATAGTATTAACCTTGAAAGATGTCAGAAACTGCTGTTAAAAGTAATCATTATGAAAAATATATCACAAAATGACGGAAAGAGAGGGCTGTAGCTCATATAGACCATGCATACAGAATACAGAATAAACATGGAAGTGTGGAATTAGACTCCAGGTATGCATTTTTATAATTTCACTGTCATCTTGCATAATTTTATCCAATAAAATATAACTGGAGAAAATGTGCCTGATTTTTTTCTGTATTACTTAGGGCTGTTTTTCTTGATTTCCGGATGGAAATTTCTGAAAAACTTGTATTGCTTCATGGTTCTGTTTATTTACACAGATTTCTCCAACTCGAATGTACTATTATTTTAAATTCTGATTTGAACTTGAATAATCTTTGCTTTGGAACAAACAAGGTAAAAATTGCAAACCACGAATATGAATAATTGCATTTCATTTTGAAAACAGACTTAAGTGTTTGCCTGTGTTCTCCAATGGACTTCAATACTGAAAACTGCAGGTAGGCTTTTAGCAAGACTTTAAAAGTCAGTGCATGCCACTTCAGAATTTCAAGGGGAGATAAGAAATCACTTGTTCCTGTTTTTCCTATGTACCTACTCAGCCTTTAGGTGCCTTTATAAACCAAGATCTGAAGCATTTTTCAGATTTTTACTCCTGTAGTCTAATGAAATGTTTTATTTTTTGTCCCTCTGTGAAATGATAGTGCAGATAGGATTGCAGGTTATACAAGCATAGTATTTAACCCAAAAGAACAAAATCTCCATTTGTTTTAAGCTCATTTGCTATTTCAGTTGTCATGGGTTTTGTTTTGCTTCCAATTCATAATTATTTGCACAGGGAGCTTCATAAAAAATTTACTTCCCAGGGTCAAGGCCCCTAATGTTTTAAACAAGGATTGATAGAAGAAGAGGAGGGGATTACCATTAGTAGCACTGAGGTTAAGCCAAGAGATGGGATGGTACTGTCTGAGGGCAGCAACACAAATAGGAAATCTATGGAGTGCACTGAAGCTTTAGGAGCACATCTGAAATGCTTGTACACCAGTGCATACATTATGAGGAACAAACAGGATGTACTGGAAGTTTCAATCCTTTTCTAGAGTTATGATATCATTGGTGTTAGCGAGACTTGGTGGAATGAAACCCAGCACTGGATTGCTGGAAAGGAGAGCTGTTGGCTGTTGAGGAAGAACAGAGCAGGTGGAGGTTTTGCACTGTACGTAAGTGAGAAATTAGACTGTACAGTCCTTGCCATTTGGGATGACATGGTAGAGAACCTCTACGTGAGGATTATGAGGACTAATAGCAGATTCTGTTGTGGAAGTCTACTATTGAGAAATGATCCAGGAAACTGTAGACCTGTTAGTCTATCCTTAGCACCTGGAAAAGTTGTGGTGAAGAGTATTCTGGGTGCTGTTTATAGGCATTCACAGAACAAAGCTGTTGTAAGAGATAGTCGGCATGGGTTCATGAAGGGAAAGTCACCTATGGTGAAGTCACCTGCTTAGTGGATGAAGGAAAGGCAGTGAATGTAATCTTGCTGGATTTTAGTAAAGCTTTTGATATCATCCCTCGTGGCATCCTTCTGGATGAATTGTCCAGTTGTGGGATAAATAGGCTCACCCTAAATTGTGCGATAAACTGAAAGAGGATGGCATAGCTCAGAGGGTTGTAGAGGGTGGGGTTACATCTGACTGGTAGCCATTCTAAGGCTCTAACTAAGCCTTAGGCTCACTCTAGGGCTGGTTCTATTCAACAATATTATCAAGGCAGGATGCAGGAGCTGAATGCATCCTTAGTAAGTTTGCTGATGATATTAAACTGGGAGATGCTGTTGTCTCTCTGGAGGGACCAGAACTCTTGAATGGGGTTCTAGATACATTGGATCAACCAGAATGCAAGCACTTCTATTTTTCTATAATGTGTAATTGTTACATAAGACTGAGAAAACCTTGTATTTGGCTCATGAAATAGCTTGAAGTGAGCTTGTCTATGCTAGGCTGTGTAATTTCTGCCAGCAGCAATGTTAATACATTTTGAGTAGGTTAAAGGAAGTATTTAATATTTCTCTCCTGTTTACTTGAAAGCTTTTTTTTTTTTTTTTTTTTTTTTTTTTTTATGTTTTCCATTGCTTCTGGGCTTATAAATAATCTTTTCTTGTTCCATTGGAGAGGTCCTCCTTTCAGTCTATGTCTTCTTGATACAGACAGAGGATTCGTGACCTTTGTCTCAGTGTCTCTTCAGAGATCTCCCTTAAGTGAAGTTTCGTGTCCTACTGCGTTCTTTTTCTTATTATTATTGCTGCTTTTTTTTTTCTTTTTTTTCTTCTCTAAGACTCCCTCTTTCTCTGAAGTCCTAGACATTACAGTCTCTTTGGCATTCTGTCGCAAACCCCAGGATAGACTACTGTCTTCCTAAATACTCCTTCTATTCCTCCGTTTACTTCAGGGAGATGGGATCCAGTTACATCTAACTCCATATTTAACCTCTTATTCCGATGGAGGCCAGAAATGAACACAAGAGTGAAAAAGGTAGTGAAGGAAAAAAATATATATGCATAGAGCATTCAAAAGAGCGTGGTAATGGTGAGACTTGTCAAAATCTCTCAATAAGGAAAGGTTACTAATGTCAAATTAGTTAACAGTGGAAATAGCTTTTCTAAAACAGAAGCAAATGTAAACAGGAGAAGAAAATCAGCACTGTAACCTGGGTGGGAATTGAAAATTAGTCACTTGTACTAAATATTAAGGAGCTGTCTCCAGTCTAACTCTAAATGCCTGGAGTAGACAGAGCAAGCTATGAGAAAAGGTTCCACTCTTAAGGATGGTCAGAACTAAGAGTCAGGGAGGATATGATGTTTGGTTTAGAAATTAAAAAAAAAAGTTATATTGAGAACATACTGAAATATATTCCAAAAATATGAGGAAACAGTTAAATTATTCAACATATCTTACAGTACATGGAAAGGACAGTTAGTGAAATCAACACCTGTTAAAGCACTTTTTTTCCTCCTTTGTGTAAGGATGTTTTAAATAGAAAGTCAACTGTGAAATGAAATATGCTTCTTACTCAGTTGAAATCCCTACTTATCAGGCATTTCACCTACCATGCCATGTATTTCAATATGTGGAATCAAAATAACCATCTGCTAAATCAAATGCAAAAACCAGTGACTCAAGTATATTGCCTAGAAAATCGAATCAATATGAAATTGCATATATTCAGAACTAGTGGATTTTCTGCTTTAGAGTTTCTTTTTTGTTCAAATACAGAGTTCTAAGTGTCCAAATATAAATAGGGCTACTTGTTTATACAAGTATATATATATATGTGTATATATGTGTATATATTATTAAAATTTATATTTTTTCCTTTAGAAATAGCATAAAGCAGCTTAGCTAGGATCTAAGGCTGTCTAAAATACCTTTTTAAGCATTTAGTAACTTAGAAAGCAATATTATATTCTAAGTAACTGAAACAAGAATCAAGCTATTTACTTGCTTAGTTTTAACCACAAACCAGAACACATATTTGTATAGTACCACTGTATTAGGAGGAATCCTTATGACTTTTCAGTTGGTTCCACTGTGAACATAATTGAGAGATTTAACCATCAGATCAAGATTTCTCCTAGCTGTAGAGGGCAGCTTTAAAAAGTATGTAGAATCTCTTCTTAAGGTTGCTGATACATTATATAAATTTGAAAAGAATGCTTATCTTGTGAGATAAACATAAGGGTAAATCCACACTTCTACATAAAGAACTGGTAGAAATACTGAATTAGACGTGAAAAGCCCTGGCTCTGTTGCAACATACATTATTGTCTTACTGGACTCTGCCATTGTTGACTAGTTCTATCAGGGAGATCATCACATTTGTATTGGATCTGGTCCTAATGTGAGCTATACAGGCTGCCATTTGCTGAACCCGACAATAAATTCATGTACGTCTTTTTCCTCAGGTGCATTTTCATCTTAAAGTTGTGTAGGGAAAATAGAAGGAAAGAGAAAAGTACAAGGACCAATGCTTATGTTAATACAGAGCGAAAAAGCTATTTCCATCATTACATGGGCTGTTGAAGAAACCAGTAAGTTGTGAAATAATTCTCTTATATTCCTTACTGTGTGTGTTCAGTTTCTCAAGAACCTATGTGAAATACACTGTATCTACTATTTCTCTGGCTTTTTATCCTGAGCTGAGTGCTCAACTGTCTTCCTTCTTGACCGGAAGAGTTGGGTTTTATATATATATATATATAGATTATATATATAATCTATATTATATATAGATTATATATATATAGATATATATATAAATTATATATGTTATAATATACATATATATATAAATTATATATATATATATAATTTTTTTTTTCCATGTCATATGTTTCTTTTGAAATAGTAGTACGGTACATTAATAAAACAGAACCACTGCAGAATAACTGTATGATGTGTAACAGAACTTCTAAGCAACTCTCACCTGATGATTTCATTTCCCTAGGACAATTTGAAAAGCATGGAAGAACTCCCAAATATTTAAGGAATAAAGTATTGTAATCTATTCAATAGCAAATTTCTCTTAAGAATAAATAATATATATTTATATATATATATTTAATATATTATTAATCCTTTCCTGCTAATTTGATTTGTAATTTCAGAGCTTCCTTGAAAGACAGTTTTTAAACACTTAATTTCCTTGCATAAACTGTCATAAATATATTTTCTCCCCTATGGTATTATGGTCCTAGTAACTGTGAAAAAATGTGTTTATACACATCCTATGTGTCAAAGCCTGCCACTTACATCCAGGATCAGTGAATTTGTTATTATTTGGACAAAATTGCTTTAGGTTAAAAATAATGAAAAATGAATCCTTCAGATAACTGAGTGCTTTGTAGAACATTTTCATATTGGAGTCTGTAATCTGTTGCTCCAATAAAGAGTGCTGTTCTGTAAGCTAGTTCTAAGAGTTTTCATTGGGCATGGCCAAACTCTGTAAGGGTGATCACATGAGTCCATTCAGATGCAACTAAACAAAGGTGCTTGGTGCCATGCATGAATCTGTAATTCTAAGAGTTCTCATTAGACACAGCCAATTTCCCTAAGGTTTGTTGCACAAGTCCATTCAAGCATATCCAGGCCAATAGCACTAAGGAGGGTATTAACCATTTAATGCAACAGCATATAATTAAAAGCATCACAGAAGTCTTGGGTGGAGATATCACTCGCTCTGAAATAAGTGATGGATTTTGATAATGAAAGTTTGTTTCCCTAATCTAATGTTCATGTGGCAGGGCTGAATCCAGTTAGGAGGTTGATGTTGTTACTAGTGGAATTACTGCTCTTCTGCTCTCCTTGTTCATGAGAGGTGACTTTGACCATCTTATGGGTGGAGTTTGGAGTTTCAGTATTTCCATCAGGGGCCAAGTGAGATACTGCAAGGTATTCCTTGCGTATGGATCTGGAACAGATTTTTCTTCCTGTTCAGTTTTTAATATTCTGAAGTACACGGAAGAAATTGCTAAGAGAATGTGATAGTGATAAATCTTAGCTTAAGTGGCACAAAGTCTTGTCTGCTAGAGACCAAAATAGCATAGAAGATAAAAGGTGGAGGTTAGTATACCAAAATGATAACAATTTCCTGTGATGTTTTGTTGCCTTCCTAAACAACCTAAATGGTACTTTACAAGAAGTGATAGTAAATCCCAGATGGGTTTTTGGTATACTTGTATCTGTGGGACTGAAAAAATTTCATAAAGATAGTTTAATTCTGCTTCACCTGGATCAGCCTTCCTAATAAAAGGGTTCTGTTGGTGCAAATGCTTGGTTACTGTGAATTTCTGTTTGTCAGTTCTTCCTTGGTGGCAAGATAAATGGCCTTAAAGTACTTCTGAAGATCAGACATGACAGTATAAGAGCTTAAGTCCCTTTCCTTTGGCCTCATCTCTCTCTGCTTTATAAAAGTGCATCTTTGCCACTTGAGTCAGTGCCCAAACTGCGTGGAATTACAATGCAGACATCTTCAAATACACAAGCAGATGGTATAACAAACAGATAAGTTCTGTTCAATTCCAGAAGACAAAGTCTTTAAGGGTAGCATCAGAAATGAAGTTCTGTGCCTACCTTGCAACATAACCACAACTGAGATAGTCACATTCAAAATGTGATGATGAGTATTCTTATTTGCTGATATATGTGAGATGCAATGTAAATGTAAAGATGCAACCAACTTAGCTGGCAATTCATTCTAGGTAGAAACTTAGGAAATTGACTTCTGACTGCCCAGAGGTTTCTTGCCTTACAGTACTTAATCAAAGGCCTAAGCTCCAGTAAGAGTAATAGGCTACATATGCCCTATGTGTAGCATCTCTTGGGATGGCTATGAGGAGCTTCTAGTCTAGTGTGTCCCCCTACAGTTCATGTTTTGTACATATCTGTCTCTCTTAGCACTGTGTTTGTTTTCCTATATAATGTACGTGGTCCTAACCTGCATGCCTCAGGTGAAGTTGTGTGGGAGTTCATAGGATGCTGTGAGGTAGCTGGGTTCATTAGATGTAAGCTGTTAGAGCCATAGCCACTAAAATTGGTAATGCATTCCTATTTCTCAGCTCTCTTTCTTTAGCTCATCCTAAAATTGGTAGTGATACTGTTTGTTTGCACAGACAGGCTTGTTAGTACTTGTAAAGCTCTGGGGCAGCGCAGTCATTGCACAGACCCACACCACAGCAGCTGTAGTGCAATAAAGTGATCACAGAGAGAGAAGTGGCTTTGAGGGTATCACCACAGCTTCTGTGGGGAAATAGTGTGTGATCACAGCATAAACAGCCTCGGAGGGCTGGCTTCTATCTGGATTTTTATTTACAAATGAATAGTTTTGCAATCTTATTGCCTTTCCTTTGACAGGAATCCTATTTTTTCAGGTGAAATTTGTGGAAATGTCCTCATATTCTAGTGAATTCCATGTCCCTTATACGAGTAGGTGTAGGGCATACAAGGGTTCATCTCAGCAGATGCATTGCACTATATGGAACAGACCTTAACCTGTAAAGTGTTTTACCGTCTCTGACTACTCATGATGCTGTGTTCTGATAACTCAAGATTAATTCTGATACCTCATGATAAGTTCTGATACCTTTCTCTGATAACTCATAATTCTGTACAGTGAAACTGGGTTTCAAACCAATGATTGCTTAAGATTCATAGTCTATATTTAATGTTCTAAGTTGTCACTTGTGAAAGTTTCATATATTTCTTCACATACCCCTAGGAATAGTATATTCTTATAACAAATGGAGTACAAGGGTGTTTATACAGAGGATACATTTACACCAAAGCAATTTGTCCACTCATAAGTGTTTGCAGTGTCTTAGCTATTCTGTGTGACCTTAGTACAGTGAAGTCCTTGGCTAGACTAATGATATTGATTAGCATCCCATCATGGTTGATCGGGGAATGCTTTTCGCAAGTGATATGGTTTGCTAAGTTATAGATTTGATTTAATAGGTAAGGGATCCAAATAACTTGGTTGTGACTTTGATGCAGTATACAGCATCTCTAATTTGTTAAGTCATTAATCTGCTGGGTTTAACTAAGTAACAGATTGCAGCTCTCGTCAGCTCCAGAAATAAAATGAGCTGGAGTCCAGATGCTCTCTACATGGCATACCCTTTCTCAGTAATTGCTTTGCTCAGGTGATCTAAATTTCTAGTTGTGACTCATCCCTTAAAGTGCCACTATTAAGAGCAGATATTTAATGCGAGGCAGGACTTACAACATTTGCCATTCATCAAGTTTGTCTTGAACAGTAAGGTATCCATAAGCAGCCCACTACTTCTTGGAATATTGATACACTGCTGAAAAGTTGATATTGCCTACAGTCTTTTAAATTTGCCTGGTCCTAATCTACTTAATTACACAGAATTCAGATATGATACCAATGTGTTTTGCTACAGGTTCATTTGTGTTCAATGTGTTCAATTCAATGTGTTAGTTGTTTGTTTTGTTTTTTTAAATGAAATCCTTAATATCTTTTGCTACAGTAGCTTGATGCATTTGTGGCCAACAGAACCTCTGATTGCTCTTAATAATGCTTGTTCTCATAGCTGAGAGTGGATACTTCTAAATGTCAGTCTGAAGTTTGTCTAATGTCCAATTGAGTGAAAATCTCTTCCAATATTGTCACTCAAATTTTAATAACATTGGTAGTACACTGAAGAAATAGAATATTCAGAGGATGATAGATTTTCCAGTCAAAGACCATCCAGGACTCTTCAAAAATATTCTGCCCAAAATAATCTTAGCAAGGCTTTGTCAATTGAAAGTTTTTACATTTTCCTGAAAAGATGTTAACAAATTAGTTTTGTAAGTATTGATGAGAATGGCAACAGAGAGATGTCAAAAATGACATCTCACAAGACATATATTGTCTCAGTATAAAAAAGTTACAGTTTTTATCTGAAGGCAGTGAGTGATCAGTGATGTACAGAAGCAAACAGGTTTCCTTCATTTTTTAAATAAATTATCTGCCTTACATTTTTATTGTAAGCTAATGTGGTATTATCCATAAATGAAAGTGGTATTGGAAGAATCATAGCCATACACGATACTTGCTAAATCTCTTTGCATTTGAGAGGTCTAAATATTGTACAATTAAATAATGTACAGAGCATACAAAAATAAAACTTTCAAGCTAAAAGTTTTATGAAGAAAATTGAGCTTACTGAAGTAAAACTGAAAATTATTATCTGACAAAAAATCTAAGTGGAAGGCACATTCTCTTTATACTGGCTATCTTCATTCTGAACTGAATTAAAGATACATTTTTAAGTATACGCTGTACCACAGTAAGAGAGTGAGAGTGTATTTCATTATTCTAGGAGAGATGTGATGAAAACAAACAAATATTGTGCTGATGATGCTGATAGGAAGTTGGAGGGGAGAGAGCAATGTATGGGGGGGAGATTTGAATTCCAGATGAAATAGTCCATGGAATTTAGAAATGTAAATTCAGTTTGGGGAAATGCATCCCTGTGCTGAGAGCTAGCACAAGCCCTAGGCACCCTTCAGGCCTGCTTAAGCCCTCTGTGAAGGCCAATTAGCTGCATAGCATGAATTTTCAATTCAAGATAAATATGCATTTTACGAACAGTCTGCAGAACACGAGTTATTTCTTGGACAAGTTTGTGAATAATTTGAAATATAGGATGAACTCAGTCATTGTTAAAAACCATTTATGACAGTTTACAAATGGGTGGGTAATAAAGAGACAAACTTAAGAAGAATTTGTCAAGAAAGGTGATTACTTTAGCCGTTAAGGAAACGTACTTCATAGTAAGGGAAATGAGAACTTGGCCTGCGGTGCACAATGTCTCTAAAACTTCTTTAGTATATCAAGGTGAAATCTTTGCTATTTTAATTTTTCAGTGGGTACCTGGCAGTTGGTGCAGATGTTGCTGAGGTCTTTTTCCTTCCTCCAGAGCTGCCCTGCAGCCAGTCCTGCACCTGGCTCTATGTACATGCTGGGGAATGATAGGCTGGGCAGCAGCTTCATGAAAAAGGATCTGGAGGCTCTGAGTGGCAGCAAGTTGAACGTGAGCCAGCAGTGTGCCCTGGCAGCCCAAAGAGCCAACAGCACCCTTGAGGGCAACAGGCTCAGTGCTGCCACTGGGCAAGGGAAGGGGCTGTCCCCTCTGTTCTGTGCTGTGCAGCCTCACCTGCATTGGGTACAATCCGGGTGCTGCAACAAAAGAAGAATGAAAAATTGTTAGTATTCAAAGCAGGGCTATGAAGATGGTGAAGAACCCAGAGGGCAAGGTGCATGAGAAGCAGCTGAGGCCCCTGGGCTTGCTTAGCCCAGAGCAAAGGAGGCTGAGATCTGCTCTCTGGTGACAGCAACAGGGCTCAAGGGAACGGCATGAAGCTACATAAGGGGATTGGTATGTGGGGTTTAGGGAAAGGTTCTGAACCAGAGGGCAGTGGGCATGGAACAGGATGCCCAGGGCAGTGGGAATGGCCCTGAGCTGCTAGAACTCAAGGAGCATTTGGACAGTTCTCTCAGACATAGGGTTTGGATTTGAGTGGTACTGTCTGGAGCCTGGGGTTGGCTTCAGTAATCCTTGTGGGTTACTTCTGACTCGGGATATTCTATGAATTCATTATTTTCCTGTTAGAGGAAAGAAATGCTCTCAGCTTTGGAGAAGTCTGTGGTCAGAGTGGAATTTTATGGTGCGAGAGTCCAGGTGTAGGCTTTATACTGACCTAGAGGCATAGAGACATACATGGTTAGTGGAGGACGTGACTACCTGAGCCTAGGCTAAAGCCTACATGCTGTGGTGCGCGTTTTACTGACAATGGTCAGTCACTGTCCTTGACAGAGTCAGCAAGAATAGGGAGATGCATAAGCACAACAAGAGCTGCATTAGCAAAAGAACAAAAAGTTACAATTTAAGGTGAGGTGAGAAGTTGCTTATTGCCAACGAATCAGAGCAGAAAATTAGGTGTGTGATTGCCTCGTGCTGTCCACATACTAACCAATTAGGGAGGCATTGCATGTGATTCACGCCTGCATCCAATCAGAAGTACGCTTTGTATTTTTTTTATATTTAAGAGTTGTACTTTTTCCAATAAACTCTCTCTGTTATCACTTTCATAAAGTGCCAGAGCTCATTCTTTTTCTCCTCACATTCACCCTTTTCCCTTATGGGAAGATTAGTAAGAGCTTGACACAAAGAATCTAAAATCAATTCTAAAGAAATTAGAAGGTACAAGAATATTCATTTATTTTCTTTTTACAAGTAGGATGAAGTAAACCTTTATAGTTTTCTGATAAACAATATGGGATACACACCAAGATGTACTCATATTTGTGCTTTTGTTCACATTTACTTTGGCAAGAGGCATATTTCTTTTCAGATTGAACAGAGCAACTAGAAAAGGTTTTTTTTTGTTGTTTTTTTTTGTTGCTGTTTTTTTGTTTTTTAATTTTAATTTTTATAAACCAACCTGAAAGGAGAAGTACTTCTACTTATCCTAATTTCTACTTATAATTAATTCATGGCTCACTTACACTCATTTGTCCTTGTGCCAGTATTTTACTTGTTGCTTATGTAATTTTTCTTTCATTTGCTATTTACGTGCCCCGATGTTTTTATAGGGAACAGTTCGTATCCCTTCAGACATTGTTTTGAGGAGCTGAACAAACCAAACTTCTTTAACTTCTGCTTATAAAATGGGTTATCATTTATATTGTTCAAACTCACTTGTTTACCATGTGGTTATTTTTGTACTGGTTTACACTTTAATTATTCCTTGACTTCCTTATTTATTAGGAACAAACAAGAAAAATGAAATTGAAAAAAAACACAGACAGTATTTTCTGTGCCAGAGTAGGCCTGGGGCACATGATATTGTATTTATAAATGACTACTGGATAAACATGTGCATGGGCGATAGAATTATATTGCTTGAGAGGTTTTGGGATGGGTTCTTTTCTTGATGATGTTAGAAAGCAGCATTTGCAAATTCATATCAGGAAATGCCAACTCAGGAAAACTGTTGCTATTAAAAGCTAAACTAAGTAAGATCCTGTGTGTAAATTCAGCAGGGAAAATTTCTGAATTCCATAGCTGTAGAGACTACTTACTGCAGATACAAAATTATTTTTTCACTGTATGTTGAGCTTACAAAGACGCTGCAGAGCAAAAAGCACAATTTCTCTTCTGATGGCTATTTCGAATCTTTGACTTGCATTTATTCTCCCAGACTGGAACATGACTGTGATAAAAAAGCCTAATGTAGAAAATACTTTTACTAGTACCTTTGTGCGAATAGCAATGCCCCCTTTCCTTCTGCCAGCCATACTTGCTAGCACTGACATCTCACTGGGGATGAGAGGTCAATCTATCTTAGGAGCGATTAATTTGACAGAAGCATAGATAATTTCACGTAGGAGGATGAGAAGATCACAATTACAGCTGTATATGACCCAACAGAGATCTAATTAGCAATATTAATCCTCAGGTGGGACAGGCTTCTTCTTGGTTGAGTTTTGCGCTATTTGAGTGTAGCACAGTACCATGCACTTGTTCCCGTAATGGAAGAAATATGGTGACAGTTATGTTGGCAGTTCTTGATACTTTTTTTTTTCTCCCCAAAATTCATGAACAGGAAGAAATGAGGTTTTGGATACTACAATGTGGGACACAGAGAATAGCTCAGAACTAGTAGTAGCGGGGAGCTCTATGCAGCTTTGTACACTATGTTTTGATAAACTAGCCCTGCTTAAGTCCATTTGATTTAATTGGTTTTGGGTTGATCAGAAGATTTATAGCCTCAAATGCACCTCCACTCAAAGATGGCTACACTATTTTCAAACTCTTTCACAGTACCCTACTACAGTGTGAAATTATCGGCTCAAAGATAGCTGAATGCACTGTACATAATACTTTGTTGCTTGATACAGATATACATTAGCTCATGTCTTTATGTAGCTTATATTACTAATTCAACTGACACTAATTTTCTAGGGTGGCTATTTTGCCTATCTGGTTAGGTTAGATCATGCAAAGAAAGCATTTGAACTCCACAATAAACTGACAAATAACTGTATAGTACAAAGAAATTTTTATGTGACAAAATAAAAGGATGTGGATAACTAGAAATAATCAGACATTTTCTTCCCCTTCTCACAATGTCTTAAATATTCAGAGTAGCTTGAACTAGAAATTCTGGTATTTCATAAGTAGAGGTTATGTGTAATTATAATAACACCATATTCACTTAAATGTCATCTGTGAAATGTTTCATTAACAGAAGGTTTCAGTAAAGCTTAGATGACAATAAATAAGGATTTCAGAGCTTCATCTTCACCTGCTACTTAAGGAACCCTCTTTGTACTGCTTTTGTGTCCATGCTTTTAACTAATTTCTTTAGATCCTTTTTTTGTTTGTGCATTTTAAAAACAACAACGACAACAACAACAAACGTTTAGAGTCAGTATACTGGATGAAACTGAAAGGGAGGCACCAGGTTTAAACAGCAGGAAACTCAGTGCTGCCAGCTGTCTTGGGACTTCCACAGGAACTGTAGCTTCACAGGAATGCTCCTGGAGCCACTGCTGCTTCTTTCTTAGGACTCAGATAAGGAGCAGAGTGCAGATATTTCCAGAGAAAAAGAAATCATTTAATCGCCTGATGTTAGGACTTGACTTGTTAGTCATCACAGTGCTGTGCTTTATCTTATGCTGTGTAGATCTTAACAAAATATCATGTAGCATACTTGGCAAGTAGAATAGTTACTGTATAAAGTTTGTACAAATTTGCAGCATACAATTATAGTGAGCAATTCCCTAACATCAATATGTTGTATTTGTTATTAAGTTTCAGAAAGGTCATCAGTCTACAAGAAGCAGAGAAAGCCCTGCAGCCTTCCATTCCTTGGCTTGGCACTAGCAGCCAGCCTGTCAAAGTTGGCCTTTAGAGACAGATTTGACCTATGGTAAGACAAGCAGTTCAACTGGTGCCTCTCTGGCGGAAGCCACTTGATAGGCGGCAGATCAGAGAGCTTCTTTAAATATTTTCTTGAGCAAGCTTTTATGCAGGATTCTGTATTCATTTAGTCTTAGCCATCACTTTAGTTCAGCAACACTGCTGGCCTGATTCCCTTCTCATACTTGTGTAACCCTACTGACTTTGATAGTGCTGGTCTGAACACTGATGTCAATGAATTAAACAGCAGATACTCTATTTCTAAATAAATGAGTGAGTCACTGCAGAAAACATTTTGATATAGGATGGGCACTCGACCAATTTGCTTAGAGTAAACTAGGTCGGAGTGCATCAGCAACCCCATGCTGATCCTTTCTCTATGCATTTTAGCTGACAAGGCAGTTCACCTAACAGAAACTCACTTGTCTGCCCATACCCTTACTCTGCAAATAGCCTCATTGATGTCATGGAGTGAAGTGCAAAGAATTTCTTTTGGAGTCTGATCTGCTGCAACTATAAACTGGCATGCTACTTGGGTTACTTGTGCACTTTGGGGGTGAAATCAGACACATTTCTACATATTCCTTGGCCTCTGAGCATGCAAGTACAACCGCAATCTGAGTACTCTATGTGAGTGCTCTATATAAAAGCTAAAAAGATATGAGACTTTTTCAGCTCTTTGGTGGGCTACCCAGAAAGCAATGGGAAATGGCACTACTGATGGCTTTCTAACTTAAAATTAGCACATCTACATTGCCTAGCCTGTGAATCAACAAAATTGTCTAATTAAGTGAAACTTGGTTTAAAGTAACATGGTGCTTAATATGGACTTTCCTGGATTTTTTTTTTCTGGAATGCACAGTGCTTCTTTGCTAGAAAGAAATGTGAAGAAAGAAGCATAAACAGACGTTAGATATTATTAAAATCTTTTGTTTTGTTTTGTTTTGATTTTTGCTGATCTTCATTTCAAAAATAGACAAGTTGATATAAGCGTTTTTCCCTTTAACTGACGATAAATGTGATGTTTTTTTAAGGAATGAGTGTTCTATAAGGGAAGCACTGACAAGCTGTCTCATTGTTTGAGACTCCCTGAATATCAAAACAGTTATTTTAAATGCCTGATCTACAAAAGAAATTTTGTTTCCCAATCTAAAACAACAAATAATTCTTTCTAGTATGTGGTTTCATTTTTCACGTTATTTAGCAGCCTGGCATTTTAGTAATGGCTGCACAATAATAAACTGCCATAAGTCAGCAGAAAGCCTATAGGTGTCTCTCTGCCTTGCTCTTCATTTTTTCCCCCTCATCTCTGTATCTCTCAGATGACTTGATACATCATTACTTTTGTAACTTAAGAAAGAACACATTGCACTTCTGACCTGAGGAGTAAAATATGTTCTCATTAAAAGTGAGAACAACTACCCAAATGCCTCTTTTTTTTTTTTTTTTTTAAGTACCAAAATGAGAATCTTCAATTAATAGTTGCTTCCACAGCTTAATGTGAATCCAAACTCTGAACATAGATCTAATTTAGATTCTTTTTATATTAAATAATATGGGATGAACAGGAGGTGATGTCAATCCTTGATTACCACTAATAACACCATGCTAATTGCTCTGAATATCTCATGGCAGTGAGGTGATGTTCATATATATATGACAAACTGGCATGCTGTGCAAACCTATTGCTGCCAGGACAACCAGGCTGACCAGTAGACTGATAGGCATTTTCTGATTATTGTAGGAGAAAGTCCTGCATAATATATAATATAGGACATGTGAAATATAATCGCATGAATGGGGACAGTAGGATGATTATTTATACTGTGAGGGAATAGAAGTTTCAGAAGTAGCAGCATAACCAGAGTGATTCGTTAGCTAATTAAGCAGCATCAATAATACAGGGCAATCTTCAATAAATATTTGCTATTTAAAAGACATTTTTTGAAGAGGCTAAAATTTGACAGATTTTAGTTCAATATCATTTTGTCAGAAGTTCACCTGCACAGTAAATCTGAAATGGATTAAGTTGATCTGCTTTTCCCATTATTTGTTTTTTTTCTATTTTCTTACCAGAAGCATGACACGAATGTAAAAGTGTCATGCTGAATAAACTTTCATTATATCAGAAAGCCTGATTAGAAAGTAAAGAACAGCTGGGCTACATATTTTATGAGCTTCCTTTTAAAGAAAGCTTTTTGAGCATACTGCTGTCAGTTGGTATTTCTCAGGTTTCCTTTGCTTTCAGTCAACCAATGTGTCTTTCTAATATGGCATAGAGAATTTACCATTAAGAAAAAATGTGTTGAAAAGCAAGGTCCACTTTAATGCATAGACTTCCTTCTCCACTCCGTCCCCCCATCCCCCCAGTCTTATGCTGCTATTTGGGAATGTTCATCCTTGAAATACTGGATCCTTGTGGAGCTCGTTTCATAACCTGCTGATAGCTGTGCTTCCATCGAATCACTGTCGAAATTATTCAGGTAGTACAGACAACACTGGCATCACAAGAGAGATCTTGGAATATTGTTTTGAGCCTGGGAAATGTTGCTAACAGACTGTGGGTAAAACTGAGTTGAGGGTACACTACAGGACTTGGAATGGAGTTTGGATGACTTTGTGTAGAAGAAGGCTCCTTAGTACTTGTTACATTGTCATGTCATTTATTCCCATCCATCTTGGTTCTTGCACAGAACAAAGAGTAAGGGCAGTGGTTGGCGCCTTTCACTTATCTTCCTCAACTCCATTAGCCTGTCTCTTGCTCCCCACTGCCCTCTCCTGCCTGCCTGACTCAGGCAGCTTCTTTCTAATTTGTTTTTGCTCTCAGCTACCTTCTAAAGGCTGCTACATAATTCATATGTATATAAGGAGGATGAAATAATGTTGAAATAGGGAGGCAGGCCAAATTGCAAAATCCTTTTTTATTCTGTGCATGTGGCATAGCCCAAAAATGGCTACATGACAGAGACAGTTGAAGTGTCTCTGTGCTTCTTAGAAGCTGGGTGAGCGTCATGGCACAGACAGGAAGATTGTTAAAAAGAGTATTTTCAGACCGAATTTTGCTGAAATTGAATCAAAAGTCAACTGTGCCAAAGCAGCAGAGACATCGTCATGGAGCACAGACAGAGATGTCAAATTCACATGCTGTTACATTCCTTTTTTAATTGTCACATGATAATTACACTTTCTCCATTCACAACTGGAAAATTCAGAAGTTGGCTCTGGTTGTACATAGAAATTTTGTATCTTTTAGTATTTTTTAGTACATAGGCAAATTGGTTTGTTTACGGTGAACCTGAATTCTTTCAGAGAGGAAACGAGGTTGCATTTTGAAATCTTACAACATAAAATGCAGAGTGATGCTGCACATCAGAGATGGATTAAATCTTATGCTGCAGAGTTTTCTATTCAGCAGCCCCTTTTCAATATAGAAAACACGGTCAGATATTTTTAGCACACTCTCTGCAGCCCTTCCCTCCATCTTTCTAGATACAAGCACTTTGTCTTGGAAGTGTGGCTGCGAGAAATTCCTTCATTGTCACTTCTGCCCGTAATGAGCCCTTCTTTTACAGGAGTTCTAAACAGTTTGCAGTGTTAACATTGATTAGCACTAATCCTAAAATACCCGATTCCTTAACCAGCCCCTCCCAGGTGGCCCAGGAGGTGTGCCTGATTTTTGTTTTATTTTGGTTTTAATTGATAAACAGCTGGGCATCTCAGTTTTAGAAAATGTGTCACAACTGTGTGGTAACTCCTGGTGGTTTGTCACTGACATCTTATCAATGATGCCCATTCAGGAGTAATAAGCATCGTAACCTTCCTACACATTTATTGATATTATTGTGCTTTCATTGATTGCCTGCCACCGCAATGGAGTCATTGTGATATATGGTCTTCTACCACTTTTGCTGAGAAGGCCTTGTACACAACTGGACTCATGAGCATTACCCCATCAAACTCATTATCGGGTGAAAAAGAGCAGGAATAGAAAATATGGGAAAAGGGAACAAAGAAATAAAAAGAAGGAGTAAGGAAGGATCGAAGTCATTTTATGAGATTGCCAGAGATGGGGAGACTAGCTCATGAGACAGCTCAGAGAGCATCTGGAGGAGGCATCTTGTTGCTGTTTCACATATATAAGGTGACAGAGCCTGAGCCTTCTTGAAGAAGGGTGTGAAGTGACTTACTGATGGAGTCTAGTTCATGAGAGGCTAAGGCACTGAGAGGTTGATGGAAAGGAGGCAGTAGGAGGGGATTTGTATTGAGAAGAGTGCTCTTGCACTGCAGTGAAGCATATGGGCTTATATTTGGTCTGAAGCACCCACTCACAAACCTAACTTGAGGATAGCACAAAACAAATACAAGATAAAAATATTTAAGATGTAAAATGGAGAATTAGTCACAATATGAAGATGTTTGGCACTCCACTACTGATACGCTGTCTTAAGAATATGCCAGTTTCTTCCAACACAGAAAAAGAACATGACTAGATTCATCGTTGCTGAGTACATGTGCACATAAGTTTTCTGTAAAGAGTAAGTTAAAAAGAAGGTATTGGCTTTATGAGTAAACATAACAGTTCACAGACATTTTAGTTACATAAAATATACTTTTATTTCCTTCCTAAAAAATAAGAGCAAATAAATCATGTTCTCTTGAATAATTTTATTTGTTTCTGCCATAATGAAATATGTTTGCGTCCATTTTTAAAATACTGATCTAGAATGCAGTTCAGAAACATTCAGGTTCACAAAAAACTTCTAGTTTTGATGCCGGATGGATTTGAGTGTATCTACACGTGCTATTTAATATTATTTTCACGCTGCATGTTGTTATGGGCACAAACTAATAGGGAGGAGAGAAAGCAGAGAAGGTGGAGGTGGCTGAATGAGTATGGCTAACATACTGTGAAGTGGAAGTTTTGCAATGAAATTTATACTGTTAATATTAACTCTGTGATCTTCTGCTATTCAGATCATGCAGTGAGAATGGTTTGCAGCAGTAGATGAGCAGATTTAGAGATGAAGAAGAAATAGCAGGCTAAAACTGGCTGCTGCATTATTGATCATTTAGAATTTCTGACTTTTGATTTGTATGACTGACTTTTCCCACAGACCTTTGCTAAGGTTTGCCACTATGAGAAACTATTTCTCATTAATGGTTTTTGAGGAATGCCTCATAATAAGGAGTATGGATATTCTAATCCCAGCTTTAAAGCACCTCCTTTCAAATGGATTTTTTCCATTTTGAGAATGCATAATTGAATCCAAAATAAGGCAGTTTTTCTCTTTTCTCTCTCTCTTTTTTTTTTTTTACTTTATTCCTTCCCCCACACCATCTCTCCTAGATGGGCGTCCCAATAGGAATAGTCAGTCTGCTCTCATCTGAGTTCCAGTTTAATCCAAATTAACGCATCTCTATTGAGAAATTTGGTGGAATCAAAGTTTCCATGGTCAAAAGAAAGTCAGGCTAAGAGCAATATTATTTATACTGTAAAATATAAGCAGCATCACTTTGTTTTACGAGTAGAGCAATGAGATCTCAGGTGTTAAGGATTTCAAAAACACACTGCAGTAGTAGAAAGATGAACTCTTTCGTGTGGTTCTACTTATCTAGCTTTCTGTAATTCAACTTAGCAATCAGGTAAGAGCCTTTCAAAACAGTGCCTATGTACAAAGTAATGTATGGAGTTGTCTTTTGACTTCCAAGATTAAGAGAGCTTTAAAAAGTTTGTTCAATAATTGTTTTGTTCCAGATTCTACCAGTAACGTTAAAAATAGCAAAACCCAATGCCCCAAGACCAATTCCTGTTTAAAATATTACTGGTGGCCATCAACTAGTACTTCAGGGGTTTTATTCATTAAAATACTTTAATAGAGCCCCAAATAATTATTTTCAAGAGTGTCTGAAGGGCACTAGAGATCAGTAACAAACAATAAATTAACTAAAAAGGATTTTTACATAACGTTACACAGTGCAAATAAATGGTGTGAGTTACACTGACTGTTAATGTTTAAAAAAGAAAACAGGGATTTGCATATTCTTCTAATATGCTATGCTTTCCTCTTAGAGCAAGCCCGGGAAACAGAGAGGTTCTCCTTTCCTTTTAAAAGATTTTCTTTTTCAAGTGTAACAAGCTGGTCTATTCATAAATGTGTTGTCAAGATGCCCAATGTCTCTGAACTGCCCTGGCTGTCACACAGCGATGTGGCCCTGTGTTAGAAGGTCAGGGCACGGTAGTGCCCTGGGGCGTATTATCTCATGCTGAAGGAGACCCAGCCGCCTTCCCT
Organism: Lagopus muta; assembly: GCF_023343835.1. Classification (NCBI taxonomy): domain Eukaryota; kingdom Metazoa; phylum Chordata; class Aves; order Galliformes; family Phasianidae; genus Lagopus; species Lagopus muta. The sequence goes on from NC_064434.1 coordinate 98,515,292, forward strand.
CCCTTGCTGCTGTCCTCTTCTCAGCTGAAATGGAGGATGGTCTTCAGTGGGGAGAAACTGAGCAGCGCAGAGTTTGTTCTCTCTGCCTTCTGCATTAGCATAAAAATGGCACAGAAAGAAAAGTATCTTCAGCACTGCAAATAAATAATAATTATACAAGAATAGATCACAGATGTTTTCCCCTAGTGAATGGCAGCTCACACTGCAAGGATACTAATTGGTTTTAGTGGCAGCACTTTGGAGGGTCCTGAATTGCTCCCTATACAAAAATACTAATGTGAATCAAATTAAAGTATGTCCTTAACTTTCCCTTTGGAACCTCTTAGGATTATAAATAAATCTGTCATTTCACTATATCTTGAAAATATTGTGTTATCAGGGAAGCATGACAATATCATCTAGAACTGAATGAGTATATTGCTACTTCTAATGAACTGAGTTTTATTGTAAGATTCAAGATGGCTTGAGTGCTAAGAAGAAACTGGGCTTAAAAGGATGCTTGTTGTGTTTGCATCTGTGCCTACTGGACCGAGGATGGTTTTTGTCCTGATGTGTCAGTTCACCAAATGACCTATAAATGTCTGTGTAGGTATATGAGAAAAAGACATAAATCAAAAGTCATGCAAAACTGTATGATTTTTCTTTTAGTCAGTTTCTAAGCTTCTTGAGAGCAAAAATATTTTTATATTGACATGGGTGATACCGTAAACTGCAATGGTTCCTGGTTGTACTATGGTTTACCTAAAGAGGAATAGAGGCAAGCTTAGTATGAAAATTCCCTGTGTGATAGAAAAGCTTCAGCACTAGTTTATCTAGGACAAAAAACGAAAAGCAAAACAAAACAAAACAAAAGAACAAAAAAACCCCAACCAAACAAAAAAAAAACCATGAAAGCTGTGCGTCATTTAATTCTGAAAAATGACCTGACCAGATGTCAAAATTATTAAGAAGCAGCATGACAACCCTTGGATGCCAAGCCTTGAAAATAAGACAAGCAAGACAAGGAGATAGGGAAATACGCAAACTGAAACTAAACACTCTCTGTGTGTGTGTGTATGTTTATTTATTTATTTATTATGTTTATTTATTTTCCTAAAGAGGAAACAAAAGTCTGTCTACAAATATTGTCTTAATCATTTGCTTCCATGAGTAAGAAATTTCAGTTGAAGTTTGCCAGCTGTGGGGTTTTGGAAATTTCAGCCTTGGTGGTTTGTTATTTTGGTTTTCTCTCAGAAAGTCTAACTTGGACATATCCTCCTAGGTGATTTATAAAAAGAACACAGGTTTTGAAAAAAGAATTTAATTTAATTAGGTCTGTTTGCCTACTCCTTGCTGTCCCCTTACAAGGAGCGTTGGTTGTGTAGGACAGAGTGGAGGTGGGTAAGTATGTGTGAAGATTGAATTGGCACTTAGCTTAACAACAGTTCAGGTCTGAACTGTCCCTAGAAGAGTTCAGCCTGTGTTATGTAGAGTCACTTACAATCTTACTCATAATGTTGGCAATGGAAACTGCATGAATAATTTAATTATAAACTAATTGGTCTGTTAAAAAGCTGTTTGGGATTTAATCTACGAAAATCTTAATAATTTTTTTTCATAGCCTACCTTTTTCAGATGGGATGATATATAAAAAAGCGTAGAAGTTCTTCTACCCTTTGTTTGAATTTAAAGCTGTTCTCTGACACAGTAACAGGCTGGTTAAATACTGAGTTCTTCTGCAGTGCTGCTGTCCATTCTATTTATATTATAGCAAAACAAATTAAAACCACTCTTCTACGGCTGCTGTCTTATTTTAGCTGCTTCTTTGGTGTAATCAGATCTTCAATGTAGATTGATAAGAAAGTGCACCTTACGTTTTTCTCCAAATATTTTCACCATCTTTTACCTAAACAAAAAAACCAAAAACCCTGCACACATTCATTTTTCTTAAAACTTTTAATGAATCATTATTTCCTACTGAAAGTTAGTCAAGATCAACATTAATTTTTAAGCATCTCCTAGTTGTAGCATTTCATTTAGGAATGGACTATAATTACAGAATTTACTACTTTTTTTCCTGGTGGCTGTCATCAACTTCCAGGAACCTACAAGTTCAATGTAATCTAATGTTTGAGAAATTATAACAAAAAATTGGATATCTGGGTTTCTATAAAAAGAAAAAAAGAAATAATCTATGTCAACAATATTTTCAGTGTGAAAAATCAGTTAAAGGAACAGAATTTTTTATGTAATTTTATCACTTGTGCAGAGAGCCTCTCAATTTCTCTGCACTTTCCTGTGGGCATGGGTTCTGCCGATATTACTTGATTCAGATCTTGTTGGTACTAATGTAAATCTCTTGATTTTAGTCAAGATTAACTGCCTATTCTGATGCAGACATTAGTCAGTTCAGATACCATACAAATAGCCCAGGCCTGTTTGGAACTAAATCCAAGGAAACTGGTTATGATAAGGCTTTAGAGAACACCTTACTAAGGTTATTTCAGAGCTCGTGTCCAGCGAGCTTAAAGTATGGAGACTGGATCTCATATCTGTCAGTTTGCAGTTTGATGGTCTTACACTTTCCAGTTTCCTTGTACTCTGAAGAAGGAAGAGAAATGAGCAGACTCTTAACTTCTGGTCCAGAATTTCTTGAAGGACTGATACTTAAAGGTCTGAAGAGGAAAGGCAGTGTAAAACAGGACAAGATCAGTCAGGCTGTTAAAGCATGACACTCGACTCGTGAGCTTTTTCATCTTATTTTCTCTCCCTGTCCTGCTGAGGAGGGGGAGTGAGAAGGCAGATGGGTAGGAGTCAGGCTGCTGGCTGAGGCTAATCCAGCACTCTGAAAATACCAGCCCAGGCAGTCTGCAATAGTCCTCGTGTTTACATGATGAAATTAGATGCTAATGAGGATCTGTCTGAAAAACCTCAACCAGCACAAGGGTTCCCAGACTCAGGAGTCATAATCTCTGTCCTTTCTCCCTTCTGCAACACTGAATTTTCAAACTGGCCTTCTTTTCCCTTTATGTATTGTCCCAGACCATTGTCCTCTCAGCTCTTATGGTGTGTCTCACCTGGTTGATATCTCTATCCAAATCCCATTCCTCAGTTCTGCATCTCTATTTCCTTTCAGATATCTGGTGTCATGGGCGTAGGGTTGTAGAGGAGAAAAAAACTCAGTTTATCCACTTACACAGTCTTTCCAGCTTCTCTGAAGCTCCAGTTCTGAGTCTGAAGGCATGGCTGCCCATGGTGCAGTATTTAAAGGAATCTTCGCTGACTTTTTACAAGGTTTGATAGTGACAGGACAAGAGGAATTGTTTTAAACTAAAAGGGCAGTTTTAGGTTAGACATCAGGGAGAAGTTCTTTATTCAGAGGGAGAGAAGCTGTGGATGCCCAGTCCCTGGATGTGTTCAAGGCCAGGCTGGATGGGGCTTTGAGCAACCTGATCTAGTGGGAGATGTCCCAGCTCACAGCAGGGGTGTTAGAACAGGATAATCTTTAAGGTCTCTTCTAATGCAAACCATTCAATGATTCTTTGACATGCAACTTTTCTCCCTCTCTCCTGCCCTTCTGCAGCATGGTGCTTGTGCCCAAAGAATACAGGAAAAGTTCTTCTCTAGCCACAACACTGTAGGCCCTGGTTAAGAGAGACATACTTAACTAATGGGAACACGAGATCTAGTTTGACTTCCACTTAATAAAGGCAGTGGGATTTTGTCCAAGTCTTCCTATTGAGACCCAGGAACACACTCATTGCAGGAGGAAATCTGGGAAAACAATAATCTTGAAGAAACCTGAAGATAGAAAACCTATTGTTTTCTTCAGTAAAATGTTAAAATAGTGATTAATTTAATTGCTAAAATGTGTGCTTCTTGTTTTAATAGATTTGGCTTTAATTTCCCCTTCTTTGTCCTTGCTATTATTTTTTCATATCTGACCATAGCAAGACCTTCAAAATTCTTGTATAGCATTAAATACTATCATGGAAATTCCAATAAAAAAGATTTGTTTCCTCCAGATGAAGAAAAAAAAATTCCTGTGCCATGTAACTAATATCAGTAAAGAGAGCATTCAAAGGTAATGTTAGAAAAATGGCATAAGAATCAATTTCTGAACAATACCCACAAAGCTTCATTCCTTTCATGATTATTTTAGAAAAAAAAAAAAGTTAGAAGAAAGCTGAGCTCTTGATTCAGATAATAAAAAAATCCAAAGTGCATTCATGGCTGACAAATTCAACACTGCACATCTAATGTAAAAGTAAAAATATAAGTTCAGAGATTTATTTGGATTAGAGATGCAGGATGAGCCCTGTGACCTGATCAGACTTGCAGTGTTAGCAGTGATTATCTTTAGTAAGAAGAATCCATGGCATTTGGATGAAAAAATGTAAATGTAAAAAGGAGACTGGCAAGGTTGGAGGACTCTTGTGTACCAGCCAGAGGGTGTGCATGTGTATGCACAGAAAAAAAAAAACAAAAAAACAAAAAACCCCACCAAAATATAAGGAAGACCTACGCTTCTCTTCAAAATTGCCTAAGGTCAATTTCTGTCAAACCAGCTTCTCAAATAGAAGGGAAGCATTCAGGCAGCTTTAGTCTCCCTAAGCACCGATAGGCTCACCACATAAAGCAACAGAGATGTTTTAACCATCCATGTATTGTCACAGTTTTTGGTTTCAATTTGCCCTCCAAATGCATATCAAGTTATTTCAGCTCCTTGTCATCCATATGTCAGAACAGATATTTCAGAACTTCAAAATCAAAATGTTAATTTGGACAGAAAACGTCACCTCAAAGTGGTTAGAAGGAATACAAGTGGCTTTATGGCTACAAGTAGGCCTTAAGTAAATGTGTGACAGGGTGCTGGTGTTGTTTTGTGGCCATGAAGTACACAGAGGACTTAATTTTCTTCTCACCTCTGCTGCCTCTACTGCTGGATGGGCAACAACCCATTTTACTCTCTGTGCTTCAGTGCACATACCTATAACTCAGCATTAGAAAATAAGTGTGGGGGAGGGGGTGAGGAGAGGTAGGAAATTTAAAAGGAAAAAAGGCTATAAGCAAATAGAAAGTGAAGTGTGATCATATTCTTCAACACCCCTGGTAACCTAGGTAGGATGCTGATAATTATAATAGTCAACATAACGCAATCACGGAAGTTTTTCATGGTGTACAGAAGAGAATTCTTTTTTTTTTTTTTTAGATCTCTATTTTCAGTATCTTTAAGAGCAAACAAACACCAGAAGACTAATATTTTCCTTTTAAAAATTAGATAATGTGGCAGGGTGAACTAATAGATGCCACAAAGTTTGTATGTGTCTTTGAAATGTAGACTACTAAAGTTGACATACCTGTGGTTTTCATTTGGAGGTTTGCTTTGCAGAACAAGTACTGTGTGAAATGTTGTCTTCTCCTAAATGGGTAAAACTTTACAAGGTCTGAGTGATAGGACTCAGCTGAGCACCAATGGATAGGAAACTTCTTTGTCATGAAAAATGTGAGCTTTATCCTTGTTAGTTTCAACATTGCTGATTGGCAGTATGCTGGATTCCAGAACAAGCGGCATCCTGACCCGCAACTGCAGTGGTGCTGTGTTGTATTTCAGGCTGTGTGACACTGACTAATTTAGGTTTTAATTTACACTGCAAAAGAATTCATTCCTATCTTTGGACAATCTCAAGGGGATTGTGTTAGAAGCAAATAGGATTTAAAAAGCTACCTTCAACCCAAATTCGAAATCCACTGCTGGGTCAATTCCAGAGAACTGAATTTGAAAATCAAGAGGTTTTTTTTTTATGGTTGATCATTGCATGTGGATACCAGTGATAGCACAGAGGAATATGAAACAAACAGTAGTAAAAGTTAATGGGAAAAAAGAGTAGAAATGAAGAATATTACATGAAAGAAGCAGGTGTTCTGAATTATTTGTCAGAAGAATGGTAAAACTGTGGACATGGTGTCAGCTAGAACCATGCAAAAGCATAAGGTTTTGTTTTTGTCACCCTATCTCTAATATTTTGGATACCTCCTGATGTAGCGCTTTGGTGAGCCTGATACTGTATGTCTGTGATCATTTCTGAATTTAGCAATAGAGCTCTTATTGGGACCTCCATTCTGATTTGAGTGTTCTCAAGAGCAATATAGCTTTGTGAGCCCAAAGCAGAATCTGCTTTAGTCAGTGCTGGGAAAAGAAGGCTCTGCTAGTGTACTGGCGTGTAGAGGGCACGACATTAAGGAGTTTACATTACATTTTATCTGTGAGAGCATCTCCTTATAGTGTTGCTCTTGGCAGTGTGAGTGCAATGTATTGTATGGGTGTTCACATAAGAGTGTCTGCCTGTAGTGCAAACACAGACTATGAAGTTATGAAGTGTTTCATTTTTTTTCTTTTTATAGTCTTTAAAATGGACAAATTTTCATGAAGATATCTTCAACTAATTAAGAGGGTGATGAACTTAACAGATAGAGTCATAGTATCATATAATCATTTATGTTGAAAAAGAACTTCAAGATCATCAAGTCAATTTATGTTGAAAAAGAACTTTAAGATCATCAAGTCAAATCATCAGCCTGACCTAAGTCAAATCACTAAACTACATCCCTTTGTTCAACATGCACGCATCTCTTGAATACTTCTAGGAATGGAAAGTGCACAACTGCCCTGGGTAGAACATTCCAATTCTTGACCACCCTCCTAATGAAGGAATTATTCCTGATATCTAGTTTAAACGTGTCCTGGCATAACTTGAAACCATTTCCTTGCACACTTTCACTTGTCACCTGAGAAAATAGACTGACACCTTCCTCACTGCAACCTCTTTTCAGGCAGGTAGAGATCAATGAGTAGAGATCACCTTTTCTCCCCACTAAACAACCCCAGTTCCTTCAGCCACTCAGCCTCAAATATCTTGCTTTTTGTTTCCTTCACTAGCTTCATTGCTCTTCTCTGAACGTGTTCCAGCAACTGAATATCTTTCTTGTGGTGAGGTGCCTTGAAGCAGAACACAGTATCAGTGTGGTCTTTCCAGTGCCAAGTGCAGGGAGACGATCACTTCTCTAGTTCTGCAGGTGGCCACCTGGGCACATTGCTGGCTCATGTTCAGCCAACTGTCAGCTAACACTCCCTGGCCTCAGTAGGCTGAGATCATCCAAAGTAGTAGTTCTGCTGACCACTTTCCCTGCTTTCCTAGGATTGAGAATTCTGCCATCTCATGATCCCTGTGCCTGAGAAAGCCTCCAACTGACATATCACCCAAAAGACCACAAGAGTGGCACTGGAAGATAGGTATTTTAGGATAGGTATACCACTGTGATAAGGCAGAACTCTGGAATCCTGATATTGAAATACTTGACTAACCATTTGTGGTTTGTGTGTGTGTGTGTTCCTTAAGTTATCCTTGGCTATGACATCATGTTTTCTTAGATAGTTCTGCCACTGGAGACAGTGTAAGTAGTCCCTGTCTCGTATATCCTATGAGAACAATTGTGGTTTAGCCCAGTGACATATGTGTAAGAAACATCAGTCCAGGTAAACCTGAAGCTGAACTTTTTAAAATCTCAGCACATTGCCTCCTGAGTTCAGAATTTGTGAGATTTCCCTAGTCAGAGGAAGCTGGGGTTAGTGGGGTAACTAAGAGGCTCTGTGCTCATGCCAGCCTCTGATTCACCAAAATTGTAAGGGAGCACCTGCACCTTTTGAAGAGAAACTGCTTTGTGCTCTCCCTTGTATTGTTTACTATTTGGGGGCACATTCCACCTCCTAGTGCTTCTCTTTGCACAGTGCCTAATGCAGGGCTAAGCTATATGCCACAGTGTAATTTGTGGTGATTCACCAAACAAAAAGAAAGTGTAAATATTATGATGATGTGAATGCTGACCAATAATGCACCTCATAAAATGTTTGCTGGTGGAATTCTCTCACTTGCTGGCAAATGTCATGACCCATATTATTCAGTGTATATTAAACAAGCTGTCAGCTAAGCATATTTGCAAAAAATAATACTGGATGAAAAATGCACTTTGGGGATCTTGAATGTCTCCAGTGCTTAATATCTGCTTGCTTTATTTGCCAGATCCAGCATAAAATAAGTGTACTAGACTACAAGGACAGTGTCCTCCTGTCAGTTAATGTACCCATATATTGCCAGCTAACAACCTGTCATGAATGCAGATTGCACCATAATTTAAAATTATTGTACAGCATAGCAAGCTTACAATTTCTGAGCTCTTTTGTGTATCATAAAAAAAATACAGATAATTGTCCTTAAAGTAATCAACAGTGTTAAAATACGAACCTCTGGGGTGAAAAATAATAACCCATGAGGAAGAAAGCATATAAACTTTCCATCTTTTCCTTTCCCTGACCCCTACAAAGTAGGTAGAAAAGACATGAGGTTTGGAATAGACAATAAACTTTTCACCTACAGGCTCCTAGTTCAAATTCAACTGAGGCTACCAAGTGGGGAAAGTAATTAGTTGACAGCTGTTCTGTGACCTCTGCAGGAGAAACAAGCTAATGAGTGCAGCCCATTTTCTTTGTACCAAACAGATATCCACTTCTCATCCAGAACAAGTCAGTGTCCTCTTGAGTGGCCTTGTAGCAGCCACATTAAGTACGTCCTAGCCATGGAAATTGAACTCACCCCTCATATGTCCAGCACATACACACATAAAGTTGTTAGAAGAGCAAAGGAGAAACTATACACCACTTCCAGGGAAGAAGGCCTTTCTCTGGGCGTGAAACCTACTTTTAAAAATGTAATTGAAGGAGATAGGGATGGTGGATACTGCAGATGAAAATAGCTGTTGCCCAAGAGTAAGGGCTTGGACGTCATTCTCTGACACTTTGACCAATCCTGCAGACTAATTTAGGAAGCTGTACTTCAGTTTACCTTTCCTGCTGAGAAGGTCAGAAATGAGAAAATAGTTGTCATCATAAACTAATATTTATGAAGGGAACTGTCTTCATTTGAGAGATTATAAAATCACACTATAGTTCCATCATACTCTCCATACAAGACCCTTCACTTAATAGTCTTTAGACTCACTTATCCATCTCTGTTTTGATAGCAATGTTTCCCTTCCTATTCTCAGTCATTTTGACAAGATTCTTGACACAAAAGTCACTGCCCCTACTTCTGTTTTTCCTTACAAATAACTGAGAGCAATGATGGCTCAGCTATGCTAAAGAAGTCTTATCAGTCATATCTATCTCCGGCATTTGATTTTATTTTTTTTTTTAGCTACATTGCTTCATAAAAGTAGTTTCTTGATTTGATTTTTCTTTGCTTTAATAATACTGTGTGCAACTATAGATGAAGTCATGTTGACTTCATGTTAGATGAGTAGACAACCCTCAGTTTTATTCCCCACTATTTCTCCCCATCAAGTATACTTCATTTCCTATTCTACTTCTTTCTAGAGCCACTCAGAGGCATCATTATTGAAGAATTATTTTTGATCACTTGAAATAGACTTAAATATTTTTCAGTGAACAGGCAGACATTACTTCATATCTCAATAAAATAAGTGCTGGCCTGACATTTAAATGTCATTTTGACACACTACTGACCTATGTATCTTTATTTCTATGAAAAGCTCTAAGGCTGATGTCAAACTTAAAAGTATTTAAATCAATTGTAAAGGGAAAAAAAAATAAAAAGAAGGAAGAGTAATTATATGGCACATTTAAGGGACAACTGTTCTTTGTAATCATGGGGAAAAATGATTCTTGCTTGGCATGAATCTTTAATAATTATTATAGAATTTATCTTAGAAGAAAGAAAATCGACTTGAAATTTAACAGGCTAAAAATTTGCTTAAAAGAAACAAAAGGAAAGTAAAAAGGACCTCTGAAATCCAGCAATGAACTTCTTTAGAGCTATGCATATTCTCTGAGTAATTAAAAATTCCTTCTCTTATTTGTGTTATCAGAAATTAGTGAAAGCAGCATCACAAACATCTCACGTGCCATGAAATCTGACTGAGATAAACCTTTCAGTAGAATTTGCCTCATTTTAGGACAAATGACTCCAGCTGCAACAGAAGAGCAAGTTTTGAAATAATGCCAGAGAAATATCAAAAAAGGGGAATAAGGACAAATGTAACTTTAGAAATAGGAAGAGTTCCAAAAGTGAAGGCTGAGTACTACCTATAAAAAAAATAAAACAGTATTTAAAGACTTTAATTCATTTTAGTAGGATGGCATGAAAAAGCATTTGTTTGTATTCTACTATAATCATTTAAAATAACAGGAAAGAAATATTTAAATATATAAACAGCTATATAATACTGTAACTAGTCATTTCCAGATTACACAGAAGTAAATATATGTAGCAGTAATCTTTATATATTTATCTCCTCCAAGCTGTGTATTTTATTTCCCATCTTTGCTACATCACTTGTCATGTTTTACTTCCTGCTCCTCATTCAATTGTCAAGTTTTACATTCTGTCTGTGTTTCCAGGGAAGATTTGCATTTTGAGGGAAAAGCCATTTAAGTGCAATATAAAATTCTTAAACACTTGGTTCCTTTTTCTAACCTTTGAGGGCATTAAATGAACTAAAAAATTTCTGGGTTTGCCTGTTTCTCTGAAAATGCCCTTGACCAACAAGACATATCTAGTAGTTTGTAGCTATTCTTATTTTTCTCCTGAATTTTCAAAAAAATCTTTCTCCTTCTTAAAAGTGGGAAACATCATAATGTACTTCAGGCTAATGAAAGGTTTATTGAAAGTTTTATATTTTTGAGTGCTTATTTCCACTAACTGAGGGTGCTACATCCAGGGAAAAAAATGTTTATAGCTGAACTTCTTAGTAGGACCTGGTAAAAAAATAAAGGCTCATGTATTTGCTCTTGTCCCAGTGTTGTTTCCTGAAATATTGTAAGGAGACTCTTGAGACTTCTCCCCCTCAGAATCACAGAAACAGAGAATGGTTTGTATTGGAAGAGACCCTAAAGCCCATGCAGCCCCAACCCGCATCCATGGGCAGGGCTTCCACCCCACCAGCTCATGCTGGTAAGGATCCATCCAACCTGGCCTTGGGCACCTCCAGGGATGGAGCAACAACAGCTGTGGGCAGCAGTACTTGGGCCTCACCAACCTCTGAGTAAATAATTTCTTCTTAACATCTAACCTGAATTTCCTCTCTTAGTTTAAAGCCGTTCCCCCCCGGCCCCATCCTGTCATTACACTCTGTGATGAAGAGTTTCTCTCCACCTTCTCTGGAGGTCCCCTTAAGTTACTGGAAGGCTGCAATGAGGTCTTCCCAGAGCCTTCTTCTCCAGGCTGGAAAACCACAACAGCCTTTCTTCATAGGACAGCTGCTCCATCCCCCAGGATCTGATTATCTTCATGGCCTCCTGTGGACCTGCTACAGCAGCTCCAATGTTATCTTAGGCTGGAGGCCCCAGAGCTGAACATGGTACTGTAGGTGTAGTCTAATGAGAACAGAGTAGTAGGGGAGAATCACCCCTTTTGACCTGTTGGCAGTGCTTCTTTTGATGCAGCCTAGGATGTATAAACCAGTTTAACTGTTACAGAAGTGAACAACATGCTGTGGCCATTCTGCAGTTTGTAGAGGATAAATGATCAGGCATATTATCAAGGGTCTGTATTTTCTGGTATGTTTGTGTTAATAGCAACAGATTGTATTACAGGCCTGTGCTGTAAGCGTATAGCAGCTAGTAGTTCATGCAGTGAATGCTGCCTTGTTTTGGGAACGAACTATCCATTGGTCTGACATCTCCTGTGCTCCTACTTCAATGTGGAGGTTGTATACCTGTATTAATACTTTTGCAAATCAATAAATCTTCCTACTCCACTCCAGATATAGGCTGAACAGCTGGTACCTGCTTGCATCAGTCTGCAGCAAAACAGTATGAAAATCTAGCAAACATATTTCCAATATCAAATGTATCTATACAAAAACAAGTGCTGTTGGGGAGTTTATATGGAATATTCTGTTAATTCAAACATACACAGTGAAGTGATATTATCATTGAAGGGCATGTTTATAATAGTTTTACACTGATGCTCTTCATGGCAAAGAAAACTCGTGTGGAATACTTGAAAATAGAAACTGCTGAGCAAAGTCACAAAGCATGACAAAAATGCATGTGAAACAGAAGAAGACAATATGCAGAACGTATACAGAGAAGTAATTTAAATGTTTGTGAAAAATGATAAACTTTCTGTCGTATAAAAACAGATTTTCAGCTTGTATGCTTCTGAATGAGTCTTAAATAGTACAATTTATTTTGGGTGACTGATTATACAACTCCAACCTAGGAAGTTTAAATCACATCTCCTGTGTGCTTTAAGAAACAAAATAATCTTCTATCTTGGACATCATGTATCATGTGAAGTTTGAGCCATAAAGTAGTGAGAGGGCCCTTCTGTGTCAGCCTAGCACACAGCCATGACCTCTATATTATTTGGTGTCATTATTAAAACCTCAAGTGTTACAGAATAAACTGATATGCAGGAACAGCATGTTACTTTTGGTACCCAGTAAATGCGTTTTGATATGGCTTGCAAGCAGGATGGTGAAAGAGGGCACTGTCTTTGTGTGCAGAGAGAGACCGTCTAGTAAATATTAGGAATGTATGCACAAAATTTGTATTTCCCTGTTAAGAATTGGATTTCTTGAACTTTGTAGTTCAGCTGGTAGACTGTAAGCTAGATGATGTTTTTACAAGGATTTGGGTAACAAGAATGGCTGTGCAGCCAAATTACCAAATAGCCAAATATCTCTAGCTATTGTCAGATTATTTGATAAACCTGCTTTTATTAATACATATGTAAGAGGCTGCAGAAGGTAGGTGGAGCTTGGATAAATTTTCTGTTCAACTGCAATTGTGCTAGTAAAGATATGCTTAAATCGTTAACAAAAGTTGCTATATTTTAATGTTAAGAATACTCATTTTCTTTTTGAAACAATATAAGCAGTGATAGCTCTATTTTCCCACTTATGAAAGCACCAGCACTTGTCTCCTAGCTGATTACTGAACAGCCCTGCTTCTGGAATGGACATGTTTCCATGCTACAGAATACCTCAGGCTGCCATCTCCCTTCACGCTCGTCAGCCTCAGACAGGAACTGAAGGGAGAATGATTCCTCTCCCCTGCAGACACTGACATTAGCAACAAGCAGCCAATCATAATTGATGCAAGCATGAAGACAGAGGGGGAAAAATGACAGTGGCATTTCCTAAATATTAAAGAAGCTACTCTGAGACAGGAACAGAAAGACTGATTTGATAGCTAAAAGCTTATAGGCTAAATACCAGCAATTCCTTTTAGAGAAAACTATTTTATACAATTACTGATATCATTATAGGTTTTTTTTTTCTTTTCTTCTCCCTGCAGTATAATTCTTTGCTCTGACTATACTACTTCTGTGCTTTCATTCTGCATTTATGTTAATTTGTTGTCCAAGCATTCTCCAGGAGAAAAGACCATCACCTGGCATTGCTAGCTGTCATGCTTGCTTTATGCTTCTTCCTACTTTTGTGCATCTATTTAGTAACTTCTTACCCACTTCTTGGGTAAATGCCAGTTACTTGTTTCATTATATTTCAAGCTTGAATATACTTGAGACACATTATGCCTGAAGTTAACTATCTGCCATTTGATTCCATTCACTGAAGGAAGCAGCCTACGCATTAACGCAGTTTTGAGCCACTCACATCTGCTTGCTGTTCCGTGTAGCCATGTATCAGATTTGATTGTGTATTGTTATGTTGTGTCTATTTTGGTTTATGTCAGGATTACACACTAAATAAGTTACTTTATGTCTTACATTTCCAGGTTAAAAGTTGCAAGTCCCATCGTTCTCTGTATGCGGTGAGCATATTAGTGGCAGTTCTCTGTACTGGGGTGAGTAATTTTTCAAAGAATTTATTACTGTCACAAAATTCTTTGAGTATAAAACTGAGATACGACTGCAGTAGTGCAATCTAAATGTTTTCTTGCCTAATATAAAGACAAGTCTTAAAAGAGAAAAAAAATTACTTTTGCTTTACAATTGCAATCCCCAGGCACATTCAGTCATTTAAAATTATCCTGATTTGTTTAAATGAAGTAATAGCTTGTGTTTTCAGAAATAGCTTTTGACACGTTATCTTGCTGGTGAAGCCTGTGTGTTTAATGAGTCAAAGGGAAGTGTTTTCCAGAAACCTCAGATATTTTGCATGGATATTCATCATTATCATTATCACCAGTCATCCTAGTGAACACCAGGAAAGCTGCATATTAGTCACTGTGAAAGGTGTTAGGTTGAACTATACATCACTGCTCATTTCTAATAGACTTTGAAACAAGATAGCATGATTTATATTTTCTCCTGTTTTGGAAAATCAGATGAAGGCTCTTTTTCCAGCCCCCACTCTGCCAAAATAGACTGATTCTTTGCAAATTTGTTGCAGTGGAAATAAAGGAACCTTTAGGTAGGGACGTGTTTGCCTCGGTTGCACTGGATTGCTTGGATTTTGTGACTGCTACCTGCTGAAGCATCAGCAATTTCACTAGGAGGACCTGAGGAGACTACCTAGCAGTATTAGAGTAAAGTGAGGGAGCTCAGAGGCAATTGCCCATCCTGCTCAGACACACACTTCATCACGCTTCTCTCTAAAATCTGCAGATGTTGTAGACCTAGTGCCTGAAAACTTCCCAGGCCTTCCAGCTCTCCAAATCACTCAGCCTGTGCAGCACTGAGACTGTCATTTTCTTCTGTTATTTCTGCTGCTGTGATACCTGGCCACTGGTTTGGTACAGGAGTCAATGCAAACAGCATAGCAGAAACCAGTAAATGTCTTTGAAAGGCAGGTCAGACTGAGCCTCTCCTCAGGCTCTCCTTCCACTGAAGGTATCTGCTTGTTACAAGCCTGCTCACATGCTGACCTGAATCTGTGGAGAAATTCTCAGTTATTTTGTTGGAGACAGGAAATCCTAAGTTCCTGAACTGAACTGCAAAAGAATAGAGAGAGGCCTGAAAGCCCAGTTCAGTTAGTCTCATTCTTAAATGAGCAGATTTAAATGTGTGATCACTTCAGGCACATAACATAGAAGAAAATCCCTCCACACAAGTGAAGCACTTCTTTAAAAGATTTTTCTAAATCAGGTTCTAGCAGCAGATTGAATCTCAGTTGAAATCTCTGTTTCTTTCTATCTTCATTCTTGATGCTATCATTTATAGATAGTATCTGAGAGGCATTTTGAAATAGTCACAGATAAGTCATTTCAAATTAAATCTAGAATAATCTGATGCTTTAAATAATTTATCATCCTTTCCTAATTCATTTAATTTTCTTGGCAGTAATTCAGATAAGTAGCCACAAAAGGTAAAAATGGTAATGTAAAGGGAGATAAACAGAGATGAAATCTGCCTGGATTTTTGCAAAGTATTTGATACTGTTCTGCACAGCATGCTTGTCTATAAAATGAGGAGACATAGATTTGATCAGTGGACCACAAGTTGAATAAGGAATTGGCTGGATAGCTGCTCTGTAAGAGTTGCAAATGATGGCTCCTGCATTGCAGCTGAACTGCCAGGTCACAGCCTGAACCAATGGTTGAGCACCAGGTGAGAAGATGTGGCTAACCCAGGGAACTCAGGCATATGCAGTGCACCTGAGTGATCAGAAGGAGTGGAGCCCTCCTCACCCTCATTTAAGGGTTAGCAGCCAAGGGAGTGGTATCTTTCTGGATAGAGATCTTATTCCTCTTGAGCTATCACTGATCATCAGAACGGGTGAGCTAATTTCCCTTCTTTGTTAGTTGCTATTGCTCCATACTGGTTGTATCCCATTAGAAGGCACTGTTGTTGCCTTCTTTTGTCATGCTCTGTGCTGAGGTGGAGACCAGTGACAAATAATGTCCATTGTGGGTCTTTCATTGTTGAGACTTCTATTATTTGACATCTTCATTGGTGACATGGATTCTGGGATTGGGTGCACCCTCAATAAGGGGCTGTTTAGTCAAGGTAAAGGTCTGTGGTTTTCCAGTAATTAAAGGGGGCCTAAAGGAAAAATGGGGAGATATTCTTTATCAGGGAATATAGTGATGGGAGTGGAAGTAACATCTATAAGCTAGAAAAGAGTAGATTTTGATTAGATATTCAGATATTGTGATGATGGTAAGGCAGTAGACCAGGTTGTCTAGATGTGGATGCCCATCCCTGGAGGTGTTCAAAGCTAGGCTGGATGGGACCCTGGACAACCTGGTCTGATAGGAGGTGACCCTGCCCATGGCTGAGTGTTAGAACAAGATGATCTTCAAAATCCCTTCCAATCCAAACCATTATGTGACTTTTGTACTATAAAATGGTTTTAAAATATCTTTCTGGGAGTCTTAAAAATTATAGATAGAATCTACTGTTCTTTAATATCTTTATCTGTGTTCCTAATCAGGTTTACAAAAAAAGATTCCTGCTTCTCACTACTTTCTTTAGGCAGGGAGCAAGTTGGTGAAAAGCACCCAGTGTGCCTCACCCTTTCTGCATCTGCATAGATCAAATCACCTGTCTTTCATGTGAACTTCTCAGATGTAGTTTCTTGATCGTGGAACAGCTTAAAAAAACAGATCTATTATTTTTAAAAAAAAAAAAAAAAAAGTTCAAGTTTTAGTTTAACAAGGCAGTTGACAAACACTCTTTGCCAGACAGTCTCTGTGGGACTATAATGCATCCTAGAGTACTGAGAGAACTGGCTGACGTAGTTTCTAAGCCACTCTGTAGGATGTTTGAAAAGTCATGGCAGTCAGGTGAAGCCCTCAGTGACTGGAGAAAAGGGAAAATAGCACCTATTTTTAAGAAAGCTAGAAAGGATGGCCTGTCAACCTCACCTCTGTACCAAGGAAGATCCTGGACCAGATCCTCCTGTAAGCTGTACTAAGGCACATGGAAGAGAGGGACATGATGGCTTCACCAAAGGCAGATCTTACCAGTTTTGTCATTTTTTTTATAATGGCATAACTCTCTCAGTGGGCAAAGGAAGAGCCACTAATGTTGCCTCGCTGGATTTCTGTAAGGCCTTTGACACTGTCCCCTGTAGCATCCTTCTCTTCAAGCTGGAGAGAGATGGATTTGATGGGTGGATTGTTCAATGAATGATGAACTGGTTGTGGAATTTTACTCAGAGAGTGATGGTCTATACCTCGATGTCCAGATGGAGAGTGGACTGGTGCTCTTTAATATCTTCATCAATGGTGGGATCAAGTGCACCTTCAGCCAGTTTGTGGATGTCATCAATCTGTGTGGTGCAGTTGACAACCCTGAGGGATGGGATGCCACTCAGAGAGACCTAGACAAGTTTGAGGGGTGGGTAGGCCCAGGAGAACCTCATGAGGTTCGACAAAGCCAAGCGTAGGGTCTTGCACCTGGGTCGAAGCAGCTCCCACTATCAGTATAAGGTGAAAGACATAAGGATAGCGCACAGCCCTTCTGAAAAGGATCTGGGGGGTACTGGTGGGTGGACATGTTCCAGCAGTGCACCTTCACAAAACCAACCGTATCTTGGGCTGCACCCAAATTAGCATGGCGAGCAGATTGAGGGATGTGATCTTGCCTCTCTGCTCTGCATTAGACCTCACTGGGAGTACTGCATCCAGATATGGAGTACTCAGTAGAGGATAGATGTGGACCTGTTAGAATGTGTCTGGAGGAGGGCTGAAAAATGACCCAAGGGATGGAACACTTCCCCTGCAAAGACAGGCTGAGAAAATGGGCTGTTTAGCCTGGAGAAGAGAATGCTCCAGGAAGACCTGATAGCATCCTTTCATTATTTAAAGGGGATCCATAGGAAGAAAGGAGGCAGGCTCTGTAGCACAATGTCTATTGTGATTAAACAAGGGGAAATGATTTTAAATTAAAAGAAAGGAGATCTAGCTGGATATAAGAGAGAAGTTTTTTACAATAATGTTGATGAGTCACTGGAACAGGTTGCCCAGAGAGGTGGTGGATACTCCATCCCTGGAGACGTTTGAGGTCTGGCTGGACAGGCTCTGAGCAATCTGATATAGCTGTAGGTGTCCTTGTTCACTGCAACAGAGTTGGATTAGATGACCTTTAAGTGGTCCTTCAAGTCAAAAAGATTCTATGATTTGTTTATATTCGTATTGTTGTCTTATTATAAAGATACAAATAATAGAATAAAAAAGATAATAGTTGATATTTATAAAATCTGACCCGTAAATCTCACCAGTGCAATGACTGCTTGTGCAAAGTAAATAATCTCTCTATAGTGTTTACTGCTCTGGCTTCCTCCCTAATGCTTAGAATGTTTCTGCCATCTGTTTTACTTCACGAATTCTTGCTATATTAACCATAGTTCTCCACTATGCAGTGAAAAGTGAGAACTTTCCTTGGCATGCTGTTTTCATGGTACTGCAGTTCTTTCTGAATTCAATCTCTGAGTCTGACAGGCTAGGTTAATATATAACATCTAGTTGTGAGTAGTCATCCTTTGGCACAAGACTATTCTAAATAAATCAAGTTATATGTACTGCACTGAAGTCAACGTATCAGCATCAGTTCAAGCTTCTTACATCTTCTTCATGGATTATAAAAATTATTTCCTGTGAATAAGATTCAGAAATGATAAGGAATCCTTCCTCTCTATTGGTGTTCACAATAAAAAGTTTCTGCAGTCTTGTAGCAGAGTGAAAGTAAACGGAGAAGAAATTTGTTACAAGATGCTAACAGCGATGATGTTTGTTGGCTTCAGTTCTTCATGAGAAAACTATATTGTCTGAGATTCTATAACTGCTGAAAAATAATGTCAGTGAGGCTAGTATACTGTCTACACTCTAAAGTTCTGTACTGTAGCCACCTCATTGTACTTTTGTTTTTGCCAGCAGTCGGTCTTGTACACATGCCAGCAGAAAGCAATTGAATCTTAAGACATTTTTAGTAAGTTTTGTCTTACATGTGTAAAGACAATAAGGAGGCAAAACAGTGATTCATTGTGGTCTTAGAAGGGGATATGCCCTTTTTCTTTAGGTGTAATAAAGAAAAGTCAAAGGAAAAGATTTAAAGAAAAGAAAAAAGAAAAAGAAAGGAAATATGGCTTACTGGGAAATAAGTGAATTTATAACCCAACATCAATAATTCTAACATAATTATTTTAACATAAGGATGCAAGGATAAACTTGCATAATGATACAGTAGATTATCAATACATTTGGTTTTGAAGTGATAGAAATAAACTATTCAGTCAGTGATTTCAGGAGCAATAGACCATCTGAGGCTTTTGCTTTTGCCTTGTTTTCTTGAAATTAGCTTGGAGCTATCTGTCACTCATCTGGTATTTGCAGAACAGAAAGGGTTTGTGAGTTGGATAAGAAACTGCTGAAGGTTTAGCTTTGTTATAAGACCTATTGATTTTCACTGTAAAGAATGTTGAACTTGCATTGTGTTTATCTGATGTGCAAGGATGCAATATTCCCTATTGTAACCTTAATAGCTGTCTTGTGATTGCTCAAAAGGACAGTTGCTGGAGACAAATAGAGAAAGACCAGGTAAACACGCAAATGTTAACAGCAGTGTGTATATACTCCTTTCCTAGTTTCGCATTGTTAGATTAACTGCAGAATTAGTGTGAATGGGTGCCCAGGTAAAGAATAACTGTTTCTACAAATTTAGTGACATTTTAAAGGCTTATCTTCTCTTTAGAGCTCAGTAGGACTACTACCATCTTGTAGGACAAGCACACTGAACAAAGAGTACACAAAAAAACTCTCCGGCACCATTCCAAACCATGATAAGTTGAAACCTTTCCCACTATATGTCTTTTCTTACTTAATAGCTTATTCCTACCAGCTTTCAGATGTATTAATTACTGGCACGTGAACAACTGCTGACCACAGCTTGAACAAAGCTGATGTATGCTGATCAAACATCTATGTTTTATCAGCATCAGAACTTTGGCTGCTATGTAACTTTATTGGAGGAGAACTCAGATGCATGTGGCTATTCAGATACTAGAACAATTAAAATGTTGCTCCCTTCCACCATTATTTCATTTATTCTTAAACATTAACACTTTTCCTAATACAGACCCTCAAGTCCTTTTTAGTATCTCTCTGTCACGTTGAAAGTGAGCATATTCTAGACAAACCCTTGATGTGCAGGCCGGTGTGGTAACAGGTATATTTCATGTCCCTCTTGTCCCACCATGCTATGAAATCTTGTGAATCCCATACGAATATTCTTGCAATAAAAGAGTATCTTTGAGGGAGCTACTTTGGGGATAAACTAGGTAGTAAACTAGGTAGCAATGCCTCTAAGAATTAATGCTTGGTATTACAATAGTGGAGATCTTTCTTGAAGCAGTGTTCCTGGAGTCTGCTTTCAGCATCTACCTGTTCCTGTCAGCTAAGGGTGTAGCCCTACAGATCAGCACACTTACAAGTTGTGCATCAGCTCTTGAGCTATTTCCACATTCTTTTTTTACCAGTATTTTCTTTTTCACAGAGAGCTTTGTCATAAGTTACTCTCCATTAGAAAGCATCTTTTTCTTTCTTTCTTTCTTTTAATGATTCAGGTTATTATTTTTTTTTTTTTTCTGAAATCATTATCTAAAGAGACATTCACACTTCTAGTGAACTCTCTGCATGTTTATGGATACTCATGCAACTCATGCCACTCATGCCATATTAGTTACATCAAAGCAAAACTGACTTGCTGCTGCCACAGTCAGTTAACAGGGACTGGCTTTTATTTGCACTGTTCCTCATGAGGACTGCCAGAAGCAGCTCTGCGGATATACTTTTGGAGCAGCGAGCAGATCATGATGACTTGGGTAGCACTGCATCCAAACTTCTCTTCAGTGAAAACCAGTTGATTCACTCTCAGTAGGAGCAGTAACAGAACAAGCGAGTGATAAATGTGGGCAAGGGACCAGAGGAGGTGATCAAAATGACAGTGTGAGTATACACTGAAATATTAATTGAATAAAATTGTATGTTGATTCATAGCATTTGATCTAATTCCATGAACTTAAATTTTGTCTCTTTTTATCACATCAGTTACTTATCTTTTCTAATGTGAGATATGCAGCATCAAAAATTAGTTTCTCTATTGATGCAGAATTCTTTTTTTTTTTAATCTGGAAATTGCAGCGGCAGCAAACATTTCTTAGAAATGGCTAATCTTGTCATTTAGAATCATCATATTTATCTAGCCTGCTAAAAGGGAGATTAGCCCTATCGTTAACAATCCAAACATATGTGAAAGGGAGGGGTGGGATCAAGAATTCAACAGCGCTGCAGACCTCTCTCTGAAACCTGTAGACATAGTTTATCCAAATGTATACAGGGAATTTTTAATTTTGTTCCCTTGCTGTGTGTGATTGGTGGAAGGATCCCCCATACATCCAGCACTGTATTGAAGACTTCCTGCTTCTTAACACCACATTGATCTTAACAAGTTTTATTTGGGCTAGGATTTGCCTGGCAACAAATCTCTATCTAGCTAGTGCTATGCACTCAATATTTTTAAGCAGTGGTAACAGCCTAGAGTTTTTGAAGGACACAAAAAGGAAATGACAAAGTGCTTCTTTCAGTATCACATGCTTGTTAATCTGAACTCAGAAGCAGTTTAATAACCACGACTTTCTTAATTGGATCTGTATGGGTTACTTATTCTCACACTTCTAGTCCAGAAATGCTTTCCATGCTTAAGATCTCGTTGAAGTGAAGCAGAAATTTCTTTGTTTTCATGTCAATATTCTGCTTTCTCAGCAGATCATCTTCTTGATGATCTTTGTTTGTTTGTTTAGAAATCAGTGAAAAATATTTGAAAATTTATAGAAATCTTTAAGTTCCAGGAGGTAATTCAGTGTCTTTTCCTCCCTCCACCACAAACCACAGATTAGTACTACAGTGTTTTATGGTTACTTTTCTCTCTTTTCTATTTCCCTCCTCAGCCTTTTTCCATTTTGAAACTGACATATTGATGAACATTCAGATCATTTAGATTTTTGTGTTGACAGCAGTTCTATGTAGTAAGGTAGGATTGCCTTCTATAGGTGTATTTGTACAGGAGACACAAACACATCTAAGGAAACTTGAATTGTTGCACCCATAAGCATGGATGGAGGGTTGATAAGACTTAGCTATCACAGTATAGTGCAAATTAATAACAACAGATATGGGGGGACAATCTCTATGAATTTTGATGTGAAGCCAAAACCTAGTACCATTCTTTGTGTGTACTTCTACCTTAAGTTGTTTGTAAATGTATGTGTTCATGCTTATCTGTCTTAGATGGCTGATGTAGCTGGAAGTGACGTCTTCTGTATGTGGAAAATGCAGCAAAAGTTTGTTGATTAAGTCAGATCCAAATGTTTAAAGCTCAGTGTAATTTAGTTGCAACTTCAGTCCTCTGGAAATCTGCTCCCACAACATTTTCTTTGACTTCAATCATTCATTGTTTTAAAATAAATTTAAAAAAAAAAAAAGGAACAATGGTTTCATTAATTCAATGAAATAAAAATAACTGCAGTCTTTTCCTTAACTTTTCATCTTTCTCTTTCAGGGTGCACCTTAGTTTTCACTATCCATTGTTGCTGTTGGTTTCTTTCTGACATTTTGTGAAACAGCCAGGCTTTGCTAACATAGCACTCTTGATACATCCCTAATAAAATTGCTCTAAAGAGTGACCACTAAAATCGTAACTTAGAAAGTACTTCAGAAAACTGATTCCACTGCTGCAGATAGATAGAAAATAAATGTTGATGGAAGACATAGATGGAAAATTCTGCTTTTTATTTCATACATTAGTGGAGTAGACCAGGAAAGGAATGTAAGGTTTAGTTTGGAAATCAAATAACATTCACCTTGTTCTTCTCCTGTGCTGTCCTGTGAATCAATTAGTCTGGGAATCTGAAGAGTTTTTGCTTAAACTTTTTCTGAACAATTTAGATGCAGGTGCTGTGATAGTTTGTTATTTATACTTATTCTGGGCATGCAAAATGCGTAGAGCTATCGCAGAATGATGGAAAAGAGAAACTATTTCTATATGCTTTAAATGTAAAGGTTTCAAATGTAATCTAGTAAACTAATTGTGTCTGCCAGGAAAAAAACTTCCCTTAGGCAAGTAATTTGCCTCAAACTTCCTCTGAAGCATATGTATTGTCTACTGTAAAAGATATGACTAGCACAATACCTGACATGAAGAACTTTTTCAATAGGAAAAATCCCTGGAATCTTTGGATCTTTTTAGGCTAATTTTTTGATCTTTCAAAAAGTGGATGTGTGTGTGTGTGTGTGTGTGTGTGTGTGTGTGTTAGTTTTCAGTTATTTTTCTACTATGGGTCAAAACATAACAAATGAGATCTGTTCTTAATTTGCTTCCCGTTATCTCTAAAAAGGTATTTCTCACATTTATTTTTGAGCCAAGCAACTATACTTTCCATGAGTAGTTTATATTTTCGCACTGCATTGATGCCTGAGAGTACTCAGCATTTCCTCAGAGAATTCAATTTCAGGCAAGGCCAGTTTATGCTCAGAAAAAGATAGGTGTTCAAAGATAAGAAATAAACTATCTTTGTTATATAATTTACCAAATGTTCTGCATACATTTTCTGTTTATTTTGTGGTTAAAGTCTTCAGGAAGTGATTCCAAGGAGAATCTAACCTGGATGAACTGAATTGATCTCACCATTCCTTGACTCATTTATATGTAAAGACTAACATTCTAATATGGGTCTAAGAGATTAGTTGTTGCGAACAAGTCTCTCCTTTCCTTGATGTGTTATGGATCTAC
Source organism: Lagopus muta (assembly GCF_023343835.1). Classification (NCBI taxonomy): domain Eukaryota; kingdom Metazoa; phylum Chordata; class Aves; order Galliformes; family Phasianidae; genus Lagopus; species Lagopus muta. Next base: position 98,539,045 of record NC_064434.1, read on the forward strand.
GTGCACTTCTGGCCTGGGAGATTTGTTCTTACACACAGTTGGCATTTATGATGATGTTAATTCACAAGGAGACTTGTATGCATTTTTAAAATGTGTCCACAAAGAATAAGTTCAACATCTTTTTTCCTGGTGCACAAACCCATGAGCCTTCTCTGTGTTAGATCAGGTACCTCCTGCTTGTTGTCCTTTCCCAATTAATAAGTAAGAAATGCTTATTATATTGTAAAGTTGCATTTTCTAGCCGTGTGTAAGTTATAGATGATATAGTTGTAGTATTGTATACAGTTCAGATGTATACATCTGAATACTTGGACCACGAAGAAGATCAGAGGCCTGGTACACTTCCCCTGCAAGGACAGGCTGAGAGAGCTGGGACTCTTCAGCCTGGGGGAGAGAAGGCTCCAAGGAGATCTTATAGCAGCCTGCCAGTACCTGAAGAGGGTCTTTTTATAAGGACAGAAAGTGACAGGGCAAGGGTAAATTGCTTTAAACTGGAAGAGGGTAGATTTAGATTAGATTTTAGGAAGAAATTCTTTACTGTGAGTGTGGTGAGGCACAGAAACAGGTTGCCCAGTGAGGTTGTGAACACCCTCTCCCTGGAAGCATTCCAGGCCAGGCTGGATGGGTCTGTGAGCAACCTGGACTACAGGGAGGTGTCCCTGTATATAGTGAGGGGGTTGGAATGAGGTGTTCTTAAAGGTCCCTTCCAACCCAAAGCATTCTATGATGCATGTTTAAATAAGATTAACTTTGTTTTAATTGCAAAACACTAACATTGGTCTTTTTAAAAACAAGAAAGACTGCCTGATAAGCTTTAAGATAGAAGAATCAAACGAGAGGCAGACAACTGAAAAGTTTGTTGGCTTTTTTTTTTTCTAACATAGACGCCTGTAAAAGAGATGAACAATGTTAAAAGATAGTAAATGCTTTCCTTGTTTTCTTGAACTTAGGACATATTCAGACTCATAATGATCGTAAAATACCCTGGTGAGCAACATTAAAGACTACAATGATGGACAGTTTTTGAACATAAATGGAACTAAAAACCAAGAAAAGTTTTATTCAAGTGGAATGAGAATGATATTGGAATTGATCTGAACACTTAAAAAGAAAATAATAACAGCACGCAAGGACTCTGTTTGAATTAGCATTTATTATTTATATTTCTGGTACTAGCTAAAAGTCCAGGTTAAGATCAAGGTTTTTATATTCCTGGGGCCGTATGATCAGAGGTGCTTCCTAGCGTTGTTATCACCCTAGCTGGAACATGAGAGTTGGTAGCCAAAGGCAGCATTTTGCTCTGGCTTTACAAGGGAGAAAGCTGTGTCATGAAGACTTATGTGATTTGCCCAGAGTAAAACTAGTAGTTAGTGGGAAAAGCATCCAGCTGTCTTCAGTTATAGACCATTAGTGCACTACAATTCCTCTTTCAGACTTTTTCTGACTTTCTTTCTTGACTCAAGGCAAAGTAGCATAGACTAAAGGAAGAAGTTTGCTCACGTGTGATTTGATTGGACTCTTCATAGTGTTTTGAGTAGTTAATAGCAGTAAATATTCATAAAACACGGGAAGGAAAGGACTGATGATACAGACCCATAAAAAGTTGTTCAAACGAACTGCTGTGGTCTAAAGGTTGTTATTGTTGTTTTATAAAGGAAAATAAAGATCTGTCTATATTATTCCTTTTAAATCCTATAAACTCTTCTTTTTAAATAGTGGGTGAAATCCTCTATAAGGTAGAGGACCCTAATAATAAACATTAGTATTAATTTAAATAATTATGCATTATCACAAACAGCTACAAAAAGTATTGGGAAATTCATTCAATATAAATTAAAAGAAAAAAAAAAAAAAGCAGAAAAACTTCAGCCATTAACTCATAATAATAGTAATTTCTGGGAAAGTTGAAGCTCTGGCAGAATTAAAAGAGCGGTGAAAAAGAAAGACATGACTCGATAGCTAAAATTAGCTGTATGAAATATAACTGCTGGGTAACAGTTATGTCTTCTACTTCAGGGACTTGAGGTGGATTTACCACATCAAAGACTAACATGTTTCAATAGCTCATTTTCCCAGTTTAATCTGATTGCATGAGTGCATGAGATAGAAGAGAAAGTCCCAGCCAAACCATTAAGTAAAGTTCTGTATTCCAAAGTAAAAAAGAAAGTTTCATTTACTTTAACAGTCAACATTAAAGTATTAGTATTATTAAAATGCCTTCAAGCTTGATAATTAAATATCACTTTGCATGTGAGCAGTCAGCCAGCCATTTCCACAGTACTATTTCAAACATTGGCTGCTTTCATTTATCAGAAATTGAACTGATGCATCTTAACATTTTATGCAAAGTTAACCAAAGAAGAAAACAGTGTTTGTGCTGGATCTCTTTGAAATTTGAATCACTGTACTAACTTCTTAAGGGCAAAAATTTCCCCTTAAAATCTGGATTAGCAGTAGTCAATGGTTATTGTATGTGATGCAAAAAATGAGTGGCAGGCTTTTCAAGATGAAAGAAAATGCTCCGTCCTTGAGTCTTGTCACTTTACATAGGGAGCAAGAATCTCGATATTTTTCAATGTCTGATACATATCAAGCCTTCTTAACAGTATTACAAGGCCTAATATTAATTTCAGTTTTCAGCAGCTGGTTGCATGCTAATTACAGATTCACAAAATAACTGGCTATTTATCTTCAAGATGCTCTACTTTTAGTTAAAACTAATCAAATATTCAGCTACCACAGATTCTTCAAGGCTAGGTTGGTTGTCCTTTTGAAACAAACTATCTCAACTTTTTTCTTGTTTGATAAAGTACTTCAGCTAACATTAAATAAAGTCCAATTTCCAAAGTTTTGAGGTTTTTGTTTTAAATGCAATGTATTTAGAGTTACAGTTATGCTTTCAGTACTCAGAGTACAAATAAGAGCAATGTGTTAAAAATTTCCCTCTGCATCTTCGGGGATTTGGAATACATATGTTTTAAGGAGGAAGAAAAAAAAAAAAAAAAAAAAAGAGAAAGATTTAGAGTCATAGAATCATAGAGTGGTTTGATAGTTTGGGCTGGATGGGATCTTTAAGATCATCTAACTCCAAACCCCAGCAGGGGGGGTTACCATCTACTAAACCATGTTTCTCAAAGCCCCATCCAGACTTATGGTATGTCTGTTCTTCGAGGAAAGAAGATGAGAGCAAAGACCTCCCTCAGTGCAATCTCTTTGGCATGAAAGATGTTTTTCTATTTTTCCCCACTGTTTTCTCTTTCTGATGTTAAGGATCTATTTAAGATGATGATCTTCTATCTTCAATGGGAATGTATGCAGTATGTAGGAGGTAAGGACGCTGACCAGCAAAGCATGGTTTTCCTGCAAGTGACAATTGGCAGTATTTATTAAAAAAATGTTCTTTGAAGCAGTCACATCGTATAATCTGAGCTAAGTGAGTGAAACTAAGCTAATGACTTGAAGTATTTTTTTTTTCTCACTGCTACAGAGAAAGGAAGTAGTTGCTTTTACTGTGTGGAGAAGCTATTAAATTAATAGATCTAATATGTCTGGATTTGTAGAAAGCTATTTGACAAAGCTTCCCTTGACAGATTATTGTAAAAGTTCTCTAAATACGGGTGAGGTAATACATTATTAAGATGGATAAGGAATTGGTTAGAAACCAGAGACATGGATTAAATGTATCTGCTGTTCATAGCAATTGGTAAAGAGTGAAACCCTGCTGGGCTCTGATTATGCCAATACTTTTTAATATTCATTTTAATGTTTTCAGCAGAGTCCTAGCATGTTCATTTGATATATTTGTGGGTGCTGTGTGAAAGAGAAGCATAGCGCAGACTTAGCCATCTGCTGCGTGTATGGGCAGTTGAGCTACTAGTTTCTGAGGCAGTGGGTCAGCCCATACAAGATTATGTGAATCAGAGATGTGAGCAGCTGTGTGGCTAGGATTTAAAAACTGACCAACCAGTGCATTGCTGACCACTGAAGCATGTTGGTAGAGATAATGGTTAAAGAACAAACAGTAAAATGTCCCAGATTTTACAAACTTAAGTGATATCAATATTTTCATGTTTGGCCAGATCTACCGGCTACAGGAAATGGATTTTTGAGGGCTGCTGTGCTGAATAGGCTGAAAAAGAGAAACCTGTATCACTGTATCTTAGTTTCACAAAGTTGTTTTCTTCATTGTGTCTCGCATGATGCAAAGTTACATTTTTAAGAGAAAAATGATATTGATAATACACCAGTGTTTACAATTGCTGCTGAGCAGTATTGCACAGAGCCACTCAGAGGCATCTCAGTTTCTCCTATTGTCTATCCAATGAGTATATCCAATGAGGGGGTATAAGGAACTGGGAGGGAGCAGAATCAGGATAGCCGACGAACTGGCCAGTGGCATATTGTGTACCATATGGCATCATGCAGAAGGAGAGTTTGGGGTGGGAGTTCATCAGGCACTGTTTCTGCTGTCCAGGGGCTAGCAGGGCATCGGTTGGTGAGTGGTGAACAATTGATTGTGCATTGTTTGCTATATGTATTTGTATATACATATTGTACCTATTCTCCTTTTGTAAATCTTAGTAAATACTTCTATCTCAACACATTAGCTCTACTTTGTGAGGTTTTTTTGTTTGTTTGTTTTATTCTTTCCCCCATCCCACTGGGAACAGGTGAGCAAATGTGACTGTGTGGTTCTTAACAACATGCCAGTTAAACCACAACACACTGTGACACTGAGAATTCCATGTTGCCCTCTTCTGGTTAATGAATACTGCAGCCAAGTGCTTGACTAATGCAGTGGTCCTTGGCAGTGAAATTTACCTTGGTAGTGAAATCCATGCTGTGGATGGACAAGATCCCATTGCTCAGCCTCTCATGTAAGCTCTTATGAAAAGGCTGATATAGACTGACCCATAGGCAGGCGCACCTGAGCAAAATCCCAGTGAAGTCTGGAGATCACTGCTATTGAATTTAAGGGAGTTGGATCAGGTTGCTCATATGGTCCCAGTTTCAGGTGGTAATACGTGTTCTCATATTGGGCTACATAGATAAGATAGATTTGAAAGGAGTGATTTTAACAGCAGAAAGACTGTGCACCAGGTTCCCTGTGAATACAATGATTACTAGGCAGTTCTCAAAAAGTCTTTCTAAACATTGATTTTTCTTTAGTTCCATAATGAAAAAGCTCCTTTTATGTAACAGAATTAGCTATACCATCCTTTCATGATTTGCATTCATATGTGTGATACAGTGTGACAGTGCTTAAAAATGAAACTGGCAGTTGATGTGTTGTTTGTGTTAATCCACAGTAAGAGCTGAAAACAATGTATATCATCTCAATTGATACATACAACCCCAAGAAATGAGATGTCTGAACTTTAGGAACACAGTTACTTTTCCAGAGATTGTGAAATGAATATTTTAAGTGAATCAAGACTTTTCTATGTGAAAGAAAGTGAATTTGAATGCATGCTGTCAGATGAATGACACCTAAGGGGAAATTATAGCACAATAATCAAAGCCTGAGACAGAGAAACACTCAATTTGACCAGAAAAGGAGAGATCACACAGTCATTAATAAAACAATAGACAGGATTTTTGGTACATAGTATCAGCAGTCATTTTGTACCTAAATGGGAGCAAGACGGTAGCAGAGAGAAAAACGACTGTCTCTCTGTCATCCATTCTTCAAACCTTTATAGCATTAGAAGTGACAGGTCACGTCTAATTCAAATATAATGTGAACATGCAGAACAAAACACCATGAGAACAAAATGAAGCCGACTGGAATTTTATTGCATTTTTCTTTTTTATGTCTGAATTCTTGAAAAACCCATATTTTAAAAAAAAGAAATAATGCCAACCACTTACAGTCTGAAAAAAGTAATGAGATGGCCATGGGCAGGATGGCGTGATGAAGCAATTTAAATTGGCCATCCCTGGTAGAGACATCAGTGTAACCCCATGGTAGCACAGTGCTTTTTATTTATTGTTTGTTTGTTGTTTTTCTCCTGGAAAAGGCCATTGGTACTGGGCAGTGTGTTCATGCCCAGAGGTTTTGCACAACTGTATTCATCAATTGTAAATGCGCTTTTACAGGACTTCTTTTCCCTCTCCTATGAGGTCAGTGATATCATTGTGACTACAAAGAAGTTAATCAGCCTGATAACAGATGCAAATTAGCAACAGTTGCTATTTCTGTCCCTTAGCTACAATGCTGACTCTCCTGTGACTTGTGGTTCACTGTATGTCATGTCAGCAAGGGAATAACAGTAAATTGATATTGGGGGTTGCTCTTGTATGTCGAGAATAAATAAAGGGTGAAGGCTGAAGTAAGTAGATGTTCATTGAATTAAGCAGGGGAGGAGAAGAAATCAGCCTGCCCAGTAGGAAGACCACTATTTAATGAAAAAGGATTTCCAGATAATAGGATATGAGTGTCTCTTAGAAATTCAGGGATTTTCAATGCAAAAGTTAAATAGACTTAAAAAAAAAAAAAAAAAAAAAAAAAAAAAAAAAAATTGTTAAGTAACATCAAGAGAAAGATAAATGTCTCAGTATTTGCTCTGTATACGTGTGACATCCCTGACCCCTTTGCTGAAGCAAAATCTGCAGGACTATGTTAAGTGCTGGTGCTTCCTGTGCAGCTCTGGAAGAAGTACCTGAAAGCTAGAAAAATAATCAAAATTCTTAAAATATTTGCTAATAACAAAACAGAGAACAGAAAGTTGAATATGAATATGAAATCCTATCTGAAATAGGAGTCTCAATATTTTGCTGAATGCTGTCTAGAAGTAGCTCTGCACACAGTATTATCCTACAGGTAGATGACTGCAATTTTATTCTTTTTACTTTCAAAAGAATGGAAACTAGTTGCACAGTTAGTTGTTGTAGTTGTTTGTTTTCTGGGAGAACAAACCTTTTCTTTTGAGAACTATTAGTATATTTTACCACATATGACCAGAATACATATCATGCCTTTGGAAATGAAGCAGGTACCCAGGGCTTCTTCCTCCACTTGTAACTCTTTAGTATTAGGCTCGAGAACCATGCACACGCTGTCTCAATAACTGTGTATTTTGTGCTAATGACAACAGCTTCCATAGAAATGTTTAGACTACGTGTTCTTTGCTACATGTAATATTCCAGATAATTAGTGAGATCAGAGGCACTGGACTTGACCCTGTCAGATAGACAGAACTGAACTCTGGTCTCCCTGGATAAACACTTTAAAAGTAGAAATGCCGTTTTAAAACTTGAGATAGCGCCATTTCTTTATCCTCATCTTTGTCTTAGAGACTTCATTTTAAAGAGCACGAGCTCCTTAGTTTGCTGTTGATTGCCTGCCAGATTAGGATGGGAACAAAAAGAACTCTAAATTTGTGGACTTAGCTGGAACTTGTGTGACAAAAATACTAGGGATATGTGCTAGTGCTGAGAAGAAAATTCTGCACATGTCTAAATGTTTTGTTGGAGCCCTATTGGATCTTGCTGATCTCATTAGGGACTTCCATCACCTCCGGAATTGGACATTGGTAGCAGCAGGAAGTCAGGTGTCACTGTGTATTTGTAGATATGAACTTCAACGTTCATCATAAGTGTTTCATTAAGCCAAATAGTACCAGCTTTCTCATAAAGTATAAAACAATATTCTAGGATAGTTTTTATATCTGTACTTAAAACCCACAGGCAGTGCATAGTCCTGCCATCAGAAATGTTTAACCCACACGCTGTTCTTCTTAAGGAAAATTAATGTTTTCTTTACACAGCAGCAGGTATTTCACAGTTGAAGGCTGAATAATTTATCTTTTAAAAATAGCTCTTTATGCTTTCAGTTCCAAAGCCTTTTGCTAACATTGAGCTTAGCCTTCCTCCAGGTATTGAACTCTTCCAATGATAGAGCAAGATACAGATATAGGAACTGACAGGATCGGTTCCATCCTTATACCCCTCCTGTGAAGTACATTATTTTCTCCTTATTACAGATGGAAGACAAATATAGACTAAATTTTATTCTGTGAAATGATGATGATGATGGGTAGTTGCTCACAAAGTCAAGGTCATATTTCAAAACAGACTCTACCAGTTCATTGAGCTGACAGTCTTGCCCAAACAGTACACACCAAAACAGGAATTAAGTGCTCGTTTGGCAGTGAACTGTACATTACTGAGATTAATGTAAATCTAACTCTGTATTTGTACTGAGCTTTTGGACTTACACATGCACTGAAGTGGTGTGAATGCTTAAACACTCGTGCTCTGTTGTTAAGGTTAGCAGATGTGTCCATTGGTGTGTTTGCCACTGTCATTGACTGGCCCTAGTCAGTTTGTTATATTTGTTTACTTTTAAGTGGGAGGACTATAGTTCCAAGATTTATTTACTGTGGGAGAGTGTGTGCTGTTCACAGAAATGACTGTGAGTGAATGACTAGAAATGTGAGACATCAGAGATGCTGTTTTCCAAACAGAACTCAAGACGCTTGAGCTATTTATACTAAAGAAACAAACAAATATTTTTTTGCAGTTTTCTTAATAAGCCATAGTGTTCTGTTTCCTTCACTAATATTTCTTATCAGAATAGATGTATTTTCTGGTAGTTTCAGAGATTCTTTAAACGTGTATTTGTCAGCTCATCTTTTGTGTAGAAAGGACAGAATGCAGGCATGAGATTGCCAGAATTCCACAAACTCATTAAAAATATAATGTTATAAAGATCCCAATGTATAACACAAAGATTTTCAAGTGCAAACATGTGCAGCAAACTTGCTTCAATGAAAGAAATAATGTTCCTTTTATCATGTTATCTTTTTCCCATTATTTTTGCAAAAGATATTTGAAAAATTAAAGCATATTCCCAGGGGAAAAAAAATGTGAAAACAACAAAACACAACAAACCAAATAAGACTGTCCATACTTAGCTGAATGGAATAAGCAGGAGTAAAAACAAGCTGTCCATCTGTCCAACCATTTCTCCTGTGACTCAAAAGCAGAACATAAGATGAACAGAAAGCAGGGATTTAAGGACATATTCTTTGTGAAGTTGATTGCCTTAGCGTTAAATATTCGTTTACATTGATTTCAGAGGACATGAGTGTAGAAGTAGCTTAGACTCCGCTCAGACAGGCTTATTAAAAAGAAAGTCCCTGTCAATAAGCACATGTAGCGTCACGAGTTTATCATTTTTCAGCTTTTCATGAATGTGCCATCAAAAAAGCAAGGCACAGAAATGTGATGATGTTCTTTAATAGGTCATAGGGTTAGGTAATCTACTTTGGTGGCGGGACTCCTGTGTAGATGTAAACCTGTTGATTTCTTAACTTTGAGGTAGATCAGTGTTTGGACTTATAAATTTTGGTCACAAAGGCTTTTCATCCAACTGAAAACATCCTCCGGTTACTAGTGGTATTATTTAAATTAAAAAAAAAAATAGTGCTTGTGAACACTGTAAAACATTGACAGTCTTAACAGTTTGATTTTGTAGATTTTCTTTTCCATTTCTCAATTTGGTTTATGGTATTTCATATTGTAATCAGCAATTTAAAAGATTTTAGAGAAGAATCCCACAACAAAAATATTCTAACATGTTTTATGGCAACAGCTTTAAATGAAACACTTTTAGCATTCAAAATCCATTAAAAGTTAAACGAAACCTCAGAGCATAAAGACAAATATCTAGGGATTCAATTACTGAAACTGCTTGCAATCAACTTCTTTACCTGGAAGATCCTCTTTTTCAAGCTTACAAGCAATAAGACTATTTGAAATAAAATAGAGAAGCTGATGTCAAAGTTTCTGTACATCACAAAGCAATAGGACAATTTAATATGATATTAACATATGAAACAGACGTTAACTGTACTTTTCACAAAGCTCTTTAAAAAGAACAGAGACAAATGGAATGATGATATGTTCTTAGACTCTCATTTAAAAATTACAGTATTGTATAATTTCAGAGGGATAAGTCGAGTAGGAAAGTTGGTTGTCTTGTGTTACGCTTGTGTTTCTGGACTTAATCCTATTCAAAATTAGCTATAGAGGAAAATGTGACAAACTTTGTCAGATTGTCTTATTCTTTCTTTCCTTCTTAATTAGGATGGAATAAGTGGAAATACTCAGTGCTCACCTACACTGATCCAGAACAAATTAAAATAGAGCAATGCATGATTCTGCCTTAGCTCTCTCTACAAGAGTCTGGAGTTCAGAGATATACACCGCTACACCCTAAGAAAATAATATCCATCATTCTTTACTTGCTGATGATTTTTTTTAGCTAGAAATTAAAATGTAAGAAAATCACCTTTTTTCTTTTCTTTTTTTTCCAAAATGTTTATTCTCTTGGGAAGTGGGGGGATTGGATCCCATGATCCTTGAGGTCCCTTCCAACCCAGGCTATTCTGTGATTTGGTGATTCTGGTTCTGTGAGACATTTTCAGCTGTCACTTCTTATCTTCCCAGCAAAATTGAAATGAATTCTAGCAGATTTTCTCACCATTCACAAATCTAACTTTCATATGATCGTGGTAAAAAGTACCTCATTCCTTGCTTTCTATTACTTATGTCTATTCTTCTTATTCACTTAGATATGCATATTTTTAGTCCAGGAAGAATGACTTAAATATTTTGCTTAAACTTCTGTAAGTTGCAGGCTTTGTAATGTAAACTGGTCATTCCTATAACTAGTGGTTGAACAACGGCACATTGATTTAAATTTTCCATGTTTTGCAAAATCCTCCACTTATCTTGATTGATGTGAGTCTTTACTAGCAGGAACATTTCCTTGGAAGTTAGTCAGGATCAGCACACTGCATGAAAATCCAGCTGTCCTTTCATTTAAATACTGTAGACAACATAAAGAATCTGCAAAATAACGTTTGTAAAATGTGTCATGTGTAGTTGGAAAAGTTTTATTTGGATAAATATGAATATATACTTACATGCAGATATATAAATGTACTTGTGTAGATATAAGCGTGAGAAACATAGAAAACTTTCAGAGAAGTTTGAAACAAAAGGTATGTACTACCAGGAGACTAGGATAAGACCTTGTAGAAAAGACTTTCCTTCTTCATAAAATAGAGGCATCTGTGATGCTGGCTACAAGGTACAACATAGTTGTGAGAAGGGCAGACAAAATATAATTGCCATATTGAATGGTAAATAGGAGTGTGACTGCTGACTGGAATTTCTGGTCACGTGGGTCAGAAAAAGGAAAGTGCAGGAATCATAAATAACTGACATAAATTAATAATGTGCTGCTCCCATCACTTTTAACTAACTAACCTTTCATAGATAGGTAATGATATAGTTGAACTTACTGATCAAGAAGCTGCAAATGAATTCACTCTTGTGGCTAAAGTCGAGAATGGCCAATGGTACAAAGTTAACCCAATCTTAATGATATTTGAGAAATACAATTTCATGCTCCACCTCAGCTGGTTTGCCTTACCTTGTTATATTTCTTTAGACTCAGTAATACTATTTTTGAACATGGAAGAAGACCTTTAGAAATTGAAAATGTCATCAGTGAGTTGAAAAGAATGTTTTGTTTCATTCTCAACTCATAAATGTGCTTTTCCTATGCAAGAGATGTGTAAGTTGTGGAAACGTCACGGTTAAATGGCAAGATAATCAGTTTCATCCTTTATAATGGCTAATTTGTCAACATACAACATATTCTCTTTTCAGATTTTACCTTTGGATTTAGAGAACTGAAAAACTGAAAGACAAGATGAACTCTAGCATGCTTTAACTATGGTAGAATTTGCACCACCTACTGAAGGTGGATCTCATACATGAAAGTTTACTGGCAAAATGTTGTCCCAGTAAGGCTCAATGGGGTCAGGTTTTCACACTATATTTTGATGAATAGCTTACATAATATGCAGATGTGGATTATCCATGAAAACTGTGCCATGTATAAGCGTGGGTATAAGTGGGTGTTGTATGGACTGTGAATCCTAGTAGGGTTAAAATCCTATCATATGAGGAGGTGATGGCACTGGGAGTTGAATCTACTGAAACCCTCTGAAGAAGCACAGTCTTTATAGAGTTGGAGTTAAGTGTAAGCACATCATGCCAAGGATAAGGGTGCAAGAAAGGTAACATTAAATCAAATAGTTTGCTATTTAACATAAGCAAGCCATTACTTACATCTTGTGACAATTCTATTTGCAGTTTTCTGCAGGGGTTCATATAAAAGTGTGATACGTTCATATTTGCCGCTCATCAGTTAATCACAGTTCCTTACTGATTATAGATGCTCTGTGGATATCCAAGGTAATCAGACTATTTAATGTTTGTCTTTCTGTAATAGAATTTTGACCCATCTTATGAGAAAAGCTTTGCTGACTGCATTGAAAAGAAATGTATATTGTTATTTTGTTTAATATGAAAAGATTATTGAATTACAGTAAGTTAAAATCGAATTTGCAGCGTGAATTTTAAACACCACTCTTAATTCATATATTGTGAAAAGTACTGTTTCTGAGAGCAGGCATTAGATTACCTGTGCATTGACATTTACTGTAATCAGGCCATGTCACCCTTTGCACCAGCCCTCTGTGCCCAGGACACCTAATTTTTGCAGAAATGCTGAGGACACAACCCTGAAACTGGTGTTGGTGGAAGACATAAGCCTTCATAAGCCAAATGTGTATTTCCCCACTCACTTGCATCCCAGAGCACAGGAGGCAGGTAGGAATGCAGCACTTAACGCAGCAGAGGACCAGGAGAGCACAGCAGCTCTTCCCATCTTGGTAATGGTACTATGGAAGCCAACTAGGAAGGATGCCCTCCTAGATTTGTTGACTGTGAACAGAGAGGGTCTCATGGATGGGGTGGCAGTTGGTGGCTACCTTCATGGCCTTATTGGCCACAAAGTATTTCAATTTAAAATCTTAGGAATATGAAGGAATCTGTCACCAAAATTTTGATCCTGGATATGGGAAGAACAAACTTTAGGCTACTCAGGAAAACAGCAGTGTCCCCTGGGAATCTGCTTTTGAAGGTGTTTGGGCTCATCAGTACTAGCTGCTTTTGGTACTCCCTCTAAATAGCACAGGAATAGGCAATTCCAAAACACTGGAAATCAAGCAGGTAGGGAAGAAGGCTGTATTTTCTGAGCAAAGATCTTCCTCTAGATCTTAGGTCTCCACCTAAGAAAGTGTATGAACACTGGAAGCAGGATCGTGCGACACTGAAGGGCTACAGAAATGTAGATGTTCACCACTGTAGGGAGGCCTGCCTCCAGGGCTCTGGGATGCAAGGGAGCAGGCAGATGCGTGTTTGACCAGTCTGTCTTCCACTGACTTCAGTTGCAAGTTTGTGCCCTCAGGACTTCTACCAAATTAACTCACCTTCATTTTGTTCTCTCTGGTCTTGGTGACCAAATAATTTTCAAGCCAGTTAAACTGCTTGACCCTTTTACATTTTCCCTGTCTTTTTTTTTTTTTTTTTTTTTTTTTTTTTTTTTTTTTTTTTTTAACTTTGCCTTAAAACTTCTTATCATCTGTAGAACTGGCAGTAAAACGTAACAAGTCTGTTGGCAGGCTATTGCTTGCTCTTTATAGAATACACTGCCGTATGTCTCTTGCTCACAACTCTATGGTTTTGAGGTATGTTAAAAATAAGGATGTGTGCAAATAGCTGAGCTTTTTAGCTTGAAGCTGTATTTGGAGTTCTCTGTATCATAGAATGAGGCACATCGAAAGAATTACACTCTCATAAGAAAACACATGTACAGTACCCTTTATAATTTATCAGTAATAATAGACCCCATACAGTCATGCAGTTTTGACTCAGATTTCCCTTAGATAATACTACAGTGTCTGTATCTGAAAAAGGACTGACTAGCAGCCTCGATTGAGAGTAGCAGTGTTACTCAAAATGGAGTTCAGATGTATTTTAATTGTGTACAAACGTTAGAGGAGGTAGTGGGGCCTAAGCCTGTGCTTAAGTCTGTAAATAATCAAGAGAGTATTTATATATATGTAACTTCAAATGGAAGACTGAAAGCTGTCTGAACTGAACTGAACACATTCCGGTTGTCATTTTTAATATGACCTTGTTCTGGAAGTGTGATTGATTGATTATTTTTGGTGGGTTTTCTTGGACTAGATGTAGTTCAAATCATAGTTTGAGCAGTTATTCACTTTAAGCAATGAAGTCAGAATCTCTACACTTACTATTTTAATAAATTGAGTTCTTTTTCATTAAAAAAGTTACTGTACAAAAAGATACCATGTGAAATCTTTCAATGGAATTGCGAGAATTTGTAGCTAAACATACTCTCTTACTTTAATTGTACTTGTGGATTTGAAATTAGATGTGCTTTTCTATTAAGAGAAAGAGAAAACTTCCTCAAATAGCAACTGCAAGTAAGAAGATAGGCAGGCTTGTTGCTTTCTTTTGAGGAAAAATATATATTTATTTCTGGTATTCACAGGAAAAAACTTGTGTACACTTTTTTAGTAGGCAATCTCTCTAAAACTATGAAGACCTTAAAATTAGGCTATACGTTTTTTTTAACATACCTTATTCAGTACTTTTTGTTATGAATGGGGGAAACACTGCATGATAAAAATAATTTCCGGTTATATTGCATGTAAATAAAACATTATTTCTAGTAGATGAAAAACACTGAATGCTTAAAGTTTCACAAAGATATGTGAAAGATATCTACCTTAACTGTCATTTTAATCAGTGTATAGATCCTTGTGTATAATTCCTGAAGCAAATGAACTGAGGTAATAATTAAATAACACAGACTGCTTTTCTTCATAAATCAAAATATCATAACAACAATATTTGGTATAATGATTACTTTATAAAGGAAAATTGTAATTTGTATGGAATAAGTACTGTATGTGAATTCAAGGGAGAAAGAAAAACACCTGTAAAAATAAATATAAATAACAGAGAAATTCTAGATACATGATCGGTGTTAAGCAGAAAAGATATGTAGGATTTTTTCCTCATTTCTGAAGTAACACAAAAACTACAGTAGAAAGAAGGATGCATTGAACAGGCTTATGACCAAGGGAATGCAGATTAAAGCAGACTGAAGTAGCAGGAAAGAAACAGGCTTTGCAAGACATGGCTAGAAGTCATCTGAAGTGTGTATGTGTATGTGCTCCTCACATCTTCAGGTAATTGTTCATAGTGTAACTGTGTATGTTCAAAATTGTATTCATTTTGCACTTGCATTTCACATTTAAAAAATTCATAAGCAAGGAGTTTTTTATTGTTCTCCCACACTGGAGATGAAATCCCAAGGCTTACAGAAGTCCGGACTATTCGGAGGTAGGAAAGAGGAAAAACATTGTTTTGTTGCTATCTTCAAAACTGGAGTTATCCACTAAAAGTAAGCACCTAAAACACATTTGTTCCATGGGAAAATAACATTGCTGGTAGAAGAACAAATGTCTTTCAGGAAACAAAGCTTCAGGCTGTCAATGATATCCATTAAAAAATGCAGTTTTTAGTTTGGATCTTTTGGTGTTTGGTAGAGTGTGTTAGTATTGGTTTTTGTATTGCTGGAGGTCTGTGGAAAAAGCCATCATCTTATCTTGAAGTACAGATTGAAAATATGTAGTCTAATGTAAAATCTCTTACATCATTGTATGAGGAATTGGAGGGTATGATCCTGATTTGCATTTCATGAATATTTGGAGCTCTTAGTGACAAGAAACATGTGGTCTTTTATGCTTAGTACAGAGGGGAAACCAACTGCCCTGATGGATATATATGTATATGTATAAGAGGGACAGAACGTATATAGATAAGGAAGTCCAGGATGGGAACCTTCGTACAACTTCACTATTTCAAAATAACTAATCTGTTATCTATTGGAAAAGTAAAATTTGTCTCAGGGTCTAGTTATTTTGTATTATATTTTTAGCAGTGTAATATGAAAATTATGGTAATAAAACTTCTTTGCAACTATCAATGTTGAATCTGAAGTCAAGACAAATTTAGAGAAAAGGACAGCACGACACAGGTAATTGCTATTCAGTGACCTGGTCTAGTCATCTTTGTATTAAAACACATGTGCATTTGGTAACAGTTAAGTGTTGGTAACTTGATAATTATCAACCAGCAATGTACATTCAATCATGAGTAAAGATTACTTTTTTCAATAGCAGTTGTGAATAATGCACATGTTTATCAGGACAGAATAAATTTAAATTCTGTAATTTGTATTCCCAGGAAGTGTTGCAACTGCTTCCTTAAAACTAAGTCCACATTTAAGATTTTTAATGATTAGGATATTGTGGTTTAACTGGACAGACATATAAGCACCTCACTTCTCTCACCCTCCAGGATGGGATGGGAGAGAGGATCGGGGGTGAAAAAAAAGAACAAATCGTTCTCAGAATAGTATTGACCAGGACTACTTGCAGCTCAGACACTGATGTTGTGCTAGCTGAGCAGAGTAAAGAGTATTTAATAAAATGTTTAGTTCTTAAATATTACTTTTCATCCAGAAATATAAAATGGCTTTGGGAAAATTAATCTCAGCCTTGTGTCTCAATAAGACTCATGAAGTGTTTAAAGTAAGGACAGCTGTGCAGACAGAAAACCTCTGTGTTTCATGCCAATAGTCTAACCAAATAACTAATATTCATTTGGGATATGCTAGGACTAGAAATATGCAGTACATCGCAGCTAGTGATCAAGCAAGTTTATTTCCAAGTAAGTGTCATTTAGAAACAAGACAAAGAACTCCTAACATCTGAGTTTTGAAAGTTTCTAGGGAAAAAACACATCTGGAAATATTCGTTGGTAGGAAAGAAATCTCTCTAACCAAAGAGTGAAGATTAACAATGACAGAAACCACTTGAACAGTGTTGTAGTTGTTTGTTTGCTTGTGTTGACAACTTTAAGCATCATGTAAACTATCTCAGTACTTCTTTGTGCTTTCTACGTTTTTAAAACTACTATTCCAGTCCCATATTCTTGCCAAATTATATGTGAGACTTTTATGTCCAGTGATAACTCTTTCTGACTTCAGTAGAGCCTTGAGCTTGGAGTTGAGAGAGAGAGAGAGAGAGAGAGAGAGAGAGAGAGAGAGCGCGCGTGTGTGTGTGTGTGTGTAAATAAAATGCCCCAGTTTAGCTGAGGCACAAGCCAATGTAGCTTTGTCAACACGTGTATGTGCTTACGTCTTCACATCCTGATAAATAATCAGCAGACTGAAAATTCTTCAGCACTTTATCTTGTCTATAACTGATTCACTATTTGGCATATCTGTTGTTACTGGGTAGTTATATCAACCTATCCTTGCCTATTTTAATGTGGATGAGGTGATGAAAATTTTACTTTCAGATTGTCTGCATCAGCAATGCAGAAAGTTTGATTGTAGGTGATAGCTTACAGCAGCCAGCCAAATGTTGTTTTCTTTCTACACCTGTCAAGGACTTCTGTGTTTAGAGACAAATTACTCATGCTGATTCTACAAAAGGGAAAAAAGAATGTTTAGATACATCAATGTTTCGGGGGGTAAAAAAATAAATGTAAGGGAAAAGAAGTTACCTATTCTAAATTCTAGTTTTCTGTAAAGAGTGAAAACAGTAGAGAACTCATCAGTAAAGCAGATGAGAAGCCAATTGTTCAGACTTTTTTTCCCCAAGCTTTATTGGTTTCTAAGCACAGTTTGTTTTTTGACTTCCTCTGTAGATGCAGTGCTGGATAGTGGGATGTAATGTATAATCATCTTTGCAGTCTTTTAGAATGCAGTTCACATCAATGCATTTCACAAAAGCATAAGTATTCCACAGCAATTTCTGTCATGCATTTTTGAATGTTCAGTATTTTGCTGAAGTCTTATTTTCCAAACTTAAACTGCCACAGGTCTGTTAAAAAGATCTCAGTTGTAATGAAAAGTGAAATCATAGAAAAGAAAGTTTTTGGCCTCTGTACTTACAGACTGACAGGTTATTTTAATCATCAATCAAAGAATAGAAGCCTCTGATCGTTACTGCAACCTTTTCCACCTTTGGAGGCAACATTCAGTGGCATTAATGAACTTTATGACAAAACAATAGCACTTAATGAGCTAGAAGACAGCAAGCATTTAAGATGAAGACTAATGTTAAAAGAACCGGAGTTCTTTGTCTCTTCTTCCTTTTCAGTATGCTTAGTTAGCACTAGATTGTGTCTGTCCATCTCTCCAGAATGTGCAGTTATGCTGCACCAGTTGTAAGTCATTGACTGTCACTTCATTTTCCTGAGGTGAAGTAATTTTCCTGATCATTTTATCAGGTGTAGTGTTGTTTCTGTGTAGGATAAGACTCTTCCACCAGTTCATTAGTAATTTATCTTCTCAATATTTGAAAATTTGAGGTTGTTATACAACAGTTTCCCTATGTTGAAGGCCACCTTTTAATTTGTGTGTTATTTCATTTCACCTTTAGTAATTGTTATGACTGGATGAAATGTGTTCAGGTTTTAGACATGGAGGGTAAAACTATTGGTGTGCAAAGGAGGTCATCAAAGACAGCAGCATCTGCTGGAGTTCAAGGAGCTTTGGACAGTGCTCTCAGATACAGGTTCTGTGATTCTAGGAATATTTATTTCTATGAACAATTGCTTGGTTGAATCATTGTTCCTTCAGCAAGATAGAATATTTGCAGAAAAGCCCATTCAATTTTTCCATATTTTTTTTCAGATTTTAATTCAAAAGAAACCTCAGTGTCTCTTATGTTTAGCATGCAAAAGTCAAGGGGTCTGAATGCTAATTTTGCATACCGACTGGTCTTGGCTCCATGTCTTCAATCCCAGCTGTCTAATTTATCTACAGCTTTCTCTTTAACTGCTTCTGGGGTTGTTTACAGCATGGAAAATACTTTCTTTGCTGAGATGACTAGTACAAAGTGTCCTGGCTGTACAGGCATGTATAAGTCCCTAGGAATCATATAAAAAGACATCTCAAGATGCACTAAACTCCAGCAAGAGCATGAATAACTTTCAGATCTTTGGCAGCTCATGTCCAGACGCCTTGTATTTCAGTAAACCCACCAAGTTCCTGTATTTTTCTTGGGTAGGCAGAGACAGAGCAATTATGTATCAGTCTGCAGATGACTGCTTAAGAGCTTGCTCAAAAAACCTTTCTGAGAGTCCCTTTATTGTTCTGTTAGAATAACGCTCTTCTAGGCAAATAAATATGTATTAGTGGATGCAAGATACTGTCAAATATATTCTATTAGTGCCAGGTGCATAACGCATTCCCAGAATTAGATCAACCCATAATCAACATTCAGCTAATTTAGCCAAAATGTATTCTTTCCGTTCTGTTAGATTTTTGATGCATGAATAAAGGAATTAAACAAGCAGGATTTTTTTTTTTTTTTTGTCCTTGTGAATGGGAAATTACAAAGAATTCCAAAGTCTATTCTTCAGAAGTCTCTTAAAGGGAACCCTTCACTCTCCCATGAGACTGACTGTTCAATCCATAGAATGACTCAGCGGAACACATTCTTATTTATAGAATAACTTCTGTAATGCACTTAAAGAAAGGAAAAAAAAAAAAAAAAAAGAAAAGAAAAAGGGAAGGGGTAGAAAATTGTATTAAAGAAAAGTAATGCACTTTGCAGCCTGAGTGAAAAGTGTAGGAATGAGCTTTTGTGAGCAAAATACTGCACAATGAGTAGGCAATTTAAGTACATAAACAAGCATCCCGCTAATAAGCAGCGAGTAAGACTGCAGGTAGAATTACTAGGCCTTCTGAGAACAGATTGGTGAGATAGTTAAGTGTTGGGGTATTTTTGTTTTTTGTTTTTGTTGTTGTTTTTTTTGCATTCATCTTAGTTTTTGACTTCTTGTAATACTTTGCTGCACTGCTATTTTTGCTGCATTTGGTCGCTCGCTGTATTTAGACTGCACAGTAAAGGGAGAACATGGTACATTCTGTTCTCTCTACATTCTTAGTTTCCCCTAGGGAGGGGAGCTATTGTGTGTCCCACAGATATGGTTTGAAAAATGAGAAGATGGTGTATGGCCGACTTAGGGTATTAATGCAGCCTTTGTACTCACTACTATGCCAGTGTTGTACATAAAAACTCTGAATCTATTCCGTCAAAATCTCTTCCTTAAATTTCCAAAACAACTACTGTCCAAATTCCTGCTACTTCACAGAATCACAGAATGGCCAGGGTTGGAAAGGACCTCAAGGATCATGGCTCTCCAACCCCCCTGCCACATGCAGGGCTATCAACCTCCATATTCAATACTAGACCAGGCTGCCCAGGATCTCATCCAACCTGGCCTTGAACACCTCCAGAGATGGGGCATCCTTAACCTCTCTGGGCAGCCTGTTCCAGCACCTCACCACTCTCACTGTAAAGAATTTCCCTGGCATCCAACCTAATCTTCCCTCCCTCAACTTAAAGCCATTTTCTCTTGTCCTGCAGTTATCTACCCTTTCAAAGAGTTGATTCCCCTCCTGTTTGTAGGCTCCCTTTAGGTATTGAAAGGCTTCAATGAGGTCACCCAGCAGCCTTCTTTTCTCCAGGCTGAACAAGCCCAGCTCCCTCAGCCTGTCTTTGTAGGGGAGGTGCTCCAGTCCCCTGATCATCTTTGTGGCTCTCCTATGACTCTCTCCAACAGCTCCCTGTCTTTCTTGTACTGGGGGCTCCAGACCTGGACACAGTGCTCCAGATAACCACCTTCCATGCCAACCACCTCTCAGGCAGACTGATTTGTTCCTGTTCACTTATTTGACGTGTTCTCTTGCTTAAATGTTGTGCAGAGAATTGGCATAACTTCTTGTTAAAGTTCTGGGGCTCAGGGCAGCATATTGAGAAACAATTTGCATGATCGAAACGCTCCCTTACTGAACGTCATGATCCCAGTGGCTCTTCAAAGAGCCGTATTTTGTCTCCATGTATTTAAGTTTCCACGCATATATGGTTTATGTAAGACTTGGGCCACAAGGAAGTGGATCCTGTTTAAGCAATTTTCATTTTGCAGTTGTGTCTTCTGGGTTTAAGATACAGGAGCTGTAAGTGGGCTTTTTTTTTTTTTTTTTTTAACTGTGCATTCATTTTTATCTTCCCTCTCATTTAATTTAATGATAAGCTTTCATTCCAGGTAGGTCTCTGGGAGAGGCATAGCAAGTAAATAAAAAATCTCACATGTTCAAGAAATATTCTTGCATAGCCTAGTAAGAGAAAAACTGTAAGAATGCTCTGTTTTTTAATATTAATGTACTTCTAGTTTCTTTTTTTCAAAGTAATCTAGAACATTTACTCTGATTTTCAGAAAGTGAGAATAAACAAACATATCTTACCTGTGTTCATGTTAATAACACTGCTGAATAAACCATTAGATAGTTGCCTTCCTGTATTAAAGAAATAAAAGGCTTTTTTTAATATATTCCTCCATTTGTACTTTAATTTTGAATCATGACATTTGTATTTGGGATACTTATTCAAGGTACAAACAAGGCAAGAACAAATTTTTGTAGGTAGGCTTGTTTTACCTTATTTTGACTTACCATAAAAATTAGCCAGAAGATTGAATATTTAATCAACTCTTGGCATTTCCAGAGAGTGTTTCTATTTAGGTATGCCAAAAGAAAAGCCAAGAACAGGTATTAGGCTGCTTATTTCCTTGACAGTTTTGTACTGTCCAGAAGCCAACTGTACCTCAGATACAAAAGTAATTCTTATGTTTTATTGTTTTATTCATTATATTATATGAAAGTCTGTCTGATGTATAGTTAGTCATTATCACAGGTGTGTACAATCAATGAATATACAGATGATATAGTACATTCAAGAACTTGGCTTATGTAATTATTATACTAGAGCAGAAAAGGACACCCTGTCCTGGGCTTGCATAGGAAAATCTAGTGGAGTGGATCTCCAGAAGAGATCCTTCCCTACTGGCAGTCAGCTCGTAAATGGCTCTAGGAGAGGTGCAGCCAGGCTCCACCCCTTCTTGCAGCACAGCTGAATTGCCTTCACCTGTGCTCCCATGGCTGACTCATTGCTTGTCTCAGGTGATCAATCAGAGGTTCAGGCTGTGATTCAGAAGCCCCATACACACATGCAACAAATGCAGTTATATCTTTTAACGTGTTAAATTAAAAATTGAAATTATATGTGCTTTTAATGGGTATTTATAAATACAGCTGAATTCAACTGCAAACAGTAACAGCAAAAATTGTTAACTAGTTAGTTAACATCAATATGAAACTGAAATTGATGACAAAATCATTAGAGCGTTACTGAAATATGAAACTTTCTTGGCCTTCTTCTTGTTGTGTAAGATTTCATAGTTTAATGTTGGTTTTTGGTTAGAATTTTCCTATACTTTGTGTGTTAGTAAAGGATAACTTTGTTTGGTCAGAGTAGTAACCATGAGGATGTACTTCATTTATGACTGCTCAATTACAGATACATAAAATTTTCTCTTTTTGCTTAGCAATGGTATGCTGTGATAGATACAGATGTAGATGCAGCGTAATATGAGTTCTGCTTTATTTCCTGCCTGATTTATTATTGTGGTAGGCTATTTAAAGCCATTGTGGTTTTCCTTAAGGTAGCATTGAACTACAGCAAAAAAAGTGACTCATCTTTTCTTAAAACTTTTTGAATATGGTTTCAACTGATTGTTTCTGTCTAGGATATGAAGCTATTGCTACTTCTGAAATCTGTGAGTATGACAAAGCAAAATCAATTAGTTTTCAGTTAAAAATGGGTGTGCGTTCTTATCTGAGGGGAATAGAAAGATGCATTTTCATGGTGTATGTGGTCATTGACTTTATCATCATCTTGGCACAGCAGAGGTAAAGATTAGGCTGAGGAGTATGGTCTTCAAGTGCATGGGGATAGGATTTCTTAACTTTGATTCTGATTCTAGCATCAAAATAATAATAGCTTTGAAAGGCTGCTTGGTCAAAATAGGTATATTTCTGTTGTTGTGCTACCAAGATTCCAGCTGCATTCAGCCCCCCACTCATTCTACATATTGAATGGAAAGGCTGTGTCTTCTGTGCGGTTTGGTGACAATGTTGTAGGCCATACAGACAAAGAGCATACTATGTTCCCTTGTTTCTGGGAGACAGTAGAAAGAGATTCAGTGAGTGTGAACATAACCAAGAAGAATATTTTCATGTGTATAGATCCATGAGTTTTTACACAGACACATTGTTGATTAAAACTTAGACTTAGTGAAAAGAGAAGACAAATATCAACATGAAGAAGAGCTCTAAGAACCTATTTTTTTGTTTTTTGTTGCTGTTCTTTTTTTCTTAGAAACAGTTCATCTGCTAAGAGATTGGAATTGAAGCAGGAATTCACACTTTATAGTTACTGCTATCCAGGAGGTAGCTTAACAATCAGAACATCAAATTAAAAAAGTTTCTTCAAAAGGAGTCTCAGTGGAATGACAGCTCTTGATTTCCACGGGGCCAGGAAAAGAAAAATAATGTTTACCTTCTTATAGCATCTGTCTTTAAATTTCAGTCCTTTCATATTTCTTGCTTCCTGAGACAGAGGAAATAAAAAGGGCACGTAATAAACTTCCTTTTTGCACATGGAACAAAGCTGGATGTAACTTTCATCCCTGGACTCTATTTTCCCCTAAACCTGTCTGTCTTTGAACATTCTCCTACTCTGTGCCAGTAGGTCATCTGTGCTTGCAGCTGCAGCGTTTGGTGGCAGACTCTCTTGTTTCCTAAAGCACTACAATGGAGATTTGACTGTGCCCAGAAATTCTTGCCATCATATTTGGGGGAGGCAGTGGTATAGATCTCCCAGAGATGAGCATTTCTCACTCTTGCTGAATGACAAATGGTCATTTAGTCCCTCATTATGGACATAGAGCGCATTCTGAGTCTATCTGCAAAAAAATAAATGAAAGTTCTACTCTCATGTCATATAACCACTGCCAAATGAATGAGTTGCCTTGCAGAAAATTTTCATGATAATATTTTAAGTGGGTCACTTAAGCTATGCAGTGCATGGGGGATAATGTGGAGATTTCATCCACATTGAAGGGTCATCAGATGTTTATATAGTGACAATACTCAGGAGGATCTAGATATAACTAAGTTCCTGTTATGCTGTACAGGAGTGGAAAAGACACAGTGCTTGTCTTTAATGTGTTTTCATTTTGGTAGATCATACTGAAATCAGAGCTATACTTCTGTAGTACTCAAAGAGAAAAGGTTTTGATTCATTTCTGGCAACCAGCATAACTTTTCTCTCTTTAATTCAAATCTACAGATTTGAATTCTCCTAAGTGCTTCCTGGATTCTTGTCATGCAATTCTTTTTCTCTCCTTAAGGAGTGTTTGTGTCTTTAATATGAGCTTTCCTTTGAGAAATGCAATTAGGGCATCACCCCACAGATAGAGAGGAAATCCTCTCAAATCATTCCTGCTGAAGGAGGAAATTACTTAACGTTAAAAGGTTCTCCTGCTTCTCCATTGAATGCATGCACCTGTCTTTTCCCTAAACTCTCTACATAATGGATGAGTTGCAGTCAGGTGGAGGCCATTTCCCTAGAAAGGAAACACACAGCAACTAATTTCTTTCATTTTTATTTTTTACAATTTTTCTGGTTGGTATTTAAACTGTTTTTCTTATTCTGACGATGTTCCATAATTGCCATTTTTAAGACAGAAGTGATTATAGTGATTCCCTCAGACAAGTCATGAAAGCCTCTCTTGTGGTATAGTAGTACATTTATTAGTTCAGTTGACTGGAAGGGAGAGGCATCAAACATTTAAGATTGCATTCTCTATTGATTCGTGTATATACAATCATACCTCATTGTAATAATCTAAAATCTAATCTCTTTTGTGAAGTGAATTCTCTTCTTTCATTAAGAAACAGTAAAAAGAAGTATTACTCCTTTGGGACCTACTACTGGAGTAGTTTTGGCCTTTTCACAAGGTTTTCTTCAGTGTTGAACAATTCCATGTGTTACATTGCCTTACAACTCTCTTTGTAACAAGGAATCATATACAGTTCTAAAATCAGTTATATGAAGAAATTTGTAATCAGAAACACGGGATTTGAAAACTGGTAGGAAAACATGTAGGATGGGAAGCCTCTAATTAGATTAGTTGTACAGAGTTGGGTTTGACACCTTGCCTTAAGTATTATGTCCAACAAGGACAGAAAATACAAATTAGTGCCAGTGTAGGTTTGTTCTGCGCTGGGGATCGTTTACTGAACATTCCCACTACTGCAGCTCCACTGACATCAGTGTATGAGGAGCTGCAATATTCACAGCTCTCCACTGCTAGCAGCTGTTCCAGTACTGTGTTAATTAGATTGGCACTGAGCTGTTTTAATAGACACGATGCTACTGACAGCTGCTGGGGTGCCATCTACACTAGGGCTGCCAGCGCTGATAAAGCTGTGGTAGTGTGGCAATTATTTGCAGAATTTTTCACGACAAGTAGAACTGAGATATATGGGCTGAATTTGTAGTATATATGTGAACGTATATACGTCATTTTATTTATTCCCTATTCTCCCTTAGCGTCCTACTCACAGGTAGATGCTTTACCGCTCATTTGTAAAAATGAAAACTCTCATGAGTCTTGCATCTCCTGGTTTGATATAGTCTTAAATCAAGCATAAAGAGTTAGAGTCAAGGATGTGAAATATGTTGTGTCCATGTAAGAGTAAAATAGGGGTGATAATTATCTCAGTGTTCGTTGTGCGACCTGTGAAGTGGTAAAGTGTTTTGTATTGATTGCTAAATCACTTTAAAAGGCTTTCAGCACCCAATTCAGGTTGTCTTTGCTCATCTCTTCCACGTGTACCTGTATGTGGTACTAGCTTTTCCCTACAAAGCTAGTAGGGTATATTTGCATAAACCAAGCAAATTTTAATGAAGTATAAAGACAATGAAATTGACTTTACGTGTCGGATAATTGTACAGTGTTTTATCATTTGTTTTGGTTCTTTTACTTTAAACTAGTAGAAAAACTTTATTGGAATTACAGTTCTAATATCTGTTACTATTTTCCTTATTTCTTTTGCTTCAAGTAATATATGTTGTTTGTTTTCCCTGTGTGGAAATTAGTGTTGCTTGACTTAAGCAATGTTGCAGTTTTCTTAATTAATAATTGATAAATTATTTGAATATAGGTAATGAAAAATACACTGTTGGCCAAGAAATACCATTGTACCGTTTCTGTTCCTTTCTAATACCTCTAACCAAATCATGTCAGATTTTTCAGAAGTAGCGCTTAGATGTCAAATGGAAAATTGTTTTGAGACAAGTCACTTCTGCAAGAAATGACAAATCATCCACCCAGCCACTGACTGCTTTAATCCACCACATGTACACACAGTTTAGCTTTAAAAATGAGAAGTCTCAATTTGGTAAATTTTCTAGAATATGAAAGAAAATGAAGGCTTGTTTCTTCTGTGTGAAAGATCTCACTGATTCCTTTTAACTTCTATTTTAAAAAATCTCTTTTTTGAGAAACATCACAGCTTTTAAAAATGTTGTGTATATGTCAAATGTGGATTTGTTGTATTGATTACTTTTTATGTATTTAAAACACAAAATAAACACAGGAGCTGTATTTAAGAGCCTGTGCTGGACTAACTGAAGTATATACAAATAAAAGATAAAATTTTTAAATCCAAAAGGTTGCAATGCTGACCTTGGATGATCTAAATCTCATCATCCTTCACTTTTTGTGCTTGATTTTCTTTTTATCGTGAAAATAATTAAACATTTCTATGAGTGCATATTTTATATTGTTAATAAATTTTCAATTCCTTTCAGTTCGTATAAATCTTAGTCTTTTTTTTTTTTTCCTTTTTTCTTTTTTTTCCCGATTTACAAGTCCATATAATTTTTGCAAGGGATTCCATCATTTTATTGTCACAAAAGGGGTTTGACACAGATTGCATCTCTGATGCTGTAAAATGTTTTTCCTCAGTATGGTCAAACATACAAGACCAGAGAATTGGTAGCAATATCTTTTTTCATATACAAAGAAAGATCTAAGCCTGATACTGTAGAGTGATTTATAGATCTTGGACATTACTGCTGAAAGAAGTATATACATTAAAAGAAATGAAGTCATCCATGGGACAATAGCTGTCAGCAAGTGTTGTCTGTAGGGTGCTCCAAAGATGAGAGGAATAAAGGAATAAAGGAACCACTTGAAGGATCAAAAACATGACCACCTTTCCTCCACCTGTCCTTGTTTTGCTTTCCATTCAGTGCTTCTGTCATTGTGTAGCCTTGCTCTGAGCTACTGAGGAATCATTGAGGAAATAGTGAAGGAATCCTGAAATTCTTCACACAGTGCTTCCAAACCTCGGTGCAAACTAAGTGCATATAAGGAAAATGAAAGAAAGATGATAAGTTTTCTATTTCAGGATCTGTAGTTAGAAATGGAAGCAAAAATCACACATGAGAAGGAAATATTGAATAGTTTCAGTAGTTCATCGTGATGTCAGAAATTAAAGATTTTAGTTCAGGTTAGGGAATAATAAACAGACTCTGACACACAGCTTTCTTTTGCTCTTTCTTAAATGACAGAAACAAAGAACTATTAAGAAAAAAATCTGTATTTAGAACAAAATTCTTTCATCAGTTACTGAAAATTTTCATGCAACTCTCAGTATTTTTAATCCTTCTAAAGCATGACTAGGCCAGAGGAAAAAAAAGAATTTAGAGATACACACTTATACGTATACACATCTATCTATCTACCTATATATATACACACAATATATATCTGTTTGTATGAAGAAATATTTCTTATACTATCCACTAGATGGACTCATGAATAGAGTGTTCAAAACCAAAAGGTAAAATATCAAATGTTAGGCTCCTGATAGAGTTGGGCGCACACAGCGGAAGTGAAGGGCAAGGAGTTTTGGCACCTGCAACTTCAGTCGCTGTGAGGATTAGCTATAATTTTGCTAGGGCAAAAGTTCTGGCTGACTCCCTGTGCTCTCCCTAGTGCTAATAAAAATAACTCAGTATATTCAGCCAAGAATCTTACATATTTCATAACATACAAAGCAGTATGTAAGTGCTTGAGGTAATTTGAATCAGACATCTGATGTGCTCAGGGTGTGTACCGGGGTGCCATATAGCCATAAGAGTGGGAAAGATTTATCTTGAAATGTGCTAATAATTAGATTTAGCAGGCAATTGAATATTCTGCTTGAAATGACAGGCTTATTAACAATCATTACCTTCAAATAATTTTTCCAGCTATAAATTAGTAATATAAGCTAAATTATTACTGCTTTTTGTGTTGGTTTGTTTCTTTAACATAACTAGCTGCCTTTCATTTAGTTGCTGTATTTGCTAAATGATGCAGTGCTTTCTCAAGCTGACAATTGAACAGCAAAGTCATCAGCAGTAATCATTTCATTAAAATAGTTCTCTTTAAACCACCTTGAGTGTTCACATGCACTCATACACACAGTAAAGTGGATAAATGGCCTCCAGAGGACATGCTTCCAGCTAGCACCAGGTTGTCAGAGTGGCATTGTGTTGTCTCCTTTCTCAGTTCTGATATCAGAAACAAGCAAAAGGATAGTCAGAAGAAAAAATGGAAAAAGATTATCAAAGATTTGTGACTAGTACTCTCTTTTACTGCAACTTATTTCTGTATCATGTGGTGTAGAATCTGAAGTAGTTCTTCAACATCTGTAATGGCACTGGAGCTTAACGAAGATCCTGGGACACTTGATTGTAAAACTGAATGGAGAATATGTAATAAGTCTGTTTGATGCTTGTTAAGATAGTCAGTGGAGTCAGTAAGATGTCTGAATAGTAACTTGACAACACAGCACAGAGTGCAGAGGTGCCTTAGTGCTGTGAAAGTCAAGTAAAATTAATGATAACAAATATTAACAGCTGTAAAGGAAAATAAATGTGCTCCAACTATCCAGTCCTCTCACCTGATTTTAGTTTATTAAAGAAAAGCGTCTTAAATGCCCTCACACTTCTTTGAAAAGGCATTAAAAGTAACAGAGCTTTCTTTTAGAGTCAGTATAAGGTAATGCCTGCTGGTTTTCTTCCGTTCAAACTTAGAGCTGACTATGGATATATCTTTCCGTAGGAAATTTGTGATACATGCTGAACTAGACTGATAGTGTAATATATGCTGTATAATTGAAAGTTCTCAGTCATAGAGTCGTAGGATTGCAAGGGACTTCAGGAGGTCACCCAGTGCAGGATGAGAATACTTCATCATTCCTGATAGATTTTCCATTCTTAATGCTGTGAATGGCTATCGTTTTCTTAGAAATTGCAGAACTCAGTGACTCTGACACTTATCTGGGCAATTTTGGACATTAGTCCATTATCTCTATCATTGAAAACCCTGACTTATTTTTTAATCAACCCCCTCCTGACTGTATCCTGTGTCTTTTGTCTAATCAGTGTTCATTTCTTATCCTATACGCTGTAGGCATGGATAACAAGATTATTTTCTTCCTCATTCCAGCAGATTGTTGTGTCATTCAAAGTGTTATCATGTTCCCCTTTTTGGCCTCTTTTTCTCTATCAAGCCCTAAACAACCCTAATTCAAATGATTATGATAGGTCTTGAGGAAGAAGATTCACATTTCTATCTCTATCTAGTATTAGTAGATACATCAGATGGACTTAAGAGGCCGGCTTCATTATATTTGAAATGAAATTGGTATTCACTGTTCCTTCCTTCTGTGGATGACTAATCACACTCCACACCGTATCAGCCTGTTGCCATGACCTTCTGTGGGATTTTTTCTACAGTGATTACAAAATATTGTAAACTAAAGAAACAAAGGAATGCTGAATTGCTGTAAGAGAAAACAAGTTCATAGAGAGATTGTGCTTTCTTGCTGGGTTGTCAGATGTCAAATCAAAAATGAGAAGATGAATTTGCATGGCAGGGCTATTAACTGAATAAGGGGGATCAAGGTGCTCAACCAAAGGTAGAGACTTGAGGAACAAGAGTTTTTGCAACTCAGCCAGCAACTCATTGAGTCAAAGTAGTCTCCTGAGTGTCTGGCATAGGAAAAAATTACTGGTCTTCTAAATATCCTGTATAGGAGATACTTTAAACAGTTTCTAAGTGGTTTAAGTTCATCTTCTAAATTATAAATCAGACTTAAAGAACGTTCTATGAGTAGCATATATTCAGTTTCGTCTGGAAGGAACGAAGAACTGTGTTTTAAAAAAGAGGGGGAAAAAGGACATGTAATGAAAGTTAAAAATTTCTCTTGATTTTGTGTGTCTTTATCCCTTTTTCCATCACTTTGGTGTAAAAGTATTCAACTCTGCAATTTACATTTTGTTTTGAGTAGGGCTTATTAAAGAAAAAGGGTGTTCAGCAGCTTCCATTACTTGCAGTAGTCCCAATACTCAGTGTGTAATTTAACATTATAGTATTTGCTAACACAGCTGATAAATGCCTTGGCTTTTTACATCATGTATGTTATTGAATAAGTATTTTTTGCTGATGATAGGACATTCCTCTAAGAAAATACTAAATGGATTTTCTTGAAGGGGCAATCAACCTGTAACCTGAGAAAGAACCATTGTCCAAATATTTACAGTACATCAGGATCTGAAGGTCCAAGTTCTGTATCTCACTGTCATATTGAACCATCTTGCTGTGTATATCTCTTAGTCACTGCTTCTGGTTAAGTTACTATCCATATAAAGCACATGGAGCCCTGTAAGTGAAAAAAGCTAGGCATTATCAATAAAATATAAACAGCAATTAACCATAAACTTTCATAAACTTCAGGATCCAGTTCTCATACACCTAAGAAGAGATAAAAACAATAGCATACAGTTTTGTCTTGATTAAGTGTTTGATATGTTATGCGGTCTTGTGAGGCTGATCTTGCAGAGTATTTCTTTGTCACTCTGGCAATCCTTATCAACTAGTAAAGCAGTGACAGAAAGAATCTATGAGTTTTGCTAGATGGACACAAACATCAAGTCTTAAGTAAGATTTTGAAGAGGTCTGAATCACACTGATAAGTCATTCCTACTCCATCTTCTAATTTGATTTAAAGCAATGAATTTAAAAAACATTCCTTCATGCAGTATCTATCTATCTATCTATCTATCTATCTATCTATAAAATATCAGCAGTCTCCTTACATGAAGTGACAGTAGAAACCTGAACAACAGGTTTTTATCTCTACAGTAGTCTTTCTTGTCTCATATCTGTCTTGTCTTTTCTCACCATTTCTGTCTCAGATGGAGTTTGTACAATGTTAAGGGCGCTGTTCACAAGAATTAATAATCCATGGCTTAGTGCCTTTCTGTGCAACTGTGAGACAGGTCAAATGAAACAAAGCTCAATTTGAGGCGTGTACTAACTGTTTAAAGCTGACTGTGTGAATCTGCCTTCCAGTTATCTGAAGATGAACAGAATCTATATTTACTCATCTTCTCTTATAAATAGAAAAGTCTATTTTATATGGTCAAGTGTATTGATATTTGTATATCTGAAAAAAGAAGTGGATAAGGTATGGAGGAGCATTTAATTACTTCCAATACTTAAATTGTATTAAGTATATATCAAGTCTTTAATCTGTTTGAGAAATGTCCATTGTCACAGTTTGTTCAGGAGTTTTACTCAGACACACAAATTAATAAACATGCTCATTTTTCTTCATTCAAAATGAAATGTTTTTTCAGTAAGTTTACAGTATAAAGCAGTATTCAAATAAGTTAATTTTTCCAATATTTGTTTATAACTTTGCTTTTCCAAAATTGTGTATTTTTTCTTCCTGTGTCTGTAAGTTTTCGCCTCTGTTGTGACTTCCATTAAATCCCATTTAGTGCAGAACAGTCCATTCAATGGCTTAAGGATAAAATTTGACTGTGATGAGATAGTCAGCACAATATTGTATTGCTATGCATGAACTGCTGGAAAAATTTAGATGAAGCATCAGTACAAAGGCAGTAGCATCACTTATAAGTGCTATAAGTGCTACAGATGTATTAGTACCAACCTCTCTGAATGCACTGCAGTAAACCATGAGAGAGAAATAGCAACAGGAGACACGAGAATCCTTGGAGTCCTCCCCAATCTTAATAACTACATATTTTACCTGACCATGAATTGGGCTGTCAATCCCATGTGCTCATTGCATTAGTTCATTTCAGAACTTCAATATAGCAGTTTTTATCTGCATCTGTACTTCATAACTAACTGTACTTTAAAGCAAAATGGTAATGCCTATAATAGTGCTTTGGTATACTAACTTAGTGAATGAATAATGCATTATTTTTTCATGGTAAGTATAAGGAATTGCTGTTTTCTTTCAGTTTTGGTGTATTGGTTGAGCAATTATTGCATAATTAAGTTCAGTTTGTGCAACAGGTGATATTTCCACATTGCTTTTCCAAGTTGACTACACAGACACTGTGTTGTGCAACAGAATTTCACATCTAAGCAATGCTGACAGCTACTTGAGTGCATTTCATGATCCAAAATGGCTTCTGCTACTTTGGATACGCAAGATGCATTTCTGAGGATGTGTATGAACTAAGAGACCCAACAAGCCATTAAAGTTCCTTAATTAGTGAAATCAAAACAGTGAAGCAGTGACATTAAAATGAATGCAGTTTCATCTCTTCCACAGAAAATTTCTATCTTTTCTTTCTTTGCTTAAATGTGCCTATACCCATTTGTCAACTGACAAGAGGTCCCCTACCACATTTGCAATTCTAAATGGATAAGTCCTATGACTCATTCTGTAAGATATGTGTAAGAAGACAATGTCAGGGGAATGAAAATATTCCTCTAATCAAATCGATATAGTTGATTCTCAATGCAGCTCTGAAGAGAATATGGAAGAAAGTTATTTCGGTTTAAAGTGGTGGAACCTGTGGGGTTTGTTTGTTTGTTTGTTTATTGGTTGTTTTGTTTTTATTACAACTTAGTGGTCCTTCTAATTGCATGGGAATTCACAAATCTACTCTGGTTAACTCTAAAAATGCATTTATTTGTGAGACAGGGTTTCCACTGATAAGCCACTTTAGATTCAATATATAGAAGAGCGTTGTAGTATTAAATATTTTTTTCTTTACAATTTTTTTAAATTCTATGGCTTAATAATGCTGACATTGTTCCTGAAAATTATCTGTCTGATGGAGTTAAGAGTTAGAAATGTGCAGTTATGTGAAGGCTGTTTAAAAGATCTCAGAACCTTGTAAAGTGAGTATCCTGATTTAAAGAACATTAATGGTCATTCAGTGAGGGAGATCAGCAAAAATACAGAAGCAATAATCATCTAGTTCTGTATTTCATCCATTAAATTTTTTAAGCATGCCTGGACATGTGTGCATTATTTAGAGAAACTCATGCAAGTACTTTGTTGCCATCAGGAAGATTTTGAAGTCCGTGGCAAATATTTATCTTGACTTTCACAGCAAGTCTAAGGTACTCTATAATATTGCTTTGTCTGCTAAATAGGGGCACCTAAAATTCAATTCTTTTCAAGTATTTTCTAAAGTACAGAATATTACAATATTTTGTAAGAAGGATGACACAATTCTAGTGCATTTTCTCACTGTAAGAAGGCCACAGCATCCCACCTGACCACAGATGAGAAAACACTGAATTAATTATCACAACTCAATAATTTTCAGAAGCTCTTGCATATTCTGCATAGTCTTCAGAAGTCAGTTTGAGAAGAGTTGAATCTTCAACACTAGTTGCATATTCAGTTGTAATTCCAGTTTTGTACGGAGATCGTCACTTCTTTTCTGAAAGAAGCTTGTCTGTCTTATTCTCCACATTTGTGTTCAGAACCATTTAGTGTGCGTATGCATGTCATCTTACACATTAATCTTACATATTAACTGGTCTACATGTACAGGAACTTTTCCCCCTAGAACATAAGACATTAGTAAGATGATGAAGAGGACTTGAAGTCTTGGGTGTACTTTCCCTAGCTTCACTCTGTTAACTGCATAGCACACTTACAGTGGTCTAGCAAGTGATGATTAACCATAATTCAAAATGATGATTCACAGCTACCATCCACAACAGGGAATGAATCACGGCACTCAGCAATATTCTACTGAAATTCACCTACTGCAGAAAATAAGTTGACAGAGAAGTGCTGTGGGCAGGAGCGACTGGAAGTTCACAGAATCTTCTTCTGAATTTATCAGTGTTTTTCAAATATCTGTTGCTGTAGTGGGGTTGTCCAAAGTATCGTAGGAATAAAGGAAAGCACCCTTATGTTTTGTTTCACTGGAATTTCTACTGACTCTAGAACTTTGAATATGTTTATAAACAATTTTATAAAAGATGTCCTTTATTCTTGTGTCAAAGTAATTTACTGAAGCAAAATAGGCAAACTAGGTAGGAGCACATGAAACTTTCCTCAGATTTTTCCATTACAATCTACAGCTGGACAGGTATAATTTAAAAAGTGAATGTATATTGGAATACAATTCCACGTTCTTTGAGAAGCAGGATTAATTAACCTGATTTTTGTGTTTTCTTTTGTACGTGAGCACTTGCTGATCATCTCACTTGGATGAAAGTCAGTAGGCAGAGTGTCAAGATTAGACATTAACATTTTACAGCCAAGAATAAATGAATTAAGAATAAATGAGTGAAGAGACTTTTAGAAGAGTTTATATGTTAGTAGTATTTCACACTGCAAATTAATTTGGAATTATATGTAATTTCAGTTCTTCATACACAAGTTCAATCAGTATTCACTGGAGTAGGCACAGAATAGCAGACTGAGAGGAAGAAATATTGTACAAGAAGAGAGTAAACAAGCTTGGCTTGTTTGATTTGCAAAACACAGATGGAGGGAAAGATATGATTCTACATTATAAGTACATCCAGGGAAATACCAGGGTGGAAGAAGAGCTGATTAGAATTGTGTTTGCACACTAGAAAATATGAAAAAAACCATATGGCTGTAAATGTATTTAGGATGAAAATTACAACATATTGTTGAAAAGTGAGGTGCTACAATTCTTAGCAAGTGGTAACGGAAATAAATTTAAAAGCATGACATTCAATTTAAACAAAATGATAATTAAAAATTACTGTAAGAGTGGTCAAACATAGCTTGCCTGCAGAGGTTGTAGAGTCTCCATCTATGGAGGTATTCAGAGGCCACCTGGATATAGCCCTGAGTGACCTACTGTGGGTTATTCCATTCTTTGTTGCCTTAAACTATGTGGTCTATAGAGGTCCCTTCTAGTCACTTTCCAGTGCAAACTGCAACAGGAGAATGTTGATGTATAAAATTAATAGTCCTGTAAAAAATTATGTGTATAAAATTAATAGTCCACCTTTGTTCCTTAAAATCACGTTATTAAGACTGGTGGGAGGTAGCATTCAGTTTCAGTGTGAGATGAGGGAGGAAAATAAAAGAAATGAAGAAATAGAAATAAAATAAATGATGAAAAGAAAAACACTTACTCTCAGATCAGGATGGAGTTACGTGTATATTCATCATAGTAATTCAAGTATATTCAGAAACTGTCACAGTCTGTTTATCCTTATAATGATCTTCATTTTTTCAGTAGGCTGCAGTGATTTAAGATTGGATGCTAATTATTTCAAAATGTGCACCTTCACCTATGTCAAAGACAACACAACAAAGTCAGTCATCAGATCATCAGAGATCAACTAGATCTGGTGATACTATTTTTTTGCTATTTCACAGAGTTTTACATATGAAATCCAGTTTTTCTTAGGATTCAGTAACAAAATAAAGGAAGAAAATCTTTTTGAAAGTACTGTAAAGTTCTTGTTCAATATAGTTTTGTACAACTATGGTTTGTTAACAACAAACCTGTTGCTTTCAGTGATCAGTGATCATTGAAATCTCAGGTCTTGCTCTAACTCAGAGGTAGCACTGTAGGCATTAAAAATAAAAATATATCATTAAAATATCTTAGTCAAGGACTAGGCCTGTCTTACAGGTTTTGTCCATTCCCATATTCTTTTCAGCCTACATTCATTCAGAAGTAAAGACATTTTGTAACTTCGACCATTTGATAATTTTTGAGCATAACCATGCATAATCTATTTACTGCTCACTTTCCTTGCTCAGCAGCCAAGGTCAGCAGCCTTGATTAGTATATGTTAGAAGACCATGAAATAAAAAATCACAGTTACATAGAAATCATTATTATTACAATTAAGGCTGTTTGTGGTGCAACTTTTTGTTCCTCTGTAAAGAAGAACACTTGCTGTGTGTTGACTTTTTCCATCTTAATCCAAGAAGGATTGGACCAAACCAATAATACAAGGCCAGTTATCTTTGTTGTTTCACTGTCGTTTCCTCTAGGCTTGTTGAGTTTGTTGAGCTCCCGTCATCTTTGCCTTTTTTAGATTTTGTCACCATTCACTCAGATCAGCAAATCCCATGCAGGCTAAGCTGGAGACATCTTTTGACACATAGTTGTTTACTCTGTGTATCATATATTTTGCATCTTGGCATGGATAAGCTAGAAACACTGTGCCAAAATCAATGAGCAAATACAAAAGGGAATCTAATACAGTCTGAAGCGTACAGCATTTTATACCTGCTCTGATCACAGAAGTAATGGAGGTTAGCCAGAATTCAATTAACAGGAGAATATGTCAAGGACAGTATGATCAGTTATGGCTATCAAGAGCCTACACAGGAAAAATGGGGGGGATTTAAGGACAAAATATACTTTTTAAGCACATTTTTCAACTTTACCATCTGTTTTCTAGTATTCTCAAAAAATACTGACTCAAATAATGAGGTACATCTGCTACAGAAATGATAATTACTGTCCACCTAGATACTATGTAAGATTTATTTAAATGCCTTAGATCCTACCTCATTGATCATTTTTAACCAGCACTAAACATTTGATTTCTTTTTCTGCTCACACTTCTCATGTCTGTGTCATAGTTTGATGGGTTTTTAATTCTACTTCTATTTTCCCTACAATAACAGCTTTCTAACTGGTAAAACTTAAGGAAAGCAATCTTAAAAGCATTGTCTGCTCAAAAATTTCCAATGATTGTAGAAATTTAAGCTGATCAGATGTCATTTTCTAGAATTTGAAACTCTTGCCTTTACCATGGAGTTGTTGAGATGTCTACTACATTTCTGAAGCAAGTATTAGGGTGGGAGGAGGGAATAATGAGTGAAAGAAAAAATTAAACAACTGGGTTTTCTTTAAGCGCTGATACTTGTTAGAGTTTTCTCTATGACTAAACTTCAACACTTCAGAGATGTTAGAAGGCCTCATGGACAGGATAGTGAAAATAAAAAAAATAAAAATAACAAGAGTTAATTACTATTCAGTAACAGGTAATTTGCTCTTTGAATAGGCCTTCAGTCTGAAAACAAGCTTTTATTGTACAGTGCAATACAGTAACTAGTGTTTTTCAAATGCCTGCTATTCTAGAGCTCTGTGAAATCTTCATTTCCCAAGTTGATACTGTTGGAGGCAGGACAGTCTTGAACAGATATAGGTGTTCAGTACAGTACAGCTTCTTGAAGGAATCAGTAAGAAGCTACCATCTACCACTTGTAATTTTCTGATGTTCAGATCTTGTTGCATGTGTGCAATACCTGTGTATAGGTAATATCTTGTATCAGCCTGGAATTGGTTTACTGGGGCCCCTTTGCTTCTTTGACTCCTTGGACATCTTCATAAAAGTTCAAACTACTGGGCTTATGATATGGTGAATCAGAGGATAAATTATCATTATATTTCTAGAGGAGCCCTTACCTCTGATTTATTTTTACAGTAGAAGAATATACATATTGTTATTGTAGTTAATAGATGCTACATGACGAGCAATAGCAAGAATGAATTACTTGTTTAAAGCTTGATTTTCTTTTACTGTTTAGTTAATATTTTAAAATCAAGTGCAATTACCCCTTTCATGGTTCTCCTTGTTAATCATCTGCTAATTTATAAGTAAACAGTATATTTCACACTGGATCATCTGTAAGAACTTCCTGACACAGCTTCTTGACATTGAGTTCAGTTTTCACATTGTGGCTAGTTTTGATTCTATTGAGACAGAGTTCTTGGACCACTGTTGTTTCCTCTCTGCAGTATCTATCATGTTGCCTGATGTGATCACACTTGTTTCCTGTGAAGAAACAGAAACTTCTTGCATTACTTTTCACATCAGGATATATGTCAAGTACCAATTCTGCTGTATTTTGGTGATATCTGAGGCTGTGAGAAAACCTGCTGTTTCAGCTTGAGGACATTCTGTTACCTTCGTTTCCTATGGTTTGGTAGCCTTTACTAAACAGGGGGGGCTGATTCACTGCTGATAGTGAAAAGTAAGTTACAAGTGCGTCATGGTCAGGAAGAACATTCTCAATATTTTTACTAGTAAGGAAAAAAGTAGAAAATGTTGCTGGGCACAAACTGTGGGGACACTGAAGTTCTCCCTTCAACTACCTTGTCTCCTTTGTGCATTTCCTTGTTGCAACCTTCTTCATAAGGCGTTATGAGTTTCTGCCTCTGATCAGTCTCACTGTGTGTATTAAAGCCTCCTAGATTATTAAACACTATCAAAATAAACAATGCACAATGAGGTCTGAATCTAGATCTGGTCTAAAATAAATACATAAAAATATAATTGGAAATGTCTGTAGTCAAGTTTACCACTTCCAGAAAGGAAATCCAAACAACACTTGATACAACTGTGTATGGAAATGAAGGCTTGCAGGAAAATTTGGAAAGAGCAATCCCAACATTTAACGTTACAGATGATTAAGTACATGGTAAGCTAATGGTATGCCTTATAACAAGTGTTCTAATATAAACTCTGATCATTTCAAGATATTCTGCAGGAAGAATTAGAATGGAATGAAAGTTCATAGCAATTAGCTGCTAGGATTGAAGCATTTCTTTGCTGCTGTTCCTCTGCTTTTGCTGAAGTTAGTCTTCATAAAGAATAAAATTAGGTTTTTCTGAGAAAATTTAGGAATAATTCTGCACATTACCCCTTTCACTGAGAGTTTTTTCAGAGTCACACCCAATTGCAGCTGTAAGTTTTGTTTACCTCCCAGCTATAATCCTTGAAGTGGACAAAGCCTCTGTCCATATTACCCATTCCTGTCAAGTTGAAGAAGCCCTTAGAATCAAATTCTTCCGTAGCCTAACACTTCCCTTTGAAAGTTCTGTGCAGCCAAGCTTTAGAGCCTTTGTCTGTCTACATCCTCTAACCCTAGCCATACTCCTTGCCTTGTGCTGAGTCTGCTGAGCCCCTCAACTCTACACAAAATGAAGTTCTCAGGGGAGAGCACTTTTGGCCTGCTTGGGTTGGCTTACTAAGGGACTGCCAAATGGGGGAGTGGGCTGGGGAGAGAGGTGTCCCCTTATGACTACTTCATGCAGAGCAGGCCTGCAGTATTTGGTTTTACACTCACCCCTTGCCCCTTGTTATATTTATAATTAGTTCCAGGAAAGAGACAAAATCTAGGGCTTCATTTGGAGAGAGGCTGGAGACAGATTGTTGTTGTTTGAAAGCCCCTTTGTGACCACATCCTAGCTGAAACTCTAGGTTCCGTCACTCCTTGTCACTTAGCCCAATTTCAAACAGTCCAAATAAAAGAGTTTTAAGGGGCGAGGAAGCTAATGTCTTAAGTGTTTGAATTTTTCTATTAACGAGAGCTGTGTGGAGATTGTTTGACTTTACTTTTGTCAAGTGTTGGCTCTCATGTTTGTCTTGCATTCGTGAAACCAGTGTTCCTACGGAGCTTGTATTTTTGTTGCCATAAATCATAACAGCAGTTCTGCTCATGCTAGCTGACCTTCACTGAGATGTACATCATACTAAGTTACTTAGCAGGATCACATTAGTGATAGGTCACCATCTGTTCAGTTTTACAGCCTGTGAAGAAAATTAAGGAGCACCTCTAATAATTTTGTTTTACATTATGTATTTACTGTCTAGTCTTTTCACTGTGTGATTTCTGAATTACACAAGGTGTCATTATAATTGCCTTTTCTAAAGGAAAGAAAGCTACTTAAAAGATTCAATTCTCTGCTCTGAAACTTTATTCAAAGTACAAATGCTTTTTGTACTTAGTCATTAACCTATATACGCATAAGCACCACTTATGTGGTGACACAAAATCTGTTATAATTTGTCACTCCTGTTGGTGTACTGGAACTTTGCCGTATCTCTTGCATTTCCCTTTAATTAAAATATATTTTCACTTTAATACAGTTCCTAGCTTTTTATCAAAGCTTTCCCACGTAAACTTGAGAGTTTTAATGTTTTCTCTCACCTTTTAACAAGTCCAATTTCAGTGCATGTAGGAAATGTTAACTAATGATAACTTTTGAATTCATTTATAGGAGTGTATTCCTGTAAATGATAAATTAAATAGGAATTTCTTTGTGGACCAGTTATTAGTCATATGTAAGCACTGGAGATGTTGTTGTTCATCTTTAGTTGACTTCTATGTCTATATGCTTATTTTGCAAAAAAAAATCAGGATTTTTAATAGTTCTTTCTTTCTGAATAAATTACTTAAAAATCAGTTTTATGTCATAAGAAGAAATAGCATTAAAAGGTAGAATGAGTTTGATTTGGGGATTGAAAAATAGTTGGCCATAAGTCACATGTAACTTGTCCTGAGATAAAGAATGTCCTAGAATAATTTTCTATGTTTTATTCATTTTTAATCATCTCCATTCCCTTTAGCAGACACTAATACTGAAGAAAAAAATGCCAGAATCTCATGCAGAAAAGAGTTATTGCTTTATTTCTACATGAAATGCACACAGAAAATGCTGAAAATCTTTGTAGAAAGTCGTTTATGTTCTTTCCTCCCTTTTTTAATCAAAGGTGTGAAAATGAAGTAGCTTTCAAAGGAGGGGTTGCTTGTTTGCTTTTTTCTTTTACAAATCAAAGCGCATATGAAGCCTGAAATTCATACGTCTTTGGGAAAAGGACCAAAGCAGATGACAGGTATCAATTTAGCATAAAACTTAAAGTAGCGAGTATTAACTCTGCACTTTATGTGAAAATAGAACTTCAATTGAAAACCAAATTAACTTCTTACAGGAATAAGTATAAAACTACTTAAACTATTTCATTTAGTACCAGTGGAGGCAGCAGTGTTAAATTTAGGTTACATTACCAGGCTTAGCACTACAGTGATAGGAATGAAAAAATTCAGATTCATTTTGAGAGATATATCTAGGTATGACAGGACTAATGAAGCGAGCAGTAATACTCAAGATTGTAGGATAACCAGTGTCTAGACAGACTGGCTTAAGAACTCAGAAGTTCTGCTTTTCTGCCACGTATCTATCAACTCATTTTTTACAGGACTTCCGATTTGCATCACGCTGACATTCCTATTGCTGGAGAAGTGACAAGCAAAGGATTAAGGTTTTGTTCATGCTGGAAAATTCTCTATTACTACAGTAAGTCATAATTAAGTCAAAACAGCATTCTCACTTTCTCCAGGAAGAAATCAAAATATCAACTTCCATGATCACTGTTCCGGTAAACAACATCTTTAAACTGGTCCAGAGTGGTCCCTTACTTCTCTAGACCTGACCTGAAATTTAGATATGAACTATAGGAGGAGTTCAGCACTCTGAAATTTTATGAAGTAACAACATTTTTTTTCAGTGACATAACTAAGACTGTGAATTAAATTATTAGATATGGTAGCAGGGATAAAGCTGTCGGTATGATTCCAGATTTATCTTCATATATGAAATAAGTATGACAAGTGTCAGTGTTTGCCTTTAAGTAGAAGATGTTCAGAGAAAAAATAAGAACTACCTGATATAAGTTCCAAACGGTGTCTTTTCATAAGATGGCTGAGATCTGTGACCTATGATTTTTTTCCAGGTAAGCTTTAAGAACATATGAGGTCCTTATGTACCTCATAGCCCATGTCCATTTAAGCATTGCAGAAAAGAACTGGAAGAGATGCAAACATTAGAAATTCAGATTATAAATAAACTGCAGATATTTTGTAATGGGGGTTGTTAACATCTAGAACAGCATATCTAGTGATGTGATAGATTGTCAATTACCTCTAGTCTGGAAACTGTGTAGGTCCATATTTGCTTAAAATTGATTTTTTTCGAAAAATCAGTGGTCTGTTATTTTTATAGATATGTTATCTTTACATCAAGTCAGGTTGTGAACTGCTTACAATGGGAAGCAGCGTATTACTCCTCAGATATGCATGTCTTTTGCTTATAAAAATAATACATCTGATTCTAACGAGAATGATGCTAAACTGTTTGCCAAATCCCTGCATGGGATAATGTCTTCTTATAAGACGTGAAATTTAAAATTCATTGGGAAGTTTTGTTACACAGGAAGAAGTACCTGCTTTTAAATTGTCAAGTATGCATTGTGCTGTGTGGTTATGAATCCTGAAGAGGATTCCTTCCTTGTAGAATGCAGTTATTCATTTTAGCATTATTACTTGTGCTTATCTTCAGTAGACTTTTCAGTTTGGTTGTAAATTCAGTCATAAGGATTTGAAGACCTTATAGGTCTTTTCCAACCTAAGTGATTGTGTGATTCTAAACTCGCAGTGCTGTAGTTGAGCTTTACTTTGTGGACTATGTTCCTGACTGTTTCCATTCTACTTTGTTCTCTTACCTTTTACCGACACTTTCACTTTGCTGTCTCACTATTCTGATAACAAAACTTTCAATCTTATTTGAGATGGTTATTTTTCAGCATTCTGTTTTGCTGATACTCCGGTTACAATGAATTTCAGCTAAAAAAGGATATTTTCCTCTTTTCCATTATCTAGTCATAGTCTCATTTTCTTACTCTGTTTTTTGTTGTGTTGTTGTTGTTGTTGTTATGTGAAATGAGATGTGTGGAAGAGGCTTATTCAGCTGTTTGAAAATCACTGATAAAATCCAACCAGAAAAGTGAGGACTCTTTATGGTCGTGAAGCTAAACCTGTTTCCTTCCCTTCTCTTTCTTCCAAACTGAGACCTCTGGTCTGTCTAGTGAGTCCTATTTCAGAATTGTTTGACATGCAGTATTTGTATTTTCCTGCAAAGTATTCTGACATAAATTTTAAAATCTAATAAAATACATAAACATTCTCTGTACACATTACACATCATTAGACATCAAATGTGACAGAGCCATTTCTAAGAGACTTAAATTCAAGAGGCATCTAGTTTTTGCTCTTTTGGCCATCTAATAAATTTTCACTTTATCCTGATTGTTCATCTCCTGATGAACAACTGTTTGGACTGATAGGTAGATTTGAATCTTAAAGGTGTTGAGGGGAGGATTCACATATGGAAATTATTCCATAAATCAGCTCTAAGAATCCAGTTACAGACCAGTGACTTACTGAGTTAGCAGTTTTATCTAAATTGCTGATTCGTCAGAGCTTTAAGGGTAATTTCCTTAAATCAAGGTTACCTTAGTAATGGAGACTTGATTAACTGCTACAGTTCTCTGAATTTCTAAATTCTATTAATACTAATGGAAGCTCTTGAATACCAAAGTCTTGACAAATATTGACTGCTGTGTATTTGAAAGATAATTTATGCTATTGCAATGTGTCTGTTGCATCAAAGATGCATTGTTTCCTCTGTGTTACTGTACCATTTTGTGTAATTGTTTCTGACTGGCCTAGCAATGTGTATGACAAATGAAACATAATACAATCAAATACCCAGGAATATGTTGTGCATTGCTTGCAGAAATATGGCATATAAATACAAAATAAGAAAGAACTGAAGCTGACTTTGATTGGAATTTATGGAAATAATGTAGGTCTGCTCGTTGTCTTATTTAAACAACATGGAAAAGCAATTTATAAGTAAATAAAATGTTGTTTTTACTTGTCTAAAATTACAAAATAGAGCTGCATGGTTCTGAAGTTCAGATGAAATTGTGCAGTGTTCTCTCTGCTTCTTACATGTAATCTCTTCACAGAGGTCTTGATGTCTAAAGACTTAATAAGATCTGTCACTTTTCTCTTTTTGTTGTTGTTGACACTGAAAGCATCCTTAAACTGTGTTGTAGTACTTCAATGATACTTAAAGAAGAAATAGTTAAGCAGGCAAATGTTTTACAAATATTCAGTATCAATATTTGACTTCTTTGTCTTAAATTGCTCTTTGCCATCGTTTCTGTCATATGTGACATTAGCTTTGAGCAAGAAAGCTGCCTTCAGCATTAGATTCAAAAATGTTGATTACAGTTTCCTGCTTTAAAAAAAGTTTCACAGCTTTCTATCTTTAGTTGTCTCCTAGGCTGTTTAACTTTTCAGCTGAACGTAATAAGCATCACTTAGCTTTCATAGCTGTTTACCATTTTACTCATTAGAAAGACAGAAATGGGTTGGG
The DNA here is from genome assembly GCF_023343835.1 of Lagopus muta. Lineage (NCBI taxonomy): Eukaryota > Metazoa > Chordata > Aves > Galliformes > Phasianidae > Lagopus > Lagopus muta. Next base: position 98,583,354 of record NC_064434.1, read on the forward strand.
ATTTCAACTGCAGCTGATCAGGAAGCAGGATATCTTCAGAAGAGTGTGTACACAAGTAATGATACGTGCACATGTGGTCTTCACTCACACACACAAGTAAATTTTGGGGTAATTCACAGAATTATGTAGGTTTACACAAGAAAAACAGGAGGCTAATGGACTTCAGATGTTTAGTCAAATATACCAGCCTCACTAAGCATGCACGTGAATCTTGTGGCATGTCAGTACCATTTAAAACATGGCCCTGAGCAATACTGTGATCATTTGATTCTCAGAATAAGTTTAATGAACCTGAAAGACATTTTGTACCATGCAGGTTATTTAAGGCACTAGTAATATGTAGCCATATTTCAATCATAACACACTTCTGCCTTTCTACTTACCCTGTGAGCATGGGTCAGTGGTAGCTAGGGAGCTGCCTTCGTGTGGTGGAGAGCCTTGCTTCGACAGAGAGTGTCTGCTGTACTGTCCTGAGGGTTGCTTGAAGTTGCTCTTCTTACAAAAGAGATTAAGGATTTAGCAAGGGTTTCAGTGTTGCAACATGAGTGAAAAGGCTTGCTATTACCACTATCAAGAATGTATTCTATAAAAACATTGCAAATACTATCTAGTTATTACAAATACTATCTAATAGCACCAATGCAATGTTTTCATACTACATGTAATGAAGCTGTCACTCTTCAATTTATTGTGGAGAATGAGTATATTGAAAATAGCTAAACTGCAGTTAACACTATAAAGTGTATTTTCACCTTGTTAGACATTTTTTAAATAATTGGAAGTGGAAAAAGAGTCCTGAAATCAATGCCTTCTCTCATCTGAGATGTAGAAAATAATGAGTGAATTAAAAAATAACTCTTAGGCCTTACTTCCAGTAGACTTTTCTTCCTCATTGTTCCTGGTTACGTGTGGTCCCAATGATCAGATAGAGAACCTCTGAAGAAGAAAATATGCATTTGTTTCTTTCCTAAGAACAAAGTGCCATACAAACTCCTAGCGTTGGATTATGATGATCTGTTGGGATTTTACAATTTATTTGATATGTATGTGCATTGCTTATAAATCAGGAAAATGTATACATTAATTCCAGCAAACTTTACATTTGTACTGCAGCAAAAATAGTATTTACATAAGAAGTACATAAATGCAACTTATAGATAATAATTATTTTTAAAATAACAGCCAGAATTTAATAGAACAGTAAGAAACAGTTATTAATTAAGAACATTGCTTCCAAATTTAAAATAGAAGCTAGAAAATAGTTTTTTTGCTAAATCATTGTTTGAAAGCCTAAGATTGAAGTAACAATGAATCCTCTTGCAATTCAAGGCTTCTATAGGTATTCTAAGTTCAATGCTCCTACACTGAAGTTAAATCTGTGAGTTATACCTTATTAATTATTTGAATGCCTCAACTACAGTAACACTGTATGCATTAACGATGCAGTCATCATTATCTTAATGACGGAGTACATTGCAAATTTTGAATTCATTATATGTGATCCAAAATTACGTTGAATACGGTAAACATCTGATCATTTTGGCTCTTCAAAGATGATAATGAGTGTTCTTCCACTGTACAAAAACACGTAGGCATGGACGACAGAGTTCCATAATCACCAGTTTTCAAGTATTTATATCAAAAAGCAGGAGATATTTTATTGGTGATGATAGTAATTCTTTCTTCATACAAGTCTCTAAATATTGTAAGAGAAAGAAAAATCGTAATTCCTTCTTTGTGCTTTTGGACAAGGTTGTAAGATTTCTGTTCACATGTATTGTTCATGTGAGGAATGATTTCTTCAAACTAATGTTGCAGAGATTATTGTTCTGTACACATGCTAACTGGGACTTCATCTATCCCTTTTACTCTTGATTTTGGATCTCTTCTTCATCAAGATTTTTCACACAAGGATTGTTTGTTTTTGTTTTGTTGTTGTTGTTTGTTTGTTTTGCTTGTGAGACAAACAGACCCATCTACAGGCCAGTATAACTGTGGTTGAAAAACTGCATCTTTCTTGTTGTCAGTGTGGGTCAGAGGTCTTGGGTGTATATAAATGTTGGTGTGCAGAATGGTGGAGTGTAAATTTATAGCATAGGTGCTACTCTAAGCCCTAGGATGAATATTCATAATATCCACTAAAGTAAAAATAACTTGGCCCATTTCCACTCAAAGCTCCTTACCACAGCACTCTCATTCACACAGTGGTCTACTCTGCTGTCTCTCCCCTGCCTGGGAGGAAGCAAAATTGAGCATATGATTTACTGCAAAAGTGATGAAGGCATTTGAGTGCTGAGGGGCTGATCCTTCATGACAGAAGCACTCACAAGGCAAAGGCAGGGAATAACCTGTGAGTCCTAAACAACAGTCCATCTAAACACTTTGAGATGCTTTATTTATGAAGAGTAGTAGTCTTGCATGACAGTTTAAATATTTACTAATCCATTACTTCAAATGCCAGAACATTTGAACAACTTGCTGTGCCTCACATTCCCCAGTGAACAATAAAGTTACAGAAAAAGGTTGGAAGCTCTTAAGTAGAAAAATGTGTTTGGAGCCTTAGATTTCTTAGAGCTCAGTGTAAGCCAGTCAGCCTTTCAGAAGCTAAAAATGATCACAGAAAGTGTAAACGATTTAAGTGCATAATCTAAGTAAAACATAAATGGTGGCACATTTTTAAATAATGTCACCAAGCTTAGACATGTATACTTCTGGCATTAAGTAACATAAGTTATAATTTAGATTTCCCATCAGCAGTATACAAAAGAAGACGCCTAAAATAATAGATTATATTGATTGAAACCCATTTGCTCCTTTCTAGACTTCAGACATTTGACAAACGGAGTCATTTGAATTGAACAGAATAATCCTCTTCTATTGTATATGCTTGGCATTGCATTCCCATTAGCTGTCCAAATTGCCTACTTCGACAAGGCCAGTGTTCTCATTCAGGTTCTCTTTAGAGCTAACAGTCTACACAAGGGCTTCTCTGAAAGTCATACCTCCTATTTTACTGGGTTGGCCCACGACATCAGAGGCAGATGGTGGTGGTATGACAGTAGAGATTGAACCTTCCCAGCTGTATCCCATTACAGTTGTTGACATGTGACAGATAACAGCAGAGGGGAAGTCTGACACAATGACAGCTGATGTGGAAGCACTTATGAAACAAAAGTTTGTTGCTGAGTTCCTCCATGAAGGAAAAATACCCCCATTAACATTTATAAATGCTTGCTGAATGTTTCTGGAGACCAAACAGTGGATGTGAGCACAGTGAGGTGGTGGGTGTGATGCCTTTCAGCGGTGGTGACAGTGACACCAAAGACAACTTACATTCTGCGAAACCATGCAGGTTTTTACAAGCATGGCATGTAGGCTCTTGTTTGTTACTGGTGAAATGTGTAGCTGAGAATTTGCTCTGTTAAATAGTGCCGTGGTGGTCTTTGTATCTATTGTTACTTGCATGGAAATATACAGGGGCCATTACTTCTGGAACAACTGATGTTAAATAATGTAAATGAATTAATGAAGAAGATTCCTAATTCAGCCTAGGAAACTGCTCACTCAGTAACAGTTCCAGAAGTAGATATTATATAGGGTAGGGTTTTTCATTTGTTTACTTGCTTGTTTGTTTGTTTGCTTTGGAATTCTTTTTCCCTAAGGCCTTGCTTCTTCTGAATGGACTTGCTTCTGTATCTTTTTCAAGTGTACTTATCAAGAACACCTTTTCTTTAATATATATCAGAGTTATTAAGACAAGTGGTGTTGCATACTGAAAGCTGGGATCACTGTCCACCAACCTTATAAACAGAGGCAGAACGTGTCCTGCAGTAAGGGGATTTTCACTTAGGCAGAATTGGATCTCAAGAGCTCTTGTAACTCCATGAAAGCATAGACAGGATTATGTTTGCTTACAAACTACTGGCACTCAAAGGGAGATTTTTAAGAACAGTAAATAGCTATAACTTGTTAGGACTGTGTAAGTTCAAGATCATTATTACAGTATTTGCATTGATAGAGTGAATTCAGTCTATTCCATTTCCTGAGATGGGTGAGTTAAAAATTGGTAGTTTTGCACTGGATACTGTAGTAGGGCATTTGCAAGACTAAATTATTTGAGTTTGAAAGTGATAGTGTGCAGAATGTAAAACTTAAGTGCAGTGTAAGTAGCTGTGGTCACTGGCAAACTATTGACCTGCTTGGCAGAATGAAATTATATGTTCTTATGTTGATAAAGAGAACATAGCTATCTTTCAAGTGCAGCATATACAGCTTAGAAACTTTTTTTTTTTTTTTTTTTCCCCTTAAAGAACAAGTGGCTGTACTAACAAAAAATTCCAGAAATGAGAATTCCGATTTCTGGACTTTTTTAAAAATCTATTTAGCTCTAAATATTTTCATTGGTTTTGATTAATTTCTTTCTTAAATCAAACTTTGTATTCATGGAGGTTAACTTCTCGTTTGGAAAAGGAGAAAGAGTGATTGATACAAAATTGATTACAGCAAAATATCAAACAAGAATGTCTCATGGGTTTAATCTTCTCTTCAGATAGTATTAAACATGTCCATGAAGCAACCAAGGCTGTATGTATCTAGTACGCTGGTCAAAGAAACAAGCTTTTTCTGTCAGCATTCTGAGATTAGAAGATGGAATTTGTATAATACGACAGCTCTAAGATGTTCTGTTTCCAACCACAGTTTATTGTCTATAGCCTAACAAAACACTTGAAGGATCAGTGGCCTTATTGTTAACTAGTGATAGTTCAGATGTATATATGAACAACTGATTCCAAACTGATTTTAGGCTGAGCTCAGCAACAAGGTTTTTTGTGATGAGATTTTGGGAGTTGTGTATAAAAATTATGAAATCATAGTGGCTCACATTTTGCATGTTAAGTCAGCCCACAGGGATGGCAGATATTGAGATACTAAAACATGAAAGAAGAAATGGTTTTCTTCCAAGATCTTTTCCACCATAAATCAACCTTACCACCATTTAGTTACATTACTGTCTGATGATGAATCCTTCTTGGAGGTGACAGTAGAACAAACAAAACAAGGAATCATTAAACCTTCCCCTCAGCCCTCCACTTTCCCCAACAACAGTGTAAACAATTCAAAGCAAAAAAAAGCCAAAAACCAAGCCTGAATTTTATTCTTGTGAGCACAGAGTAGGACACGCTGACACATACTTTCTATACTTTCAGAGTGAATTATTAGATTAGGTGAATTTTTTACACCTAGGATTGAAGCTTCACTCTGAGAACAGCCTGAATGATTTCAAGGACAGAAATCCATCTGGTCTCCAAAAAACCACACCATTATTTCGTATACATATTGAAGATGGTGTCTGATTCAAGGTCTTCAACCTGATACTTAAAATCTCCATGGAGATTTTTCCCGAGAGGAATTTCCAGCTTTAAAATTGAAACTGTTAGTTGTGAAGAAAGCTCATACTGGTGAACAGTAAATCACTCAGAGGTAGCCCATTGCTATGAAACAGTGCCCTGGGAGATTGGACAGGCCATGTGCCTTTTCACTCTGAGAACAGCATTGAGAACTCTCATGTTCTGATTCAATATTCTGTTTTCACACAAACAAGCCAAAGTATCCAAACCAGAGAACCTATTTCATGTGACCAATAAAGTAAGAATGAAGTGAAATAAAAAAGGAAAGTTATTAATCTTATTCAAGTTTTAGATACTTGCAATTTTTTCAGACACTACAGAGAAAAGCACGTAACACTTGTAAAGATTGCTTTTCACTTCTTGAGGATGCATGGGCTTTTGTGTTATTGATATTATTCTTTCTGTTATACTCTGTAAAATTTGTACATGGATGTTGTAAAGTGGGCTACAGAGTGATGAGAGAGTGTGGCTATGTCCTCCTGCCACTCAAGCCCAGGCTCCATCTAATAAGGCCCAGCCCAGGGAGCTGGGGCTCATGCCTGGGATGCCAGATGTCGAGTTAAATGATGATGTCAATTTTATCTTAGTCTCACTTCATGAACGTAGTAGACTTAAACCAAAATCTATGTCTTTAATGTATTGAATTTTGAAAGTTACATGCAAGGTAGGAAGTGTCTTTATGTCCCTGTTATAAACTAGACACCATAGAAAAGAAAGTTATTTTTGTTTGCAGTCTGAATCCCAGTGTTGCCTAATGATATTTGAAAATATATGGTCTCCTGACATCACTTCCAATCTTGTTCTATGTGATTTGTTCCAGGGCCCGTTGGCAGTGAAAGGAACAGAACTTCTTGAATGACTTGTACTGGTGGATCATCTATTTTCCCTTAGGCATGAGAAAAAGTAATAGCCACAGGCAGCAAAGAACAGAAAACTGGCAAGTTTTGTTATACCATACAGCTTATAGCAAAAATACTTGTTTTGGTTTTGGTTTGGGGGATGGAGGTTGGTAGGGAACTGCTGAATCACAGCCTAAACCTTGGATTGATCAGTTGAGGTGAGCAATGAGTCAGCCATGGGAGCACAGGTGAAGGCACCTGTGGTGCCGGAAGGAGTGGAGCCTGGCTGCACCTCTCCTAGACCCATTTAAGACTACCAGTGGGGAAGGATCTCTTCTGGAGATCCACTCTGCTCGAGTTTCATAAGTGAGTCCAGGATGTGGGTAAGCATTCTATCTTTTTTTCTGCTTTGGTGTAATAACTACATAGCCAAGCTCTCTAGTATGCCTCATAGCTATAACATCTGTACATTCATTGATTGTACAGTAGGAAAATGCTGTATTGAAAAAGAATGTGGGATTTGTCATATTCTTTGTTGTTTTCACATGAAAAGTGTTTTTTTTGTGTGCGTGGTTTTTTTAATACAGTCAGCTCTTACATGGGTCTAGGAGAGGTGCAGCCAGGCTCGCTCTTACATGGGTCTAGGAGAGGTGCAGCCAGGCTCCACCCCTTCCTGCAGCGCAGCTGAATTGCCTGCACCACTGCTCCTGTGGCTGACTCATTGCTCACCTCAGGTGATCAATCAGAGGTTCAGGCCGTGATTCAGCAGCCCCGTACAGTCCTACATAGCTGTTTTTTATACAAATTAACATTTGTGATGCCCCAAGATACCAGCTGGATGCTTTCACATGGTAGAATAATGTGCTGTCCTTATAGCATGGGGTATTTGCAGTGTCTCCTTCATGGAAAGAAGCATCCTAAATTTCTCCATGGCAGCTGTGCAACAAGCATGGGGAATGTATGTGCATGTTGTTGTTTTTGCATTTGGCTTTGGAATTTAATGGGTGGTGTTGTTTTTGCTTTGCATCTCCTTGGTCTTCTCTAAGGAGATTGAAGATCACAAAAAACTTGTTGCTTGCTTTCTGACACAGATGTACAGGGAAGGACAAAGACTCCTGCTACAGAGGCAAATTACTGTATTACTGGAGCTTATACCATCTAAAGATAGTACATTTTTTTCCCTACACCATGAAATAAGAGATTGTTTTGAAGGAAATGATCAGTCCCCTCAATCTGGTGATTTTACTCTGTGACAGAATTTCTACTGCTATAAAGAGTGCATAGGTGATTCTGGTATATTCCCACATCTTCCCCACACAGTTTACTCTTGTACCACACTAGGACCGTATTAAGGCCCTCCCTTAAAAGAACCACATTTCACATTTAGTGGAAAAACATAAGTAATAATGCGTGTACACAACTATGAATCCACTGCTGCTTTTACTATTGAACCCAGAGAATTTGCAGGTTGACTATGTATTCATCAAAAATATTTGCTATGCAGTAGAGCAAGGAATGGGTACTGGGTAGGGAGACAAAAAAAAAAAACAAAAACCAGCACGCAAAAGCACTAACAGCACCCTCCAGCAAAAAGCATTTCAAATGTTTAAGCCACTGTACACCAGGAGGCTGGATTTCAGTTTCTATTATTGCTCAAAATGACAAAATATAGAATGAAAAACAAAAAAAAGAAACACAAAAATCTTCCACAGACAGATGCTAGCAAAAAGGGCATTGTTCCTGTCAGCTATATGACCGTGCTCAAATAGGGGTTAAAGGGATGTAAGCGAGAGCAGAAGATGACTTCATTTAATGTGTTCTCTGAAACTTTCACATTAAGCAAAGGGGAGCTAATGACGTCTTATTGTCAGATATATTTTTATGGACCTACAAGACTAAATATTACTGTTTGGAGAAGACAAGGACACTAGAAGATTCTCTGCGTTAGCCAAGCTCTTGCTAATTTCAAAATGTCTATATCTAGATATACGCAAAAGAAGTTCAATTTTACCAGATCTACTTAAATTTCTTAATCTAAACAAGACTTCAGCATTATGTGGACACTTCTTAGGGGATTTTACGACCTATGTAACAAACTTGTTTTGTCATAATGAACAGCGGGTTGTTTGATGTGTTTATTAATGCAATAGTTTCTGTAGAACTGGGAATATGTGAGTCTCTTGCTATTTATTTAGAAACGGCTGCAAAAGAAACCTCAGAAAATGTGTCATGCAAGTTCAAAAGTCAGAAAGGAAACCAAAGAACAAAAGTACAGCTTCAAAAACTTTTTAGAAAGTGAAGATCAGAATTGTTTTTAGTGCCGGAATTCACATTTTTTTTTTAGAATCTCTTGGAATATTAATGAAAATTACTATAAACAAAACTTAATAATACGAAAATTAGTGAAGCTTGAATTACCTTTTTTTCTCCCTTGATCTACATGCAGTTCTGACATACATCAGCATGTAAATCTATATGCAATACAACGTTTCAAACTTATTTTTTTCACTGAGAATTGTGTCCACTAATATCTTTAGAATTACCACTGCTTTTTGGCACCCCAAAAAATGCCCTTGGAGACTGGAGGATGACTGTTATCTTGGTAAGCTGCTATATTAAATAGTTTATACTATCTGATTTGTTAAATCCACATAAATTATAGTCCACTTTTGACATGCTTATGAGCTTGTCAAGATCACAACCTACAAACAACATGCAACATGTGTAAATATTGGTTTAATTATCTTTTTATCTTTTTTTTTTTAAATTTTTTTCTGGCAGCAGTTTGCAGTACAGACATTGATCAGCCTGCATTTGGTAGTCGTATTGAAGATAAAGGTGGATTCGTGCTTAGAGGACATTGCGGCTGCAAAATCAATAGTTGCACATATTGGATACTCTTCTGCTTAAGGTCTGAGGTAGCTCTATTTTCAGTGTTCTGCATATATTGGACATCTTGCCTTCTGCAGTATTCTGCAGCGTGGCTAGAATATTTGAAGATCACGGAAATGGGCTTTATTCTCTCTGCAACAACAAAATCAGAAAATCCATGGAAAGTGTTTTTCTTAATAATGCAGTATACTGGTGGGTTTTGATGTAATACTATGTAGTGTTCTGCAAGGTACAGAGTGCCTTTAAATCCCATCTTCTCCACCTGAAGATTTAAGCAAAACAATGTCATAACAGTGACACTGTCTTGAATCTAAAGTATGATTCGATTACTCCATGAAAAGTTAGATGTTGTTATCTGTGCTGGTTGACTGTTTTATTTATTTGACAAACAGGAGAGCTATTAGTGAATTACATGAATCATCCCAAGTGTCAGTAAAACAATTTCCCGTGTCAGCGTTGGAATGAATATTTGACATAAAAAAAATGCTAGCAAAACATCAGAAACTTTTTCTTGCTTCCCTTGCAACTGTTTTCCCCTGCAGATGAATACTGCAAGCCATTCATGATATATAATGTTTTAATCATCTTTTTTTCAGGCGGTATTATTAGGTCACCCAATTGGAGTAGGAAACCCATGCAGTTCTGGGTATGAATGATGTGAGCAAATGGAAGTTGGATGCCAGAGCCTCATAGAAAAACATCCACCAGACTCCCATACCTATGCCTGGCTTGAAGTTGTTGTTGTACTGGTAAGTTTTATCTTCCTGTCTAGAGAAAAGAGATAAGTGATAGAAGAAACATAAAATAAATTATTACATGGCATTGTGATGGAAGGAATTACTCTCTATTGTCCTCTTTGTGTCAAACTTTTTCCAGTCTGTCACAGTACTGTGTGTAGACAAGATGAATTTTTAAATCATCATCCTGTTGTCTCAAGAGCAGGGACATGTGCTGTTGCCTTACTTTAATATAATAACCATCATTCAAGAAGTTTCCTCTCTCATAATTGTCAAATATTTCTTCTAGACCTATTCTAAGCCAAACAGATTACACCAAAGGCTTTGCCAAAATATACTAAAATGGATTGGTCAGATTGTGATATAGTCTTTAAATGCAAAAGAACAATAAAATACATACTTTTAAAGGTAATCTTTAGCTCTGAGGTTCATTAATTCCTTGTTTGAAGAGATTGACCACATTACTTAGCCCTCCCTAACAATTTTGGAAATAGAAACATCACTTCCTTCAATAAAAATGTGATTTTGAGGAACATTAGAACATATTTTTCAATATTTTGTAACATTAAGATACTAAAACCATTTTACATTCAATAATAATCATGTTAGCACAGCATATATTTTTTCAAATCAAGACGCTATAGATAATTCATGATAAACGCAAACTAACATTTCACAGCTCTAATCCAGATTTCAATTTTGACTGTGCTTTTGCCACCTTAAGGAAATAACTGCAACTTGAGCTCACTGATTTTTCTGTCACTCACTCTAGTTTTGAGAGGCATAAATTACAAGCCATGACAGATCCAAAACGAGCCTTCATTAATTTTACTGCAATACTACATTTTTTATATTCTCTTCTGAATTTCTATAGTTGTGATCATAAATTAAAATTGCCAAAGTAAAAATATTGGTTATACAAATCAACTTAATAGCATTGTCTATAATGTTGTTGAACAGTGATGGCAGGAGTGTCCAGGATGTCCTTCCCCACTGCTGCCCCTTACAACTTCTCTACAGAAGGGCCCAGTTTTTCCTCTGCCCATGGGCTGTCAAACAAACACTCCTTTAGCTGTATGACAAACTGGCAAATCAATGGCTATTTCAGAAGTAAGCAGATTAGTTTAAAGCTACTTTGAATGTTGTTGAGTTTGGTTTTTTTCCTTCACAGTCATTTGTTTTTTTATACTCATTTTTCTCTGTAACAGTCATGAACACTTTTTCCCATTTTCACCATCAGCATCTTCAAATTTCAAAACCTCTTAAAAAAAAAAGCCTAATAGATTTTTGAATGGCTGAGAATGTTAGAAGATGATTGTGGTGGCTGTAGAAGCTGTTTGAAATTCTCTTTGAGATCATTAGTTTTCTAAGATTTTTTTATATTTCCACCTGGGGTTAGTACTGAATTTTTTTCCACATTGCTTTTCCATCCTGGAAGTTTTCTGACTAGCATGTATTAGAGCAGAAAGAATGTTGATATTCGTTGAATGTAGGATCACATTAATCATCACTATGATAGCAGGCTTTAGGATTTTTCCCATTTCCCAGGATTTTTCCCTTTCTTGGGGAGATTTTCTGTAAGAAAGCCTGTTGTTAGTAGGTCATATACACATCCACAGAAAAAGAAAAAATACATTATAAACTGCAAGGTCTTTTTTTGTTTACCCATAAGGTTACCCTTTGCCTTCCCCTTTTCTGCTTTGCCAAGCTCTGCAGAATAGTTAACCTCAGACAGTGATCAGTCTAATGCTTTTAAGCTGGCAAGTGTCTTCTTCACAGAGTGATGCTATGCAGGCAGGAGGTACTTTTGCTTCTGCTGTGCACTTTGAGTTCTGTAGCACCCCATCTGGTGCTGGCATTTGTGCTGCTGCCACCCCTCCTTTAAGGCAAGATGGAAATAACTCAGAGAAGACTTTATCAGGGTAATCCTCAGTCAAGCTTTGGTGGGATAAACCTCACTGTACAAAATGTTAGAGTTGCTCTGGACCTGTAAAACCCAGACATTCTTCAAGACAAGACATTTCTTGAAATTCAGAAGATATAGTCAGTGTACTCAAGTTATATGGGTCAGAGTCTCTTTAATAGGGTGATAGGTGAGAAGATGTGCAGAGAAAATATGCAAGGAAGGCTAGAAGCGACAGTCCTATAACCTGCATAGACAATGAGGAGCTAAGTATGAAGAGATCGATCGGAGCAAGATCCAGTACAGCTGTGTGGGGACTGTCTAGTCAAAGGAGAGCTCTGGCAAGACATTGAGAATAAGATAAATATTGATATTTTTCTATGAATAGAAAAGGAAGCAGGTGCTTCTAATTGTTTCACATAATGCATTCAAAACATATGCTTGATAACCACAGAGAACATTTGCTAGAGTGTTTACAGAATAATAAGCAGAACAATTAGAATAACAGCTCATTTTGTGTTCCTGGAACAATTCCTCTATCCTCCACATCCCTATTCCTTAGCTCTGCTGGTTTTTTTCCTCATTCTTAAAGCCTTTAAGAATGTTGCTATTTGTGTAGCATGGGCCAATTTTAAATTCCTCATCAAACTGTGTTATTCTCATCGACAAGATATATTGTATACCCCTCTGTCTGAACTGCAGATAACAGAGCCCTGATGAATTTCTGAGTTTGAGCTTTAGCCTACTTCAGTTTTCTCTAAACCACCCATCATTATACTAACTTGATCCTGACAACAGCCATCTCATAATGTTGGCTTCTCAGTTTCATTACTAAACTTCTCTAATCTGTATTTTAGTAAATACAGATATGGGGGAAAGTAAGATTGTTCTCAGACCAGTGTGAAGGAGTCTGGAGTGTGTTCCTGAATGCACAGACCAGATGATCTCCAGAGGTCCCTTCCAACCCCTATCATTATGTGAAGTAAAGACTTCAGCAGAGTTCAACTTTGGAATAAACTGGATGGAAAAAAGTTAGACACTGAATATCACTACAGATGTATTCTAATTCTACCTTGATTATATATTTCCTCTTGTTTGGCATAAGTCACATCCAGTGACACCAGAGACTTAGTGGGACTCTGGCTCTGGGCTAATTGACTAAACAAGAATTCCCACATTCCTCACTGAAATCCGATGAAGCCCTAGTATAAAAGAAGAGGTAAAAATTTGGAACTGATGTATAGGACTTCATTAGCATGGACTTCACATTATAGAACTTCCTATTAATGTAAAGACTGAAACTGGTGTAGGGCTCATGATTTATCTGTATGTCTTGCTGTAGTATAAAAGCAATTCTGCTGCATTATCATAGGCGATCCCTGACACTATCTCAGGGGCTTTTGTTTATTTGCTTTTGTGACTGGCCTGTACATTTGAAATATCAGTACAAATACCTGGAGATTTAGAGTAATCAGCAGCTTTCTGTATGGAGAGTTTAAGAAAAGCTGGATGAGAAGATGGCGAAATATCTTGACTTCATCTCTCTCTTCTTTGTTTCTCTCTACTAAATGGAAAAGGGGGGAGGGGTGGACAAACAGCTCAGCATAGACATTTAAGTTTTAAAATATTTAACTGCTGAGTAGATATTAAAATATCCTCTTAATTTTTAGATGTTGCGTTTTGCTTGTGTTTGGGGAATACTTCCACATGATAACACTAACAAGAACTCTGTTCCATTACAATAGTCTCAAAGGGAACTTTCAAATAAAGGAAATTCTATCATAGATATTGTTTTTTAGACAGTATACAAAGCTATTCAATGTTATGTCTGAAGTAAAATATTACCTCCATTAGAAATCATAGAATCAAAGCATGGCTTGGGTTGGAAGGGACCTCAAAGATCATCTAGTTCCAAATCCCCTGCCACGGGCAGGATTGCTGACCACTAAATCAAGCTCAATGTCCTGTCCAGCCTGGCCTAGCATACCTCCAGTGGTGAGACATCCACCTCCTCTCTGAGCAGACAGTTCCAGTGCTTCATCACCCATCCTCTGAAATGAAAAATTTCCTCCTGACATATCTAAATCTCCCATCATTTACTTTAAAACCACTCCCCTTTTCCAACTGGGGCCTCTCAAGAATAGAAAGGGGCAATCTCCTCTCTCTCCCTGCTGGCCATGCCTCTTCTGATACAACCCAGGGTACCCTAGGCCTTCTAGGCTGCAAGCATACACTGCTGGCTTGTGTCTAGCTTTTTGCCCATCTGAACACCCAAGTCTTCCTCAGTAGGGCTGCTCTCAGTAAGTTCTTCTCCCAGTCTGTTCTAATTTCTGGGATTGCTCCAAACCAAGTGCAATGTCCTACACTTGCCTTTGTTGAACCTCATTAGGTTTACATGGTCCCACTTTTCAAGTTTGTCAGGGTCCCTTTGAATTGTGTCCCTTTTATTGTGTCATATTGTTATGCAAGCACTGGAATGGGCTGCCCAGAGCGGACCGAACCTGGAGGTGTTACATTTGGATTTTGTGTTGAGGGATATGGTTTAGTGGGAACTATTGGTAATAGGTGCATGGTTGGACTGGATGATCTTGAAGGTCTTTTCCAACCTCGGTTATTCTGTGATTCTGTATGTCATCTGCATCACTCAGTTTGGTGTAGCCTGCAAACTTGCTAAGTATGCACTCAATCACTTTTAGGATATTTAAGGAAACTGTTAGATTGCAGCTTGAACTGGTGATTGAGCACCTGGTGAAGGAGTGTGGCTGGCCCAGGGAGCGCAGGCACAATGTTTGCACCTGTTCTCCCCATGTGACTCAAAGGGGTGGACACAGGATGGAGCCAGCATGGGCTCATATAGGGGCCAGCTGCTGAAAAGAGAGTACCTTTTGGACCTAGACTGCTTCTTGAGAGGGAGTGCTGCATAGCTAGAGATTTTCTTCATCAGTTGGGTGAGTTCAACTCATCTCTTTCTGAAGTCTGTTGAGACAGTATCAGAAATAAATTCAAATGATGTGGCTTTGTTCATCTATGCTAGTCTGCAAGGCTGTTGAGGAGGAAACTGCAGAAAGAAGCTAGACTAGATTCAGCGATCCTAGAAAAGGTTGAGCTATGGTCTGTGTGTGACTATGAGAGCTAAGTGGGAACTTTAAAAGGTTTTTTAACCATCTGAAGATAGGAAATGCTCTTAAAATTCAGCTATTTTTTGTTGATGCTGTGAATTGGCTTTGAATCTGCTCCCTACGTTAGATGTGAGTCATCTGTGTCTGTCTAGCTACTAGAGAGGAACATGGCTGAGAAGGGCAGTCCAATCTTATAAAAATGGTTATAGACTGCTTTTTCTTTCAGTATGAATAGAGGTAATGGAGACATTTTTTTTGCTATTAAAACTTCCAGGAACCAGAAAACGAAATTTTCTGGGACAAGTTTAAAGAGATATCACAGACAATTGAAGTTTTTCATATAAACAGGAAATACAATTGACACGTCTGTAGTGCAGCACTGTTACAAGTTTGAATAATTTGTGGCAATCTTTTTTTTTTTTTTCAAGCCAATTATTACAAAAAGCTGGGAAAATAGGTCATAACCTGATACAAATAGGTGTTTGAAATGCTCATTAAATGTATCCTTTCCTCTGACCTTAAGTAACACTAATGCAGTACTTCTTACAGCAATGCACTTTTTTTTTTTTCCTATAATTTCAGCTTAGAAGAGTAAACTTTTTCTTCTATTTTGGGTATTCAATTTAACTTATCTTAGGCAATTTTTTCCAACTTATCCTGGGTAGAGCTAAGATTCTTTGTGTGGCATGGTTGTTACATTACTATCACTTGCTGAAGTGAAACACTTGTTTTCATGAGTTTTCTAAGAATGTAATTTATAGTGAAGTTATTAAAATAGTACCACAGTGTTTTTGCAGCTGAGAATTCAGCAGCCATATTCCCACTTACCTTGTGCTGAATGTGCATTACATCTGCAATTCTTTTGTTTTTAATTAGTTACGTTCTCCTACAGGAGTAAACAAGAAACCTAGAGAGAATGCTTACAGTTTATAACTTCATGCTATGTGAAATATGTATACATATGACAAGATGCATGCGCTTTCTCTATGGAGCAAATATTTGCTATTCTTGGGATGGTTAATGTTGAAAAAAGAATCGAGTTTTCTTTGATGCAGTATCCTGGAGGAGCCAAAATAATTGCACACATTAAATATGCTGGGAATGTCTCTATGGTCTACAAAAATTCCCAAGTAATCTCAGTACAGGTGCATGCTAAGAAATCATCCTAGTTTGATGGGAAAATGTCTGTCTTCCTTTCTAGTGTTCTCTATATTTTTGAATATGATGTGACCTTTATATAAATAGGCTGCAATAGTGATCTGAAATGCAATTGCTCAAAAAGAAAAGAAGACACATTAATCTATGTAGAACTTCTCTATTGGCTTTCCTGTTCGGGTTTTTTGTACGATGTACTAAGTGGCTGCTGTGGCTCAAGGTTTTGCATCAGAATAAGTATGCTTGCTTGGAACTTCTTTATTTCATATATTTTTGCTTTTTCATTCCACAAAATTTAGTATGGTCGAAGTGATCTGTTATTTGAAATTTCCAGCTGACTGCTCATTTTCAACTCAAAACATAACCCAGTACTTGCTGTTCATGGCAGAATACCATCTTCGTGTAAAATACTTCATTTACAAATAGAAACCTGACTTGGCAGATCAGATCAAAAAAGCAAAACATACCCTGCACTCAGGTCTGCTCTGCTATTGGAAATTGGTGGATGGAAGACTTACAATGTCCCAAATAAAGCAGAATTCTTGTTATTCTGCAATCCATTTTGACTGGGTTTTCCTCTGGCTCTTTTCCCCTGCGTCACTAACGAAATGTAGAGGATTGCATATCTCAGGTTATATGCATTATGTTAGTTCTCTAGGATTGCTGTTTCTTTCTAAAGTGCATGTAAAAAGCAGGAGAAATTCAACTGTGCTTGAAGAAACACTTTAAGCCAAATGATTGTAATGTACCAAACTTAGTTGTTGTTTGAAGGGAATGCAAGACTAACTGGAAAAAGCTTTGTTTGGGATCTGGAAACAGAATGGAATAGGTGCATTTTTATTATGTTTAAAACCAGCAAATTATTCCTGTTGCAAAAGGGAAAGTATCTTACTAGACTGTTCTGTGGTGAGAAAGCAATAGTATTCCCCCAGTGCTGCAGGAGTTAGAGTTTACCCAGCAAGAATAACACCACAGAATATACCAAGCTGGAAGGGATGCGCAGTGATCCTATAATCCAATTTCGGGCTCCATGCAGCACCACCAGAAATCCAAACTGTGTTTCTGAGAGAGGTGTCCAAACTTCCTGTGAGCTCTGGCAGCTCACGGCTATGCCCACTTCCCTGGAGAACCTTTTCCATGCCCACCGCCCGCTTTTTTTAACAGCTGACCTCACCCTCCCCAATGCATCTCTGTGCTGTTCCCTCAGGTCCTGTTGCAAAACCACACGCACTAGTGACCAGGCCACTGTACTGATGCAGCCCCATTTATTATAACCCTTTATATTTTGTCTAGTTGGATGTTTTATCCAGTAGGATACTGAGAGAGACAGTATTGAAGATTTTGCTGAAATTCCAAAAGATTAGATCAACTAGCTTTTCTTAGCTAACTAGGTGGGTAACCTTGTCAAAAAAGGAGATTGAATTGATTAAACAGGACTTAACTTTCCTGAACTTGTGTTGGTTGTGACCAATGATCTCATTGTCTTCCAGGTGTTTTTTCAGTAGCTCACAGAAAAATCTTGGTAATTTTACCAGGTGCTGGAGTGAGACTGATAGGCCTGTAATTACCAGGGTTGTAAGTACTGTTGAGCAGCCAGCTGGAGCCAGGCTTTGCCAAGTCAGAACAGGTCTTGAAAGCAGTTACCATGTCAGTACAAGACTTTCTCGCCTTCTACTTCTTTTTTTTCTGGATTTATCTAGTAGTAAGAGAAATCACCACTTAGTATTTCATCTTGACATGCTTTTGTTTTCCTTGTTACCAAGTAACAGAATCATAAAACAGTTGGAAGGGAAATGCTGAATGTCATCTGTTCCATGCTGCTGCTCAGACAGCACCACTGAGTGCTGATTGCTTAGAACCATGATGAGATGGCTTCTAAGTGTCTCCAAGGGTGGAGATTCCATGATATTTCTGGCCAACTTGGTCACGCTCACAGTAAAAGAAAATGTTTCCCGATGTTCAATTGAATACTAACTGAAACAAAGGAAGTTCCATTATCTCATGATGTCAAGTGCTGAACATATTGCTGTTGCAAGTAGAAGTGAAAATATGGCCTCTGCTACACCTCTGATCTCTAGAATAAGAACAAAAATACTATCTTTTCACCAGAAATGTGATAGTGGAGGAAAATATCTGCATTTTGTTGTCAAATATTGGGCAATTTACAGAATCACAGAATCACCCGGGTTGGAAGGGACCCCAAGGATCATGTAGTTCCAACCCCCCTGCCTAGCAGGGCCACCAAACATACACATTCAGATCAGGTTGCCCAGGACCCCGTCCAACCTGGCCTTAAACACATCCAAGGACGGGGCATCCACAACCTCCCTGGGCAGCCCGTTCCAGGGCCTAACCACTCTCCTAGTAAAGAACTTCCCCCTAACATCCAACCTAAATCTTCCCTCCTTCAACTTAAAACCATTTCCCCTAGTCCTGCTGTTGTCAGCCCTTTTGAAGAGTTTACTCCCCTCCTGGGTGTAGGTTCCCTTCAGGTATTGATAGGCTGCAATGAGGTCACCCCGCAGCCTTCTCTTCTCCAGGCTGAACAAGCCCAACTCCCTCAGCCTGTCCTCATAGGGGAGGTGCTCCAGCCCCCTGATCATCTTAGTCGCCCTCCTCTGGACCCTTTCCAAAATCTCAGTGTCTTTCTTGTACTGAGGGCTCCACACCTGGACACAGTACTCCAGGTGGGGCCTCACAAGAGCCGAGTAGAGAGGGACAATCACCTCCCTGTCCCTGCTGGCCACCCCTCTCCTGATGGAGCCCAGGATCCCATTTGCCTTTCGAGCTGCCAGAGCGCACTGCTGGCTCATATTCAGTCTCTCGTCCATCAGGACCCCCAGGTCCTTCTCTGCCGAGCTGCTCTCAAGGACCACTCCTCCCAGCCTGTACAGGTGCCTGGGGTTCTTCCGGCCCAAATGCAAAACCTTGCACTTTGCCATGTTGAACCTCATCAGGTTCACCCGAGCCCAGCCCTCCAGCCTGTCGAGGTCCCTCTGAATGGCATCCCTTCCTTCCACCGTATCAACCGCACCACTCAGCTTGGTGTCGTCAGCAAACTTGCTGAGGGTGCACTCGATTCCCTCATCGATGTCATTAATAAAGATGTTAAAGAGCACCGGTCCCAAGACAGACCCTTGGGGGACACCACAAATTTACATGCTTTTGTCCCCTGAAAGTACTAGTGATATGTTCTTATATTTAAAAACAACAAAAAAACCCTTTTCCATTAAGCTTAATTTTTGTTCAATCCAGTAGAAACAGAGATCAAAATAGGATTTTTCTTCTTATATGTGGGAGACTAAGACTTCTGCACATCGTGCAGCCTCTTCCTTTCCAGAGAGGGTATTTTCAATTTATGCTACACCAACTCCTATAGCATTACACTGATTCCCGCTAGCATATTCCTAAGAGTGGTAAACAAATGTCATATGGTTATTTGGCGTATGTATCATAAAGTTTCAACAGAGAACTCCTTGCTTTCTGTCTTTATATATTTTTCTTCACATTTCATGTAAGACCACCTCTAATTTTCCAGTCTCCATCAGCAATCTCCACGATACAAAGGTGTGTTGTGTAGTTGATGCAGCCTTGAGTAGAATTGGCTTAATGTCAATTCCAAATTTATTTCTCCTTGTATGTCTCCCCAAGGCAGGCACCTGCAGAGGACAGAAGGATTTTTAACACTATATTTTAGGATCTTGGTTCTGCTTTGTTAACTCCAAAGGTGTGTGATATATGACAAGGACTGAAAGCCATTAGAGCCCCACATTCAGTTGACAGTACCATTTTATACAATAGTATATTGCCTGCATGTTATCTTTTAGGAGAGTAGGAAGCATCATTGATTTTTAACTTGATTTTTCTTTTGTTCACTGAGCAAGTCGGCATTGTAAAAATACCTTTCAGCTTTTTCCCAGATTATTTAATTTTATAGATGTAGGCCCAAAATACATCTCGTTCTGACGAACAGATTCAGAACCACAGTGTAAGTTTAACTGTTGAAGAACTTTTTCTGTACTTTGTTTTTAAAAAAAAAAGTTAAACTCATATTCTGATGCCATTGAAGTGTCTCTCATACAGTGGTATTTCACTACTTTATGGGAACTGTACAATGTAACTCACTAATATCACTTTCATTTGTCCC
Source organism: Lagopus muta (assembly GCF_023343835.1). Classification (NCBI taxonomy): domain Eukaryota; kingdom Metazoa; phylum Chordata; class Aves; order Galliformes; family Phasianidae; genus Lagopus; species Lagopus muta. The sequence continues at coordinate 98,603,554 of NC_064434.1, forward strand.
AAATCTGCCATCCCTCTCTCTGCTAAGTTTTTATGCTACTAAAACTCCCATTCCTATTGCAGTTGCCATCAGAAGAGAAATGTAGAGGATGAAGTAACTCATAGTTAAGACATAGATGGACTGACTGAATTAAAAAAAAAAAAATATATATATATATATACTTAAATTTGAATTAAACTTGATATTTTTAAAACTTTAATTTGTAAAATTGTGAATTTTGAGCAAGAAGACCTTAAGTGATAGTGATCTTGCAAACATCTCGCAGGTTAAAGGAGCATGACTGAGTCTTTCATTCCTCTGTGACATGGCTGTACTAAACACAGGGCATGCAGAAAATGCCATAATAGTTGCTGTTGCCTGTAGCTGTTACACTTACTCTTGAACATAAATCTAATATAAGAAAAATGATGAGAGACTTTCTATGAAATCATAGAAAAACATATAAATTAATCCTGAGATTCAGTGAAATTTTGCAATTGTAGTTATTTTTCACATCTTAGTTTTATTTTTGGCTTCTGTGGAATTGTTCATCTGTAATCTGACAGCAGTACAGCAGAAGGGAAGGATGGTATGCACATCTGCTTCACCTGTGGTAGCCTTAAAACATACAAGTAGCCCAGGCTTTTATTGAGACTGCGTATAGGAACAGGATGCCTGAATTCAGTACAAAAGCTAAAACTTCATAGTAGGATTCAGCCTCAAATCCTAGTCTCAGTTGTGTCTATTTGTGTAAAGGGAATGTCATTAAGGCACTTCCCGCTTTGTCACTGACACTGGTTTTAATTGTGTATATTTTCAGTATTTTCAGTTAATTAAGTATTTCAGTTAATTAAGCGCAGCTCAAAAACATGGTGTGAGGAATTGAAAATGTTTATCTCGTTCTAGAAGTCTTCAAAATGAATTATGACTACTATGACAAACCACCATAAAATAACATCTTTCATACATTTGGGAAGACTGGCACTGTGCTCAGAGGCAGGCACAAAAAAGTCTCTAACTGGAGTTGTCAGTAAGAGTCAGTTTAACCTGCTGTTCTTCAGCTGCCTTAGCATGAGGTCTGTTCTGGGAAAGCCTTATTAATTGTTCTGCAAAACACCAAGCTCGGTAGTAGCCTCCACCTCAGGCAGCTGCTCCCTTGGAGTGAGACCACACTGACATTTGGAAAACTGAGCAGCTAATTTAGAATGGATAAAATGTACTGAAAGCAAATCAGGACAAACAAGTGTAATGAAGACTGATTGATTGATGCTATTAATAGTGTGCCTATTTTGTCCATTTGTTTTTTGACCAGAGGCTGTGATAATTCTACAGTTTGCTTGGTTGCTTTACTATTTAATGCTAGATCACTTTAAAGAATAGATTGATCTATTGACATTTATAACAAAATAAGCACTAAAATACCCTGCGTGGCTAGCTAAGGTTTTTCCATCTCTCTAGAGGTCTCTGAGCATATTGTTAAGCAAAAAGAAACTGATGAATATTTCCTTCTTAGATCCTTTTTAAGCCCTGGACTCCATCCTGTTTTTTCTTTCCATCTGCTTTGTGGGTTTAGCCCTTTTCTCAGTTGCTTTTCTTCCAAGTACCAAAGTTCCATTAAATCCTACTTGAAATGCTCTGAATTTGCTGAATATCGCAGGCATGTAAACAGGCACTTACACCATTGCCATTAATCTCAAATTCCTTTAAGAACATGAAATAGAAACTAAGCATAGAGTCTATGAAGTCAGGCAATCTTGTCTCCTTGTAGAGTAGCATAGATTTCATCCACTTATTTTTGTATTGAGCACAGATTAGTCTATTTACATAGTGTCTAGGCTTTCAGACGAGGTACCTTGTTCTTATCAAGTGTTTAAATGTGAAGCAGATTCTTTTATTTGCTGCCAGTGGTTAACCATCCTTGCTTCCAGTTTGTAATGTCTCTTCTGAAATTGTTTGAGAATTCAAGATGCTGGTTCTTCTGTAACAGACCCTCTCAGCATGATAACTGTGTGTAAGATCATATATCATCTCTGAATTGTTCTTTGAGCTGAATGTAACTAAATCTGTTAAGACCCTCTACCTAGCCTTTTTCCTCAGCCCAAAGGTCTTTTGGTTCTCAATGTTTCTTCTTTAATGTCTGTTTGTAAAGTATGTTTGTAAGAGATTATTCTTTTGTATCAGTGTCTCAAAGCTTGCTGGAGACACAGATGAACAAGTCCAAGCAAGTCCTGGGCAAGGGTTGCTAAAACCTTTGGTCAGACCAACATTTGAACTGTTGTTTCTTAATCTCATGCCGGGTATACATATATTAAAAGAACCTCCTCTCCCTCCTATAAGTTGGAGCAAGACAATGTTTAAAATGAAAACATATTTTAAAAGGAAGTTCAAGCTCCGTTCTCATGCTGTGCTGTGGAGCTCCCCAGCCTGCTGTTCTCTCTTGAGCTGTGCAAGATTCATGTTATTCCTCTCAACCTGAGGGGGCCACCTTGCAAACTGATTTCCAGTTTCTGTCTTCTGTGATTCTTGCACTTCTTACATGGTAGAGCAGTGCACAGCGTTATGTAGAGAGGAAGGTGCTTGGCTGAAGTTATTGATGAGAAAGAGAAGAAAAATAAAGAACTAACGTGGCACAATCATGTGTATCTGTCCCAGTGGCAGGTTACTAGAGGAGCATAGGAAGCTGCAGTATGGTAAGTTAACTCCATGTAACTCCATGGTCTTCTGTGGTTTTCATCTATTAGCAAACATATTCTTTAACCAGTTCTACTAAAAATATATTTACTGAGTCTCTGGAAGAGCTGCTCAGGAAAGAAAAACCAAAACAGTGGAGCTCTGAGATGGAAGAAATCAGTTTAAGTAAGCCTCTCTGTCTGTATTTTATTTCTGCATACTGTAGACTGATTCTGGTAGTGCATGTTTGGAGTTTTGTATGTGGTTTTTATTCAGGATAATTTGTTCAGGCATTTGAGTTTTGGTATAAGTCAGCTTTACATTGCTGTTCGTGTTTTATGTGAAAACACTTCTGAGGTCACGCGTTTGGAAAGTTTTACATTGTGGCACTGTTGTAAAGTTTGTTTGTTTTTAAGGGATATACGTTAGGAAGAACCAAGGTATTTTAACAAGTGTCTAAGGGGTCAGAGCTGTTGGTTATTCCTCAGACACAAGTTGTATGCACAGATGAGCCAAATTTTCTGAGTGTAAGACGTTTAACTTCTGGATTCACTAATCTAATTTAGTCCTTTCTTTACGTTGTGGAGGATAGCCTGAATTCTCCTGTAGCTACCAAGATACCTTGGACAACTGGTTAATTCTTTCTGTGATTATATGGGGCTGTTCACAGAACAGAAAACAACACCTGAAGTTCTCGTTCCGGTGCTGTCAGTGCACTGGTGTTTCTATGCAACACGTTGCTGCAATACTGATTTTTTTTATAGCAAAAGAACACCAATTTCTTTTTCCTATTCTGCTTAAAACCAATAAACTAAAATTTAGAGTGTGTATCTTTTAAGAGCTTATATTTGTCATCAATTTTATTACTAGCCTTATGCAAAAAAATTGCTTAGATTTTCTTACTGGTCAACGAATTGACCATTCTCAAACCTTTAGTAAGCCTGAATATTACTGGAAGGGCTGCTGTAGGTACAAAATTTGTGGCTCTTTCTTACTGAGATGTTGATACCATAGGAATATTTTATCACTGTACTCTTCCAGCATGGACCTCTTTCTTGGTTTTTTGTTGTTTTTTTTTTTGCTTTCAAAGTGTTTTAATTTACTAACAGTTTAGCTGGTTAGTGTAACAAAACCTCTCTTCTGTTTTATTCGCTATGAACACCATAGGCTGAAGAAAAACTTCTTTTCAAAGGCTCTTTGATGATGGAGAATAAAAGCAACCAAAAAATACAGGTATTTCTTGGTATAGAGATGTTTGAACACATGGAATAGAAAGGCTCGTACAAAACTAGATAGGTAAATGATTTAGTTTCCATCAACCCCCAGATATATCTGAAATTTACAAGTTTCTCTGTAGTCTGTCAGTATTCTTGCACATTCTTATTTCCTATCAGTACCATGGTTTCACTGTCATAAATCAAGGCCATGCACTGTTGTGTATCAGAAAAGCCCTAGTGTAACAGGGGGTGTGCCACTATCACTTGAGAAAGTAGAGATTCATGATGAAAAGCTTGTTGTTTCAAAGGCTGTTGGAGTAAAAATGAATTGATAATGAAGAAAGAAAAGAAAATACCTTGTGCTTTGGGAAGTACACGCTGCAGATGTTCTAGTTCAAGTTGCAGAATGGTGGAAGTGTGAAAGTAGGATTTGCAAAGGAGACAGATGACTTCATGTGCTATCTTTCAGTTGATTTAATGTAACAAGATTAAGATGGTGTAGGTCTGTTGGCACAATTGCACAGTAATTGCAAGCAGATAATATGTGCGTTTTCTCTTTTTTAAATGTATTTTAATAATTTACATCCAAAATGATGTATATATTTAATGTGAATCAAAACACTTTCAATTGCACTGACCTTAAAGCACTCTGCTGCATATCAGTTGAAAACTATCTGCTATATCCAGCGTCTCCCTGCTTCTGCTTAGCTCTTCTCTTTAGATTGCATGTTAGGTTGGTCTCACTGTCTTGTGTTGGAAAGGTATTCTGCTGATGGTGTAGTACTTATTACTACAAAGATATGTAAGATCATAAAGGGTGCATCTGACCAATAAACTGTCAGGGAAACTCTAGAAGCTGCCTAAATTCTGGCATCCTTCATACAGTGTCAAAGTGTCTCAAAACCAGAAGCATCCCTCTCAATCAAATTAAGATGCTTCCAGTTTCACTTTCTTGTTGGAGCTGTTGATTCTGCAAGTAGCTCAACGTAGAGCTTCTTAATGGAACAAAAAATAACACCACCACTGTTACCTTTTATCTTTAGGGCAAAGCTTCTTGGAAAATACACTTCCTTCTGCTTAGCATTTTTTTCAATGTCCTAAGATAATTGAAGCATGCTACTGCTCTCAACAGAGCTGCTTTTCTTTAATTTCAGACCTAGGTGTCTGGGTTTTGGGAAGTTCCAAGCACTTTAGTCTCAGTCTCCCTTTGTAAATGTGCAGAGCTTGTAGGTGCACTGCAATTACAGCATTTTGCCTCTCAATGTTTGCCACCTTTTCTTAATGTAATTCTAGTAAAAGTCTGAATTGCAGAAATCAACATTGTCACTGTTAATGCAGTGTCAGTTTAATGTCAGAAAAAGTCTGAAGGGGTTGTTAAGGTCCCAGGTTGCTTGTAAACCATAAAGGAAATGCAGCTTTGTGGAAACTGAAGAAATGAAACAAAACAGCTTTCTTTTCTAGACTTGGTGTCCTGATGTTTTGTTGCTTGTGTAAAATGTTAGTTCACAGTCTTTGTGCACATATTGCAAAATAAATGAGTACTTATAACTCATGGTCATCATGGCAATGACAGAAATTTCTTTAATTGTGTAAAATGAAGGTGTGGGATAACACAATTAGTGTAAGGCAGATAAAATCTAGAGGTAGAGGATCTACTCTTTAAGTGAGCATACTCTGACCTGTGTTGGTTTATGTCTGTAAAGGAGTGTGTGATAACATCTGCACACATGTAGTAGATTTGTAGTGAGTGGAGGGATTTAAAAATTGAATTAGCAAACTGCTTAGTATTTTACTTTCATATGCTTCGCTTCCAACTTTAATTGTGTAAGCTTTTCCTTTTAACTCAGTGTTATGCCTTTTAGTAAAGTCTAGAATCAGCATGTGTACTATGTAAACCACTCAAAAGAGGAAAAAACATGAAACTCTTACAAGAGCTTCCCCCACAAATGAAGATTTCAGAACGATATTAAACCTTGTGTAAAATTATCAATCTTGCACAAATATATTTGTATATCTCCACATTATGTTCTGTACTCGAGGATGCAGTCCCTTCACAAAAGTAATCAGGCTGGAAAATGTGGTCACAGGTGTTGTCAGCTTTACTTACACTGAAACTGAGCATTAGTGGCTCCGTTCAGGTAGCAGTAGGCAATAATGTAGTCTAACTACAACACAGCTATAGCCATCGGCACTGTGGGTTTTATGCTTGCTGAAAGATGTTATTTTTCATATGGTGTGATATTTGATAGAGTATATGCACCTCTCTAGGAGGAAAAATAAATTTTATATATGAAAATACAAATCCCTAGCATTTAATTTAAACTTTAATGAACTCCAATAAAGAACAGAGAATATAAAGCTCTTTAAGCCATTTCTCTGTGCATGCGGAAGAGTAGAAATAAATAGGCCTTTACTCTGTCTCATTTTAGTTATTTAATAAAGTTTCCATAAGTCAAATTGTACAAAGAAAAATAAACTTATTTTGGAATATGATGGCAAAGTGTCAAAACGCAGCTGTACAAGTCAGACCAGAGGAGCTTTTTTTTTTTTTTATGCGTAAGCTGAGTAGAAAGAACATACAGATGAATTATTGCTGATAGGCAAATGGCTCAGCTTGTGAAAAAGGTAAATGCAGCATTGTCCTCACTGGAAAGCACCGTAAGAATATTTGCAGGTAAACAACATGTGCTTTATGAGATTACTGGAGTAGATAATGACCCTGTAGTAGAAATGAATCTCCTAATATGACAGACTTAAATATTAGAGCATGTCCTAGTTTATATAAGAAGCTGGTTCAGAGCCCTGTGGCTTTGAACCTGAGACTCATTCCCATGGAAAATGTTTCAAGCTGTTGTAAAGGGTCTTTGCCACTGATGTCCTTTGCTGTCATTATACCTGGAAGCATTGTTGCCCTTTAGAAAGTATTCAGACTCAGCTGATCAGAAACAAGAAGAATTAAAAGGAAAACTATCAAAAATAGGTGGTATTTCACAGGCTTTTAAAGAGATCTATTACTTTCCCAGGCTTTGTGAAATTTGGTGTTTATACTATTTAAATTAATATTACTAAAATTTTAGGCAAAGGAGAAATATCGTATGGGGTGATATCTATTTCTTGGACATTTTGATTTCAACATTCATAAAAGCTGTGGAAAATGCTGTGAAAGATTGAATATATTCTACATTTAATTTTTGTTTACGCAGCTTACATAGGAGCTATTCCTTTGTAACCATTAACAATGAAAGGACTGGCTTGTTAGATGAGAGGGGCTTATGCATTTTCTACCTAGCTTTTGACATTGTATCCTGTACAATTATAAAGAAGCTGAGGAGTTACAGACTGGATGAGCAGACTGCGAGGTGGACTGAAAGCTGTCTGAATGACCAGGAAGGTGGCAATCGGTGTCATGAGTTATAGTTAGAGGCCAGCAATTAGTGGTGTAGCTTATGGGACAAGACTGTCCAAAACTTCACTTGTACAGATAGTTGAGCTGTGTACCCTCTCAAGTCTGCAGATGACCCAAAAAAATGAGAGCCATGACAGGTTTGCCCAGAGGGTTGTGCTATTGTACAAAGGGATCTCAACAGACTAGAGAGGTGGGTTGACAGGACCCACATGCAGTTCAACAAGAAGAACTGTGAAGTTCTGTACCGAAGGTGGAAAAATCTGCAAGAATGAGTGCACCTAGCTGGAAAGCAGCTTGGCAGAAAAGGTTGTCAGTGTCCTTGTTGGGATCAAGTTGACCATCAGGTGGCATGCACTCTTGCAATTAAAAAGAAGGCATCCTGGGCTGCACTGGAAGGAGCACTGCCAACAGATTAAGGGAGGAGGTTCTTGCTAGCTCCTCAGCACTGGTGAGGCAAGGCTAATGAAGAAACTGAGTTGTCAATTGTTCTGGAGCTGGGTCTGAACTGGACAAGAAAATGTTCATAGGGTGAATCTCATCAGTGCGTACAAATAGCTGAAGTGAGGGTGTTTAAAAATAATAACAATAAAATAGAAGGCCAGATTTCAGAATGTGATGGTGACTGAGGCCTGGATGAGGCTGTCTAGAGAGGCTGTGGAGTCTCCACCCTTCTCTTCAATCAGCACTCAGAAGCTGTCTGTGTGTGGGTGATCAAATCTAAATTGAAGAGGGGTTGGACCAGATGACTCCCAGAGGTCCTTTCTGTGTCTTTCTGTGATTCTGGAGTGAAAAATTTCACTAAAACTTGTTCACCGCTGTTCCACATTAATTACAGGGAAGGAATAAAAATAACATGTCTTAAAAGTTATATAAGCTCCAAATTTGCTCACAGCATTTCAGCTGATGTCAGGCAGAGTCAGTCTCAGGTACAAAAATCCACAGGAAGAGGCTGGCATGGAAGCAAGTCTGTATTTTCATTTTGCTGTCTCTTAAAAAGCTCAGCACTCAGCATTTGCTTTGAATTTCATGTAAGGTTTCATTCTGTATTCCATTAAAATGCTGATAATTACGATTGTAACTGCCATGGTTCACAAACAGAATACTACAGCCTTATGCTGGAAAAATATTTTCTGTATGGTGAGAGAAGTCCAAAATGGTGACATAATAACAGCCATGAGACTCTTTACTATGAGAAATATCTCTTAGATTCATTACAATACTCTGGGAAAGAAAAAATAAAAGATTTTTCTGTTTATTTAGGAGATGATAATAAAAGAACAGTACATTTAGATCGCAACAAAAAAAGTTATCTGATTTTGAGTTTTTAACTTCCTTTGAAGTAATTAGGAAATTCTGCTGTGTCCGTAATGAATAATTACTATAACAATAATTATAGTCTAGCTTCATTTGTTTTTAGGTGTGGTAAGGAGAAACATATTTAGAAATCAGCCACAAGACAGTAAAATTGATTTCTGATTTATCTGGTACAGCTCTATGTCTCTCACTGAACTGGGTAATAATTGATTGCTTGAAGCCTTGTAGTAGTAGGTAAAAATTGATAAATGTTAAAGTAGGAACAGTGTTTTATAGGTTCTCAAGAATTGTGGAGCCTCCATATTTCTTTCTCATCACCAGCTCTAGATCATGAGGTGAAATTTAAAAGATGCTTCATCTTCATAAATTACATTCAGCGGTTCAGAGCCCTTTCTCTGCAAGAAGCAAAACAAAACCTTTAGTAACACAGCACGGATTAGTAATGTATGAAGTCAGGTGAGCTTTTTATGGTTCAACATATGGTTTTAGATTAGCTGATGTGATTACACTGAAAACCAACCAGCCGTCTATGTCCACATCCATAATTTCTCAAGTCAATATCTGCAAAGTTTATTGGTATTGGTAGCTGTCATCTCATGACGTAAAGTGTTGTAAAAATTAACAGATTTATCTTCTTTTTAATAAAGAAATTCCAAAATATTTTAATAATGTGAATTTATTTTATTGCAGGAAGTTGACTTTCTAAAAGTAGATGACTGTTCACTTTTACACTGGGAAAAACTTTAATATCTTTATTAAAATATAGGGAGCAAGATCTTTCCTCATTTCCCTCCTGATGCTCCATATACCATTAGCAAAAAAAAAGTCTAAAAGTTACCCAGCTGTTCATTTTAGATGCCTCTCAAGGCTTTCATCTTAATATATAAGAATATAACATTGGAGAGAGATGAAATTATGTTATTTTAGATACTTATGGGTCTCCTGCATTGAATGTAACTTAATACTCAAATTAAGGTACTACTTTAGGGGTCCCTCTCTGATATTTTATACAAAGAATAGCTTTTAAATGACTTACATTAATTCTTGTCACACAGGAAATCTGGGATAACAATGCAACAGTGTACAATGTAATTTATAATTGTGAGCTAAATACCATTGTTTGTTTGAACAACAAATGTGATTGAGTTGCAGAACTTTAAGGTAGTTTATCAGCATAAAATCCTGAGACAAACTTTAGAATTTACTTTAACTTAATGTGTTCAAACTACACAAGAAATTAATCACAATTAACTACTTGTTTTACAATTGTTAGATATATATACCTGGTGTCATGATTTTGTGATTTTTGGTTTTCGATATTCCACATCATAACATCATGTGGGGCGCTGGGAGTTTAACTGTCAATGCTCAAGTTCTGGGTACCTGCCTGGAAAAGAAGATGAACTACATTCCCCAGGGGACTTTGCGGTCATAGAAAGGAGATATAACTCCTGGCAAGGTGACCTGATGCTCGTTGTCAGCTCTCCTCCCGTCTCCCTGCTGCTCAACTGGACTGCGCATCTCACCTCAGTGTTGTGGTATGTCCTATCCACCTTTCAGACATTCTCTCTCTCTAACTATATTTGATTTATTAGTTTCAATTCTAATTATATTGTATTATGGTGTGTTATCTTGCATTCTGATACTGTATTTAGTAAGTTAGTTTGTTTCTCCTCAGATCGTTGCTGCTGTTTTTAATTTAATTATTTTGGGGTCCCCTTTTCCGTTTCTTCCGGAGGTGCGGATTTTGTGAAATCCCTCCGCCCCGTTAGTCACGGAACTGGGCTGAACCTGCCCGTAAACCTGTTGACAACGTACAAATAATCGCAGCATGATTGATTTTTTTTTTTCTTTTTTTTTTTTTTATATCAGGTTACTAAACACATATTTTAGTTTCATAGTTATGCTTCAGTGAAATAAAAAAGCAGTAACTGAAAAAGACAAATACTGAAGCAAATTACACTTCTTGTTCCTTAAATGAATAGGAAACACAGCAGGCAGTAAAGCCCAGACCATGTCTTTTAGTTCTTCTGCTTAAACTTTGAGGTAGGGCTCCAATTATTTATCTGCAGACTACTTTGCTTAGCGATCAAAACCACTTTAATCTGTGAATTCAGCAGGTTGGTACCTCAACAGTGCCCGCAACATCTGTGATCAAACTGCAGTTTTCATTTGCAAATTGCTGAGAAAGGTAATAAACTATTTTGTTGTTTGTTTATTTATAAAACCTTGTTTTTTAAGGCTGCAGGCTTATGCTGATTTTATTTTATTTATATTTTTTTTCCTGAATCAGAGTACCTCCTGCATGACATGGACCATGACGTTTCACATTGCAAAGTTATTAGCAAACCCTGTTGTCTTAGGAAGACCACAGAATATAGATATTTTTTCTTGTCAGTATTGTTAGCATTCTGTGTAAGTCACTCTAAAAGTAATTCTTTGTATTTATTTCTGGAAACTACAACAGATAGAAAGACCACAATGACACTATTAGAACAAGTTCTTAGCTACAAAATACAGTCACTACCATTAGCTGTGCATTTTTGCCTGTGGTGAACAAGAGCCCACGTGCTGTGCTCATGGAAATCTGTATGGCCATCCAGAATGTGGCTCACCTTTCATGTCACTGTCACCTCTGGTGAAGTGTACCGCTCACTGTGCTCACATCTATTGTTTGTTCTCTGGTTTCCCTAAGTGGTCAGGAAGTGTTGGTCGGGGCCATTTTTTCCTTTATGTGGGATTTCAGTTGCATCCCTTGGTTCCATACACGCTTCAGTGTTAGACAGTATTCTGTCATACTGCCCCTCTACTTCTATCTGTTGCACAGCAACAAAATGTAATGGAATACGGGTAGGATGATTCAGCCTGTATGGCCATCCCACCAACGTTTTCCTCTGACACCGTCAGTCAGCATAGTAAAATAAGAGGCATTACTTTCAGAGAACACATCCAGAATATCAATTAATGTGATGAAGATTTAAAATGGAATTACGAATAAGATTAAGTCATTATTTAGCAATAGTTGTCGTTCCTCTTTTTCTTTAGAATTAATTTATCTATTGCCCTGAGGGAAGATAGAGGGGAACAGGTAAATACAGCCACGTTCTGAAAGAATTGTTTTCTCACTGAATCACGAGGCCCTACATAAACACTAATGAGCGTGTCCCTGGGGATCTGAAATATATATTTGTACCTGTTTCACATTTTCCCCCCTTCTAACTCCAAACTTTTCTGTAACTTCATCTGGAACACCATCTCAGCTGAGAAGCCTGCAAGGTTCTTAGGTTTCTCCTTAGCCTGCTCACACGCAAACTTTTCTAATATAATTAGCATAAAGAACTGTATTCTCTGCATACAGATAAATATTTGTGTGGTTTTCATCAGCTTGAGCTAAGAGAAGAGTGATAATATAATCTGAAGTTAGCTAGACTTCAAGGTATTGCTATGACTTGCCTCTGGGATTTTCTTCAGTGAGCGTTGCCCTTAAAAACACATAATACACAGGCTTCTCTCCAAAGGGCCAGGCTTTTCTTCTTGTCCATAATAGCTACAGCATGGATGCTATGAGGTAAAATGTATAACTTCTTTGATCCTTGCTTGCACTATTAAGACATTTATTTAAACATTTATTTAAGCTTTTTAAGACCAATTTCTTCAAAAAGAAATGGAGCTATTAAAAAAAAATATATATTTTGCCTATATCATTAAGTTATTGTGGACAGTGAGTTTATGCTAGGATAATGTGGCTCAAACTGAGTGACAACATTTCCTGTTTACAAGAGGATGTTTGCATTTGGATTTGAGCCCCGTATGTAACACAGGCCTCGTGTGCCCTTTGCTCGTAGTAGGAGTAAGCCTTTTATAAATACTCATTCATAGAATCATTTAAGGCTAGAAAAGAACCTGTAAGATCATCTGGTCCAACCTTCAACCTGTTACCAGCATGCCCAGAGAATTTGCTATTAGTTTTCTGTTTTCCCATTCTCAACTTAATGCAACTTTTGGGAGGTTAGTGGTGTGTGTGTGTGTGAGAGAGAGAGAGAGACAAACATTATGCTCAAAAATAAGTACTCCACAAAAGCAGTATTTTGTGCTGAGATAGCATACAAACAATGCACATAGCTTGTTTTCCTAATCATCTGTGCTTTTAGAAATAGACAAGCAATAGAGTCTGAAAAACCAATAAGCAAACATAATAGGCGATTCCTTATAATCCTCCTAGTTTTTGAAAAAGGACTGGAGAAACTAAGAGTAAGTTTATCAATTTTAAAATCTAATGTCGCTTCTGAAAGAATAATAGAGAACTGCCAGTTTTTACATAAAGGTTTGGCTTATATCTTTATCCAAAAAGAAACTTGGTGAGTCATCACATTCATACAGTATTTTCCTTAAGCATTTTCCATTTCTTCCCAGTCCAGATCACTCCTGTAATGAAAATATATTGTCATTTTATTATAAAGTATCATCATATAATATGACAGCATCTTTCATTATGGAATCTAATTTTTTTTTCTATTGAATTTAAATTGCTTTTCCTTACTCATTACATGTCTTTGCTGTAATTCTCATTACATACATTTTTCTTTTGATAATTTGCAGACATCCATAACTTCTGATAACTTCGTCTCCAAGGACAGCAAGATAAATAGGGTATCCTTAAATAGTTCTAATCTTCTTGATCTTAAAAGTACAACCACATATTATGATGAGTGTTTAGCAGCATACAAACAGAAAAACTTATTGGTTCATCTTGAAATAAGTATAGCATTAGAAATGAAGATAACCTCTAACAGTGAGCTTAAGTCTTCAGCTCAAAAATTTTCAGACAATATTTAAAACTTGGATTGATTTATCATTGTATTGAAGTGCAAGATTTCATAATTTGACATCTTATGAAAGTTTGAAAAGTCTTTATTTTTTCTTAAAAGGGGGGGGTAATAGGGTAAAAATTAAAGGATTCTGTATGGGTATGTAGAAAGAAAGAGTCTTCTCCTTTATGGGTGCTTGGTCAAGACAGAGAGAGCCGTCTCAATTTTTTGCTGGATTGTTGTAGGAATGAGGTTTCTACATAGGATTTATATCTTTCTTCGTGTAGTTTGGATCCAAATTCACAGTCCTGTGACAAGATCTCTGAAGGTTGTAGATCTGGAAGGCTGGATCTCTATAATGTTTAGAAATGAAAACAGAACAAAGCAAAAAACAACAACAACTACAACATAAAAAAGAGCCAAAGCAAGTTTAGACTTGAAAAATTCCACGTAAGTATGACTGCTTCACAAATAATACTGATAATGTCAATTTCTTTTTATGGACTGTTATATTTTTCTTTGGATTCCACATTTTTATTGCTGCTGCCTGTTAGTACAGAAATATGAAATATAGAAGTAATCCTAAAACACTGAAGTTTGTGAGAATGGCCACACTGGTAATTACCCATAAGCCTTCACAACACAGCAAGAAACATTTCTATGATTTATTTTTATTGCTTAGAAAAATCTGGAAAGCCTGTACAATATGCCATGTCCTGATATTAGCTTTACCTCGGCAACCTTACTGAAGCTTAACTAAATGAAGTAATAAATTCAGAAATGTGTTTCTGCATGCATTTGTTTCATAGATTTATTATAGATAAATCCACTTATAAAATGTGTCAGGATGAAAAGTCTACGCTGCAGAAACTTCCTAAATTCTGATGCAAGTATTACGGTCTCCGTTACCAATAATTCTTAAAAGTAGAGCATTTAGTTTAATGATGATCGCAGAATTGTAGAATCACAAAATGGCTTTGATTGGAAGGGTCCCTAAAGATCATTCCGTTCTAACGGCAGCTGTGGGCAGGGCTGCCCCCCACCAGCTCAGGCTGCCCAGTTCCTATCCAACCTACCCTCAGGCTCCTCCAGAGATGGGGCACCCACAGCTCTGGACAGCACTGCCAGGGCTTCATCGCTCCCTTAGCAATGAATTACTTCTAACATCTAACCAAAATCTCCCCTCTGTTAGTTTAAAGCCATTCCCACTTGTCCTATCGCTGTGAGACCGTGTGAAAAGTCAATCCCACTCCTGCTTGTAAGCTTCCTTTGAGTTCTAGTAGGCCACAATGAGGTGTCCCCAGGATCTTCTTTCTCCAAGCTAAACAAGCCCAACGTGTTGATTAACTGAGGTTCTCCATGTTTGAGGTCAGCTCTCCCTTTTCAGTTATCAGTGGAAATATACTCTCCTTTGCATTTCTCTTCTGCCTAATATAGCTAAAGAAAGCCTTGTTTTTCACATCCCTTATCTTAGCTTTCCTGATCCCATTGCTGCACATCCAAACAGCATCCCTACATTCTTTCCAGGCCACCTGTATCTACTTCCAGTGCTTATGTTTTTCCTTTATTCCCCCTCAGTTTGCCCAGCGGGTCCTCTCTTATTCACTCTGGTTTCCCAGGGGATCTGATCCAGCAATTCCTTAACTGACCTGAAGGATGGTCTCCTGAATTTCAAGGTCCTGCCTCCAATATTTGCCAGGCCCACATTCCTTAAGAACACAAACTCATCCAGGGTGCTGCAGCCCAGGCTGCCTCTGATATTAACTTCTATAATAAACTCTTCCATGTTGATCAGCACCAGGTCCAGCGAAGTTGCACCTCTGGTGGATCTGTCCTGAACTAGAAAGTCGTTGTCAGTGCACTCCTGGAGCAGCCTGAACTCAATTTAAGAAGAATAAGTTCTCTTGAGATATTAGGGCTACACAGGTGGATATAGAAATCCATGTTAACTCACTTAAAAATATTTTATCTATCTGTGGTAAAAAATGAAATTTTCAACCTAATTGAAATTAAGTTTTGACAATTTTGTTGAACTGCTCTGGAAACAATATGTTTCTGCAAAACATAATTTAGTCAAATGTGTATTTTTCAGAGGAAAACTGATTTATCAAGAAAACTTTTCACTAGTTCTATACTTCATAAATATGCTACCTACATTTTACGGTTGTCCGTTGCTTATGGTGTCAAAAAGCAAAAAAGTTATAGGCATTTTCATTAGAACTTGTTCAATTAACCCTGTGGACCTAATGTCTGATATGTTATTTAAATAACGCCAAAAATTAAGATCAGAAACTAGTATGTGGATTTGTTCAAGTTGAAGAAACCTGTAAGTATCTACTTGTCTTATATATGCATTCCATTTGAAATATCCTGTAGGAGCAGGTTTGCGTGCGTATTTGAGCAGGTAAATGCTTATGACTTTAACATGCCCATGGGCCTCTGTGCTGCACTTTCAGCACACCTGTGTGTGCATATTAATCTTAAAAGGTATATGAATACATGAATAGTAACCTCCATCAAGGCCTATTTGGGGGGGCAAATATATTTGAAAACGTGACTGCAAATGAGATCTCCAGAATAGCAAGTGATTTCCTTGTATCAGCCCCATTTCTTCATGTCTCCATGAAAGGATGAGGTTATGCATGGTTTCTGGTAAGGTAGGTATGAAATTATCTACACGCTTATCCTGCATTCATATGCATCAGACAGCAGCTTTGTTTTCAGCAATGCGTTGTAGATTTCAGTGCATTGCATTGAATCTGGCATAAATGGCTATTCCTTGTGTGTGTGTATCTGTGTGTGTGTGTGTGTATACATATGCATATAGTTAATTATATTGTTTATTGTTTAAACCGACTTGAAAATTAGGAGGAAGTTACTATTATTCAGCTGAAATTATTTGTGTGGTATCTGCCATAAAGTTGATATTACATCTTGGAACTGCCTAGTAAACGTACTATCAAAAAGAAGAAAAATGACCGTTTGATTCATAGGTTGAATTCCTACCTTCAGCTTGCGGGCAATAATACTTCATTTTAACCAGTGAAAATTTTATCTGTTGGGAAACAATGGTATGTACAAACTGAGTTGTGAAAACATTGGTGTGCTTTTCTTTGCAAGTGCACGTATGCATGTAAATGAGAACGAAGTTTGGCTTAGAAGTTACAGACAGAGACAGTATTGTTACCCAGAATTTTCTAAGGACATCTGCAGCGTAGCCTGAGACTCTTCCTGTGGCTAAAAGCAAACGCTATGCTTTTGAGATCTGAATATAGTAATCTGAAGCCTCTTCAATGCAGAGAACAAACGTGTGTTGTTTTAGTTTGTGGGACTTCATCAAATGACAAAAATTGAAAGTGTTTTTCACTGGCGAAGGAAACAGCTTGCATTGCTATGGGTCATGAGGAACCAACTAAAATTTTATGCTGTTAGCATACAGATGTTAATACTAATGCATCTAAGCGGTAGTGATATTTTGAACCATATTGAATAGTTATTGGAATATGTTTAATTCACATGCAAATATTTGATGGTGTTAACAATCTAAGGAGAAGGAGGCAACCCTATTTCAGTGTGAGCTGTGTGTAACATACGTTGCTATGTGCACATATACGTTTTCAATCCAACTCTCATAATGAATACTATCAGAATATGTGATTTAATCTTTTCCTGTTACAGGCTTATTCTGTTCAGCAAATTTACATTCAAATATGTAAATAGTCCTGCTGATTGGCACTGCACATTTTGGTGACTTTTGATTCATACGGAAATGACAAAGAATAGCTTCTTACATAGCTTTCATATTCTGGAGATGGGATTTCATTTTTCTGAGAATGAAGAACATTTCAGAGAAGAATATAACATAGAAGAGGAGGCTCAGGGGTGACCTTATTGCTCTCTATAACTACCTGTAGGGAGGTTGCAGTAAGCTGGGGGTCAGCCTCTTCTCTCATGTAACTGGTGATAGAGCTAGAGGGAGTGGCTTCAAGCTGAGCCAACGGAGATTTAGGCTGGACGTTAGGAAATACTACTTTTCTGAAAGAATGGTCAGGTACTGGAATGGGCTGCCCAGGGTGGTGGTGGAGTCACCGACCCTGGAGGTGTTCAAGGAATGTTTGGATTTTGTGTTGAGGGATATGGCTTAGTGAGAACTATTGGTAATAGGTGCGTGGTTGGACTGGATGATCTTGCAGGTCTTTTCCAGCCTTGGTGATTCTGTAACTATTCTGTGATGATCTGCTCGCAGCCTGCAACTACTGGAAGTGTTGTTACCTTGTGCTTTAAACTTCCCCTTGTTTTCCATCATTTTTCCCATCTTGGATAATATTAGAATGGCAGGACACAACAAAAACTGTAGCACACACATGCAGTGTTTGCACTGGTAAAGGAACAGGTTTACAATTTTTGTTTTAAATACTCGTAAATTGCCATAATCAATAAGAAGGTCTACTATTCCAGGTTGAGTGGATGTGTCATTGATATGCCAGAGGAGATGCCTGAACCATGCTGAAGGAACCCCTTGATTTTTAATAAATTCAATAATTAGTAGAATAATACTACAGTGTGACGTATACTGTGCGGGGAAGAGGCATTTATATCATCATCTTATGATCATGAAGATGACTGTAGATACTTGACAGTGCCCAACAAAATGTGCTTGAGAATAATATTATTGGCTTTAGCGTTTGACATAATTTTCTAGCAATTGGATACAACATAGAAAATTGTTTTATTTGTACATATATTTATGCCTGTTTTAGCATATTTATTGGGGTTCATTGTCTGGCAGTGCTCTTGTCTATGCTTTTACACTTGCAGCCTTCAGAGAGGGATAACTGCCTCAATTTGAAATTGGATGATAATCCTGGCCTTGTGTTAATTCTTGAACCACGTCTGCTTATTTGGAAAAATACTCCCTATCCCAAGCAAAACTGTGCAACTATGCAAATTCTTTGAGAGCAGAGGTGGTCATGTCCACTGTCCTTATGCATCCTGGCACCGGTTATTTTCTTAGCGTGACAAACTATTTTGCACACTGTCTATGCCTCTAAAATTCCCATTTATTGAGGGAATACCGAGACCCCTATAAAATTATTTTCAAAAAGAAGGATTCAAGTTAGTACAGATCACAGACTTTTACATTCAAAGCCACATTAAAGAATTTCAAAGGACAGAGCATTAGCTCTACCTACTACAAACATTTTCATAATAATGCCTCAATTTCATAATAACAACAATTTAATGGATTGAAGCATCTCTTCTTTTTCATCTCTAAATTTGAGCTGTGATTCCTTTGAGAAATACAGTATTTTGACAGAGGGAATAATATATAGAATGTTCTTATTTCAGAGTTAAATTCTATATGCCAGCCTTGTTCTGGATCATTTAATCCATTGCACTGAACATCTCTGTAGGCGCTGTTTTGTTTCCTTAGCCTCCGTATATTATTTCTTGACATCTTCTTGTGCATATTTACTACAATAAGGTGAGACAATAATTCAGAAGCATGAAATGCATGAAGGCAGATTTCAGATCCTGTATTTAATGCCGTTCTTGTAGACAGTTTAGGTAGTATTTTGAACGAAATATACGGTGCAATAAGTTCATACAAATATTGAAATAATCTTGAGACTAAACACTTAAAATACATAAATGTGGCTGTCTGTTGGATATTGAGAATGCATCTTAGCTTTGGTGATTCTTGATTTTGGAGAGTTTATGGTGAAATATTACTAACACCTTTCTTTCCTCGTTTTTCTCAAAAGATAAATTGATGCACGCCTCATATTTGATTTGCATTATCACATGTGAAAGACGGTAGGGGACCTTCTGTCTGTTCAGTTAGCTTCCCCAGTGTGACTGCAGAGAGTACCTGAGAATGCTTCTTACACTGACTATTATTTTCTTTTATTACACTACATCTTATGCAGCCATTTGTATTCCTCATCTACAGGATTACGTATCTGCTGCCAAGGCTGGAGGAATCTGAATTACAACAGGGAAGGCAATTGATTGGTGTTTGCAGAAGAGGCCGCTTGTCAGAATGCTTACGTGAGCACTGCTTGTTCTCCAACATGCTAATGACAGCTGTGACACAGCCTTTCCAGGCCGTGAGAATCCAGCCAAGGTGTGCAAATGATGCACTGACAGTGGTTTTTGATGGAAAGAAATAGGTCTTGTAACTTCCATTCTCTCCTATTGCTATATGTGTGCAAATTCTAGTGCTGACAATTACTGCTGACTGATGAGCAGCTCAGAGCTGCATTGGGAATAAGAAATCACATTTTTACCAGAAGTCAGATGAAGATACATAAGTGAAAAGAAAAACTGAAGCAACTGAGAAAGCGTATCTTACATGGAGAGTCTGGCAAACCTTCCGAGCAACTTCTAGTTGGGTTTAAAAGATGGCCTTCCAGTCATCTCCAGCACGACAGCTGATTTCACACTTAATGCAGCATCCACCCATGATTTTTTTCAGCTCCTTTTTTTTTTTTTTTTTTTTTTTTTTTTTTCAGGGCTTAAACACTGAAACCCAATGGAAATTAGGAAGAGCAAGCCCTGTTGTTGAGCCTAACGCATAGTATGAAAAGCTCTGCTGCCAATGCAGGGTGCAAACTAGGAAGGTTTCTGACATCAGAAGAGTGACGCAAGTGGCAGATCCATCTCCACGGCCTGCACATGACAGACCCTCTGATGAGAAAGGTGACCCAGAGGAAAAAAGAGGTGAGAAAAAATCTTGATATTTGGTACTTTGTCATGCCTGGGTGCCAGAACTGTGGCATGTGAGTAGTTTGTAAGAAACCAGAGGATCTAAAATTGAAGCTTGATGGTTCAGATAGACACCAGATAGTCCCTAGATACTTTCCTAGATGCTTGCAGTAGTGCGTAGCTTCAGCAACAGTATGCGATTTCTACTTTGGACAAAGCTGTACTGGGGAAATGCAAAGGGAGAAGAAGGTGAGGACATGATGTATACTTGAATAGAGTAAGGCGAGGAGCAAGATGTAGTTCTTTGGTGGATTTTTGGCCCACTCGTTGCTATCAATAAGCTCTGTCAACAGTGTTACTTGGATAGTTGGGGTCTGAAGGAGGTTGATTGTCTCGGTCTGCTGACACAGCCTGCGGCAAGGTCCAGGAAACGTTTAAGTGTTTTTTGCTTTTGCTATTAGCAGTGAAGTGGGCAAATATTCCATGTTGCCAACTGACAGAAAGAGTTATTTACTGGAGAGCTTGGAAAAAAAAAAAAAAAAGTCTAATGAACTGGAAATCCTGCTGTTTAGCCTGTTCTGATGATAAGCGTAGCACTGTATCAATTGCTGTCAACACAGCAACTGTCACTTTTTTTGGAAGTTTGGATCTTTTGAATGCATATTTTCAATTAGTACTTCAGACTTCAGAGCTGTCACTGCCTTACATGCCACTGCTGCAATCACAAGTCATTGCTTATCAGACTGTTTGTTAGCATGCACTTCTGCCAAAAGTGTCAATGCGGGCAGTTGTAAGCCTTAACAAAATAGTTTTGCGTGTGCACATCTGTGTACATTTGTGCCAGAGGAGAGGAGAGAGGAGATAAAATTGCATTTTTCACTGCTCAAGAGAAGAGCTGTTATGATTATGCAATGAGGACAAAACAGCACTAAGTTTACAAGTCTTTACATTAAAAAATGACAAACAAGTGGGGAGAAAAAAAATACGACCCTGAAACTATCAGGTAATGGCAGTTGGATTCGTGCATCTCAACATCCTTTGGTAGCAAGTAGACAGCCGAAGTTAGGAAAACTCCCACAAAGCACAAAGATCTTTGTGAGAAACAAAAAATAAGGATTTGAGTTAGTGTGTTGTTGACAGAAAAACCTGTACATGCATATCTGAATACCATCAGCAGATGAACGTTTTGGCTTAGAAGTTGTCAAACAGTAACTAACAATCCAGGCGGTCTGAAATTGTGTGATGTATCCAACATCTGTCAGTAGTACTTCTGACTGAAATTTAAAGATGTTGGGAAAAGTCCGAATTTCTGACTGAAAATAGCAAGTGTGAATGAATGTGAGGAGCCGTTATTTATCCCATATAGAGAAGACTGCTGTTCTAGTTCTTGGAAGACAGATCATCCTGTTACAAAAGTCTGGTTTGTGAATACTTAGCCAAGATAGGAAACTACCAGTCTTTACTTGTCCAAAATGGACAGTGTTTAACTAAAAAAATCAGTTCACTCAACTAAATGTATTTTGCTTGAAGAAATTTTTTTTTTTTTTTTTAATTTTTGTGAGAAGGTAATAATAAATAGTATTGTTGTTTTTTATCTATTACGAAGCTTTTTATGTACCTAAAAGTATTATATTAAGAAACGTAAAGTTTCATTGCTAAACAGTGTTTCAATCTTACTTGGCAATATCCTTTCATCTTTGTGAGAGAAATTCTGAATTAATGAGTGTTATTTTTTCTTAAAAGACTTTTTTTTTTAGTAGTCTTTTGTTAAATTCTTGTACATGGATTTTACTAGATGACCTCTTTTCATTTCAATTCAAGACAAATGTCTTCTGCTTGACTGCCAATGACTCCCATATTAACATGGTAAAGAAACAAGCAAAATTGTTGTCGTGGCATATCTATTGTGCATGACTGTAATTACATACACCAGCAGCTGATTTTCTATGATGCTGTGTGTAGTGAACAGTGAACCTGGATGCAGGGAAAATCAGCCTTATCTCTGATGCAAGACTTTGCATGAATATTTTTCCCAACAGCAAGAAAACAAAACTTTAAAGAGGCAACTGCATAATAATGCAAATGCCTAACACAGCCTACTGTCAGAGTAGGCCTGCCAGTTTTATGGAGAAAGAGAAGGATATGGGATCTGAGTCAATAAATCTAAGGTAAGTGAAGTTTGTCATTCACTAACAACTTAATACAGTCCATGGCAATTTTGTTGTTATTGTTTAATCCAATGGAAGGAGAGAACTGAAAATAATTGCATGTTTCCTCCGTTAAGTAAAGTAACTTTCTCCTGACTTGAAACTACTTGCTAAGATGTTCAAGGCATCTTCTTCAACTTTCACTGCATTCACAGCTAATTCCTTCTCTAGGTTTTTGATATATTTTCTGGATTTCATTATATCGTGGGAGTGATTGTTTAGTCCTGCAGATTTAAAAATAACCTTTTTGTTTGTGGTTATTGCTGCTAAGTAAGTTTTCATTTTATTTTCCTTTGTCTTTTAAACACTTTGATTTTCTTCCCATCTTCTCTCATACACAAAAATTAGAAGCACTAGAAAAATCACATTCCAGAAGGGGGATTGTCTTGAAGCTGATCTTTTCCTAAATGTGAAATCATGCACATATGGCACAGTGACAGAAAGAAATCCCTCCAGTTTCCTGTTTTGACACTCCTGAGTCAGGTTTTCAATTCTTCAAGACCGCAAATACAGAATTGCAGCTTTATGAATACCATGCTCTCTTACATTGTCTAGCAGCTGGAGCTTTTTGAATGCCTGATTATAATGAAATGAAAATTTAGAACAATTTTTTGGTCGGATTAGAGTGCAAACAGCACAGCTCATCTGCACTGAGCACTGCAAAAAGACCTTAGGACTAAGAATCTAATGTTGGCATCTTCAAAAATGGATGTAGCTACCAAAGAGTTGCAAGACTGTACAGAGTAATGCCAACTTAAGACCTGTATTATTTGAGTAACTTAAAATTTTTCCCTTTTGTCAATATCAAGTTTTTGTTTTTCTTCTTATTTAATTCTAGCCTTTGCTTCTATGTGAGATGGACTTCGTTTTCTGAATGAAAGTGTACTTAGCGCACCTAAATTACAGAATGTTTGTGTATGCATACACGACTACATTTAAAATGTTCCTTCACAAAGATCAGGATCTACATACAATTTAATTATTCTTTCTTATACAGACTGCCCTTTCTTGCAGTTTGCATGTTCCTAAATTCTTCTTTAGGTTATATTCACTAAGTTCCGCACTTAGGTATAACTTTAGGTTTTTAGACAAGCAAAAAAACCTCTTCAATGTGGAAGCCAGCTTCCTTTCTCACCATCCTTATTAATGAATAACTTAAACATCCACCTTTCATGCTTTCTAAATGAATTCCCAAACAACTGACCAATTTGTAATGAATGTTCAAAGGCAATTAGTATTCTAGGGTGCATCCCTCTGCCACTCCTGCTCAAGTTGTTCAAATATTTAGAGTGTCAGACAGAAAATGAAAATGAATCTATAGTTTGATATCCACTGGGGACGCCCAGGCCCTATTCTCAGCTCTCATAGAAAGTGGAACAGCTTTGTCTGATTAGCAACTATTCCGGAATATAAATCAGACAGGATGTAAATTAAATTTTAGGAGATTCAAATCCTAAATGACAAAGAAGATAAGGCACTTTGCTTGTCTTCAGTGTTGTTTTTTTTTTAAGTACAAAATTCTTCTTTCTCCTCCTTCTTTGTTCTGTGGTTGATGTAATTGAACTCATTCTCATTTCCAAATGCTATCATACAACTTAATTAATGTGGTTTTCATATTGACATGATTTTTCTGATTTCTGTTCTTTATTTTCTTTTTTGTCAGATGCTGTATGGAGTCCGGAGGTGGCCTCAATGAACTTTACAAGTCTCTCCCAACTTGGGACAGTCTGTAATTCTGCTGTTGTCTTTCAGGTTGTTTTAAAGAATGGTGAGATGAACAAACAAATGAAGTTTTACTTTCTCTTATGGTAACTTACAGTAATATTTGCAGTCTTCTGAGTCTTTTTTTAATGTGATGTTCATTTTTTTTTTTTTTTTACGTGTGCTATGATGTGAGAATGCTATTGCAGCATCTCAAGAAGGGACTGTACTTCTCTCAGGTTCGTTTTCTTGCCCACGATTCTGCTACTACCTTACAGGATAACGCAAGCCTTTCTGAAAGCTTATGCGTTCTTTGCAAATTAATGGCAATCACCAAAGATTTGTATATAAGTAGATTATTTTTAATATTTGAGTTAATGTCCCTTTCATACATTGTTAATTAAGGCCTTTGAGTCTAAAACTATTCACGTTTTCTCTGTTTTCTTCAATTCCTTCCTCCATGATCTCCACAGCACTGAGCTGCCAGGGCTGCACAATTTGTTTCTTTATGGAAGCATTCATCTATTAATGTACAGAAAGAATTGGAGACAATAATCATAAGTTACATTGAAAAGGGTGATTGTGTGGTGGGCCTTTACAACCAAAACTGACACAGTGTTGGAAGGAAGAAGTGAAGGACTTCAGATGGTACAGCATGTCTAAAAGTCTCTCTGCTTAGAGAGGAAGGAACACGAAGCGCCTGTTAAACACAGGACATGGGTCTTCCTGCTCTCTGTCCTTTTTCTTGTTTAGACACATTATGTCTTTCGTGATTTGTCTTCACTTTTTGAGTCTAGATGTGCACCTTCTTTCACTCGTTACGTGAACAGATAATACTTTCCCACATTGCTTGCTTGCTTTCATGTGAAGGGAACAGAGAACGTATGGAGACTCCTTAGTGCAGACAGTCTGGCACAATCCCTCTGCAGTGCAGAAATGTCTGCTCGGGGAAACCCCTATCCCCACTGAAATCAATGAGGATTTTGGCATTTTCCTCTGGGGAAGCGGGAGTGACTGTATTGCTGTTTGGCTCAAAAGTTAATGGGCATCCTTAGTCATCTAGCTCAATTCTTGTGGCTCAAGTTAATGCCGATGTGACAAAGTGACAGAGTTCTTTATCTAAGTGATCCAATGAGCAAACTATAAATGTTACCCAGAGGTTCACACAGGGATAATATTGCTCTTGTGTTGGATATGAAGAGAAATTCTGCTTTGCATGTATGCAATTAAACATAAAGCCAAAGCATGGCTCCAAGTCTCCTTTGCTGGCACGTACACCTCCTCAGTCTGCTTTCGTAATATTTGTGCGTACTTTTAGATACTCAGTGCTTGCTCATACGCAAACTGCTTAATCTTCCACCAATTTAACTTGTAGTATCTGATAGGTAGCGCTTCTTAATACATCTGTAATGGGAACTGCTGAATCACAGCCTGAACCCCTGATTGATCACCTGAGGTGAGCAATGAGTCAGCCACAGGAGCACAGGTGAAGGCAATTCACCTGTGCTACTGGAAGGAGTGGATCTTTGCTCCACCTCTCCTAGACCCATTTAAGAGCTGACTACCAGTGGGGAAGTATCTCTTCTGGAGATTCACTCCGCTGGAGTCTCATAAGTGAGCCCAGGATATGGGTAAGTGTCCTATCTTTGCTGCTTTAGTGTAATAACTATGTAGCCAAACTCTATATACATGCTCTAACATCTGTATATTCATTGATTGTACAACATCCAAATGAGAAAGATAAAGTTTGGAATATGATGAGTGCCCAGCAAAAAGAAATAAACAAGAACACACAAGAAAAAAATATATATATATGAATTTGACAACTGAAATGACTTGAGACTTCCTGTAGGTTTTAAAGTAGTGGTACAGTTGTACAGTATCTTACAGTTATACCAAACCTACTAAAGGGAACTGACATGATTTTTACAGGCATTTAAACTTCGTGTTACTTTCCTTTCAAGTAATCTATTCCTCATAAATGCTGTAAATTTTCAGTGTACCCAACTTACCTGCACAATGGACCATGGCTTTCTGAAGGTCTATATATACCTGTCTGAAAAAGTCATAAGATAGATCATAGAATAGATGCAGGAAGTGTAGGTGTAGAGAGCTCACCTCCGTACATCCAGCGCGGTGTCCATCGCCCCTTGCTCCGCATGCTGCACAAGTGACATTCAAAAACAAATCAATTCCAATTGTGTCAAATTTCCTGTTAAACCAATTTCCAACTTTGTGCCCATTATGTTTGGCACCATTTCATTACATTAGAAAAGTGATGAAATTTCAGATTAAGGTATTAACACAGGTGTCCTTTCTAAGTTTCTCAGGTGTTTTTAGATTCAGCACTTACAAGAAGCACTTAGTTCCAAGCAGTTCATCATGAATTCTACAAATAACTTTTAAATACAAACAATTTAATTCATCTAAACTGACTTAAATAGGAGATGGCACTAAAGTGCATCATTGTCTCCGTCACCGCTGCACATTCAAGCACAAGCAGATACCAACTGTGCCTCCCAAGGACGTTAAAACTCTCACAATCAGACTGCGATACCTATGACTTCTGTGGGATTTAGGTACTTTAAGGGTTAGATGGTTTGCTCTAGACAGAAGTAATAGAGACAAGGAAATGTAATGCAATTTCTGACTTCATAAACTGAAGGCATGGTCCTACAGCAAAATTCTTCACGTTATCTAGTTTTGAGCAATCAAGTTATATGTTTTCTGTATCAGAACAGAGGTTGTCTTTGACAGCCTATGTAATCACACCAACCACTAGCTGTCAAACGTTAGATGACTGTTAACTTGCAAGGCTAAAAATTGCATTTGTTAATATCTAAATAAATATTAAATATAAACTAAGCTATACCATATAGCCTTGTGCTCATTGTTTAGAAGGCTAGAATGCTGAAACATTATGAGTTATAAAATTCCTTTTTGAAAATTCACGTACACCTTAAGTTAGTCTCCAGGGGAATAAAAATTAAAAAATAAAGAAAAGTAACAATGAGGAACACTGCTTTGAAATACCTAAGTTAGACTCAATGATAACAAGCAGTTTTTCTCTTGAATAGCAAGCAGTGAATTTATGTGGTTTGTAATTGTTACCTTGATTGATAGAATTCTTGAATATTTTTTGAAGTAAAACTCATTCTGACTTGACTCTGTGTTATCCTTCAAAATGATGTTTTGTTTCCTGATGTCAAAGAAAGTCTGTCCATTATCTGAAGGCTTCAGCTGAGACAAGACATTTTAAAAAGGCTTTCTGGTTAAGATAAAATCTTTTCTGAAGTGTGGACAGATCCCAGTGGACCTTGAACAGTCGAACATCATATGGAAGCCTCCTCCACCTGTCTCCCTGGGGATAGGAAGAGCTCCAGCAGTCCCATGGGCACTGTCTTTTGAAGGTGGTTCTCAGACAGCTGAAAAGGTAAGGTTCCTCATTTTTGAGAAATACTTCCTTCCTTGGGTCTGAAGATTCTGTAAGTGAAATAAAACAGAGCAGTGTTCAGGCTGGTTCTTTTCCTCTGTGGCTGATAATAACACCATCTGCTCAAGGATTATCTGCAAGCAGGGTAAATTCATTGAATAAACTGCTCATGCCAGATTGCTCTGCTCTATATAGCAATGCACAGTTGTTGATTAATTAAAGTTCCCCAGTGAGAAAGGTACCTGTTGTTATCTGTACAGGGAAACTAAGGCAAAAAGAGTTTATCTGTCCTGCCAGTAGTAGCTCTAGAACTTAGTTTTGAAGTGTAGATTGGAAGATTCTATCCCATGACATTGTCATGTTTTCTTATTAGTTTTTTGAACAGTGAGAATTCAGGGAAAGAACTCTACTACAGTGTCTTTTGTGCACGTACAGAAGAAGCTGCAACTGCTAGGGATAAACACTGAAGATTGTACGTTGGTCATCTGATGTCAGACTGCAGACCCTGGCTTATACCCTTAAAATTCATAAGTCAAGTTTATCTTCGGCTGAGAGAGTTCCGAGGCAGCCAATCATAGCTGCATCTTGCAAAGGTGCACCACATGACCTGGACTACTACGCTGATCCTTCTGCCTAGAAATAAGTTAAATAAATATGCATTTGAACTTTATTCATTCCTCCTTCCTGAAAAGGAAAGATATGGCTCAAAAATAGGATGGAAAGGGTTCAGGTATTAATCTACTGCTTAGCCAACAGAAGCACAACTGAGAGATACATGTCACATAAGCAGAAATACTGATTGGCAAATCACATTTGAAGACAACCCAGGAGAGTCACCAAATAAATAAAAATATTCCTTCTTGCCTCAAACGACCTAGAAAATAATTTAAGCCTTTTTACTTATGGATAATTTATACACAAATACTTGTTTCCATCTTCTGTGTACAGTTTGTGTGTATGCTTTTGTATAAACTTGATTTGGGTTAATAAGATTTAGTGTATATAGAATTTGAAAAAGATATATATTAAAATTGCCACACCCATAATATTGTACTGTAGTTTAAACAACATATGTCAATATTTGGGGAAGGAAAATGTAATATTGAGAAGAAGCTTTGATCCTTGAGAGAGTCACTGAGGAAAAAATAAGTTTTTTGGCAGTGAAAATTCAAGTCCCACAGTATGAGTGGGACATATCTGCAGAATGCCTGCAAATCAGAAGCTGCACGCAAGATAGGCAATACATTGACATCTGCCGTGTCCAGTGGGGATCTTGCTGCTTTTCTGTGGCCTGATGTTGTCACTGTTAATAAAGATGCTCAGCAGAACCATCAGTACCACTGTGGAAGGATAACATTTGTGCATTAGTAACAAAATTGAATTTGGAGAACACTGCATGTAAGATTAGACAAGGAACAGTTTGAAGTTGGAAAAGAAACACATGTAAAGTACTGTTCTTGTGCTAGGGCAAGGTGAGGTGATAGTTAAATAAGATCAGGTTAGATTGGTGTATAATAACACCCTGTACAAGCTACTACTTGATCCTGATTCCTTCAGATCTGGATAGACAAAGATATACCAACAGGTCAGGCCATGGGTGTGTTTAAATTGCTGTTTCACTTCAAAATTCAGAATAAGTACTATCAAACTGAGAAGATGCAAAAAAATACCTGGCCAAGGACACCAGAAAGGAAAGGGACTATTTTGAAAGTTTGCCTCAGGCCTTTGCAGTGATGTCATTTTCTCCATTCATTTAACTTCATCCTGAAATCTGATAGTAATTTGTAGTAATTAATTGTTTACATTCCCTTCTCGCAATTCATAAGCATTTGCCACTCTGCCAAATTAGTTTTTTTGTTTGTTTTACTTTTAGCATGTTCTTCTACAACAGAGACTAAGTAAATTATTCTCTACCTTAGTATTACATTTAAAATGTCCTATTGGTTTCACATCAAGAAAATTATCACTTCTTATATCAGTAATTTCAACTGGCTTCTAATACATGAAAATTAGTGCTAACAACTGGTAAAATTCCACCAAAACTAAAAGGTTTTTGATGTGCTGCTTTTCAATTGTAATAGCTTCTCCTGAAACACACAGTGCCCTTGACAGCCAAGTACAACAGGCTAAATTCTGGTCAGAGATGTTCTGGTGGTGATCCAAGTGGAATTAAATTAATGAAAAGATTATCATATTTTCCTTTTACACGTAGGTGACTGACTTCATTCCACGTAACATGCTCACACTAGGAGGTGAAGAGATAAGCTGTTTGAAAGTATGTGAAGTGCTAAGTGAATACAGCTGATGGCTGATGTGAGACAATGAAAAGAAAGTAATACCTGTGCCAATACATTTTGTACTAGAAGAGAAAGCCTGATATTTATCTGAAATACTTTAGTGGCAACACTATTTTTTGCCTGGCTGTAACCTCTTAAGAGTATAGAGTTTGGATGAATTTGATAGCAGGTAGCCTAATAAAGAATTTCAAGTTCCTTTTCCTTAAGTTCTTGTAGACAAGATAAAAGAGGTAAACCTAGTGATTAAAGAGTCCAGCAGAATTATGTTGGATTGTTGTTATTTTTTGTTTGTTTCCAAAATAGCAATGTTAACATTATTATCTAGTATACAAATGTCAAGAACTTAGTCATGTTAGACTTCCACTGATCATGGAGGAAGTTATACTTATTACTATTTTTAGTGGGAAATGACTTCCTGAACAGAGTTTCTCCATTAAGCTCAGAAATTCACAATGAACTAAAATGTACTCAGCTTACTTTGCAGGACAGAAATGGACTACTTAAAAACAATAGCACTTGTACATGGGTGTGTACAGAGACACACATACACTGTTCCTTCAGAGAATACCACTTTTCACTCCAAGTCTACTTCTTGCAAAGAGGCCCATTATTTTTTGCTTATGAAATGTTACAATTCCATGCAGTAAAATGTACTGCAGAGCCCTACCTAGGTTGTCACCATGCTGCAAGCGGCAAGACTTATAGTTATGGACAAAAAAAGGCAACTTCCTGCACATGCATAATAAAAGACTTAAATGTTTTCCCAATATCTGTTTAAAATTTATTACTTCTAATTAAAAAACATCCTTCAGATTTACTGCTAGAACTAATGGTGTAAGAAACAAAGACATCTTTCTTCCTGCTTTAGTAGTCTAGGCAGTGGGCCAGTATGTTGTGCAAGATGTATCTACTTTATTTTTTTTAAGTGGGGGGCAGTTTATAGAATGATATTTAAATAAACTGTATTTTTCCTCAAATGGTTTATTGATAGTGGCATCACCTTGTACTATCCTTGGATTCTAGCTGCTTACCATTTCTCTGCTGTGCCTATAACATCAGTCTGGGACTAAACTAAGATGCATGAAACCGTGACATGCAATTATCCAAGCCCCACTATTCCAATCCCCGCCCTTCTAAATTAAGATGTTTTCAGGGATCGACCTTTATGCAGTACATCCCTCTCTCTGACAACTCAGGTCACCAATCCTGGTGGGATCCTCTGTCTCACCTTTTTCTCATCCCAGTCATCACTGTTATAACCTGAGTTGACTTACTGATCAGTTCATGCCTCACAGAAGCACCCATTTAGGTGACAAATGTTGTAAGATCCTCTTTAGAGACCAAATATCAAAAAGTCTCTTGACATATATGTGGGACTCTCATACTACAGTATCACGGTACATATTAAATGGAAGCCTATAGAAAAAAAACACAAGGCATCTACTTATATATTGAATAACACATCCTTGTTGTATTGTATTTGAAAATGTTAAAAAAATTCCAAATTTTTTTTTTTTATGACAATTTAGCTAAAAACAATTTTTTGGTATTGAGCTTTTGAGAATCTTTCAACAATTTTATCCATATAATTTAGACACATACGTTCATAAGAGATTGCAGTAATAAAGCAATTCACCACCTTAAAGATCTGCTTTCTTACCATTTTAATCTCCCTATATCTGACGTTTCCCACACTATTAACACAGTTTGAATGCTTATTATGTGAATAGATATGTATGTAAAAAGAACTCACAGTGCAAAACTTCCAAGGTTGAAATGACAAAATAGGAAAACAAACACACACATACTTGATATTTATATCAAGTATAAATATATATATACACAAGATATTTATATATATTTATAAACAGATATTTAATATATATAAAAATATTATATATATATATATATATGTGTATATATATATATATATATATAAAAACACACACACACACACACACACACATTGCATTCTTAATGTAATTAACACTCAATCCAAATCTGAAAAGTAGAGAAGGAAGATTTAAAATTAGCCTTGTGTTACACTAGGTTAAATAATGCAATCTCATATGAGGAGAAAACCAGAAAACAATCTGTTGTGGGTTTTTTTGTTTGTTTGTTTTTTAAATTACGGGATACTCATATGAGACCATTTTTGAATAGGTGGGATGTCATTCTCCCAGAAGAAACGAAATAACAATTCAGAATTGAGGAACTGAGTCAAACAGTATTCCCCCCTCTTCTTCCTCTAAAACTTGATAAAAATGTGTTTATCTTGGTCTCTCACTCAGTGACAGTATCACAGATCCACCTCTTGCATTACTTTCAAGGAGTGATTCCAGTGACCAACGCATATAAAACAAAACATACAAGACAAAACAAAACAGCTTCTTATTCATCTAAAGCATTTTTCCATGGTTTTGATAACATGATTCAGCTGACTTGACTGAAGATTTTAAACCATTTAGGTTAGCAGTAAACAGAAAATGCATTTCTTGAAGAAATATTGTTTTCATTCCTAAACCATTAACATAACTAATAGAGACTGGGGGTTGCAAACAGGATAAATGAATTAGACATGCAGGTCATACTGAAATTTAGAGAGGTTAAAGTCAAAACACCGAGATGCTATTTTAATATTCTATGGCAAAATCTCTTTGGTTCCTGAGCCTGTAAAACTGAATAATGACTTTCATATTCCAGGCCAATTTCTAGCTATTGCCTTCATGAATAATATCTGAAACCTAGCCCTCTAAATGAGTTAGATTTGCCCAGACGATATTAAAAGCAAAAAGACCGTTTCCAAACCCAGATGTGAATATTCATTTTTAAGATTAAAAAAGCTCCAATCAGCTCCACAAAATTACACATCTGAAAAAAAAACCCTCATGAATCAATATCATCAATGTCAACAGATTACAAGTCAAATTAATAGAGAAATAGGTTCCAGTGCTATCTTAAATTAAACCACTCACTGGGAAAAGCATAACAAATACTTTTACTTCAAGAGGAGAAAAATTGCATCAAGACGTTGGACAGGAACTGTACAAGTTGCTTCCCTCTCTGCCCGTTGCAATATGTGACCTCAGATTTTTTTTTTTTTTTTAAACTTTTCTGTCATTATTATTGTAACAAATGTATATCACTGTAAGGTTCATATTTTGTGCTAAAAAGAAGGGAAATGAAAACTGTTGTCTTAGAATTTTTATAATATATCTGAAGACTTTGTTTCTATGAATATTCAGTAGATTCAATAGTAAGCATTATTCAGTAAATCACAGTAAATAGCGAATATAAGTATTTCAGGTTAATACGATTCCTTTTTTCTCAAAACATTACAATTTGACAGGAATCAATTTCAGACCCACTTTCTAACTCTGAGCATAGTGCAGGCAGAAGTGAAAATAGCAGGCAAGCACTGTAAATGTTTGTGGTGTGAATATATGAGAACTGGAATTATGCCAGCTTAGCTACTATTTCACCATCACCATATTTCATAAGATCGACAATTACACTGCCTACATCAGCGCAACAATTTTTCCACATCTCATTAAATGAGTCCCACTGCTGTGGGATGAGGAATGGTAGCCTACAGAGCAAGTGACCTTAATGGGCCTTTATAGTCATATTCCCAGCTTCTCTGTCACATGTGCAGCACAAGCTCAGTAAAATTCTGAGTCATCACATGGGCCATGAGGGTTTTAAAGCACAAACATTAATTGAGTAATATAAAAAAAATGTAAGACGACAGATAGCAGCATTAAGCATCGGAGATGAGATCTAGCAAATGCACTTACAAACAGAGTGGAGACAATCAGTATCAAGCATCACGCTTTAAAGGTAATGGAATGAAAACAATACAGGTATATGGCACAGTTCTTAGAAAGAATCATAAACAAGAATGAATATTCTTTGTGTTTTTCACAAATTGAGCCCAAAAGAAATCCAGACAAGGCCATTTGTGAATTCCTCCAAGGCTCATTTAAGCACAAATAATGTGGTAAAGGTCAGTCTACTCTCTGGTAGGCTGTGATTTAACTGCCTGTCTGCTGGGATGCTACAAAGACAAAATCAAGGCTAATGGAAGGAATATATCTGTCAGCATTTCAGGATACACTTTTGTAGCTCCAAAAAAAATGCTTCCTATTTAATTCCACTGGAACCATAAAAGATGCAAAAGCACAATAACACTATTTGATAGAGAATATTACAGAACAATGCTTTTCAAAATAGTCATCACTATTAGCTGTGCATTTTCACCAATGATGAACAAGACCCTGCATGCCGTACTTGTCCAAATCTTCACCATCAAGGGTGACCCACTGTCACCATTGCTGAAGTACAGCACCCACCACCTCACCATGCTCACATCCACTGTGCAGTCTCCTTAAACGTTCAGCAAGCACTGATGAATATCAATGGGCACCATTATTTTCACATGGAGAAATAGAGTTTCACACCTTGGCTTCATACGCACTTCCACGTCAGACACCATTGTGTCAGACCACCCCTCTGCTGCCATCTGTCACAGCAACAACACGTAACAGAATACTGGTGAGAAGATTCAACCTCCTCTACCATACCACCGACATCTACCTCTGATGTCAAGGGCTGACATGATAAAACAGAAGGCATTACTTTCAGAGCTGCCTTGGATGCCAAATAGCTGTGAACCATCTGTCAGACTCAGTAGTAAGTTTTATATAAGAAATTTCATATACGCTGGGATTTTTCCCCAAATAGCGTTATCAGCTCTCTTTAAACCAAGCTCTTAACAGCTTATTCATAAAGTAAATTAACAAGACAATATCATCAGGCTACTACATAATTTATAATCTGCTGTGCTTTTTGAGCATAGTTCAGTTTCCCCATGCTCTCACAGTGGTGTGTTTAAGAGTTAAAAGCAAGTCTATGAGATACACGCCTATACATATGTTAAAGTAACAACAGAAAATTCCCATTCTATGAGACAGATGCTCATGATTACACGCTTTGTGTGGTTCTCAGTTCTGACCTCAGTTTGACCTTTAACATTTAGAAAGTTCTTCTCTACTGAAATCCAACCGCATATTACAGACAGCGTTATACTCAGTTGGCACTTGTAGATTTACATGTGCTCAGCAGTAGCTTACTTTTGCAATTCCATCTTTTGCAGGAACATACTCAAATACTAATTCCTCATAAGAAACAATATAATTTTTTTCTTTTTCCATCAAAGCATGGCTAACAAGACAGAGAAGGTTCTCACCTTTTCCACAGTAGCCTTAAAGGAGAACTTTTTGGTATCCAAAGTTTGTATGGCTTTGGATCCAAATTCTTATACCATACAGAAGTGTCACGGTTACCAAACTACCCAGGGAGGACATATGAAATCATATTGAAACTGGATAAAATTAGGCAAAATCAAATGAATAGAGAACAAAAATTCATATACTTCCTTATTCAAAGCTCTGACAAAAAAGGCAGGAATGTTCATTCTGTTTTCTGACTCCTATCCCTTTGGCTCTCATATTCTTTCTTGTTTGCATCTTGCCACAGCTAGATAGTTATACTACCAGTTTTGTATATAGAAGCTGGGATTCAAATTCACATTTTCTTAATTGGAGGCCAGTTCAGAACCAGTGTTTCCCTTTTACGTGTCACTATGTGCCAGCCATAGCACAACCATCCAAACAAGAAGTGCAAATTTCTGCCTCCTCCTTTGTTAGGCACCTGATCTCAGAGCTCTTCATCCAACATTGGGGAATGCACAAAATTGCATAATTTTTACATTGGTTCTTCGGAGAGAAGTAGGAATTCATGGAATCACTGTGTTTGAATAGTAGACCATGGAAGTTTCCAGTGTACACCATAAGCTCCCTGCAGAAATACCTGACTATTGCTACAAACAGTGGTCGTCTTGTTCTACCATTGTGACGCACCCTGCTGAATTGCTTTTGACGTTGAATTCAGACCACAGATGTCTGTCTTCACCAGGCAAAAACTGGCTTGCTTAATTTAAGACATTGAATGATGGCAGGAAAATAGAGTCCTTTGGTCCCAAAAACAGGAACTCTGAATTAAGAATACCTGGGAAAGCCTCCATGAAAATAAACCATATTTAAATTTAAGCTGCATCCATCAGCCAGAGACATGACAGCTCAAATAAATTAAGGTAGGACTATTTCTGGATAGAACCCTCTAGCTAGCTGAGCATGAGTCAAAGACCACAAGGGACTCTCTAGATGAGAAATTTCATAGGGGAAAATTCCTTTTCCAGCCCACACTGTCCTTGTGCAGCCCATTTACAGCTGCATTCCCACTGCAGCTCAAACTCTTCTCTCTCTACAAGTCCCAGCCCTTCTACTGGGATGGGCCTGAGTGCAAGCGTGGCAATCTTGAAATTAGATACTTGTGACTTTGATAATTATTTATCTAATTTGTGTTTAAAGAAAAAAATCTTTTACAAAAAGAGAGATCTAATAAAACTTAGATTATACATAAACACTGAGTAAGTGTTCCAGAAAGAAACCATGAGTTGTTTTAGATGCTTATTGCTACATAAACTTCATTTCCAAGGGGAAATTCTGTTATTTTTCTCTGTCCTTCAATAAACATACTATATACAGTATTACATACCTGAAAGATTTTAAAATAGTCAATCATGCAGCACCTTCGTTGACTTCAATAAAGTGCTACCAAGAGAAGAATTTGATTATTCTTTAAAGAACTAGGCTACTTTTCTATAGTAAAAGCTTCAAAAACATCAAACAAAGGGGGAATTACTATAATCATGTGACTAACACAAAAACATTGCATTAAAATTAATTTCACATTATTTTTTCAATCGCTGCAATGTCTGTTATTAGTTTTCTAGATGCCACTGAAATTTTAATCTGGAGAAGCACTTTCCTGCTAGTAGGCAAAATTCTGCGTAGTATTTGGTATTCAAGAAAATTATCTGCATTGCAATATAATTATCTCAGATGACATACTGACTGACTCCTAATTACAACAGATATAGCTAATTACTTTGGTTGATCCTGTAAATAGCTCAGCATGTATTTTTATGAGAATTCAGTAATGACATGTTGCTCAGTGGGACTGTATATGTAAATTGGTTGTGAAGTTCTTTATACATAACATTCTTATTTCTCAATACTGATGTAACAACATCAAACATAAGCTGCTAGAAGCAACAGAAGTACGGCAACACAAGAATATTCAGAGGAACTAAACTGTTTTTATACTATTCTCAATATTTGAACAAGATCTGAACCTCAGAATCAGATTTGCTGCACTAACTCATTATTAAGCTTAATTTGACAGGACTAGGAAAATGCTGATTCAGTAATTCACTGCAAATAGGCAGGCTCTGTAAAAACTGAGATGTTCTCTTCTTTCTCAAGTTTACACCATGGAAAAACTGATAGGCAGAAGCTGTGCACTGCCTCTGCCAGATGCCTATAGAAATGGGGCATAGGCAGCTAACTACCATGATAAAGACTAAATACCTAAACACAATTGAGGGCTAGTATAAAGTGGACAGATGACTAAATCTACTTTTTTAGAAAAAAAAAATCTTCCATGTATTGCTTACAGAAAACGTCAAGTCACTGTACCATTGTATATTCAGAAAACACTTTAAAACAACTATAGCATTGGTCCCAGAATAATTCAAAGTGTTTTTCTTATTAGCACTGCATTACTCTAAATATCCAGTCCAAAAATACATTCTGCTTTTTTACTGCATACAGTCCCTAATTCTGACCACATTCTACTCACTACAAAACAAAAAAGAAACCTTGATTTGCATTTTTAGAAGAAACTGCATTGCAGTTATGAAGAATGTGATGTAGTTTGCAATATGCTTTACATTCCATTAGCACAAATAGCAACATATAAGTTGAGGATATTTTGAAACAATACCTCAGGTTGTACAACACAAGAAGGTTGAATAAGAGAAACTGCAGAGACATGTGATATAAATCTGCCACCACCTGCCTCACTATAATCTCTTGGGCTGAGGATTGATGCTGTTCCACTGAAAAAGGGGAAAATAACAACCTTGATAAAGAACCTGGCAAAAAACCATGACACTGCCTAAATTAAAGTTCTATTTTTGTCATTGCCCCACTCCACTCTATCATTAATTAGTCCATTAAAGAGGTTGTCGCTCATTTAGATAAACACAGCTGTGGCTTCAAAGCTTTCATAAAGACAGAAACAATGCAAGTTTTAGATCCCGCTATACATTACACGCCTTCACATTTCTGTATGCCTGTGTAATATCTCTGTTATATAGCCACTAAATAAAAAATATTTATTGTTCAAGTCATTTGATACTGGAGTGTATTCTTGGAAACAACGATGTATGCATTCGTATACACAATCCCACCTTACTTACTGTCAGAGGCCTCACCTATGGTCATTTGATCTGATCTAGTGTGGCAATAACGCTGTTATTTGCATATAAACGATCACTTTCAAGATGGACATTCAAAACCAAAGAAAAGATGTTTCCTTCAGCATCTCAGACATACTAGAGGACAGTAATGTATCATGTTACAATACTCTTTGCTTCATTAATCATGACATTCTTGTCAATTAAAACAGTAATTGCCAGCAGGTGGCATCTGCTGTGGCTGCTTAAAGTAATGCTTCCTACATTTCTTGATCATTGGCCACCTTCAAAAATTAATCAAAATTCATTCCATAGAATTGAATTAAAAGTTTAAGTAGAAGGGACTTGCAGAAGTCCTGCAGATCATTTACCATATTTGGGGTTCAGATTTCTACACAAAGTATGCAATTCAAAATTTCATTCGTAAACAGCAAATATCAGATTGATTCAGTCACACAGGTAACTCACACTTATCACAGAATTACAGAGGTTGGAAGAGACCTCTGCTAAAGCAGGTTCCCTACAGTAGGCTGCAGAGGAAAGCATCCAGGTGTTTTTTAAGTACCTCCAGAGCAGATTCTACAGCATCACTGGGAATTTTATTCTCTAAGGAGTTCTCTCTCACATTCAGATGGTAATTCCTGTGTACTAGTTTGTGCCTGTTGTCCCGTCCTGCATTGAGCACCACCAAAAAGAGCCTGGCTCCATTCTATCAACTCCTATCCATTAGATACATTTATAATTATTGACAAGACCCTCTCTGTCTTCTCCAGTCTTAACAGCCTCAGGTCTCTCAGCCTTTCCTTGTACAGGAGCTGTCCCAGGCACTTTATCATCTCTGTGATTCTCCACTGTATTCTAGGAGATCCCTGTCTTTCTGTAACTGGGGAGACCAGAACTGCACATAGTGCTCCAGATGCATCCTCACCAGGGCAGAGCAGAGAGAAGGATCACCTCCTTTGCTCTGCTGGTCACGCTGTTTTTAATGCACCCTAGAATACTGTTGCACTTCTTGGCCACAGGGGCATACTGCTAGCTCACGGTCAGCCTGTTGTCCACCAGGACACCCAGGTCCTTCTCTTCAGAGCTTCTCTCCAGCAGGACAGCCCCTGAACTTCAATGATGCATGTAGTTATTCCTCCCCAGGTGTATGGCTCTACACTTGCCCTTGTTGAAACTCATCAGGTTCCACTTTGCCCACTTCTTTATTCTGCCCAGGTCTCATTGAATGGAAACACAACACAACCTTCGCATGCATCAGCTATTCCTGCCAGCTTTGTATTATAAGCAACCTTGCTGAGGGTGAACTCCATCCCTGCATCCAGGCCACCGATGATTAAGACCGGACCCAGCAGCAGCCCCTGTGTAACACTACTAGTTACAGGCCTATAACTAGACTACGTGTTATTGACTGTGATGCTCTGATCTCTGTCAGGCAGCCAGTTCTCAATCCATCTCACTGTCCACTGGTCTATCTCAAACCTCCCAAGTATACCTATGAGAATATTATGGGAGACACTGTCAATAGCCTTACTGAAGTCAGGGTAGATGTTATACACTGTAATTGGACAAACTGCTGTCATTCCCTCTAATTGCAGAAAGTCCTTTAAGGAGACAATGCTTTCTATTGAAATTACTTCAGTCATTAATTTCAGCAGGTGAGCGCAACACAAACACCTAATGTGAAAACAAATGAAACATTCATAATGCACAAAGTTCCTTTACCTCACTTGTCTCAGTAGAAATTCTAATTCACATTAATATCTACAGTAATAAGTTCACACCTTATTTCTTGCTATTCTTTGATATCAAAGGATTTGCAAAGGGGCAGAATAATCCCTTATGTCAAAACTGTCTCATATCACCTGTCTTGAGTTTCTTCCTAGATGTCTCATATTGCAGTAGTAAAATAGCAAAGCATTCTTGTTCAAATATATTTCTTTTGAGCACAAGATTTTATACTGCAGTTCACTTCAAGAAAAGAAATGGACAAAAAAAGAATGGAAAGGAAGGAGCGGAGGGAGGGGGGCAGAGTAAATATGAATTGATGCTCAACATTAACCTGCATAAATGCTGTTTTATCTACAACATATAATTGAGAATAGTGATAAAGCGTGCGATGTCATGGAATCCTCTGCAATGTGATATAGGAGATTTATATAAACTAACCCAACAAAGAAGTCTAACAACTGCGTGTTGCTTGGTGATTGCTTTTAACTTTGTCCTTGAATTATTCTTCCTCACTTCTTCCTATCCTCTCTGGAAGTTATTTTCCAGTGTTTTGGTACACAGAAAGACCAGGAAGGTTGATAATGAGCATCTGAAACTAACCACAGACATGATTCAGCTATTTTCTTTAGAAAAATCAAATCCTGAGAAAGCCTTCAACTTCATACATTTACAGAAACTCAGTTTTTGCAGGTTATTTTTTTTTTTTTTAGATTTACCTTCCTGTAAGTGTCCATTAGCATTTTCTCCCTAGTATTTTTGCTACATATGAATGAAATCTACTAATGTTGGTGAATTTCCCCCCTCCCCTTTCACTCCTTGTAACAGAAGTCTACATGCCACCTAGATTCATGAAGAGACAAAGGTCCTGCAGGAACAAGGAGGCAGAAAGCCTCTGGATGTACCAATTCCCATGTTGGAACCAATGACAAGATTTTGCTTTCTTTTTCTAAGTAGGGATAATATGTGATCTGACCATCTCTTCCATAATCCTTCATTTAAAATTTTTAAAGGAAGACATAATATTTAAGAAAAGGAGATTGACGGTGTGAGAACAGAACACCATTTTACTTGAAGACTAAATTTAAAAAAAATAACACTTCTTTCAGTGAAGCTCAGTAAAAATAATAATAATAATAATAATAATAATAAAAATAAAAATAGTGCAATGAAACTGTCTTATTTCTAAGCCTCCTGGAGAATTTGCCTTTTTAAAGAAAAAAAAATCTAATAGACTTCGGGGAAAAACAGAAAAATCAGCTGTCAACTTGAATCATCAGCAAGGATAGTAGGGATTGCTTCTGAACAAAATTACTGTATATTCCACTTCAGCATTTTGATAGTAAAACCATTTGGCTTTCTCTTTAGTTATTTGAGACCT
The DNA here is from genome assembly GCF_023343835.1 of Lagopus muta. Classification (NCBI taxonomy): domain Eukaryota; kingdom Metazoa; phylum Chordata; class Aves; order Galliformes; family Phasianidae; genus Lagopus; species Lagopus muta. The sequence continues at coordinate 98,644,786 of NC_064434.1, forward strand.
GTCTCTCAGTACATACAATGCATTTCACAGTTTACTTTCAGCAATGTCAGTGCATTTTCCTAGCACCTGAAAACAGCCTCAGATCTAATACTTCTGATTATAGATCATGAGAGCTTATTTCACATCAGTTAACGTAAAGCTGTTGATATGAAGAAAAACTTACTCCTGCTATTATTTTGCAACTTTTTTTACATTGTTCCAGATCCTCATTCAATGCATCTTATTTACGATTAAATGTTTTAGAAGTACAACACATTTCACGAATAGCAGCAGAAGAAGATCCAACAGCTTTATTTTCAGCAATTTACTCTCTCAAACTGAGTTTACCTCATCATCTCATTCCGAAAACTAGAGTAACTCATTTAAAATCAGTCGGACCACATTATTTGAAAAAGAAAAAAAGCATTTAGAGGAGAAGCATGTGTTTGTTATCGATTTGCTGCTTTGTTTTCTTTTCCAGGATATAATCAGTGTACTTGGAGATCCTGGGAGCAGGAAATAATGAAACAACTCTACTGTTGCCCAGAATGCTTTATTCAGAGATCTTTTGTAGTTTACTGAAATATCGTATCATAATTAGAGTTTCAGGTCTAAGTAGGGCATCTATTACATTCCTAGAAGTAGCTGTTAGTATTATACATATAAATATGGTGCTTATATAGCTATAAATTTGACATTACCTGATATTAGTAACTCAGAAAATAAGAACAGAAACTGTTCTAAAAGAGAGAAAAGCCTCATCAAGATTCATGAAACAAATGAGCCAAGTACAAACTACTTTACATCCAAATTCAATGCCACTTATTGCACCAGGCAACCAATATCATTTCTCATTCCAGTTTTGTCCTTTGTTTACTGCTTTCTTTCAGAAAAATTGCTTCACATTTTTGGCTTGAGTTCTTATAACTGGTATCCATTCTGCTTTCCATATTAGACCTACAGAGTAACTACTTCATATATAAGCATAAGTTAATCTGAGATGAAAATTTAAAGGTACAAAATTTGAAATTGGTGTTTTCTTTGGAAGCAATAAATCAGGTCCTATATGCATCCTCCACAGATTTTAAAAATACAGTTGTTTTTCTGACTGAACTGTCATTTTGGAGTCTTTTAATATCAAGATAAAAAGCCCAATGGGAATCATAAATGGCCTGGGTTGAAAAGGACCACAGCGATCATCAAGTTTCAACCCCCCTACTACGTGCAGGGTCACCAACCACCAGACCAGGCTGCCCAGAGCCACATCCAGCCTGGCCTTGAATGCATCCAAGGATGCAATCTCCTTGAGCAACCTGCTCCAATGCGTCACCACCCTCTGTGTGAAAAACTTCCTCCTAATATCTAGCCTAAACCTCCCCTGTCTCAGCTTAAGACTATGGTAAATTTTGATAGAACTTTCTCTTCGAATGCAACATTTTAACACCTGAAACTTTTTAAAAGAAATGTTACTTTTAAATGTATCTCTTCAGCCTGCAATTGTATGTTAGGTCTGTGCACTAAGATACTTCATTGAAATCAGTAAGACTACTCTTATGGCCAAAGTCCAATTTACAAGTAAGCTTTTGCAAATCAAGGTCTCTAAACAAACAGAGTACTTCATTTCATTAAAATATTGTTTACCAGTGTCCTGATTTTGACCAGAATAGAGTTACTTTTCTTTCCATTTCTTTTTACTAATTCTGAAATAGTCTATTTCAGACCTGACCTGGTAGATTAGTCTTATGAGATACCATTCAAATATGGTAGGCACACTTTTTCCTCAATTAATCAAAACTAAGCGATTATAGTTAGTCATTCAAATTAATTTTGCAAGAATACATTTTACTGGAGTCTTATGTTCCAATGTAATTCCACTAGTCACTGGACAGAAAGAAAACAAATGTAGTTGTCATAAAAGTGAGAGATCCAGTGCCTCTCCACTTCTTTTGTAGTACTGCTCCTTCTGGTCTGAAGGGTGGCGAACTACAACTACAAATTAGTCAACAAGTTAGTTCAGTTGCTGACTTACATTCTGGAATGGCTCAGGACATATTCAGACAGAGATTCTCCAGTAAGTTGCATTACATAAAAAAAGTGCATAAGCTGGTGCTTATGTCATATGAATGTGCCTGCTATGAACTACAAGTCTCTCCACAAACTGAATCAAATGGTTACAGTTTTAAAAGTAGTAAATTTTTAGAGTCAAAGACTGCATCAGGTCACAGACACAGAATTTACTATTACTTAGTCTTAAACTAGATAGAACAATTTTTAAATTGTAGAAAAAGAATTTAAATATTTTCCTCTATTAAATTGTCACCATGGTTTTAAGAGACACAACTTGTTAGTTAACTGCTGAAAACTGCTTTCTGGGTCGTATGTGCACAACACATTGCTCTTGGAATTAAGCAAGTCAGATTTACTAGAGTGCTGAATTGTCCAAGAAATTTACTTGATGAATTCCTTCTTTCAAAAGCCCTTATCCTCTCTTCCCTGAAGAGAGCAGAAATTATGGCAGCAATTATTTGACTGGTGAAGAAAAACTGTCTTTTGGGGAGCAGCAAGGACAGGCTGCTCCTGAAGGGAAGATGCCTCATCCTAAGACACTGCCTCGCCAGTAGAGCAGAGACCCCTGTACATGCCAGCAGCAGGGTCCAGCTGCTGAGAGGAGATGTACAATAGATTCATAGAATCACCAAAGTTGGAAAAGATGTCCAAAATCATCTAGCCCAAGCATCCATTTACCACCAGTATTTCACCATTCAACCACATCCCCCTGTACAATGTCTAAATGTTTCTTGAACACTTCCAGGGATAGTGACTCAGCCACTTCCCTCGACAGCCTGTTTCAATGCCTGATCATTCATGAGAATTTTTTCCTAATATCCAACCTTAATCTCCCTAGTACTACTTGAGGCCGGTCCCTCTTGTTTTATCACTGCTAGCTGGGAAAAGAGATCAACTCCCACCTCACCACAGCCTCCTATCAAGTAGCTGTAGAGAGCAATAAGATCTCCCCTGAATATCCTTCATACTAAGCAATCCCAGTTTCCTCAGCCTTCCCCCCAGTAAGATTTGTGCTTCAGACTCCTCACCAGCTTTGTTGACCTTCTCTGGACATGCTCCAGGGCCTCAATGCCCTTTTTGTTGTGAGGGGCCAAAAACTGAACACAGCACTTGAGAAGACAGGAGGAAAAATAAGTAAATAAGAGAAGACTCTGGAGATAAGGCAAGAAATATCTTAAGAGGCTTTCCAGGAGAAAAGCTACAGACAGGTGAAATATTATTTCTAGGAGAAATTCCAGTAAGCATGTTTCTTTACAGTGCACTGTAAGATGAAAAAAATGCTTTAGAGAAGATAAAATGGAGCAAGAAAATATTACTATTTAAGCTGTTATCTACCCCTATTAAAACAAACAAACCAACCACATGCACTCAAGAACCCTAAATATTTAACCACTTTCCTTGCAGAAAGGTCTGAGTTTGCCTGTAACTAATTAGAAGCCTTAGTAAGAATGTTCCTCAAGCGTATTATTACTGAACTAATAGTTAACTTACTTTGACCTATGGGCCTACCTTTGACACACACAAGTGATAGAAAATATTTTCTTAGATACTTACTAACGTAGGGACTTCTTACATTACCAAATAAAGGCACGGGTCACTTCTTTAAGTTAATAGAAAACTTAGATGAGCAATAGAAAGTATTGGTTTCCAGAACTGTAGGCAGAAAGCAGCACTGCAAAGATACTCCTATCTCAAACATTACTCAAGCTCAAAATCTGAAATAATGCTGATGCTCTTTTTGTGCATATTCTAAGAAAGATTCATAAGTACATTCCCTACTGTCTTGAGCTACATCCTTTCGAGTGTTATGGTGATGATGGCCATGTAGCAACACCTCTAGCTATTATGCAGAGAACTACATTTCTAAGTGATACAAAGTAGTTATGATAATTACCTTCTGGCAGAGAGTAGAAATTCTCAAAAATCTGGGCTGTTTGTCGATGCTTATTAACTAACAGGAGGAAAAATAAGCATTGAAATCAGCTTAGAATGGATTTTCTTTTTTTACTGAGCTAGGTTCCTAAATCCTGCTGAAACCGAGTACAAGTTTGATCTATATCTAGCTCATCATCAATATGCCCTTGCCACTAAATCTAATGATCCTGAGCCGCAGTAGGTGAAGTGTTACCAGTAGGCCAAGGGAGGGGAGGCCTCCCCGTGCACAGCGCTGATGAGGCCACACAGAGATTGATACTTGAAGGGAAAATGCAATGAAAGCAGAGCCAGACTTTTCCAGTGATACTCAGTGCCAGAACAAAAGACAATAAACAAAATAAAACACAGGAGGTTCCACCTGAACATCAGGAAACACGTCTTGTGGAGATGGCAGAGCACTAGAATAGGCTATCCAGGGATGTTATAGAACCTCCTTTCCTGGAGATATTCATATTCATTTGGAAGCAGCACTGAGTAACCTGTTCTACATGTATCTTTTTGAGCAGAGGATTGGACAAGATGACCTCCAAAGGTCCCTGCCAGCTTCAGCCATTTTATGATTCTGTGATTTGAAAAATACCCAGTTGCTGGTATAATTAGAAATAAAGAAACAATATTAGTTACCATCTAAAAATCCTATGCCGTTCATAAATCTCTAAGAAGAACTATAGCAAGACATACAATCAAAATTATTCTGTATGCTACTGTAAGCCCAACAACACTCTTTTCAGCACCTGTATTGAGTTTTGTTTTTCCTTAATTGTGTTGTCTAATATTTGGAGCTCTCAGGATAGCGTCTCCAAAATGATCATTGCAGCATTTGTGTGAAAAAACTTTCCCACTGTATTATACTCAAACCTTCTTGTTATCCTGCCAAACTTCTAGTAAAGTTTCTTTACATGTTTGAAACATATGGTAATCCCTGTCAACTGTTCGGTCCATTCTTTTCTGCGAAAGTATGAAGAATAATATTGCCCATTAAGGCTTAAAGTTCCTTTTGAGCACATCTACTGATGGAAGACATCTGATTTTTATTTTACTCTTTGAAGAGGCTGCAAGTCAGAGCAACTCTTAATGCCTTTCTTTTCCTTCCTACCTTCCTAACCTGTTTACACACTAGCAGTCCAAACTAGCTGTCACTTCAATTTAACAAGAAAGACACCTGAACAAAGTATATTTTAACAGAGCCATGCTTCCCCCTTTCCTCCAGCAGCTCTTGAGTTCCACAGCACGTTCTTTCACTCAAATATTCTGCCTCACAAGTCAGACTTTAATTGGCAAGCTGGTGATTCAGACATAGAACAGAAAAATTAGCTGCCAGCACAATAGCCAGTGTTTTTCTAGTTTCATACTGCATGGTAGAGGCTTTCCTGTTTTTAGCATAGTCTTAACAGTAAAATTTTTTAAAAAGTCAAAATAAATTATTTGTGGAAGAAAAAACTTACGACAATGCAAAGTGTGCTTTGCTTAACAATTGCTAAGGTACCTCCCTTAAGAATCTTTACTGTTAAGCACTGTCATAAAGGAGGGAAGATACAGAGGCTTCACTGAGGAATCAGGAGAATCTCCCAGTCACTCAGATAGAGGGGAAAACTGCACTGAAGATGTCAAAATAGCACAGACTCCTGCCAGAAGAGAAGAAAGCCATCTTTGCCATAAGACATGCTGGTCTGACCTGGCCTTGTTCGTAGTCTCTAGACAAAGGAAGGTACTCGCACTGTGATTCACCAGGTAACCCCATCAACATTACTGCCTTTCCTTGAGCCAGCTGCTGCTTCTTTCACTGGCTACACATTTCCAGCAGCGGTCAGGAAGGAACACGCAATGTTCCAATCACTCCACAGTTACTTTGCTTTTGGGCTGCCTGAAAGAGGCCAAGAACAGTACATAGAGAATTGTTTTGTTTTTAATTTCCCCCCACCACAGAAAAGATAGGCTAGTGCTACTACTGAATGCATACAGCTGTGCAGTGGTTTCACCAACAAAGGTCTGACCTCACGATGCTGCTCTCTCACTGCTTCCCCTCAAAGAAGCAGGAGAAGAGAATATGATGAAAAAGGGCCCAACAGTTGAGATAAAGACAGGAAGATCACTCACCAATTTACCATCATGGGCAAAACAGACTGAGCATAGGGACTCTGCTAACAGACTAGAGCAATGAGAACTGTTCTGGGGATTTCACTTCAACAGCAGCAGCTGTTAAATTAAATGTGAAGTTAGAAATAATTTATGTTAAGGTTGACCACATGATCGAGTTAATAAGATTCCATTTTTAAAATAACTTGAAAAAAATTTTTACAAGTTGCACTTAAGCTCAAACTTGTCTCACATACTAGGAAATTTAAACCTTTTATGTGAAGTTAACAAACTTTACAATATTTGCTTTACCAAGGTAACTAGAGTAGACCATGCAGAACTTATATAAGATTTATCAAATCAAGATTCATAGTATTCATCCAGTCTCATTCTGAAATATTTTCTTAAGTAATCTTAACTGTTTGTTGAAAGAGTGTCTCTCTTCCTACTTTATTATAAAGTTAGTTTATTAAATTATTACTCTTCTTACAGCAAGAAGATATACCATCCCATTCAATATGCAATCTTATATTAAGGCACACCTAGCCACTATCTCTGGTAAGAATACTCACAGACATTAGTTTACATTTCTTTCTAAGAATCTATAGACTCATTTGGATTTTACAGCAATATACAGGACTATCCTAACTTCTTTTTTTTTTTTTAAGCATCTGGCAATTGTTTTTCTTAATATTTAAACAGAATATTTTGTGTTGCACTTTAAGCATATTTTGTTCTTGTCCTCTTTGAAAAGTCAAAATAATTTGTTTCTCTTCTAAAATCCTTATTGTCATTTTCTAGCAATTTTGTCTTTCCTTAGTTGTCTTTTCTCCAATCTAAGCACACCTTTTATCATCAGCTTCACTTTAACATTTTATCGTTCTCTGTTTACAAGGTTGTAGCCTTCCTACTTTCTTTGGTCTCTTTTTGATGTGTGACAAAAATGCTGGAGCCAGGCCATTAACAGTATGAAATAAAGGGAAGTATACTAATTGCTCATTTTACACATAATACTCCTAATAATACCATTAAAGTCTGCTTGTGCTTCCTTGCTACCTTTTTTGAAGAATGATTTGTTATTCAAGATGCTAGATAGTTATCCTGTTTTCTACTGTTTCTCCATTTCTCATTATTTATTTCTATTTAAATACCTGTTACATATCTTAATTCAACTTCATAATTGACACAAGTCTACTTTTTTCAATTTATCAAACTGATATCATTATTCCTTTCCTGAAATATACTTAATGCTTCATTTCCCAGCCTTTAAATAATTCAAAAATGCGATTACCTTACTGCCTTCTTTCAGTTCTCCACTCTAAGTCATTATTTGAAGTCCAAAAATTTCTATCTAGGATTTTCAAAGCCCAATTCAGCCCAATACTTCATAAGCCATTAATGATGTTTCTCTTGATGTTTCACGGTGATATTTTAAACATCTGTGTTTTTCCATAAAGTACCTTAACAAATTCCAGAGGTTTACATACTTCTAATTACTGTTTCAGGCAATCAAAATAATTTCCTGAAAAGAAAACGGGAGATATGCAGTCTGACAGTGTTAGATAGCTAAAAAGGCATAGTTAAATATCAAGATAAGGTTGGAGGAACAATACGGCCTAATCAGATTCTACAGTCCCACTTCTGACTGAAGACCACGTGCTCTTCATTACCTGCTCAAAGATTTGGAGGATAACCACTAAGACCCCTCTGTAGTAGTAAAGTCTCTATATTCTTAATCCCCATTCCCGGAACCCCTCAGGCATTGGGTTGTGGGTTTTGTGGTTGACTGGGATTCAGCATGCATTAGAAACCCAGGAAGTCCTTGGGAGAAGTAGACACTCTTCCACACTTCTGTCTGTGGCTCCCCATTGCCACTTCAGGCATTGCAGGAGCACACACACATATTCAGTATGAAATCCCTGCTTTATACAGCAACATTTTTAGAAAGTGGCAAGTTGTATTGATCTCACAAGGCAAGATTTCTTTGGAGGAAGGTACTGGGTTGGCTTCTGTGAGCAGAACAGGGCAGCTCAAGCTGCTCCAATAGGGACCTACTGCTGCCAGAGCTGAGCCACGAGCTGCACTGAGTGTGCTCTGGGAAAGCAGACTGAAGGGAGGGAGAACTGCTGTCCTACAGCAACTGTGAGAGAGGAGTGAGAAATGAGAGAGAAGCAGCCCTGCAGCCCCTAAGGTCAGCGCAGACGGGGGACAGCAGCACCCTGCAGCCAAGAGGAGGCCCAAAGAGGATCAGGCTGCCCCCCTGCAGCCCACTGGCACCAGCAGAGCAGGTCTCCACATGCAGCTGCAGAGGAGCCTATGGTGCAGCAGTGGATGACACCTGAAGGCTGCAGCCCTTGGATACCCTGGCAGGAGCAGCTCCAAGAAGAGTGTCCCCTTGCACAGTTTTGATTGTTCAAGTCTGTTAGCGATAGGGAACAAATTATACTAATCTCCCTATGCTCAGTCTGTTTTGCTCACAATCTCAACCTTATCTGAAACTTTGAGCCCCTTTTCATCATATTTATTTCTCCTGATCCTTTGAGGATGAGCAGTGAGAGAGCAGCAGGATGGAGCTTATCTGCTTGCTGGTGTTAAACCATCGTGCACTTCTGATATTGGCTAGTCTGTAGTTATACTAATAATATCATGACCATATTATGGCTGACTGAAGAGCTTGCTTGTTCATTTCTTCTGATTCGTTAACACTGGAATGTATAGTACTTTCTTGGACATAGCCATAATAACAGGCAAGCAGTTAGAACCGTCATAATTTTGCACTACCTTCAGCAAAGAACTCCTCCTCACTTTTTTTCCCTCTTGTAAATATTTAGGTTGTAAATACTTAGGTAATATATGTTTTTAGTCAGTAACAGGTTATACAAAATGGCACCGATTGCTTTTTACTAAAACAAATAGTAATGCTCATTATTACGTTTATATATCAACTTGTTCATAGAAGCTTTCTTATCCCCTGCTCCCCTGTAAGTCCCTCTCAACAGCATGGTTTTATGTTTAAACCTGTCTAATATTTGAAATCCAGGACAAGATTCCTGAGTGCATTTGTGCAGTAAAGAATACATGAAGCAGGCACCAAAGTGTTTATGAAGACAGGCAGACCAGAGGAGAGCTATGAAAGTTTCGACCTGATGTCACCATATCACATATTGATCACTACAAAAAGGAACTGTTGTCTAAATTGAAATGGACTGCTAATCTCAACTGAGTCTAAGCAAGACTTGACTGTACCTCCTAATAATGAAGACCTAAAATTCCACATTAAATCCCATCCTGAAATGAATTTTGAGAGTCTTATGCACCATCCGTTCAAATATTTAAAACACGTGTTGGGAAAAGAGAAAGAAGCACTACAGAAAGCACAGTTGTCTCTCACAACAGCCTGGAGATAACTTTTACTGAGAAAATTAGAAATAAATGGAAGAATCTCTTGAATACTTCTAACATTTAAATATTTATAATTAAGCAGATCCAGTACTTAGCTCACATGCCACAACTACACATATCTATCAATAATTGTATTAAAATATGCTCTAAGCTCCCCGAAGTTCGACCGGTTTACACATTGGTTCTGCAATAAGGAATAAAGAATTGTATGCAGTAAAGCTGCATACTTTCAATAACTAATGAATTTTCCATACACCGTATCAGCCTCAGAAGTTTATCATGCAAGAAAGCAGAAAAGAAAATAGAAATATATATCACATGTCAGCTATCTAATATTGTACTTTGTCCTACTATGTACATATGTACTATGTACGTTCTAAAAATAATTCTGTTTTAACAATAAATGAATCTCTGCACTTTTTCTCCATCTAAAAACTTTGCTCAGTGGAAGCAAAAACACTGCCAGATTTTTGTGCAGATTCATAACAAATGAGGATTAACAAGGTATTGATTAAAAAGGTTATATTGCACTTTGTGAGATGGTATGAAATCAGAAAGGACCATCTGCCATGGTTTGCATAGCTACAAAATGGTCCTGGCCACAATCAGCAAGATGACTGCTAAAAAATCCAATTATAATTGTAGTCATCATTTCATTTTTTCTGAAAAGAATGACTTTCACATAATAAAGTGTCTCTTCATGGTTTTTACACAATTGCATTTCAATTTTTCAAGTTTTTCAATTAAATTCTGTTTTAAACATCTGCATTCCAAAGCCATTGAAGAGATTAAAGTTTAGTTTACCTAAACTTTAATCATCTTTTTAATTTTGGGAGATGCAAGTAACTACTTATTACCAAACAGAATGTTGCTACCCTATGTTCTACTACTCAAACTGAAGAGATATTTTCACTAAATTAGAAAAAGATTTATTTTTATGAACATTCAGCAAGGTTTTATGAATTTTATTTTGAACATGGAGAGCAGCAGAGAAAATTTTTGCAGTCTTTTGGGTTCTACATTTACGTCCTAGCAAGAAATAGATATACAGAAACCAAGGGACATAACAATTTGCAAAGAATTAAATTTAGTTTAGAGTTCTGAATCTGAAAGCAAAACAGAGGCCACAGGATGTAACATTCTTTGTTACTTTTATATTTACTTCAACAGTTCTGGCTGGATTACTGTCACAACCCTGTGGTTTTTAGACAGCCCAATTGCTTTGTTCAAAGCTAATTCTCTATTCTCTAACCAAATGCAAAATGATAATAAAGCATATATAACTGTGTTTTCTGCTCCACTGAGAATCTAGAAATATATATTCTTGGATAAGTTATCATAAAAACAATGTGATGGCTGAGGTTGGAAGTCCCTTATGAGGGACTAGCCCAAACTTCCTTTCAGAGGAGGCTCAGTAGAGCAGGCTGCCCATAGCTGTTTCCAGGCATGTCAGCTTTCCAGCTTATTCTCATGTGACAGTAGAGTCTTGTCCCTTAAATATCTTTAGGAACTTTCACTGGAATACCTCCAGTATATCCATGTCTGTCTTGTATCTCAAATAAAAAAATTGTTGGATAGAAAGTTTCATGTTTTAGATTAATACAGACTGTGAAGGTCAGACAAGCTAAAAATACTTAAAGAAGGAATTATTTTAAGTGGAAAGTTATTAACGAAATTAATTTACATGTTGGTAGAATCAAATCAAGGCATCACTGACAACAAAAGTATTTGGGTAACATCCTGATTCTGCCTTCTTTTCAAAGCTTTCTTACCATGAAAGCATTCAAGATGCTTTTTGTGTTGTATTCCTATGAAGATGCTTGAATAGGCATACACTTTTCCCATTATGAAGATCTCCTTTTTTAAAGTTCCATTTTAGAGGGTCTTTTTCAAATTTACTTCAAGAGAAAACAGCACAATCAGCATGTAAATAATAGGAAATGCCTATTCCACAGACTCACAATCTCTGCCACATAATTACTTCTGCACATTTGAAACAAAACTTGGAGTCTTAAAGTCTGTCTGTCCTTGCCTTATTTTCTTCTGTATCCTGCCCTCTGTGTAATGCCTGCATAAGCCTGAATATAAAAAAATTGCACTAAGTATGTCATAAAATTGATAAACCTTTTCTTGAAACTGAATATTCAATTTCAGAGAATAGTAGCTATTCAGGCGACTCAGTGATTTCATAAAACTGGTCAATCTGATTTACTCTATGCTGAGTACTATTTGAATTGTTTTAGCCATCAAATAGCTGTATTTCTTTTTAATAGTATCTCACACTACCAGGTCAGAATTTACTAGAGAAAATAGCTTTTGATGAACTTACCTATTGTAGCTGCCAGGCTAATTTACAAGGGCAGTTCATTCCACAAGCTTCCTGGATGGAGCCAAGATTTTTGAAATGTATCAAATATAAGTAAAAATTACAAGTCACCAGGAAGAAGATTTCTACCTTGTTCAGAAGCTTACAAATTTCAGAAAACCCACATCTGTTGTCACCACGCTATGACACCGTCTCAAAATTCCTCAGGCAGCTTACTGGTTCTGCAGTTTGAGCTTTATATAGTATAAGCTACTTATGAACTGCATATATTGGTTCACCTATGCAACCTGTCCATTTCTCCTTTTTTGAATGATGCAACAATCTCAGTAGGGCAAAATGGCTGAACTGAGAAACCACAGACGCATGACAGCGCATATATTAATCTGATAGAAAAAAAAACATGAAGTACACAGACACAGCTTCACAGCTAATTTACTCTCCTTGCTTGTCTTTGTGTAATCCTATCACCGCTAACTGTCAGGCTGGGAATATGAAAAAACAAGCAAACAAAAACAAATAGATGAAGAATCAAGTCATCTTCAATTTTATGATTGGAGATGGGTGCTTTCGTTGCCTTCACAAAATGCATTCCTTGGCTATAATAAAACTGTTGTTAGTGACTAAAACTTCTTAATTCTGTTGAATGAATGAAAAAAGAAGAAGATGATGGATTGTGTAGAAATCCTACTACATCCAAGCACTAAACAAACCAGCGCTTTTTATCTTTAACATAAAAAGTAATGCATTCTGAAGCATTGATTAACACTGTATGGAAACAGACCAAGCCAGCCTCTTTGAACTTGTAATCTTCATTCTATCCCTACTGTGGAAATGACCTTTCAAAAATGCTGTCTCTTTCTCAGTATTTCAGATAGCACAAAAATTGGCAAGTATTTTGATTGATGACAGAAGTCACTATTAAGGCTGCCTGAGAAAAATTATTAGAAGCACCTTTGAAACTGAAAAAATGAAGTAATTGCTGGCAACTAGGCATGCCCTTCTGGAATCTTCTGGGTCAGCTGCAGCAGTGCTCTATATCACCCCTCCCACCACCCCCATGCTCTCAATGAAAGCACCTCATTTGGTCAGTGCCTGTAATGTAGTCACTGCCATATCTGCTCCTGTCAGAATGCTCCAGGTTAGCATAAACACTGTCAACAGCAACCTTTTGGTTGGTTTTTGTTAAAGCTGAGACTTTTTTTTTTGTACAGCTGAGCTACAGAGGAACCACAAGAAGTGTGCCAGCAGACCAGGGATGTGGGATGAGGAGAGGATGGACAGCCTGAGGGAGCTATGATCATATGTTAACCACATCTTTCAAGTCAGAATATTTCAGCCCCAAAAATCTTGCTCTTAAAAAAGCCCCCACAGGTAAGCTGATTAAAGAACAGGAGCTTCAAAACAATATTTAAGAAAAAGTAACAAAACCCTTAAATTACCAACAAATACACATACACAGCCTTGTCATTTTCTACTGATTCCTATCTTTCTTCAAGACTCTGACCCTCTCCAACTTTCTTTCTCCCTTTGTTGTTTTTTCTTGTTTGTTTGTTTTGGTTTTTATGGAGGGATTCAATAACAGAAAATGAAAAAAGCTTCACTGTCCCTTAGATACGGCACAGTAAGAAGTATTTTTGCATCCCAGCACCATTTTCTCAACAGGCCGATAAAAGAAATTCTTAATTTGCCCATTAGACTTTAGGCTGGGCTAAATAAGAGATGTGGCTTTGAACTACTTCAGACTAATGAGGGTATAAAACTAGTGTCTCCTGGAGTGACTTCTATGTCTTAAGAATTCTTCCTTCTGGAGTATCGTTCTAGTGACTCCCCCCAGTTCACAAGTGCCTGCTCCTTCCACATGCATGTATTAATGGAAATTGAATGCTGTAATTTTTTTTTTTTCCAAATTCTACTGCAAAAGATCAGTATGGCAATATCAAAATAGCCCTTACATAGATTATCTGACAACCATGTAATTATCAAAGTGTAAATTATCTACAAATCAGAGTACTTCTGAATGAAAATGGAATCGCAACCTCGATTAAAAAGTCATTTCCCTGTGATAAATATAATTGGGATTCAATATATGTATCTGAAAGACTTAATTCTGTAACCTGTTTCATAACCTTTTGCGTCTAGTTTATAAATACTGCTTTTAAATAGAATTCCATGAAACACTCTTCATAAGGCAGGTGCTGTGTTACAAAGGAATTTTCATTCAGTTTGAGTTCTTATTCTTCATCTTTCATTTATATACAACCTGAATTCTTACATTATGAATTCATTTCCTTTTAATGTGTAGCACGATTAAGAATAAATACAGTCTCATTTTTTTTGTTGGTTCTGAATGAATCCAAATATGCTATCAGCGAAATCTGATGAGAGACACAGATATTCTGAACTTTCAGTGAATACCTTAGCTGCTTGATGAACAGCAAACAAATTCATTTGATGCATCATAACCTTAGTGGAATGAAATCTTCACCAATAAATATATTATTTGAAGTCAAAACATAGCTCCCTAATTTCAGCTGAGGACAATATAAAATTTCTACAGCAATGAGCTGAAAATTAATAAAATATCTGTTGCAGAGATTCACTTCAGTTTTATGGATTTGGAAGTTGCTAGGTGATGAAAAATAAGTTGATTGTGTCAGTAGAAAATGCTTCTGAGGAACTATGAAATAGGTTGCAGGGTACCATTCTTAAACATGAATTAGCATACTATGAAAAAGAATGTATTTCATGGAATTACATGTCTGAAGACTTGATAAGAAATTACTGCCAGAAGACAAGAGCATGAAAAGGATTCCAGAGGCACTTAATGATTCAGTTTAAAAGCAATAAATTACTGAGAATAAAAGAAAAGAAGAAAGCTGGAAAAGATATAAGATATCCAAGATCCTGAATGACTTTTAGATCTAGAAAAACTGTTACTAAAACTTTTTTTTAAAACACAATTCAGGGGAAATATGCTGTGGAAAATTTTTACTCATATATGCACAAAGGAAAAATAGCACGCCAACATCTCTTTGCATAAGAAACATAATCAACTTCCTTAAATAATTAGAAGATCTTTACAGCATCTTGTTTTTTGATGAAGAATACAGGATACAGGATTTATGAAGGATAGATACCAATATAATACACTAAATCATCATTAATACAAGTAAAACACTCTCTGTATTTCCTAGGAACTGGAACATGAAACAAAAAAAACTACACTATTTTACATACATAAAATTCTAAACAGCTCAGTGCAACAATCAAGCTGTACTTCCACATTTGGAAGGTATTAACTGCTGCTGGAGAGAAAGGTCCCACTTGGAGTTTGTAGCAAGGAGCCTCAGGAGAGACCCAAGGCTGACCCCTGGGATTTTGGAGTTGGGCATAAGAGGGTCTGAAGAGCACTACACTCTGACTGAAAAGGGGACCTTGGCTACTTATGAAGGGGTTCAGGCTGCTTCCGAAGTAGTCAGTACTGAAACACAGCTCCAGTCGAGGAGCTGTGTTTCGACTGCCAGTATTGAACTGGATGTTCAAGGGAAAAGGTCCCTCCACCCATCATGCTACTGATGCCACTTAGAGTAAGTGGATTGCGTTGATTACTCAGCAAGGGAACCTCAGCCGTCCAGGAATCCTAGAGGTGATCATGGACTGGCCTGAAGGTAAAAAAATTTGGAACATCACCAGTAAAAGTAGTATCATGTGCTAAAGAGGCCCCACCATACAATGAACTACCAGAAAATGAAAAGAAATATGCCCTGTTCACAGATGGATTGTGTTGTATTGTGGGGAAGCATTGCAGATGCTGGGCCAAACCAGCCCGTAAACCATTGACAGCAAGCAAGAAAGAAAATGCAGAACTGAGAACAGTGGAAAAATCTAAACGCAGTATGTATATATAAAACTTCCCAGATGACAGTTACCAGATAACAAACAACAAAATAGACAATAGCAGAACTCATGCAGGATGAATAAGGAGAAATCTCATTTTCCATTTACTGGAATGCTATAGTTGTGGGAAGTACTATAGACATGAATTATTCGTAACTTTTATGACAATGAGACAGATCTTGTCTCTCTCTTCAGCCCAGTTAAATACTCCTTATTGTTAGTCTCTTTAAGAAAACCCAGCCCACCAGCTTTTGTGTTCCTTTCTGATGACAAGCTCTAGAGGGATTTCTCCCTTTTTCTGGGTTTTCTTTATGCCACAACTTCACTCCAGAGCAGCACTGCAACATCTCCCAGGAACATGCTTTTGCCTTTGTTAGCTTCTGTACCCTTTAGCAGGTTTTTGGGCATACCAGTGGCTACTGGAAGCATCAGAGTGAAACAGCTTTTGCATTTCAGACATCTTTTTCTGTCTAGCTTCTTTCGGATGACTTGAGCATACTGTCAAAATAGTTTATGCCAATCGACTTAACAATTCTTCCCCATGCAGTCAAAGACCAAATATTTGCTAACCCTGAGGATATTTTACACCAATATGCAAGTGCAGTTCAGCTCTATTAGCATTAGCAACCTTTAGAATTTAGCACAGTTAGGCTCTTTTTGAGAGTATAGGCCATGGCACAAAGCAAACAAGGAGATACACAACTACATTTTCCATGTTATCAAACCCAGACAAGAACTCCCTGGGCTGTTGTGTTCTGCCTCTCTCCAGGACTTATTAGCCTAGAGCAAGCTCAGTGCTAAACTGCATCTACCTGGTGTCCAGAGAATTTGCAAGGGAGAGCCTGCAGCTTTCTAAAAAAAAAAAAAAAAAAAAAAAAAAAAAAAAAAAAAAAAAAAAAAAAAAAAAAAAAAAAAACACCACCAGCTTTCTGAAAAATACCAGGCAAATACTACATTGAATAAAATCAGTATTATAAGAGATGTCCAGGTTACCTCAGTGTTCCCAACATTGATCTTGCTTGTGATCACCTGGCCACAATGAGGATTTTCTTGGAAAATTATTCTCCTCTGAACATGGCTTAGGGCAAATATCTAAATAAACTTTCCCACACTGACTGAATACATTGCAGAAACAGTAAAGGTGAGAAGGGGAAGGATCCCCAAAATCAAAGAACCTATGGGGAAAGGTTTGCTAATTGGATTCAGAAAAAGACCAATTTGCAGAAAAGCAATTCCAGATTTGTATACAGACTGAAAGAACTCTTGAAAGTAACCCTGTGGAGAAGTACTTGAGGATCCCAGTGGATTAAAAGCTTGATGCAACTTGTGGTATGCTCTTGAAGCCCAGAAAGCTAACTACATCCTAGGCTGCATAAGAAGTAAGGCAGCCAGCAGAGAGCAAATAGTCAGGGACCATTTACTCTGTCCTTGTGGGGCCTCATGTGGCATATTACTTTCAGGCTTGGGGCCCTGTAAGGAGAGGAAGTAACAGACATAGTTGCTTTGAACAGTTTTAGATTACCCAAAAAAGGTAACAGTCACAATCTAGTAATACAGGAAGACTTAGTTATTCCTTTCCAAGGATCAGGGCTCACCAAACAGCCCAAAGGAGGTGACCTCCCAGTAGAGCTGCTTCCCTTGCAGTTGCCAGCCACTAAACGAGGTTAGGGTGGTGTAGTCCCAGGGAATTGCTTTCACCTGTGCTGCCAGGACTAGCATCAGGTGCTCAATCACTGGGTAACAATAACTCCCAATAGGCACCCAGCACAAGAAAGAGGTGGAGCTGACAAAGCAAATACAGAGAAGGCCACAAAGATGATTAAAGGGCTAGAGCACCTGTGAAGAAAAGTTGAGAAAAACAGGCTTCTTCAGCTTGGAAAAGAGAAGGTTCCGGAGAGACTTCATTGCAGCTTTTCAGTACTTAAATGGAGATTATAAACAGGAGGAAGAATGACTTCTTCCACAGGCAGATAGGTACAGGACAAGAGAAAATGATTTTAAATTAAAAGAGAAAAGATGTAGATTAGATATTAGGAGGAAATCTTTTACTCAGAGGGTAGTGAGGGATAGAAACAAGTTTGACTAGAGAAGGTTTAGTTGCCCCATCTCTTGTTCAAGCAGGGGAGTTGGAACTAGATGATATTTGAGGTCTCCTCCAGACCAAGTCAATTCTGTGATTGCATGATTCAATGGTTTCTACACATTTGTATTCACACCATCAGAAAGGACAAGATCCCCATTCCCATCCAAAAACAGATTTCCAAGCCATTCTTTGCTAATTTTAATGTTATAATAGGATAATAGCAGGGTGGCAAAGCCCTTAACACAGCAAATGAGAACTAACCCAAACACAGCCAGCCATAGATACAGAAATGAAGAAAAAAAGCTGCTTACCTTTGGAAGGCCACTGGAAGGTAGACAGGGATCTCTGGCAAGAGATACTCTCACTTCCACTGCCAACTCTTAAATGAGGTCTGGGAAGGAATGGTTCCACCTATTCCTTTCACTCAAGAGAATTGCTTGCACCTGATCTCCTCTGGCTTGGCCCTCCTTTCCACCAGGTGTTCAATCACTGCTTCAAGGCCATGACTTAGCATTTCTACTACATTAATGTAATCTTCATACTATAATCATTTGTAAAGAACTTTCAAAGATGTAGCCTAAAAATCTTGTCCTTGGCCAGTGGTCCCTTTTTTCATTAAGACAGACATTATATTGGGCTATTAATAATTTCCAGATATCCAAGGTATTCCAGATATCAGCTACTTGCGTAACCACAGAGATTGTTTTAATGACTGTTTCAGATGATAACAAGCTTAAAGGTGTTCTAATCACCTAGAAATCTTTGGTCTTCAGTATTTTTTCAGTGTAAAGGGATGTATTAAATTCAGATTTAGAAATTCACAGAATCACGGAATGGCTTGGCTCTATAGCCTAGGAGGCACTTCTGGAGATTGTCCCAAAATCCCCATGCAGATCACGGTCAGATACAATAGGCTGCTCAGGACTGTGTGCAGTTAAGTTTTTAATATCTTCACACATAGAGAATCTACAACCCTTCTGGACAAGCTTTTCTAGTTGGACTGTTGCAGTATTTATTTTTTTTTTGCTTTAGGCTAGAATGATATTTCAATTGCATTTCATTTTGTGACCATTGTCTCTTACCCTTTCACTAGACATTACTGGGAAGGGTTGAGGAGTCTAGCTCAGTATTCCATGCTCTCTACCCTTAGGTATTTATACACATTGAGTAGTCCCAGCTCTCTCACTCTCAACTAATACAACAAGAGAATCAGCATATTAATCAATCTTTGTAGCATCTCATAAAATTTACCCCACACACATCTCTCTTGTGCTGGGGAGCTCAGCACTCCAGAGAAGCCTCACTAGTGCTGAGGAGAGTCAGTCAAGCTGGTGCCAGCATTTTGCCCAACAAACTCCAGCAGGCTGTTAGATTTCTTTGCTCTAAAGGCTTGCTGCCTGCTCATGGTCAGCAAATTGACCACCAGAACCTATAATCCTTCTCTGCCAAATTATTTCCAGTTGATAATCTCCTAGCTTCTCCAGCTGCAAGTGATTATTCCTCCCAGGAGAAAGATTTAACACTTTCCTTTGTTAACTTAATGAGTTTCCCCTCGGCCCATTTCTCCAGCCTTTCAAGGAATCTTTGAATAGCAGCACAAACATCACTCCTCCCAGTTTTATATTCTCTGTAAACTTGTGAGAATGTACTGTTCCTCATCATTCAGGCTGTTAATGAAGATATTAAACTGCAGCAGCCCCAGTGTCTCCCTTGGGCTAGTTGCACCTGATCCCCCCTAGGTTGGCCCTGCCATTCCACCAGGTGTTCAATCACTGCTTCAGGCCATGATTTAGCATTTCCACTACACTAATGTAATCTTTATACTATAACCATGTAAAGAACTAAGTACTACTAGTAACTAGCCTCTAGGTGCAATATAAGCCACAGATCAGAGGCCTTTCTGCCCATCAGTTTCAATCCACCTAACTCAATTCACTTCACTTATCTAAAGCCTATTTCATTAGTCTGAATGGTTTGTAAAACAGCATTAAAAACCTTGCTATAGTCCAATTAGTATTTACTGCTCTTCTTCATCTACTGAAACAGTTATTTCATAGTAGAAGTCTACTATGTTGATCAAAATGTAACTGATGGGAAATAGCTTTTTCTCATGATACCAGAATAAAAAATGCGAGTGGTTTTACTGTCATGATCTGCCACCAGTCAGACATTTGTCAATAATTTAAGTTTTATTCTTGTTTATCTTGCTTCATTGAGTGCTATCCAGTGTAAGGGTAGCAAATTCAGGATAAAAGCAATGTTTATTATGGTGGCACACTTTTTCTAATAGTGATGTCAAAATACAGCTGAAATAAAGTTCTTTGTTCATTAAACATCGTTTCAAATTATAACCTGTAATAATAAGTTGCTTCCTAGCCACTTTTCTGCTAGATTGTACTGGAATCACAATTGTGAAAGTAATTATTGCTAGCTGCCTTATAAATAATATTTCATATGGGATGCCATGTAAGGATAATTAAGAAAAAATGTTATGGGGTGACACAAGAGTTGAAATTGTCACAGATTCATTTCTTCTTAATAGCTCATTAGAATTATGCACCATGAGTTTCAGATATCATTATAAAGCAGTGACATTGCTGTGATTGAACTTGTTAGGTCTGCCATAGTTTTTGTAATTTTTAAAATATTTTAGTGGATTTACTGATGAATGAAATTCACTGTTTTGAATGAGATGTTTCATGTAATACTTTCAGAAGGACCTCAGCTGGCCCTTCGCATTCAGTAAAATGGGCACCACTGTAATAGTTCCAAGGTACTGTTTTAAAGGATGGTAGTAATATCTACTGTCTACCTGTCTGCTTTATAGTCCTGATAAATAATTTCATATCTTCTGAATGGGATAATAAAATCAGTTGATAATACTAAACCATTTAATTTTTATGTGCACATATGTTTATTTAATGATGGTTTTTAAAAAATAACCTCTTAACCAGCACTAGCCATACATTCAGCTGAGCTCACCATGGCATTCTAATAATACCACTAAAAAAAGAATCATTAGCAGAAAGTTGATTGAGTCAGGGAAAACTCCATTCTAATAAATAAACTCTTAGCTGTACAGTTTTCCATTTCTTTGTATTTGTAAAATATCATTTTAAATATTAGCACCTTTAGTATGGTAAATATTTTTAAGATCAGATCAGGTAATGGTACAATAATCACTAAAATAAGCAGTATACCAATGCTATGGGACTTAAATACAACTATGTAAAGTAGCTCAAGTTAGAGGAATTTGGTGCTTACCTATTTTCGAATAGCAACATCAAGTTTGTCACTATTGAAGTTTAGGTTTTTTTATTATTATTTTGCTCATGAAGAACAGAAAATCAAGTATCTCACTAATATGTAGATGTCAAATGCTTAATTTTTTACTGTGAAGGTTGAAACTGAATAATGTTTTCTTCAACGGTTCGAAATAATGTTTGAAATTCTCCCTTGAGGAATACTTTTCCAGTTTACAGTTCTTCAGCAGGGACTCCTGCTGACTCTTCTTTCCTCAAGTACACATTTGTTTTTTTAATGGAGCTACAGTACTTACATACCGGATTGTTAGCCTGTAATTCCAAGTTCATATCATGCTGAATATCTACTTTATGTAATTAAACAATTTAACATGTATTATATTGAATTTAACAAATAATGAAAACTTAAAAAGAGAAAAAAAAAATCCTAAATGTTTTAGCAGACATACCAAATATAGTTTTCTGGAAATACGAACATACTCCACCCAGTCAACTTCTAATCATCAGCAGTGAATTGCTTGCACAACTAAAATTGTCAAATTACCAAGTCAGAATTTTTAATAGTAAGTTTCTGAGGTTTTTATAGCTCATTCATATTACAGCTCATCTGTGACTTTCAAACCTATAAAAATCTTTTAGGTTAACCTAAAACCTGTGAGAGTGTTGCTGTTGAACTTGATAGCTACTAAGTCAAGCATATAGGAAAGGTTTCTAATAAAAGATCTGCAAGTAAAATCTGAAATCCCTTTTTATGATTGTCAGACTAGTACACAAAGGAAATAATGGAGACTCCAGACATAAAATAAGTCTAGAGTAAACGCAGACAAATATCTGTGTCTGTCACATAAAACATATCACGAGAACATAATCCATTGTCCCTAATCTCAAGATAATATAATACATCACTTTTCTAGATTTATGCTCAAGTAAATATGTTATTAAGTTATTTGAAACCGGATCGACTAACTTTTCACTTCTAGGAAGTTGTGTGGTTAAGCAAAAGCAGTATTTGTGTAACTTAAAGGACTTAAAGGACTATGCTTAATTTGTTCTGAATACTTATGCTCTCAGTAATCAGATTCACAATTTGTATATAATTTGATAGTCACTGGTCATTCATAGCAGTGGCTATAACTCTGACAGGAATTATTTATAAGTCATTAGCAGTAATCTTCTTTAACATATCTGTTGCCTGCTTGCTAAATCAATGCCAACGTTAATTAACTGATCGTAGACACAAGTACAGCAAATAAAAAGAACTCACTGAATGGTTCATAGGCAACTCTAAACATATTCTACAAAAAAATAATATATCACAAATGACAGTAAATATTAAATATACCTTCAGAATTCAAAGCGGGGGGGAGGAGAACTCATGCAAAGTTTGTTGGTGGAATTATGCAATATATTTGTAACTTGATTTTTTTAACTGAACTTCAAAATGTTGGTATTGAAACCAAAATGAAGAAAAGAAAGTAACTGATCTGAAAAAAAAAAATTCTTTAGTCCTTCTGTCACTGTGGTAACATTGATTCTGTCAGTAGTGAGGGTACATTTCACATAAATCACTACAGCTAAGTCCCCTCGCTTATCACAGGCTTATCACAAGTTGTCTGCGTCAATGAGCAGAGGTCACAAGTATCCACTGTCGCAGCTCACTTCTGGGGATGACTGAAAGAAGAAAAACTGTCAAATGAGACATCAAAACCCCTTCTTTTTTCAGTACTGCTAGAGTAAAAAAAACACCATGATAAGGACATTAATTTCAACTTTGTTGTGGGCAATTTTATGGCTAGTATAAATTTTTATCACCTGCAAATGTGGCTTCTTATTCATTAGTCACTACTGCCATGGTTACATCGTTGAAATTTCTGATCTAGTTAGTAGACAAGCTTCTTATCTTGACATTTAGTTACTTTTAGTTGTAAAGAATAACAAATGAAATTAGCAGTCAGGTGTTAACTTATCACCAAGAAGATGAGAACATAGATCTTCATCTAAATCAAATGAATAAATAAATAAATAAATAAATAAAACCACCACCACCACCTCCAAAAAAAAAAAAAAAAAAAAAAAAAAAAAACAAGTATGAAACCTTAAATTTGTATGATTCTTTACAAAAACAGGATTTTTACTCATACACATGTGGCACTCAGACTTTATGTCAAAACCCAGGAAGCCTTTGACTATCATAGATAAGTAACTTTCTGGGGTCTAGTTTCTATCAGGTCAGTGGCACTAGAAGTAACACATGGAAGTCATTAGAAGCAAACCTGAAATCACGTAACAAGATCTATACCGTAATTTAATTGTGTACAAACTTGTGGAACAAAAATATCGTTTATATCACTACAGTGATATGATTCAGTGGAGTGTGAAAAACTGATTAAGCCTTCAGCATGCTACAATTAGTCACTTTAAAAATCAAAGGAATAATGCACAGCCTTTCCCCCATCCCTCATTAGTATCAGACAAACTGCAGAGAGCTGAAGGCCTAAGTATAATCTTCATCATTTGCTTTTTTTTTTTTTTTTTTTTTTTTAAATTTATTTTTGAGCATTTCATGGGTATTTAGACAGTGGAAAATATATTGCCTTTGTAAACATTTTATAATCTCACCAAAGTGGATGATGGAGTTCAACTTGAACTTTTCAATCAATATCCAAATAAGTTCAGCATCAAACAAAATGAATTCACTCATCTCTCCCTTCACACCTTGTGGCAAATGAAGCTTCCAGCAATGCAGCAAATTGTAAATTCATATCTGTGTGTTCACATGTGAAGGCCCCATTCAGAAATAAATAATACATAACTTGACAATGTAATATTTACTTCAGGAAACACAGTGTGATTGATGCAATCAGACACAATATACTGCAGCACATAGCAGAGAAACTAAACCTTCAGGAAAAGGAGGAAAAACAAACCAAACCTTTACATCCCTGAAGAAGAAAGAAATTTGGGCATAAAGACACCAAGAAATGAAAAAAATGTTCATTCCAAGCCTTTCTTACACTGGGAGTCCCAGAACTGAACACATTACTTCAGGTGAGGTCTCACGAAATTGGAACAGAAAAGAAACACCTCTCTCAACTTGCTAATAACACTTCTTTTTCTGCAGGTCAGGATATGGTTGACTTTCTAGGCTGCAAGTGCACATTACCAGCTCATGTCAAGCTTTTTGTTCACTGGTACCTCCTAAGTCCTTCTCTGCATGGCTGCTCTCTATTCCCTTGTCACGCAGCCTATATTTATGTTTGGGATTGCTCCAATCCTCATGCATTTGGCCTTCCTGAAACACATGTTGCTCACCTGAGCCTACATCTAGAGCCTGTCAAGATCCCTCTAGATGGCATCCCTTTCCTCCAGCATGACTGCTCCGCACTGTTTGGTGTCATACACAAACATCCTGAGGGTATACTCAATCCCACTGTCCAAATTGCCAACAAAAATGCTAAATAATATTGGTCCCAATGTAGACCCCTGAAGAATACCACATTTCACTGATTCCTAATTTGGATATGGAGTTGTTAACCACAACACTTTGAGTGAGACCACCCGAATAATTCCTCATCCACCAAGGAGTTCCTCTGTCATATCCATATCTCTTCAATTTGGACAAAAGGAAGTCATGTGAGAAATTATGAATATTCTACTTATGAAAGTAGTAACACAATGCAATAATGAATTTTAAATCTATTTCTTTAAATGTATGTCATGCTGTGATTTTCCTTGAGTGGTTCTTGAAAGGTAATTATAGATCTTGCCTTCCTGAAATCTTATGAACTACCATAGGGTTTAAAAGCTGGACCTCAAAAACAGATTCTACAGAAGGATAGAAAAGGGAGACTCTTCTTTTGTTTTCTCTCCATTTGATCAATTCTGCAGTACTAGAATCTAACCTTGTTACCTGAGTTGTTACTATGTATGTATCTCTCTTATTTATTTCCATGGAAATGGCAACAGATACAAAGAGTACAGTAACACTACTTGATAGAAAAATGTCTCAGCTACAAAACACTGTTTTTCAACATAGTCACTACCATTAGCTGTGCATGTGATTAACTAGAGCCTGCATGCCACACTTGTAAATTCCACATGACCATCTGGAACGTGGCTTGTATTTCACATTGCTTGCCACTGCTGAAAGCACCTCACTGTGCTCACACCCACTGTTTGGTTTCCATAAATATTCAGCAAGTATTTATGAATGACAGTGGGCGCCATTTTTTCCACATGGAGGAATACAGTTCCACCTCTTTGCTCCATATGCACTGCCATGTCAAACACCATAGTGTCAGACTATTCCTCTACTGTCATCTGTCCCACAGCAACAATGTGCAACAGAATATTAGTGGGAAGGTTCAACCTCTGCTGACATCCCACCAACATCCACCTCTGACGTCGTGAGCCAACATAATAAAATGAGAAGCATTTCTTTCAGAATTGCCCTTGCATATAATTCTGCATTATTATTATTCTTCTTTGAAAGGCTCAGTTTACCTTTTGGTACAAATATAGTTCCTTGATCTTAGTCTAGCTCTCCACCAAGCTTCCTAACTGAATTTTAAATGACTGTAAATTTACTTTGAACAACAGAATGAATGCTGAATACTGTTCTACCTATTATTTCTCTTATCAGGATTCAGACGAAAACTCCTTCAGTGAGAACTGCTTTTCAGATCTGTCAATAAGTTAGCTCTTAATTCATTTCACATGGGCTTTATGGATATGAATAGTGCTATTTTGCTAAAATGGTGTTGAAGGGAACTATCTTATGCATACAGTTACCTTTATCTATCATACTTGTGATCAGAAACACTGAAAATAAGTTTACATCATAAGACAGATTTTGCTTATAGTAAGTTTGGGATATGATGGAATTGTGGGGATACTTCACATACAAATATATTTTTAGCTAATTTACTTTGGGAAAGTAAGTAGTGTTCAGAGTTCATTCTATTTAGGATAACTTTAAGAGATCTCGTTTAATTTCTGTCCTTCTCCAAACAGGGAAAGAAACTGGGAGCTCCACTCCTGTTTAAAAATCAGAAGACAGCACAGTTATCTAAACCTACCTATTTACAAAAAATGAGTCTCCAGCAAATGCTCTCTACTACTACTTGCCATCTCTAATGGATTGGAAAGTGCTTCATTTTTATCAATGGCATTATCAGACACACTAACAAAGTTTCACTGCTTTCCACATACAAAACAGGATTTCTGACTAGTGCATACTTATGCCTTTTCTATATTGTTATTCAAAGTTCCATCATCATCTGTCTGGAATCTGGTTTATGTCCCAGTATTACTTGTTATGCTTCCAATATCTTTCAAATACTAAACAAACAAACAAACAAACAAACAACAACAACAACAACAACAACCACAAACAAAAAACTGCACAGCCTTTGCTATTAGGGATATTGCAGCACAGAGCCCCCAGGTAAGGATTAAGGGTACAGATAGCAAAGCAGACATCATTATGGGTATCTACTATCAGCTGTTCACCCAGTAAAATGATACAGATGAGCTGTTCAGTAGGAAAATAGATGTAGTATCTGGATCAGTTGCCCTTATCCTTATATGATATGTCAACTTCCCAGACATAAAATGCAAATATAATACTTACACAATAAACAACCCTGAGAAATTTCTAAAGCATGTTAAAGATAACTTCCTATCACAAGCACTGGGTGAGACAACTAGGAACTAGATTTGCTGATTGAGAATAGAGAAGATCTTGCAGGAGAGGTGATGGTAGGTGGCTGTTCCAGCCACAGTGATCATAAAACAGTTGAGTTCAACATTTTTGGTGTAAGGAGAAAAAAGATCAGCAGAATTCCTTTTCTAGACATTAAGAGAGAAAATTTTAAGCTACTCAGGGATCTAGTTAGCAGTGTCCCCTGGGAATCTCTTCCTGAGGCTTTATTTGTCCATGAGAGTTTATCATTTTTTGAGAACCACCTTTTAAGAAGCATAGGAATAGGCAATTCTCTTGTGTCAGAAGTCAAGCAAGAAGTGCAGAAGACCACTCTGGCTGAACAAGGAACTCCCCCTGGAATTAGGGCAGAAAAATAAAATAAATAATCTCTGTAAGTGAGGCCTGAGATACTTAAAGCCTTTTTATGCCTCAGTCTTTAATAGTAATAACAGAATAATAGATCTTGAGCTGCCTAATCCTCAGCATTGGACGACCTTGATTAGAGCAGTGAGTTTTTATCTGTGGTCATTGAAATTGTAAAAGAATAGTTACATCTGCTGAACACTCATAAGTCCACAGGGTCTTTCTGGATTCAAAGTACTGAAGGATGTTATAGCTGGACCCCTTTCAACAATTTACCAAAGGTTCTGGGGGCCTGGGGAAGTCCCTAATGACTGGAAGCTAGCCAACATTATATCCATCTACAAAAGGGGCATGACAGAAGACTCAGGAAACTACAGACCTTTTAGTCTAACCTCAGTGTCTGGAAAAGTTATAGAGAAGATTATCCTGGATTCTACTGAAAGATATTTAAAGAACAAAGCTATTATCAGGCATGGTCAATATGGATTCATGGAAGAAAATTCCCATCTTAATAATTTTATCTTCTTCTATGATAAGGTCACCCACTTGGTGGATGAAGGTAGAGCAGTGTATGTAATCTTTCTGGGTTTTACTAAGGCCTTTAATATCATGCCTCACTGCTTCCTTCTGGACAAATAGTCCAATTGTGAACTGAACAAGTTCACTGTACGGTGGGTGATATACTGGCTTAATGGTAGAGCTCAGAAGGTTACATTGAATAAGGCTACATCTGGTTGGCAGCCAATCACTAGTGGTGCTCCCCAGGGCTAAATTGTAGGGCAAGTTCTGTTCAACATTTTTGTTAATGATCTAGATGCAGGAATTGAGTGCATTCTCAGCCAGTTTGCTGATGATACTAAACTGGGAGATGCCACTGAATCTTTAGAGCAATGTGAAGCCTTGCAGAGGGATCTGAAGTGGTCAGGCAGTTACATATGATATCATTTTGCTCCTTTCTTACTGAACTATTCTTTCCTGACAGATCCTTCTTGCTTTTGCCAATTTTCTGTGTGTTCAAAGTTCTAATTTTTACTGATTTTTTTTTTCCAAGATTTTCTTTACTTTGATTGCATCATACTTAGTAGCTTTATTTCATCACTTATGTAGTTTACTGTAATTAACTGTATAGAGGAGAAAAAGGCAGGTTTAGCCAAGGTTACAAAAAAGAGGATTACTCGTTTAAATTAGACATGAACACAGGACTTGAATCTGAATATAAGGTATGCTCTGAAAACAATGTCTCCTGTTTTATTAAAGTGGCCTACAGTGTCAGAGGCAGATGTTGGTTGAATGGCAGTAGAAGTTGAATCTTCTGTCAGCATTCCATTACATTTTGTTACTTTGTGACAGATGGCAGCAGAGGAGCAGTCTTACACTATGGTATCTGACATAGAAGTGTGTATGGAGCAAAGGTGTTTCTGTGAATGTGGAAAAAACGCCACCCACTGACATTCATAAATGCTTGCTGAATATTTATGGAGACCAAAGAGAGGATGTGAACACAGTAAGGTGGTTTCAGCAGCAGCAACAGTGATGTGAAAGACAAGTAACATTCTGGATGGTCATGTGGAATTTTACAAGTGTGTCATGCAGGCTCTTGTTCACCACTGGCAAAAATACATGGCTAACAGTGGTGACTATATTAAAAAATAATGTTTTGCATCTGAGAAATTTCTCCATCTGTACAGATAGGAGAGAGCAGAGACAGTTGCTTTAAATCAGTTTCAGATAACCTAACAAAGGTAGCCATCACACTCCAGTAACAAAAAAGAAAACTTTTACCCTTTTCCAAGGATCAGGCCTCACTAAACATTCCAAAGGAGGCAGTCTCCAAGTAGAGGTGCTTTTCTTGTGGCTCGCAGCTCTTAAATGAGGTTAGGGAAGTACAAAGGTGAACTGCTTCCACCTATGCTTCCCAGACCTACTCAATCACTGGTTCAAGTCATGACCTGTTACTGTACTCTATCAAATAATTTTATTTTACTCTTTGTATCTCTTGTAGTTTCCATCAGAATAAGGAAAAGGCATTACTTTTGGAGTGACCTACATACTTCAAAGTTTACCTTCATATGAAGAAATTGGACATCTGCTACAGCCAAGTGTGCTGCAAGAATGAAGCATTCTTACACTAGTTTATCAGTCATTCATCCTATGCTGTGGAGACATGACCTTCCAAACATGACCAGTTTTCATTTATATATATATAAATATTTTTATATATACATATATAATTATGTCTTTTCTCCCAATTTTTCTGACTTTTTTAAGTTTAGAAATATCACTATTCCAGAAACTTGGCCCTTTTTAATATCTGTTACAGATGTTCTCCATTATAGATCTATAAAGAAAAATCTCTAATCGTAATAAGTAATCTATAAATAATTCCTGTGTACAATAAATAGTCATTTTAAAAGGTTCCTTATTGTGTTCTGTAGCTTGATTTGACTGCTATGTAGCACACCACTTTGTACATTTCTTGTTGAGCTCATTGATCTGCATGCATTGCAGATCAAGTGCTTCTGAGTTTTTTGCGGCTTTAAGTCAGATAATGTTTTATTTTATTTAGAAGATCTCCTTTTCATGCACAGAAGCTTACATATTGTAAATTCCTTAATAAGGTAAAGCTGTTTATAATATGGTGTTCATGTGGATCCTCACAGTCATTATTTTTTTATAATGCCAACTGTATAAAATGTTTGTCACCACCAATAATTTCTGCTTATTTACATTTTCAAAATTTAGCTTTGATAGTAAATGAAAAACCACCTTTCTTCACAGCTTTGGGAGCTTGCTTTTATATAGGTCTTGCTTATTTAGCACTCTCTAGGATGTTCTTGCATACTACTCTTCGAGAATATCATTGTTCTACAAAAATAGGATGGTCTGCTCGCTCAGTTTTTTTTTCTTGCAAAAACACAGTACCCCTAAACACACACAACATACATTAGTTCACCTCTTGCATTTTTTGCCATCTGTCTTTTCTTTAGAAAACCACAAGGACATCCAAAAAACAATTTATATTTTTCTTCTATTCAGTTGCCTTCTGAGCTCACATTGGAAGAGTTTTTGACAATGCAGTCAAGATCAATCTTGCTGTCACAATTTCCATTATGTGAATGTAGAACACCTTGTATAATCTGTGTAAACATATATATGTATTTCACTATTTATATTACAGAGTTGGTGATGAGAATTTCTGCTATGACATGCTTGAATAACTTCCATTAGCACTCGCTTTTTTATGCCAAATCGTGTTTTGTTCTTCCAACAGAATAATCTCACTATATGACTCGACAAACCTATGATAAAAATGTGAAATTTCTAGCTGCATAGAAGACCTCCTACTTCTTTTTAGCAGTTGATTATCATATCACCAATCTGTTTCATTTTCCTGGTGGTTTTTCTGCGAAGGATGTCAAATAATTTAAGCTGAAGAAAAACACTGTTGATGCTTATATTCCATTCAGTTATTGGATTACACTTAATGCTGCTGCAATTTCTCTTTCTCCCTTTTTTCTTTTCTTCCCTCTTTTTTTTTTTTTTTTATTCTTTATCAATATGCAGATACACATGCAGGTTAGTGGTTGAATTCTTATGGTCAGGGAGATGGAGAGATGAAGTGGGAGGGAGAATAGAAAACAGGAACTGTCCAAGGCAGCTTAGTCATTGTACTTGATTACTCATTATCTTCTTCTGTTACCTGCTGTAAAGCCATCTGTTAGTAGAAGGAACTCTACCCTATTCTTCAAATTTGCTCAAAATCCCTTGTTTATCATTCTGTTCAAGTAGTTTCCTGGGACTAATTGAAGATATAAAGTTAAATTGTGTTCTTACATTTGCATGAAAAAGGTCAAATGTTTGCCAAAAACAGTAAGAAATTACTGACTTTTTCTATTCATTCTTGAATGAATAAAAACACTACTAAGGATCACAAAATAAAACAATTTGTAAAATGCCTTCTTCCTCTGTTTTTCCCCAAACTCTAACATATTTTTCACTGAATATACTTGATGAAATTAAAGAGCTATAATCATTATTCACTTCAGCAAATAACTGGGGATTTTTTTTTAGATACTCACCTCACCTGGGCCAGTTAGGGACAGATGGTGTTCATGTTCAAGCTTTACTGTATTAGACATTTTAACTTTACAGTACACTGAACTGAACCAGTTTTAAAGGTGAAGCTATGAGTTAAGTCTTATTCTATATTTTTTGAATAATATTGTTTGTTATTTATAAGCCTATTAGTGAAAAAGCAAATAATGCATAATAATTTCTCCATAAAACATAGCACTGTAAAGAATTATTACAGCAGCTGTAACGTTATATAATTTTACTTCCACAATTTAAGTTTCAGATAAAAGCTTTAAAACAGTCACAACCATTCTAAACTTTTCATTGTTTTTACCCTTGAAACTAACATTGATAATACTCAGTCTTCGATATCTTCTTGTGTGAGGTACGGACTTCATTTATTTAATCTACTATATCTGTCCATCTGTAAATAATGGATATATAAACAGAAATAATATTTTCCTATATGTTAGGTTTTTGGTGTTTAGCGTTTTTTTGTTTTTGTTTTTTGTTTTGTTTTTGTTTTTAATAACAGAAGAATAACAATACTATTTCTTTAGTCATAGAATGATTGAATCATAGAATTGGTTGGGTTGGAAGGGACCTCAAGGATTATCAAGCTCTTATCCCCTGCCACAGGTGGGGCCACCAGCCCCTAGATATGGTATTGGACCAGGTTTATTGGAACACTGCTTCTCTCAAACATCTTGAATAAAGTACATAAAGAGAGAAAAAGCAGGAAAATTTAACCTGCAGTCAGTGTTCCTATAAAATATTGCCATATATTTGCAGTTAAATCACTAGGATCTAGGAAACCATTAAACACATTAGGTTAAATGCTGTCCTATAAAACAGGTGGGTTTTTTACTTCATATTCCAGATGTGCTAAAATGGGAATATCAAACTATGAATATTGAATTTAATAAGTTTGTTCTAATAAAGTTGACCGCTTTATTTTATCCGGCTTTTAATTGAACTAAATTAGATTTATATAAAAACACTGAGCTTACAAAGCTTTCCTAATGAGTAAGCCCTGTTGGATTTTTCCTTTCTCATCACAAATTGCTTATAAAAAGGCTACTTCTCATTTTTGTCTTTATGAAAAATTGCTTATGACAAACTAATGATTAGTAGCTCATTATGAGGAAATGGCTGTAAAAACTAATTTTTTAATGAGAAGCTTTACATTGTGTTCTTTTTCATACCTGCTAATCTCTTCAAAACTGTCCATCAAAAGTGAGAAGTTGATGCATTTAATGTAAGGAAAGGCACAGCTATAAATTTCCTATTTGTGCTACAGACTACTTTTCATAATATTCATGATGTAAACTACTCTGAAAAATATTTGAGCAAGGTATTTGAAAAATTTAGTTTTTTTGTTCATGGTGAGGCACAATAACAGAAAACCATTTCAATGGGGAAAATTCAAATGCAACAACAAAGATGAAAGAATGGAAAAGCAAGCAGTTTCTCACCATTCTTATTAACTAACCAGAGAGTTAAGAGATATCAAAGCAACATCCTGTAAGCTCAGGGGTACAGTAAAACCTGGATTTACTCAAGAGACAGTTCAGCTGTACATTAAACCACCTCCCACTGAAGGGTAGGACAGACACAGCACTCTAATCATCTGCTTCAGCATATGCTCAGGGTTTTGGGTATTCACAAGAGTTTTTGATTCTCATCGACTTTGACTAGTTTATACGCTGTTTTGATTTTCTAAAGTTCTGTCACATTATACCTTTTAAACTCTCCAAGAAAAGGCAGATCAGAAAATCTTCCATATTTTTTAAAGGACCAATTTCGTTATAGCCTTTGCTCAGTAACTTTACATACAGATTCTGCTTTGTATATACAAAGTCCAACAACAATTTAAGATATACAATTTTTGTTGTTGTTGTTCTTTTAGATGTGTGTCTATTCCAACCGTAACAGTTATCTAATAACAGAGTCAATTCTCAGCTATCTTACAGATCTCACACATCATTAGATGAAACTGGTAGATAGATCCTCCTTTAAAAACATGCATGCATTTCACTGTATCTTCACATTAGGAAGAGAAATAGCTGGATGCAAATAGAAAATTGTAAAAATATTGACATTTTTAAATTATAACAATGATTTGTGTTTAAATTAAATAAAATATTATGCTAGCTATCAGCTATAACTTAAGATCATTTAAGAGATGATTAAGCCATTTCTGGATTGTAATATTACCAGTGTAAATCATCAGAGCTTTAATAATTTACCCAACATTGATCAAAAACAAAAAAACAAAACATGCAGTGAAACAGTCCAGCCTTTGAACTTTATATTCCAAACAAGCCACAGCCAGAGGTCTGTTGCCTAGAAAACTAAAGGTCATGATTTTATCATAAGATCAATATTTCTCTCTTCCTCATTAGAATAGTAGACATCTCTAGTAACAGTAAAATGAATCAAAAACTATCATAATCCAGTTGGTGGTTATTATTCTTCCTTTCCAAACTTTCTGAAATTTCTCTATAATGTTATCATCTTTTTAACACTTCTCTTCCCTTTATACTTTATTTTATCCTTGCTTTGGCTCCAACCTTCTGGCTATACATAGTTTGATAAATTTGCTCTATAAAAGATTCCCCTTGCCATTGTACAATTTTCCTGCTTTTGCAAATCTGAAGTACCTGAACAATTTGTCTGTTCCAATTGTCTGAAGACATGCTTCCTTGAAAATGAGATTCCATTATTAGCTGTAATAAGAAAGAAGGAAGAAAAACCTTTTTTTTTCACTTTGTGCTTTCGATGTCTACTCTATTCTCCTCAAATGTTTTTGCATTCACAATTCTGCACTGACTGGTTGGTCTTTTTTTCTGACAATATTACTCTCCTCTGTACTAGACTCATTTATTCATTTGGTGTCATATCCTTTTGCAGCAACAGGACAAGAGGTGATGGCCTTAAGTTGTGCCAGAGGAGGTTCTGGTTGGATATTAAAAACGACTTCTGAGAAAGAGTGGTGAAATATTGGAACAGGCTGCCCAGGTAAGTGGTAGAGTCACATCCCTGGAGGTGTTCAAGGAAAGGGTAAATGTTGCACTGAGTGATATGGTCTAGAGTGGTCATAGGCATGATTTGATGGTTGGATGGTGGGTCTTTCCAACTTTAATGATTCTATGACTCTATGATTCATCTTCAGAACAGTTGAAACAAGTTATTTTTTGTCCAAAAACTCCCATATCTTCTTGTCTAGCATTCCAATATTTCTTTATTTCGGTTTCACATCTATTCTTCAAATTTGCCACCAGCACAGCATAAAGAACACCAGCTGCTGCCCACCAGTTGCCCAGAGAGGTGGTGGATACCCCATCCTTGGAGACATTCAAGGTCAAGCTGAACAGGACTCTGAGCAACCTGATCAAACTGTTCATTGTAGAGGAGTTGGACATCTGGGTGATCTTTTAATGTCCCTTCCAACTCAAAAGATTCCATGAGTCAATGATTCTTTGATTTATTCTGAAAATTCAGTGTTACATCTTGAAACAGTTACTATGTTGCTGCAAGCATTCTACCCTTCTGGACAGACATTTTTCTTTATTGCCCTTTCTGAAGTGAAATGCTCTTTTTTTCTCCTGCAGTGATTCTAATCACAAGAATATTCTGGTCACTTCTAGAAAGAACTAATGTCTTCAAAAGAATCCTACATGATGATTAGGAATTCCAAAGATTTCTTCTACTGTTTTCCTTTTGGCTTGATGCACTGGGAAGAATTTTTAAAATAGAGACAATATACATGGCCATGACCCAAAATATCTTGCTATTGGTGTAAATTAAACTCCTGTGAATTATACACACTATTAGTACCTTACAATCCTAATCAGGTGTTTAGCAACTGTGTGTACTCTCATGTTACAGCTCTTATATTCCTATGCATTAACCTTGAATCTTCCATTCATACAAATGCTCTGCTGCACATTGTTTTTTAAATACTTGTCTTATTTCACTCCATGTTTTCTTTATTTTTTCATCTTTTGGGATCAGTCCTCCATGTTGTGGCTTACTTTAGAATCTCTAATCTTCCCAATATTGATTTCAGAGATTGTATTTTTTTTTCAGCACCTTCTGTACACAACAAGAGTAGCAATAACCAATCTGAAATTAGACTTTTCAATTAATTAATGCTATTTCTAGATGTTTATTCTTGTATAGAAGCATAAATACATAATATTTTGTTCTTATTTTTGTTTTGTTGTGACTTTTTTTTGCTGCATCATAAAAAATTTTATTTTCTACTCTATCTTTTGTTGCTGTGAATAATACTGAGCTTTTAAATTAATGTACCTCTAGAGAATGAAGCATTTACTCACTTTCCAGCAGTTGCTATTGTAATTATTCTATTCAAATGTATCCTAGTTTGACATACTGGAAGGGTTATTCCACTTTAATTTTAGTGAAGCCAATTCTTCCTGCACTGGTTCTATTAGTGAAATTCAATTTTTCTCCTACAATTTTTTCTCAATCACGTATGAACATTTTGTCTGTTCTTGGAAAATTTGCAAAGAAATGGAGCAGTACGTTATAGAATTCCTGATCTTATTTTATACCTGGCAGTTTACTTTTTAAAGTTTAACTAATTATTAGAAAAATTCTTTATTAACTGCGGGTGTATTATTGCATTTTCAGATATGAAAGAATGACAGGAAAATACAGCAAGTCTGATAATCTGTATACTTAAAGAACTGTGATTATTTAGTTGAGTAAATGTTCACAAGGTGATTCAAATCTATCTGTTCATAAGTAGTTTTAATTATCACTCTGCTTAATGGAGCTTTTCATCAATTGAGATGCTAGAGCTGAGGGGCTACTAAAACAGTTTAAAAAAAAAAAGTATTTAACACAGAATTGGGAATAATGTTACAAATACCAGAAAATCTTCAAATCTGAAAAAAAAAATGACATATATATTGCTCTTTCTATAGATTATTATTTTCCCTATGATTACATCTCCTTTAGGAAGGTTTGATCAATAATTCTAAAATTATTTCAAAAGCTTAAAAATGTATTTATTTATTCATTCATAAAACTGAAGCCCAATTAATCATGAGAAAGTACAAGAAGCATGCAGTTAAGTTTTTTTGTGACTGAGGAACAAAATCAACATGTACCCCTGCAGAGCTCCTATTGCATATAAGCACAATATAAGGAATTCGAAGAAACTTGGAATCAGACAACAAGATTTAAAGAGTCTGTATGGAAGAAAACCATGCTGACCTCTTAAAGTCCTTGAACACCACCTGGTCTTACTGTCTGTACTTAAAATAAACTGATTAACTAGGCTGCTGTTTTGATGCTTCCAAATTAAAAATCTGCAGACCTACAGATCTCAGGATGTTGTAACAGAAGACTTCAAAATACAAGAATGGGATAAACCAGGGTCCTTAGTTATATAAGCACAAATCACAAATGTCTGTTGTTAACAAAAGCAAACAACTTTTCAATCTGTATAGTTTTCTTAATAAATCCTCACAAAGCTTACAAATGTTTTTATTACAGAAATGAGTAAGTTTCTCAGTTTCCAAACAATAATTATTTTGCATTAGTCCAGTCTTACCTCAAGGGATTTAAGATGTAAGTATGTTCAGAAACATAATATCTATTTAAAAGGGAATATTGTTAAGTCAATGCTAAAAGCTGTAGGAAATTCTTCCTACACTCTTATTGTTAGGATTAAGGGAGAAAGAATTAAGTAATTTTATGGTTCAAGCAATAATTTATTGTCAGAGAATTTTGGTCTGTAATGACTGACTGTGTAATGGTCACTAATGACAGGCTTCCTGAGTGAAAGCATATGGGTGCACACTGAAAAGTAATTCCATTATACCAGCTGAGTAAATTATGCCTATCAGCTGAGCCTTGATAACTAGACTGCTCTCGGTTTGTTCCACCATGAAAACTGTTCACACAGACCAAGTTTAACATCTCATGAAAGTACTTGTAATATGAACTCTATAATCTAATGTCATGGAGACTTTCCCATTGGATGGACTAAATCTGCACATGATCAGTTACTATAATTACTACTAACAAGCAGAAACTCACTTAACTGTGGTAACTCAATCACTTTCAGCATATGCTTACATGTTAAGAAAATATTCAGAACTACCCTGAGCCTTTTCTAGGTAAGTTCTCCAGACTGTCACCCATCTGCTACTACCAAAAATATGAACTCAGTGATACAATTGATTAAATGGATATCTGCTGCCACCATTTCATTTGAAATTTTGGGGAAAACAACAGAAAACAACAGCATTATACTTCTGCAGCACTCCAGATGGTGACAACACTTCTCTAAGCATCCTAGGGCTGCAGGTAGAAGTGCACTGACAAAAACATCACTGATTTTTTTTTACACCACTTGATATTCAAAATTAAAGCAAATACTTTTATCTGATTTTCATATTATCAACATTCACACTTTGTTCGTTGGAAGACTCTCAGTGTTGTCTAATAACTAGGAAGGAGATCATAGGTAGTTTTTTTCTGCTGTCATTCATATATCGAACTCATAAGAAATTCAAGTAAAATCAGAAAGTCTATTTCATTAAAACATGAACAATATGGCCTATAATTTTCTCTACCTTGAACAATTGGACCACCTAGTTCACAAGTCCTGCCCAAGCAGGTACTTACAGAATAGAGTTTTGATCTTGCATACCATACCAAGGCCTACACTTGCAACGGTTATTTGGCTGTAGAACACTGAATTGACAAGTTTAAATGATTTTATGTATCCTATTAAAAATACAGCATCAACACACTGTGTAAGAATGAATCTGATTCTATTGAAACTTGAATTTGAATTTCACAATACAACTGTGATAAAAATCTGCCATAATTTCTCAACAACACTTTGATGATATGTTTCCCCACATTCTGCAGATCTTTCAGGAGCCTTTGACTAAGCACTAACTCCCACTTTTGTTAATGCAGATCTACATTCTTAATTGATTTGGGCCTATCTCAAGGGAGTAGTAACGCAGTTTACATTTGAGCTACTCTAATAGATTCTTTTAATAATTTAAAAGAAGCAGCAAGAAGTTGATGAAGCTCAGATATATTAGATGTTTCTGAACATGCTCTTAGTTTCAACCAACTAATAGTGGCTGAAATTTCTTAGTAACTTCTATATTTCATTATTTGAAAATAACTCTAAAATTTATTATGGTTTTTTTTTTTTCATTTTCATCACATAATTAAGTGCATTCCAATGAATTTTGGGAGATCACATGCTTTTGTATTTATTTCCATGAATGTTTCATTAGCAGAAGCCTTTGTGATACTATTTGAAACAGCGAGAATGAGGCAATGATTGTTCCTTGGAGCAAATTTGATTATATAAGTTAGTGAACTGTAGATGAAAATAACCTGACTGTGTTATTGGTGAGCAATAAATAGGATGGCTTTTGTTTTCTTTCTTTTTTTTTTTTTTTTTTTTTTTTTTTTTTTTTTTTTTAATTCAGTCAGAACTTGAAAGTTTGTCAGTATGAACTACTTGGGGCTAAAGTAACATTTATTAATAATTTTCAAGAGTATTTTTATTCCCTTTATTAAGGCAAGGAATTGAATGTTGATTACTTTTCAACTTTTTCCAAGCAGTCTGCACCGCTTGGTTGTTTAATAACTGAAAGCCACAGCTTACTACTCATGTAAGTGAAGTTGACAGGCCTGAGTGAATAATGTATTTTAATGTTGACAGTCCTCTGGAAAACATTTTACTGACAGTCCTATTGCTGGTAGTTTTACCTTGATATATATTCTTACAGAACTCAAATGCCGCTCTGCCAACACACTAAAGACTTCTTAGATTTGCATGTATGTGAGAACTAGGTCTCTGGAGGATAGCAAAGAAGTCCTTTCAGCTAGGGACTGTACTAGACATTATTCAGCATAAAAAAAATTCTCTGTGGGACAGTGCTTGTCAGAAAGAGACTTTAATAATGCAGAGGCACTGACAGTGATTAGCTGATTAAGTTGGGGCCTCTCTTCAACAAACTAACAAAAAAAGCCAACACATTTATTTCACTACAACTTATCATTTGAGTATCTCTCAGGCTCAGCTCAAATTTTCCTGTTGAATGTTGAGAAACCTCCAAAACAGCCATAGTATCAGAGCATTTGAATGAACAAGGAGAACTGTAAGTCAGATCTCCACTGTGCATTTGGGTAAATAGCATCATCAGCCATCAGGTGATGGATATTTTCCATTCAGTTTTACATTAAAAATATGCCATTTCAACAGTCTTATTATGACGTAAAATTGAGAATTGGGCAAGTTACTTAGTTTTTCTCCTAGTGTGAAAGCAAAGATAATACAATTGCCTACCTTGTATTATTAACATATATATCAACTGGTATTTGTGGTGTGCATAACAAGCTAGCTTGACGTGTGTAATAAGTTTTATTGTACTTATGAGAGTAATGAAGTCTGATCTTGTATTTTGCAAGGGACAGTTCATTTGACCACAAGAATAAATTGAGCTTTAAAATACAGTTTTGCGTGCAACAGAATATAATATGATTTTAACAGTCAATATCTGAAGGACAGGGTGAATGAAACCTATTTAATGCCATCAGTCCTACTACACTTTTCCCCCAAACACTTTTTAAAGCATCTTTACTCAGACACTAAGGAGTGTACAGTCATTGGTAAACTCTTTGTCCGATACAAAAATCAGCTAAATTAGGTATTTAAAGGCTCAAGATTTAAAGTAACATAGAGAGGATGCACTTATTCAAATCTATATCTCATTCAAACCTGTATATATTACATATATGCAGAAGTAAATTGATTACTCCTTTCTGATTACTTATTATTAGTCTAATTACTTAGAAGATTTGGCAATGGAAGGAGCAGTTGAAAGGCAATGCTACCTTGACAAACAAATGTTGATTTAAAGCATTTTACAAAACAAGTTACAAAAGCAGTGTGATAGGCAATGAAGAGAAGAATTTCCAGCTTTTATAAAAACGATCACTTGAAAAAAAGCTTCTCTAAGTTTAAGAGAATCATTGTTATATTTGAATGTTTTTCTAGGAATAGTTTTTGTCTTCCTAATCTACACATGTGACTAATCGAGATGAGTCAATTGGTTTTACTCACATACTTATACGCGTACTTAAGTATTGATATGATTATTTTCTTGGTGATTATATGGCAGAGTAATGTTCCTTTCCTATACCAACTGCATTTACAAATTATTTTTATGCTACATATTGTGTATTATGTTGAATTTGTACAAAAAACAAACAAAAAATAGAAAATTGTTACTACCTCTTTGCTAGCACTGGTGAGATAGTCAAAGATTGCTTTCTAGGGCTATTATCAGCATAAATTATAATCAGCCTACTGGCAGTGGGAGGCTGATTTTCATGAACAAAACTGACCTGTTTTGCTAGTAAGAAACATTTATCTTGGAAATATCACTATGTTAAACCGATAGAAAATATTACTCAAAATATCATGGACTAAGGAACGTGACAATGCCCTTTGAAAGCAAAGGTGTTGAATTCTAAAAAATAAATATAAAAATAAAGCACTAAAATGTGCTTTATTAGCAGAGACAGAACAAAAGCACTTCCCAATGCCTAGTTAATACTTGTGTGTTTACATAAATAAATAAAATACTGCTCTTGCAATGGGCCCTGGAGAACCCCATGAGGTTCAACAAATCGTAAAGGACAGAAAACAGCCCTGCTAAAAAGGACCTGGGGGGTACTGGTGGATTCCAACCTGGACATGAATATGCAATGTGCCCTTGCAGCACAGAAAGCCAACCAGCCAACCATACTCCGCACCAAAAGAAGCATGGCCAGTAGAGCAAGGAAGGTGATCCTGCTCTTACCTGGAGTACTGTGTCCAGATCTGGAA
Organism: Lagopus muta; assembly: GCF_023343835.1. Classification (NCBI taxonomy): domain Eukaryota; kingdom Metazoa; phylum Chordata; class Aves; order Galliformes; family Phasianidae; genus Lagopus; species Lagopus muta. The sequence continues at coordinate 98,685,859 of NC_064434.1, forward strand.
TCCTCAGTACAAGAGAGATGTGGAACTACTGGAATGCGTCCAGAGAAGGGCCACGAAAGTGATCCAAGGGATAGAACACCTCCCCTACCAGGGTGGACTGAGAACATGGGGCTTTTCAGACTGGAGAAAACAAGGCTCCAAGTTGATCTGAAAGTGGCCTGTCAGTATCTAAAGGAAGCCTATAAGAAGAAGGCGACAAACTTTTTAGTGGAGTGTGTTGTGACAGGATAAGGTGTAATGTTATCAAACTAAAAGAGGGGAGGAGATTTAGATTGGATATAAAAAAAGTTTTTTTATGGCAAGGGTGGTGAGGCACTAGCACAGGTTGCCCAGAGAGGTGGTGAATGCCTGATCTTTGGAGACATTCAAGTTCAGTCTGGACTAGGCTCTGGGCACCTGATCTAGCTGTAGGTGTCCCTGCTCATTGCGGGGGAGTTCGATTAGGTGACTTTTAAATCTTCCTTTAAATTCAAAAGATTCTATGGTACTTGCATTCTATGTGATTTATTCTCATAGTGAAGTTCCTCATCCACAAATTTTCACTTATTTTCAAATGCTCAATGTATGTTTTTAGGATATGACATTTGATGTAGAACTTTAAATTGCCTAGTTAGCAACAAGATTAATATAAAACGATATCAACAAGATCGCTTAAAAGTTACTTTGAAACCACGTTATAAAGCCATTATTTTACACTGTTTCTTACACAACAGTGTAGCATGGAAGACTGCATCTAATCTAAGAATATATATTCAAATGAATAAAAAAATTTACATTAAATTATTAAGCTTTAGAAATAAATTCCCCAATAGCATTATGCTGGAGAAAGGCATTTCATGTAGAAAGAGTGATTCCACTTCGCATTTTGGAACTTAACATTCTGCTTACATGGTTATAACCTTTTTCAGTCCTAAATGCTGAGCAGAAAATTTTAACTGCTATAAAACTCAAGAATGGGAATGATAACACAAGTTATCTTCTCCAGCATATTCTACTAAAAAAACCTGTAGTATTGCTATGGAAATCACTTGTAACAGTAAGATACTGAATATCATTAAATGCACTGAGTGGGCTGTAATACAAGAGCCACTGAATGAAGTGAAAGTCTGCCATTTTGCTAAAGATCAGCATGGATCAATATCAGTATCTTTTCAAACCATTCTGCAATATATTTTAGTCACATTCAAACTACTTTGAAAATGGTATTCAGTAAAACTGACTGGTAGCCCATCCATCTAATGATCACCTACATTTTCATCTTGCATATTTCCTATCTGTGCACTGACTGCTGCTTTTTACTGTGTGTCACAAGAGTCACATTTTCTCCACAGGTTGTCATTACTATTTAATGGATAACCCAAGACAACAGATGCCAACATTTTTGTTTAAAATAAGGGACTAATTAGACAGACACCAAATCAGAACTGTATTGTATACATTCATGCATAAGTAATCTAAAAGGTGATAATATTTTATTTTTTTTTAATACTTGGCATCTCAGAAGAGTTGTTTAAACCTTTAGTGTTTTCCTTGTAAAATTACATGCAGCAGTCTATAACAGTTCTGTTCTTACTTGCCTTTCTGAGCATTTCCTCCCCCTTGCACTTTTGAGGAGAGGGAGTCAGAGAACAGCATGGAGTTCAGCTAGCCATCAGTGTGAAATAACCATTTCAGTGCTTAAAAATTAGATCTTTCATTCAGGATATGTAAGGCAAAGAAAAGTAAACTTATATAGTTTTATCAATCTCAAGGGGAGAAAACAGCATTTTCACAATACTTTAGAATCACGAGATACTATGTCAGAGCAGCAGGGCAGACTCACTAGAAAATAATCTACAATCTCTCTTTTTATGAAGGGGAGGGGGAAAAATATTTAGAAAGATAATAGGCAAGTATAATTCTTATCCTTTGCAAATCCCAAGTTGTCACCAAACTGAATCAAAATCATATGATGAGTTTTTTTAGCACTATTACTACTCTCTTTACTACTTGATATTTCTATTTTTCTCAATACTGTGTTGTTGGAGGAAACTTTTCTTTGAATGCAGACATTGTGGCCAGCCTCCCTAGAAGATTTCACATCCATTGAACCTAGAGGACAAGTTTTTCAGCAGCTGGTCATAGATTTCCCTTTATGTTTTTGCTAGAGTTCAGAGGAATTGGGATAAGGCCAATTCTGTAAACCCTGTAATATGCAAGTAGACAGCCAGATTGCAAACTCTTAATATCAAGGTTTACAACCTAGGTTTGTACCTTGTATGAAAGCTGTAGTCATCCCAAAAAGATTGGAACTAAAAATCTGCTTTGACAAATGAAGTTCTGCCTTTAAAAATAACCTGTGCTTCCTGCTGCTACATTTTCGTATACAAAAGATGTAATCTCAATACCCAGGAAAATGGTGAAGGAACAATAATACAACTGTGGATGATTTCAGTGTTTTGCCCTAGGACACAGGCTCATTGAGTGCTCCTAAACAAAATCTATCACAGTCACCATGGAGCTTGGCTGTCCTCCACACACATCAGAGCTCCAGGGCTGACATTTCACCACATCATCTACCTTCTGACTGTGAGCCTCTGCCTTCATTATTCCTGGATAACACCTCAATTACTGCCTATACATGCTGTCCATCTGGAAAGCTGCCAAAGTCCTGCAGTCTCATGTATGCCGTTCTACTCCCAAAAGCAATCCTGAGTGTATCAGCCCAAAGCTGGATGACAGACTGATAGGAAGTTGGCTACTAATGCTCAGTAGCTACTTAAATCTAGCATACTGTAGTGAGTGTTAAAAGCCACAGAAGGATTCCAGTTTTGATGGCTGCTAAGAGGACATGTGTAGTGAAGGGGCTCTTTTAACATGGAACTGTAACAGAAAATATTGCTGTCCTTAACAGAGGCAATAAGTTGTACCTGTTGCTGCAAAGTCTGAGTGACTTTCAGATGAATAGTTTTTAAGTCTTTGTGTAATCCAAGAACTCCTTTTCTGAATTCTAGCTGCATTTCCCTCTGGGGACATACCTCCTACTGTGCTTTTAAAAGAAGGTCCACTAAGATATCACTGGCCAGAAATGATCCCATTGCTTCCTACAGATTCAAGGATGGTTTAAGAACGTCTAACCACATGGATGTTCAGATGAATACAGGAAAACATCAGCGTTTGACAGCTCCCTATAAAGGAGCTGACTCCCTGAAAGTCAGCGGGGCTTGGTTCTGATATTGCCAGGGAGGACTTTGGTGGAATGGTTGTCTTTACTACAAAACACCACTTAAGGTAGTGCTCCCCTGGGGAAAATTGCTTGTACAAAAACCAGGATATTATCAGAGAGATTAACTAACTGATTTATTTTAATAACATTTGTAGTACTGGTCAAATCTAGAACATGGTGACAATAATTGTGTTGCTGTTTGCAAGCAGTTCACTGCAAACAGTGGTAAAGTTTATTTCCTTGTACTTTATTTCTCCCGTCATCCTCATTCTGTCCATGCACTGATGCACTGGAAACCTTGTCCTCTCTCAGTGTTCTGAACAGTTTCAACTCATTCCGGTCCTGTCACAGCTCATTCTTTTTCACCCACACATTGTAGATTTCTAGAGCAGTCTCTTTAGAAGGTAGCTGCTGAGCACTTTTCTCAGATTTTTCCACAGATTCTCTGAAAATCCCAGCCTCCTGGACTAGTTCTATATTTTGGATGCATATATCTGGCAGTAGCCCAAACAGAGCAGATTTGTCAGCTCAGCCAGGACATTAACATTCACATTGTGTCCCATCCCTTACAGACAGCATTTAAACCTCAAAAATAGCTTAAAGGTGCCTGGGAGGATGTGAGAGGATATTATTTTCTCCTTTAAATAGAATGAAAAAAATATATGATATCGGAACTACCAGCATGCTCAATGATTTTTTTTTTAACTAGGACTTTCTAGGTGATATTAGGAACCACAATATTAAATATTTTTTTGTGCAGAGAATATTTAACAGAAATTTTGAGTTACATAACTGTTGCATCATTTGAAATAGAGAGTTGTACTGTTTTAAGCATACACAGACACTCACGAATTCTTTCCCTTCTGATTGACTAGCCTCTTCAGCTATCTGTCTCTGGATTGATCAAGAGTGATGAGCATAGGAATAAAATTAATGTTCAGTTTTAGTTTGATCAAGTTCTGCTTTCTTTCTTTTTCTTTTTTTTTTTTTTTGAAGGGGGAAAGTCAAAACAATTTCTGCTAGGCTTAACTCAGATGTTCTTCATAACTGCAACTGCAACTGCAATTAATTTCATATTTGAATTATTTCAAGAAGTTCCCACTTCTACCACTGCTCTTTACCCCTCTTTTCAACTGGTATAAAATGAGTATTTTCTCTCGTACAAGGAGGTTTCAGAAGCAGTTGTAAGAAGTCCTGTGCATTTATGTGGCAAATAGACATACCCAATATTTGTAAATCACAGTAGTTTAATATGTAGTATAAATCTCTCTCAGCTACTATATTCCAGTTTATTTTTTCAAAAATAGATTTTTATATCTGTGTATTACCTTTTTGGAGATAATTCAGAAATGTTTTAATCATTTTATTTTTCCCTTAGTAGCTTGATACATTTGCCCTAATTCAATTGAAAATATTTCCTTTAAGTTCAAGAGAAATTGATAAAGCTCAGTACTGAGATTAACAATGAAGTATGTCTCAGTGAAATTCTGAGAGGTTTCTTGAGTGAATTAAGGTATTTATAAATAAAATGTTCATTATGATAACTATCTAAAAAAAAAAAAAGAGTAAATTATTGTGTAAGATATAAGTAACTTAGATGTCTTACAAGAGTCTAAGACTGAATTCATTAATTATACATGAATATTTTATATTTAAAATATGCTACTAGAGAATGATGCAAGAGACAGCTGAAACATAGCCATGCACCACAGCTCATCCATTGTTTACTTACATGGCTGAGAAATCTAAAACAATCCACTTGTCCTCGTTTCTAATAGGCTTCATCACTGTTTTCTCTTGAAAGCAGTGGTGGCCAGGAATCACAGTCAATTGGGTAATGAAAGCTTGGGTCTTCACCATGCAAATGATTTAAAGAGTGCATGCTGCGGACAAGAATTCTTTGGCATTGCAATTTCGTCTGAAGTAATACATAAATTGATGCAATATTTCTCTTTCAGGAGAAATATGGCAGTTAATAGAAAAATAATACCTTGCTTAGGTTGCAGTATTTTTGCAAAAGGTATCCAAGGGCTTCTGATATCAATGGTAAGATTGTTGATATCACTGGTAGACTGGATTACCAGCCATTAAAGCATTTGGTCTGTACCCTTTCCTTCATTTGAAAGACAGTAAAAAGTTGGCTAGCGTGTAAAAATAAAAAAGAAAATTCATTTTATGCAATAAATGAATAGTCTTACAGGGGCTTCTTATTTATAGAATTTCCCTCTTTAAGGTGATAATCATCACCTTATTATCTTGACACTTCACATGAATATGTAGACTCTCCTCAAAAGATCCCCAAAATATGGAGCAAAAAATTCAGTGTTATGAGGTGAAAAACTGTGACTGAGGGAGCCATACATAATGGTTTATTGGGAATCAGAAACACTGACTCTACAGAAGAATCAAAAATTCAGTGAAAAAAAAAATTTAAATATGCTCTGTATTATTATAATGGAGAAAAAAGTCTACACAATATCAAACTTCAAGCACATTTTAACTTCAAATAATATTTTATGGTGTGCTTTTTAGAGTAATCTTTCATAACTGAAAGTTTTCAAGTTAGTATAATTTTCCCCCATAACTAAGGAAAAACAAAAGCATCAGGCTTGTTTCTTTAAAAATCAAAGCCATAAGAAAGTCACAGTAGTTTCAATCCTCAGCCTGCAAGTAATAGGTTTTCCCTTTCTTTCTTTCCTAATTTTTTAGAATTATTCCTTTTTTTTTTTTTTTTTGGTCTGACTGGAAATCTCCTTTTGAAAAGCAGGTTGTATTTTTTCCAGGCTCTGTGCAAGGAGAGTAACAGCCCACAAGTCTTATCATATGTTCAAAGCTGACTACTACTACAATAATCTTGAAATGAGAATGAAATATCATTCTTGTGAAGTTCATTCTTCTGGGATTCCTACTTTTTCTTCAGTGTAATAATTCTCTGAATGGGACGCATCCCCTGAGGTATGAGTGCATCTCCACTGATAATCTCTATGAGTTTACACAAAATAATTCATTTGCATTATTGAGAAATATATCATGAATATTCTAAGGAACATTCTTCTTAATTATCTGCAAATGGTTTTCCTTGTATGTTTATATTCTTAAGCAGAAAACATCACTTAACATTTTGGTCCTTTTTATGTGATGTGAATTTTAAGTCACAAAAATTTGAAAGTTCTTCAGTAACCTGTCTCCATATCCAAATATCCAAATAAGGTACATATCAAATTTACACATAATTAATGTCACATTTTCTAAGCACAGTCATTTAGAAATAGATTGCTGGAAGTCTAGAACCTTTATGCACTGAGTCTTCTTAATATAAATCATTGCACTGTACCACACTTAGGTACAGATAAAGCAGCCTCAAGGGTTAGAAAGGTTTAGAATCCAATCTGGCACTTAAGCAGAAATCATAAATCACATATGAAGTCCAAAATGATGGGTCTCTGGATTGTTTAAAGCAGTGCTCATTCTAGAGAGAGACTGCTTTCAAAACAAGGGTTTTTTAAAAATTCCTGATTGTGGCCTTGGAGGAACCTGGCATTTCATCAAATATGGAAGAAAGCAAAACATTTGCCAAATCCATATGAAACACTATTCCTCTCATTTCTCTCCACAAGTAAACACTTTGCATGTTGGAAACAAAGATACATTACTGTTCAGTTTCAGTTTGATTTCAGCAAAGGAAAATAAGATACAGAAACTTACAGAGATGTGTTATTTGAATTTTGGAACCACACACATGCATGCACACACATAAAAACCTTCAATTCCATTATGTAAACAACTCTCTCTTGCTTCTAAAACAGGTCAGTTTTTGTATGAATAATACAACATACAATTAATGGGGATATATTAGCAAGGATAATAAATATTTTTCTTGCCAAACTGGAGTAGTATTAATCAGTAGATACTTTTGCCTGGTAACTACCTGATGTTCTGATTATTCAGCTTATTTATGCTTGAAAGTAAAAGTAGAATACTGAAGCTTTTGACCTATGGATTAACAAGCTCATGCATGCATGAATAAGAAGACAACTGGGGTTGAACTATAGATGCATTTGCAGTGAATTTCTAGAACATTTGTAAACGATTCTGTGAGACACAATCAAGGAGGCTTTAGAAACTAAAAATTGTAGGCCAGTTTAACAACCCATTTAGGAATAGAATGGATAGTATAATTGCATGTGAGTTCTTCAATTCTAATGTAAATTGATGTCAAGGCAGCATATACTAGGGAAGCAGATAGAAGTGATTTGCTCATTCCATTTGTTCGTTATCATAAAATATAAAACATGCTGAACAAAAAATGTCACTGACTGAGAAACTGAATGTTGACAAATCCATAATTCCTGAAAACCACAGAATCACAGAATATCTGGGATTGGAAAGAACCTTAAGGATCACCTAGTTCCAAACCCCTTCCATGGACAGGGTTTCCACCCACTTGATCAGGCTGCCAACCTGGGCTTGAATTCCTCCATCTATCTAATAAAATCCAAGTATTAGATACACGAATAAATAAATAAATAGCAACTTCAATCTATCAATAATCCACATAGTAATATCGTAAGTTTGTAGCGTTTGGCTTCCCACCATCTAGGCCGAAGCGCATGCCAGGTCTGGAAGCTATATGAGCTACTGACTGAACCAGAAAGACTTAGAGTTTCAATATCATCCTCCATAAAATAAGAGAATTACCGACCACTTTTACTATTGCTCTTCCAGTAGCAATGAAAATACAAGGATAAAATGCCTGCAGCTATCTTATTTCCCTTAGAGTTCATGGTATACTGGATGAAGTCTGTTCTGAGATCAAAATTTACTTTTTATGTCACAGGATTTCTTGTTGTTAATACATAATGAAGTGTAAAGCCCTTGCCACTGAAAAAATCATACAATTACCTTACTTCAACCTCATATGAGTAAAACAAAAACATATTTACAACAGTGCTTCTTCAATACAGCTTTCTGGTGAGAAAGTTAACGCTGCTACTAAATTTGCTCTCAGAATGAGAGCTCTAGTAGGCATGTGATCTCTTACAAACAAATTATGAACATTTACAACAACAGATGCTTATCACTGCTGGCTAAAAGGCTCAAAACAAGAACACTGAATTTATATGAGTAATGGGTGTAGAAATAACACCTTTATATTTACAGCTAAAAAGGTGAAAATTCTGAAAGCTGGTATCAAGAGGATTTTTCTTAGCTCTCAGAATTTTCCAATACTATCTTTAAAGGAGGAGCACTGGTGAAGTTGTGCTTCAGCACTGGACTCCTGTTCTTTGAAAATGAGATATTACTGCTTTCCAAGGAAAACACTTGCACTGTAATTTGAGGAGAACTTTGACATAGAATTTCCACACAATATGTAATTAAACTGTGCACCTCATTGTCATAAGAATGTTCAAATACATGACCTAAAATCTATACATACAGAAATTTTTTCTTGCACACTGATTTCTAATTTGTGTCAAGCAGCTTGTCTACATATGAAAGACAAGGAAGAGAGATTCAAAAATTAACAAAATGTGTGGTATTGTTTTTTTTGTTTTTTTGTTTTTTTTTTTGTTATTTTTTTTTACTAAATGTGGTAGTTCTTGAATCAGCATTTTCTTATTTACATGTATTGAGGAGCATGAGACAAAAGATTTCTGAGGAAGTACTTTCCAGAAAAATAATCACCTTTTCACTGTTTCAGTATTCTTTGATAGGAGAGAAATAAGTTTTCCTCCTTTCTCAAGGACTTTAAATAACCTTAGTTTCCACTCCAATATAGAACACAGATCAGCAGAGAGGTATCAGCTTCCGAAGTATGTGGGCATTTGCTAAGAAACTGTTAATTTTTATGTGGCCATCACAGTAAAATATCAGAGAAACAGGATTTTGAGGTGGCTACATTGTCAAGAATTATACGGTACTTGACTATATAAAAACTATGAAAACAAAACAAAACAAAACTATAAAAACAAGAATACCTCTTGTACATAATAATTTTTTTCTTTTTCCAATTTCTTCACTGTGAAAAGGATGTGAAGGTGTTGAGATACATCAGCTGTTGTGAAGAGTATTTTGTAATGAAATACCAAACAATAGGCCATTTTACCATACTTCATATTTCAGTATATTTTTTTTCTTACATTTCTTATTCTTTGATAGAACACCCTCATGAAATCCTGAATAAGCTGGCTATTAAATCTTTAAGAGTAAGGCAAAAAGGACTAAGATGAGTACCTTTTAAACAGCTAGCACATGACTGACTACAAGAGACACAAATCAAAATAAAAATTCTAATCTTTTAGTTATTCTGTAAAGCATTCCTAAAAAAATCGTCACAAGTGCATATCACCTTGGATGATATGCTAAAGAAGAATTGTTTAAAATAATGTATTTTTTCTTGTTCCCTTTGCATTCATTTTGAGTAATAACTTTATTATTATGCTTTGTCTTCCATCCTTTAAAACATAAAAAATCTGGTTTCCTCTCCACCTACACCCCCCCTACAGCCAGGACACTGAGGGTAGGAAAGAGGTGGGCAGAGGACATAGTAAATACAGCCAGTCTAAACCCACAAAGAATATTCCCTACCATATGGCCTCATGCTCACCACGCTGGGAAGGAAGAAAGAACAGGGGGAACTTGCACTATGATAGCATTTGTTTCCCAAGCAACCAGTATGCATATTGAGGCCCTGCTTCCCAAGAAGTGGCTGAACATCATTTTCTATTGGGAGATAGAAAATAATTTTTTTTCCCTCCTTTACTTCCCATGGCTCTTGCTTTTTTTTTTTCCCATTTAATTATACTACTCCTATCTGAAACCTACATATTGTTTTCTATATCCTCCGTCTCATCTCCTTGCTCTGTCCTGATGAAAATGGGGAGAGAGAAAACAGCAAAACAGCTATGTGGTACCTAGCTGCCAATCAGTGTTAAACCACAGTAGACTGCCTGTTGTACATCAAGACCTCTTTTCTAATCAGTTAATTATGCTCAAGCATATCTCAATTCTCATTCCAGCTTTTGAAATGATCCCTCCCACATCAAAATGGTTAGAAAGCTACCTGTACATGGCTGTGGCTGTAATGCTTCCAAAAGCACTTGTACTCCCAAGCCTAATCAACTCAAATTTTGGGGGCCTTAAATTCTCCTCACCTTTATTTCTGTACCTGTATCTATTCTGTTGGAGTACTCCATCATTTTTCAATGCTGGCCAAAATAAGCCTGATGCTAACATTCAGAAAGATTAAAAGAAAACCTTTACAACAAGTATGGAGTACTGCAAAGCAAAAATACCTTGGTAATCACCAGCGTATACTAGGTCAAAGTACCTATTTCGTATCTTCTTGACATGGGAAAAAGCAACTGAATACTAGTAAGAAAGCAATTTGAAAGTTTAGTTTTCATTCAAGACAGTGTTTAAGCTACCATCTGTTTCAGACTCACCTCATCTCTGGTTTTACCTGGAATGCAATTAAGCATTTAACAACCTGCAGGCTTTTGATTCAGATAATCACAAGGAGGTAATGCTATTCTATTCCAGCATGATAAGCTAGCAACTTTGGGCTTTAGTAATAAATTTCTATACCTGTCTCGTTGTGGAAGTTTGTTTGTTTGTTCTCCCCACCAAGAAGAAGTGAGACTATCCTACCAAAAGGGCTTTGCTGCTGGCTAGTGAGGCCTCTCTCCTCTAAGTCCTTTCCTCACCACCTTTTATAATCCTGCTTTTCATATACTGGTCACGGGAAATAGAGAAGCTGGATCAAACTACTTCCACCATCCATTTTGTAATTCAGTCATGTACTTACAGAAGGTAACTTCTGACAGGAAAATCCTTATCCATATAAGCACCAGAAGGTGAACACCCGGTTCTCGTTCTGAATGGCTTTAATGCACGAGGAACCAACTTACGTTCTCTACAACAAATGTTACTCCTGCAAATATATGTTTTAATGAACAAAAGCTGCTTAAAATAAATTTAAAACAAACAAACAAAAATCTCTCAGTATCCTTGTCTCTGTGAGCATCCTTAGTTTGACTACGTTTATTTAGTGAAAAAACGAAGATAAATAATCAGTATCTGTGCTATCACTAAGATTGTTATGCTCAGAAGTCACAAATTCAGGCACAGATAGAAATTACTTCACCTCTGACGAGCTGTGTCCTTCCAGCAGATACAGAGCCAAATTTTGGACAACAGCCTGAGCCCTGTTGAATAAGTGAAACTAAATCTGCTCAGAGAAAGAATCAACAGTGACTGTTGTTTTCATTATTTTAGTAGAAAAGAATAGAGGCAAGTTCTCACTGAAAGAGCATTGTACAAAATCTTTTTCACTGAAATGTGTTCCTCTTGTATCTTTTCTGTATAGTGGATTTAATCTCCAAAGCTGCCTATTTGGCATATTTCATAATAACAATTTATTTTGAATTGCTACACAAGTATATACAATACACTGTTATTTGCAGAACAACCTGTTGTTAGGGTCAGGTTGGTTTTTTTTGCAAATTGCTACTATTGCATTTGGGATTGATTTATAGACACAGGAAGACTGCCAAAATTGACTTTGTACTACCCTACTGCTTTCAGAGATACACTAAGTTTGAACTGGTGTGCTCAAGAGCAGAATCGGATTATGCAGATAGAAAATTCTACTTTCTTAGACAAGAACAAAGTAGCAAACACTGAATTTATTTCAAGTTGAGAAGAAAATGCTGTAGGAATGGAATTCAATACCTAACAAAAATACAAAATTAGAAAATGAGGAATATGACACAACCATGAAAAGTAAAAAATAATTTCAAGTACAAAAACTGTATCATTTTCTTCACAGCACATGAGTTACTGGTAGACAAGTGTACATTACCAATAGATCAATCAATGTAACTATGTGACAAGAAATCAGTTTCAGCATAGGTATGATTTGCATTTCAAGTTGAGAAACACAGCCTTAGAGAATCACAGAGCAGCTTAGGTTGGAAGGGTCGTTAAAGATCATGCAGTTCCAACCCCCCTGTCACGGGCAGAGTTGCTAACTACTTCTTATTTCTATTGTTTGTCACCAGAATTTTTAGTGGGAAAATTTCTGTTCACATTTTAAAAGGTATATTTTCTGAAGGCAGGCAATAGAGTTTTCTTTGGGGTTCTTCTGTGCGACTTTTTATTTACATATCCTGCTTTTTAAGAGTAGATCAGCAAGCCAGTTTTCATTAAAGTGCATTCAAACCTCTTTGCCTGAGTAGAGATTTTGCAAGCCTACAAGAAAGTGACCGTGTACTTCTCTACATAGGGAGTTTGTGGGGAGTCAGGAAATAATTTAATTAGAACTCTTCCCTCCTGTCATAGTGAGGGAATGAGAAGTATAGATGGAGATCAAATTTAGTACACAGAATGCCTAACAGGATCTGGTCCTAGGAGCTGGTACAAGATCTACTGCGGCCCTATTGAGGTCACTGGGTTTTGGTTGTTTTATTTTGAAAGCAGATATATAACTGAGCATAAAAGTGAAAATATCCTCTTTTACAAGGCTGAGAGCTTGTCAGTGACCTTTCTTAAAAATAAAGGCCTAGCCACTGTCACAGATGCAGCAGAACTAGTGGTAACAAATAAGATTTGAAATGCTTTCTGCCCAAAACAAAATACAGCAGATTCAGTATGGGTTAAGCACTGAGCTTTAAGACACTGTAAATGAGAGACAAATTGTCTTCAACTTCAGAAAAGAGACTGCTTTTCCTTTCCAAAGACAGCTGTTCAGAATCTGGAGGGATGCTTGCCTGTCTTGACTTCAGCTCTTTTTATCCAGAGTGGCAAAGAATTTTAATAGCATAAGGTAAAAGCAGTTAATCAAGTGGAGTTCCAGAAGTGGAGGAAAGATAAACAAGCAGGAAAAATATTTTCTTTCTGTAGATATTCTGGAATTGTGAGTATGTAGATAAAATTTTGAAATTGACTTGGATGGATTTTTAGCTTTCCTCTGATTTTTACATTGAATTATATAAGAAATAATTACATAAGAAAATAAAAATTGCAGATGTTGCTTTTACATGTAGCCAAGAGATGTCAGTGCAAAGCAGATTACTAAAAAATGGATGCAACTGTCCTTTCCAGAGTATTTTCTCACATGTGTCACAGATCAGAGGTGAAAAGTGTATACACATCCTTCTGTGACAAAAACCAACCAGTTCAGCACTAGTAGAATGAGGGATCATTTGGCCAGAAAGGGGTACACTAATATTTTCTGATACTGCAGGCAGAACTCAATGCTTGAATTCATGAATAGGTGGCATGGTTCAAGGCATGGGCTAAATTATCTGTGTTCTGCTGTGCTTGCAATAAAATTCTTAATTGCAAACAATTTTAGAGCACTTTGTTTAAGTTTTTGAACTTTTTCAAAAAGTGAAGAAACAAAGTGTGTCTGTTTTTACTAAATGATCTATCTTGTTGTTAAACAAAATCCCATTTTGAACCTCAAAATTTCCACTTCACTTAAGTCCACAAAATGTTGACTGTCCCATAGTAAGTGTTGTAGTAGGAATTACTTGATCCTGATATAATGCTAAAACCTCATCTCCACCTAGCCACAGAGGCCTGAGCCATCAAAGAATGGCAAGACTTTTCCATCTTAATATCTCCTACACTTAAAACATCTGAAGCATTATGTGATTCCAGAAGTACTACCTTAGTTAGAGTTCAATCTCAGCTGGAAAAAATATATAACTTCTATTAAAATTCACAAATAGATTGGCCTTTCCTTCCATTTAAATTGTGCTCCAATTCTCCGTTTTGTAATTTCAGCTTTTCCTTATCTAAGAACTAAGTATGCTCTTTACAGTATCACTTAAGGCAGAAATTTCATAGGAACATAGGGTGAATGGCCCAGAGGATATGTGCAATAACATTTCAGCAAAACAACTTGTGAGAAAAGAACTACCACAACCCAAAATGTGCTGTTCAAATTGTTTAAAGTGCTTTAAAGTACCTTCGTACTTTACTTGAGGTTAAATACCAAAATGATAAAGATTTTATTGTACTTTGTCTAGAGCATCATCAATCCCTTAAGTATTTTTTCTGCAGTTTAAACCTTTCATCCTCATACTCGTTCTCCTTGGATTTCACTTAAATGTTCCCTTTTCCTTCAAGCAATTTCTTCTAATTACTCCTTAAGTTAAAGGCAAGATTCACCTTCCACAGCAGTTAATAAATTTCACTAAAGTACCAGAACACACAGGAAAAAAGACAGCTTTTTGGAATTCAACATTTGCATGTCTAATTGCAGTGGAATTTTTCCTGTCTTTTATTTTTGATTTGAAGTGACTTGGGTGGCAAGGTTACCTCCTTGGACCTAGATTGATGATGGATTGAAATTCTTGGAAAAAGAGCCTGTCATTCCATTCTTTTAGATTATCTTTCTCCCAGAAATGTAGATAAAATGAGTTTCATGAAGAAAATATCCAGACTGTAAGTCTGGATATTTTCCTCCATGACAAAATCATAAGAACTGGTTGTCATATGTAATTGTATGACAATATGTCATGTCGAAACACCAGTGTCAAAAGGAAGAATAAGCATAGACAAAATTAGAAACTCTTAATTACTCCCAACTGGTTTACCTTAGCTAGTCTCCTTTGCCTTTGTGTCTCTGGGAAATAATGGAACTGAAATACAAAGTACTTTTCAATCCAATGCGCAACTACTTGCTCCTCTACAGAGCACCTCAGATGGCAAGCATGTCCTTCAGAGTCCAGAGGCAGAAAGAGTTATCTATTCTTATTCTCTGTATCTTCTTGAACACATTGTTCATGATTAAAAATAGTAAGAAATTATCATAATTCATTTTCACAATATGTATTATTCTTTTCCAAGATATTTGTAGCACAAACATTTTTTACTTCCTTCTAGGTTTAGAGGGAAAGGAAAAAGGCTTCTGTGTCAAGTGCCCTCAGCAATACAAACAAAGGAACAAACTCATCATTGGCAATAGGAAATTACTTCTTAAAAGCCTTTCTGGAGGCAGACAACTGAGCCTCAAGTGGCAATCCTTAAAATCTGCTGCCTACATAGCTGTTCTAATCCACTTAGCCTTTTTTGGAAGGTAGCAACCTGAAATTCTTGTGTCAAAACCCTGAGAGCAATCTCTCTTAAACTGTTCCTCTACACAGCAGTATAACTCAATAGCACCACCGTTAACATACATTTATTAGCTCTGTAGAGGTGACTAATTATTTTTGATCATACACAAATAATTGTCTGAATTTGTAGAGAAACTGGCCAACACCTATATAAATGTATGCTTCTAATTTGAATCAGGTTGGAGTCCTTAAAATTTTGAAATCATTTAACATATCATGAAAACATATAAGAAATGAGAAAAGACATAGTATTTGAGAATATTACACAATGTACTGTAATAGACACCTCTGACTAATGAGGAGCTTGTACAAGAACTACAGCCGTTTTTAATTACATCATTAAAGTTTCGAGGAAAATAAATTCAGAAAGTATTGTTAAAATGTCAAGAGCATTAGAAAGAGACATGGAAAAAGGCGTTTTTTTTTTTTCATTTCAATTTATGACCTGTCAGCCCTTGAATTTACACATCCACTTTCGTTGTGCTACAATAAAGCCTCAATGAATTTCTAGTGCTGGTGCTTTTCTACAAGTGGAATGTGGTGAGTTCTTTAATCCTAACTCTAAATTAAACTTGTTTGAATTATGTGGTTAATCAATTTACACAGTTATCCTTAAGACAAATACTTCTGACAAACTCCAACTAACATTTCTATTCTTAAAATAACTAATTCAGAATAATTGTTTCTACATCTGTTCATTACTTCCCACGCTTTTTTTTCCCATTCATATCTGACAAGGGAAGAGGTGAAGAGGTAACACAGTGCTGTAAGCATTGATGGATCCTCTGATGATAGGACAGATCAGTACTTTTATCTATTTTTCTATAGCTACTGTAAATATACTATTTTCTTCTTCATATGCTGCAGCATAATGGGAAATTCCTGAGATTCTCAGAATAGTCTTTAGAAAGGTTGTATGAGCTCAGAGTTCATCAGTATGAGTTTAAATTACATGTAGCAATATAGACTATGTGTACAATAACATTATTACACCTGTTCAGTTTTAGCTGTTTTTGGAACAGGCAGTCTGTCACAAACTGACAGAACTCCTCCAGTACATTTAAATACCAATTAAAGATTATCATATCTTCTGTAATTTTCATTTGCAGAATTTCATCAGTGTCATAATCAAACTAGTAAATTTGCTTTCAAATTATTATTTGTTTCTGTTTGGGTCATGTTACAGAGCAAGGACGATCCAAATAAGAAAGTAGAACAGAAATAGAAGATGTGCTGAAATATGAAGTCAGCATTATCAAGTAATGTAAGTCTTTGTATGTTATCCTGGAGAGCGGGGATTAAACCTGATGAGTGACTAGTTGAAATATTATTACTAATCCACTTCTAAAATTGCATCAGAATGTCAAAATCTAAGGATCACAGGCAAATGCCTGAATATCTTAGTTCAGTGAAACATCAACTGATCTGATATATGTATTTAAAATATATTATACAATATTAGTTCAGTTGCTGTATTCTTGCAAAATAATTCTGTTTGTTCTACATGATAGTTTAACTATATTTCACTGTAAACAGCATATATTCTGTTGAAAATACACATTTGTTGACTTGTTAAAATCTACTGTACTTTCAAAAGGCATTCTGAGACATCACGTCTGACAGTAACTCTAAATCATTTTCTGCTTATACCAGCTTACACAGTTCTGACCTGCATTTAACTCATCACATCTTAACTTTCCAAACACACATGCAGTATTTTTCTCCAAGTGTTCAATAACGTATCAGCCAACATGCCATGGGATCTATGATCCCAAGGAGACCAAACTGCAGAAACATATTTAAAGGTTTTTTTAAGTTTTTGTAATGGTATAACAACCTGACTTAAACTAAATGAAAGTATTAGCAATTTTAATTAATTTCACCATGAAGAATAGCAAGTCATAATTTTTTTGCTTGTTTTCTATTGTTTCTGGAATGTGTATGGACCAGAGTTGGTAGCATAATCCAGTGACAGGGATAGCATTGTTGTAATAACTCATAAATTAATAAACTACTAGAAAGAAGTATTTAGTGTGACATGCTGTTTTCATTATTTATTTTTTAATCTCATATGGAAGTCATTGAAAATAAGGCAGTTCAGACTTGTAATGTTGATTTCATGTTGATAATTTATACTCTATACCTGAAATAACTTAGTTTCATCTGCAGAAACTCATCAGTGTTTGGCTTTCTATAATTAAGAGTTATAACCTCGAATTATTTGTTAGAGCTTCTGTTTTGATTTTGTTTTGATTCACCAAGGATGGAAAAATAACATAAATAATTCTCAACTCATTTTTTGCATATTATATATGTAAAACTAAATATAATATCTTACTGATGTCTTATTAGAGGTAAATCTCTTTGTACAAACAGTGAATTCAAAACAACAAATAAGAAAAATATGTCCCGGTCCATCTGTGCCATATTTTCAGAGACAAAATTGATTTTAAATTTACTGGAGAGAGAAGTACTCTCTTGGGATAGTCTCAAGTTCATTGAGACATTAGAGGAAGGAAGAAAGAATCAAACAGTGTGAATATTTGTCCCCACGTTTTGTCAGTGCAACTCAGGTCTTGTGTTAAGGAAAAGTCTTTTGCCAAATAGCGCTTTAACTGTGCATTTTAACTATGTTGTTTGCTCTGAAAACTGGGGTGATTTTGTAGTTCCAGTGAAGCCAATGAAAGTTTTATCATTGTTTTTAAGATCAGGATTTAACTTTTCAACTTTTATATGTGTTTTCTACATATCTCCATTTCTCCTCTCCTGTTTTTTGCTAGAATTGCTGAGGTTCTTGGGGAAGCCTTCAAACTGTATTTAAAAAAAAAAAAAAAAATTGAAAATAATTCACACAACTAATTTTATGTATGAAGCCAAATTCAGAGTAATGGAATGGCTGCTTAACAAGGCATGTCAGGTTCAGGTATTAAAATTCTACTTTTTTTGTACCACAATTCTGTCTTTTAATGAAGGACAGTGGAGATATTTTTCCAAGATTTTTCAGGAAATATTCCACAGTGTGAAACCTCCAGGCATATGTGAAAAAGCCTGATAAGACGTTAAAGTTTCTCATCTAACTTCCAAAGAGAAAAGCTCTATATTGAAATCCTTATTTAATGTTTAAAATCCATCTACTGAGCAATGTCGTTAATAGACATTTCCTGTTCCTGGATCATCTCGCCTCTTTTAGCTAAAATTGCTCAGTGTTAAACTTCGCCTTTATTAAGAGCCACAGGATGACTCACATTGGAAGGGACCTCAGCATACCATCCTCTAGGCACACTAATTTACAGCTCATAGTGGTATCTCTATACGCATGTAATATTCAATACTATGGCCATTCTGCTCTTCTAACCGGGAATCCTGAAATAATTCTCTCATTACATAGGTGCGCACAGTTAAATTGTAAAAAGGAATCAGGATGAAAATTCATTTGAAATTGAAATTACTGGCACAAACACATTTCAAATCATGTACTGAAATATGTTGGAATTAATTATATTGCTATTTGACTGTTAATGTTGTTTTGTTGTTGATATTTTTCTATCATGATATACTTTGTTCTATGCGATGAAAAAGTGGGAGCAGCTGCATGTACTGCAAAACTCAAATGATTTTGCTCTAGTCTCAGTATTGTTGTGTGAACCAAACTACCATTATACCTGGCAAGTTAAACCAGTTTCACTGCCAAGCTGCTGGTAATTTTACTGCATTAGTAATAAGATAAAAGAAATATAGATGATGACATGAAGTTTTTCTGTATAAGCAAATGGTCAACCTGGCCAGCATATGAGCAATGGTAATTATTTGTTTTTTGCACAGGAAACAATCGATTTCAAAATTGTTAATTTACCGGGGGATAGGAAAAATCCTAAAGTTTTTGCAAAGCCTAATACTTACTGTATCTCAGTCTTTCCTTAAAAAGGGAAAATCAGTTCTGCAGCATTCATATTCTTATCAAGAGTCAATACATGGGATATTAATTTTTTCCATTGAGAACTATCTATGCAGGAGACTCATTCGTAATATCTGACAGTGAAAAAGTAGCTCTTGAATACATGTCATCATTTACCCGCAATGTATGCCTGTCCCTGTAAGACAGAGTGATGTTCTATATGACAGTTTTCCAAATAAATCTGATTCCATTCTGTCTTGTAGTCGTTGTATTTCTCTGTGCTGTCTATTAAGACTTGCCAAAAAAAATCAATTATTTTCAGCAGTGACCACGCTGTGTTCTGATTAGAAAGGAAATAGTAGAGGAATTAATGGTTTTGAGGTAATAAAACCAAAACCCTTCTCATGCTCCACTGCATTAATCAAATCTTACTTTTCAAGACATAATTCAGATAATTAATCTGTTGTTACTGGTTGCATTCATTATAGCCACTGTTGTATCATTTATATTAAAAATACAAGTATGGTTTTAACAAATGATGGTATTTCAAAACTTGGCTAGTGACAGATAGTTCCATTAGTGACAGCAAATAATTGGATACTGATAAAGTACAGCACAGACTTGGGTGAAAGAACCCCACTTCACAGAATAAACAGCACTCAACTTCTGCATCACCTCAGTCCTTCAATGCCTGTAATTTGTATTCTCCACACAGTTTCCAATCAGCATGAGTTTTATACATCACTTTTAGCTTGTCTATCTCAGTAAACTGTGACCATCTCCATAGCTAACCAGCAGCAACAACAGCATACTGAAGCAGAAATACAGCGAGATGTGTGATAAATGTTTTGGATTTGCAGGAAATCAGAATGATAATTTTCTAGTGACTTCAGCAAAGAAGGGCCCTGCAGCCCTTTATGTTAAAACTTTACATTAAAACTGTATTTTCATAATTTTTTTTTATAATAAATTCTCACTTATTTCATGGAAAGCAAAAATTCTGATGAAAAAAAGGAACACTTATGAATACTTTTGCAGGGTATAGTTTAAAGATAGACACATAAATGTGGGAATGATTCTTACTCTGTACAGGACGCAGGGAGGAGCACAAACAGAAGTACCAGAGATTCATGGAAGAAAAAGCAGCCAAACAAGTTTGAGTTCAGGAGGATTTGTACGTTCATAAATAATCATCTAGCCAAGAGGTGAGAAGAAGTCCAGGAGTGAAATCCTCTGCTTTATTCAAAGAAATTACCTGGAGAAAGCTTTCCAACAGACTTTCTGTGGATTTACAATATAACTAGACACTAGGAAAGTATCATTTAACTACTTATATTAAATGGAACAGATTAATTAAGAAAGGATCCAAGCAATTTAGAAGTGAATTTGGACTCAAGGAAAACAATTTGAACTTGAATACTTCACCCTGCAGTCACCTGCTGGACCACAGATGTAGGACATTTTCTCATTATGAATTAAAGTCTGACTTTCAAATAAATAAATAAACAAGAAAAGAAAAAATATCTAAAATATTTTGAGTTTCGGTAGCTGCTCTGATTATAATTATCCTTATACGTTTTCCTTATACTTCCAGATACCAACATCTAACGGGAGGCGTAGAAGTTCCAATCAAGGAAATAACAGAAACCAGCTGAGACATGCTTCCTAAGTAATTTCCCATTTAAAAATGCAACTGATCTGTATCTGCCTTTCTGAACCAGCAGATAAGAATACAAATACAGATTTTGCATCAGCAGTCTTCCCTTTTCTTTTTTCTTTCTTTTTTTCTTTTCTTATTGCTCGAAGTCATCTGATCAGTTTTATATTACCCTGGAGCAACATAAAATACAACACACAGAATTACTTATTCAGAAGTGGATTCTTATTCCCTATGCTCTATACTTTATGCTATTTCAGTTATTTCACTTCACTCTTTTCCTTATGAACACAGTCAAACAAGGCACACTGGTGGCACAAATACTGGGTTAAGGGGTTGTGACCTACTTTCAACTCCCTGTTTCTTTGCTCAGATGGCCACCGCCATATTGCAGCACATGCACAGTCTCTTCCTGTTCCAGTTCTGTCAAACGGTCTGAATTTAAAAAACAAACAAACAAAGAACTACAGATGGAATGAGAGTGAAGCAGATGCACAGTTAAGCTGTCAGATCCAAAGGGTGATAAATTCCACCTTACGAAGGCTGAGGGTATAAAAGGAGACAGCAACAAGACACTCAAGGCTGTGATCTAGCGAGCTGCTCAGCTGCAGTCAGAAGAGCATCTCTGGTCACACTCTCAGATGTGCACTTCTGTGGTTTTGCCATGATATCTGCAGTCCCTGGTGAAAATTTTCAAATTTGCAGTATAATGAGCATTACAAAGGTCTTAACTACTTCCACAATAAATATAGATCCACGCTACCAATCTGTCTTTAGATTTTTTTTAATTTTATTCTTCATTTGTATTTATTATTTGCAGAATAAAAGATTAATCAATAGGGTGAATTTCATTTTCAGAACTGAAATTACCAAAGCTATTACAATTTTGAGCCACTGAGACTTTGCTCAACTGTATAAACAACTTTCATCAAATTATTGATAACCATACAGAGAGAACAGATAAAAGCTTCATTTATAAAGCCAAAGAAGAAATATGTCTCATCTACTTTTCTAGACATTAGGAAAGCTTTCCAAACAGAAATGATGACTAAAATTATTTCCTGTGTTCCATGCCTACTTTCCCCTGTGTATTAATTACTCTTCCATGCTTATCTGATACCAGTCTGCTTTTAAATCACTAATTAAAATATGAAATGTGGAATGCTATTTTTAAGCGCAGAATTCTATTGTTTCATCCAGCTGAATTATTCCATATTCAAAGAGGAGTTACCACACATTTCAGATCCTAAGACACTGAGCAAATAGCACTAGCTTTCAGATCACCTTTCAAAACAAAGCTTTTTCCTCAGTTGCAGTTTCCATCTCAACAGATAACCAAAAATCACTATCCTCTGGGAACTATCCTGATCTAATTTGCAATGCTGGGGCATGACCACAAATACAGCCATGTTAATCTCATCTACATTCAAAACACGGGGAAAAGACTGTTTCGGAAAGAAAGATTCCTTTTTTTTCTTGCCCCTGTACAATTTTCCTGTGTCTCTGCTCTGCTTAACTGATTATTCTGGATGTTCATTTTCTTGTACCCAAAAGCCTCCATCAAAAATGTATTTACAAAATACTTTCCTTCCACAGGATCTTTCAAACCACACTCTGTCGGATGCTTGCTCCAAATGGAGCATTGTTACTCAGTAAATATCAGTAAGGATGACTCTAAAGAGTCTTTCATTAGTATTTTTGCAGGATTACACGGACACAGTGCAAGCAGGAGATTATAAAATACATTAAGAAAATGAAGTCTGAAAATTGTACAGACAGTAAATCAGATCCATTAGAATCAACAGATTTTCAAGAAATATCACCAATTCCCTGCTGTTTAACAGACTTGGTATTCACAGTGGGGGATCTACATGGTCAAACAGCCCATCAGGCAATAGATAATATCCTGACTAAAATCCGTTTAAATGATCTACATATATTTTGTGTGCATAAGATTTAAAAAAAAAAAAAAAGAAAGAAACAAAAATAACCTTACAGCTGTAACTACAACTTTGTGAAGTGAAAGCTATGCTGTCAATACTAGCATTGAACAAGAAGGCACAAGAAGGCAATATACCTCCAGGCTGTTAGAAATGACAAAGGTACCTGAATTATCTGTTTTTGTAAAGTGTTATGATCAGTTGGAGACTTTTTGTTTGGTAATAAATAAATAATACATTGATGTATTTAGCAAAACTCTATACTAAAAATATTTTTAAAATTTGACGTCTTAAGAATATTTATAATAACAAATGAACCCACAGCAAACTAGGCTCAATTATGTTCATCACAGAATGAAAACTGAGAATCTTAAAAAGAAAGTCATTGGTGTGAAATTTATTTTGCGACAGGAGCTTTCTCTTGTGCGAAAGTGAGTAAACAAGAAGGAATTCAATATTTGTGTCAGATTCATTCTGGGCAAGGTCAATAACAGCCTCTCATGGTAAATCCCAGAAAGTGAAAAATCAAGTAGATCCAGAAAGAATTCCGCCATAGCAGCTGATACTGAAATATCAGTATCAGTGAAATATGCTCACCTCTATGAGGTCTTCATTTTCACAGTCACAGACAGAGATTTTCTAACCTTTTGTTACATGTTATGGCTTTGCACAAACTTGAGCTACAACTTGTGTATTTTTTTCAAAGAATGAAGACTATAAGGAAATAAGCCAATAAGCCACATACAAACTCACATTCGGCCTTCTTGACCCAATTTGGGTCACATTTTGGACACACATTTGGACCCATTCAGGTGCCCCAAAATATTCTGTGGTGACAGAAATATATGTTATCTTCTGGGCATAAGATAGCACAAAGCTCTTATCCTGTCACTCTTTTTCTGTCTTGCTTCTAACTATATAGTCTAGTTTCCAAAGGCAAGCTCCTGTCAGGTCAAAAGAAAAACATTTTTTTTTATCCTGTGCACTCATCTCCCCGTACCACATTGTTTTACTTCGGGTCATACTGAACTATATCAAAGTACAGGCTGTCATACACATTTGCAATATGCTGTAGCACATCATTAGTGGATACAAACGCTCAGACTAAGGACAAGCTTGTGTATATACATATGTACACAGAAAGATAACTGGATGTGATCTTTGCAGTTCACCCAGCTACAGGTTGGTTACACAAAGATCACTTCAGGGATATATAAATATAATAGAAAAGATCCATACACCATCTCAACTTCCCTTGTACCTGTCTGACACTGTCAACTTGCACAAAACCCAGCTGCACAGAAATATTATTGTATGTGTATCTATCTTTGCAAATTTCCTTTTAATAATACAGACAAGCAAAGGGATTTCAACTTTTTAGAGTCTTATTCTTTTCAACTTGTTGTCATGGATACTACATCTTCTCCTTTTTCCCTTTTTCCCATCATCGTATCTGTCTTTTGCGTGCTGGTGTCCATGGTGACATCCTGCTATCAGCACACATTGTATGTCTCAACTTCCACATTTTTTACAATGGTCTCAGGTATTTAAAGGAGTTTCCCCTATATGACTAACATTATTGCATATTAATCTCTCTTTACTAGGAGAAAAGAAAGAAAAACAATAAAACAAACAAACAACAGCAACAAAAAAAACAGTTTGTGTACTTATGCAGTATTTTCAGTTTTATTCACTTCAATAAACTCACAAGTTGCAACATCTTATTTTCAGGATGGCCTCTGGGGACAGCTGCCATACATTCAATCCATCACACAGGCAAAGGAGGATGCAGAGAAATCAGGCAAGTGTTTATGCATCAAAATATAATTGGCTAAATTTTCAGAGATGCTGAACTTCAAAAGTAGATAGTGTGAGCAATCAGGCAGAGAAAGATATTCCAGAATCTGAGAAAAGTAAGACTGCACATTTCAGAAATGCATATTTCCTCCTAAAGTCACATAATAAAAAATTTTAAAGAAAAAAAAGAAAAAAAAGAAAAAAAAGAAAAAAAGAAAAAAAGAAAAAAAGAAAAAAAGAAAAAAAGAAAAAAAGAAAAAAAGAAAAAAAGAAAAAAAGAAAAAAAGAAAAAAAGAAAAAAAGAAAAAAAGAAAAAAAGAAAAAAAGAAAAAAAGAAAAAAAGAAAAAAAGAAAAAAAGAAAAAAAGAAAAAAAGAAAAAAAGAAAAAAAGAAAAAAAGAAAAAAAGAAAAAAAGAAAAAAAGAAAAAAAGAAAAAAGAGAAAAAAGAGAAAAAAGAGAAAAAAGAGAAAAAAAGAAAAAAAGAAAAAAAGAAAAAAAGAAAAAAAGAAAAAAAGAAAAAAAGAAAAAAAGAAAAAAAGAAAAAAAGAAAAAAAAGAAAAAAAAGAAAAAAAAGAAAAAAAAGAAAAAAAAGAAAAAAAAGAAAAAAAAAGAAAAAAAAAGAAAAAAAGAAAAAAAAAGAAAAAGATGGGTAGGAAAAATAAAAGAAGGAACAAAGGAAAAAATGAAAAAAGGAAAGAAGGAAAAAAAAAATCAATTAAACAGTGATACATAGGATTTCATTATTTATTTTCTATTTCTTAGACCCTCTTTTCAAAGGAACCAGCATGCACACTCTGGGGATGAAGAACCTACCACTCAGAACATGCCTGAAGATCCTCCTTGAACTTCTGTTGCTATGAATGCATACCTTGTTTTAATGATTTGGACTTTAAAGGAACTGTGTAGAGTTATATCAGTCTTTGCTTAGTATAAGGTCTAGAAAATTTTAGCTTGTAGAAAAAAATATTTTCTGATACACTTCTGAGCAGTGTATCAGTGGTAATAATGGTAATCAATAATGACAAAGCCTCTGATACCTTCAGTAGGGCCAGGATCCTGAGCAGCACTTCAAATTTATAGTGAGTGAAACCTAAGCTGAGCAGAAAGTCAGTAAAAGCTCTAGGCTTACCAAAGCTGCACAGAAACCTTAAAACAGAGCAGAAGTGAATTGCTATATTGGATTTTACCAGATGGTTGCTTTCTAACACTCCCCTGAGTATTTGTGATAGGGATCCTATCAAATTGTTGTAGTCAACATGTAAAGAAATCATTCAGATCTTTATCTTGATGCAATAAAGTAACTCAAATAAAAGATGCTTATATGAAATCATATTTGTTGGAGTACAAGTGTAGGATTTCTTAAGTATATGATATTCACAGGAAGCTTTCCCTAGTGCTATGAGTTGCAGAAATTCAGCCACGGGTACTGTGAATCACTGACTTTGTAGTACCTCCCTGAGATGCAGTTCAGAAACATCTCCCTAATTTCCTTCACTTGTTTTTCCATCTCCCCAGGAGGGAACTATCCTAACTTGCCTGCTCAGTACACTGAGATCTGAAAACTGGCTGCTAATTACCATGCGTTTCAATTCTCAGCTTAACGGGTGATCTGGGAAATCAAGCCATGGTCTCATATGCACAATACGATCAATAAGCTACCATCTAGACTGCTGTGACATGATGCTAGTGTTTGCTGTTATATAGCACATTTGACTCTGGGTTGCTCCGAAATTCTGATGATCATGTACAGTGAAGTTATGCAGACTATTTGGTCAGATGTACCCTTATTCTGAAGGAAAAAAACAAAACAAAACCCAAAACAATAGCAACAACAACCAAACCACAAATGTACTCTTAATAGCTATAGATAAGTGATTCCAGTACAGCTTCTAGCTAATGCAAAAAAAAAGTTTTACAGTTTATCTTTCCCTGATTTTTAAAAAGGTGGGGAGGAGCACACGTAAGTTATGGCTGTTGCCTTATCTAATATTCAATAAACCTTTTTAAAATAATAGTAGGACAGTAAAAATCTACACAGACTGAAGAGAAAAATGCTGGGAAACTATACAGGAAGAATTCTTTTTTTTTCGTATGGAATAGTACAGTCCTATTAAATGAAACATACTTGAGTAAACTAGCACCAGTATGGAGTGCAGTACATGTTCCCCCAATAACTAATAATGAAGAGCTGAGACTATAAAAAAATTTCCATCAAATTTATGTTATAAAACAGCCTGTACAGCATATGAAACCTGTAGTTTTTGGAGGACATTTGGGACAAATCAGTAAGCAAAATAAATGTGAATCTTGAAGTATTCTTTTGATTTTGCAGTGGAGAAGAACCATGAAGAAAAAAAGAACACTTACAAGACAATACAAAGTAGTTCCCACATTGAAGAGGGGAATTAGTTTTAGAATGGATTAGATTTAACTGGGTTAAAAATTAAATGCTATTACTGGCAAAAGATTGTACAATTATGGACCAAAAGGGCAGGTTTATGCATCTTGTTTCATAGTTTGTGATCTTTCAAGCATTTTCTGGCACATCTCAATTCTATTATAATGATTTAAAATTAAAATCCTTTATTTGTGATCTCCGTATCTACTCCCATACTTACACCTTAAGCCTTTCTAACACTAAGGTCATTATCTGATCCTTCCAGCTTATCCTCTCTGAAACATTAAAGCTCTTATCTAGTGATCTATCACAGGGTCACACATCTGTCCAAAAACGTGATAGCCTTGACTGAAAAAAAAATAATAACCCTTTTGCTCATAGTTCCCTTCATCACCAGTGATGCTTACATGTTATCCAGCAATTATTTTTGGCAGTGGAGTATTGGTTTTGATGTGCATCTCTTCTAAGCGAGATCCACACCAGAACTATCAAAAAGAGCAAAACTGTGAGCAAGTCACTGGAAAAAAGGAACAACAATTTACTTCCATGCTATTATTCCATGCTTCTCTGAATGCTCAATACTTGCTCTTCATTAGTCTAAACTTTGGGCATACCCATGACATTCAGGAAATGTAAAACAGCAACTTGTCTTGTTCAGCTGAATAAAGCTACCAGCATATTATGAACTGCTTTCTTTTTGTAGTTCTCTATATCTAATCAGTGCAGGTGGCCCAAAATCTGCCTGGGGAGGGTTTTTTATTTGCTTCTGGTTATAACATGACAGTTTGAAGAAACAATCAGTTCCAAGTAATATTTGTCCATTAGAGCTCCAGAATGTTTTAGGAAATAAATTTACCTGTTTACTTCCTTACACATTACTTCCTTTTAAAGAACAACTCAAAAGATTTGGCAAAGCTCTAGGCACCCTAATATACCATTAATAATTCAATTAAATCACAGTAGCATTAAAATAACAAATTCAAAGAGAATTCAGCCAGACAGCTGGCTCTCAGCAACTAGATACATTTCTGTGACACAATAGATCCAGATAATTTCTGGATCACATTTTGGCACTTACAACTTGATACGCCCTGGGAAGGAATACACTTGAGATCATCTATTTTCAATTAGCCTGCTGAAAGATTTTCAGTAAAAAACTCAGGTTTAAACTAACAATTTTTTTAAAAGAGAAACTGCTAAGTTTATATGTCTTTATTTTTGATTCATAAAAAATATTTTTTCCCAGCAGGAATATCATATGGCTATCCCTCACAAGATCTATTTTTCTGTGCTTAAATATTTCCATTATCTGCAGTGGTTTTAGCTCCCATGAACATAATCGTCACAAACCACTGTAATCACAGACTCCTTATGAGCCCTGACAGATAGGTACCATGGGAGATATAACCTAACCTAAGACCGTTATAGAAAAGAGAATAAAAAAACAATTACTAAATTACAGTTTCAGAAAGCACTAAAGTAACTTTGCAAAACAAAATAATTTGGGCTTAAATGTCTGATAGGCATTTATTCTTGTGGAAAGAGTATCTGACCAGCACTATTTTGAAGACACATAGACCAAACCATTGAAGAAACTGTGACTTTTGCAGAGCTAAGACAGATTTTCTTTTTTCCTGAAAAATTCATTTAGCTTTGTACTTTCTACCTGTATTTTCCGTGTGTGTAAGAAATGTTTTTTTGTTTGTTTGTTTGTTTCTCTCCTGCTTCCATTTGGAAGACAATTAACTAAAGCTAAACTCCTTCCATGCTCTGGACAGCTGATGATTACTGATACAAACTTGCTTAGAAATATTTCCAGTTGAACATTACAATGGCACTGTTCTAATCCCTGTGAAGCAAGTCAACTGCTATTTAACAGAAAACTTGTTTAACCATGGATTGTAAACTTAAATGTGGGAAGGCAGGGCATAAAACATTGCAGTGAATTCAGGATAATATACTTCTGGTTTTGTTTTGTTTTTTTAAAGGAGAAAAATGCTTAACACTGACACAGATATCAGGGCTCTTAAGGTAAACTTATGAATTGTAAATATGTGTACTAGAAATGTTTGTTTAGAGTAGTCTTGTATCATCTACGGCCTCAAAGCTTGCTTCCCACTGTCCTGTTGAATGTTTGCCTGGTTCAGTAGATACTTATATAAAAGCTGAGTGGAAGCTGATTTGTATATTTAATGCATAATTGCTTTTAAATAGTAATAAAACCTTTTAAAAGCATTAACTGTGCAATTGCACTGTAATAAGACAGCTTTCAGACTCCTATCTTCTATTTCTTTGAATTTAAATTCCTATTGATGATGCAATAACTACAGCTACGTAATTAGAACTCATTTTGGAAGCTCTGTGTACAGAGTTGTGCCGCAGCTCTTAGCACTTCCAGATGAAGCCAGAAGATACTGCCTTCAGTATCTTCGTCAGTGCTGTCTGGAGCACTCAGCAATTCAGACCATCTTCTCCAACAGCACCCTTAGCTGCAGTGCTGTGCAGCTGGATTTCAGAGGCTACAATTTACAGTCCTGGTTTGGCCTGAGAAATTTGGTATTTCCATATCCAACAGCCTTCTTGGTGATGAAAGGTCACTGTAGGATATGCTTGTGTTTATTCTTTCCTGTGTTTTTTTCCACTTTACTTTGGAAACATAAAACCTTGTTTTCCAAATTGTGAAGCAGAAAAGATACATTTATAGGATATTTTAAATGGTAAGCCTGAATAGCATATGGGACTAATACAGGACTTGGAGAACTAGCTAGTCAAATTTTTGAAGGAGTATTTCACTTGATATGCAACCATAGCAGGTGGGAACATTTTAACAACACCTAGTGAGGAAAATTGCAACACTTGCAGGACTTGCTAAGAGAAACAAGAAGCAAGTTTTTGCTATCATCCTGTCTCCATTTCTCCAGAAGCATCCAGCTCACTGTAGATTTTCTTCCTACACAAAATTTCAAATTTAGATCTGAATGTTGATATTCCAAAAGTCAAGAATCACTATCAGGTCATGCACAGACACCATCTTGTATTTTTTTGAGCAGTTCAAGAGAGTGGTGTGCTGCTGCTTAGCTGCCCATCAGTGTTTAAACAACATATCTAAAAGAAGTCATAAACCAGAGCCCTCCCCACTTAGCTACATCTTGAGCAGGGAAAGACATGTTTTCTGCCATGTAAAAGAAATGTTATTGTTCTAAAGGTTTTCTTATGCGTGTCGGATAGCAATTCTGTTAATATGCATGCATCTTTTTCCAAAGCCTACCAATCTCAGATCATCAGAATTCTGACAGACTCATTCTTCCTTGCCCTTCACTCTCTTTTACCTAGTGCTCTTGTGCTGTCCTACTATTAAGGGCTTCTTCTGGCTGAATACTAGCAGACAGACCTTTTAGTGGGGTCTTATACACAGACTACACTTCGAATGGGACTGCTGCTCTTGATGGCGCCTCTCAAAACTGTCTTCTTTCTTTTATGCTCATACACTCTGTGTTCATATGCACTGACCATAACAATGCTGTTGGCAATTATGAAGTAATAAAAACCTTTTCCACCAACAGTTATTAATCCATTGGAAAATGATGTCAAATATGAAAGCAGTCTACAAGAACCACATGCTTTTCAAGCTCAACTATTATGCTAATGTATATTTCTGTTGCTTATTTTGTTTCTATTCTCCTTATTCCCATGGGCAGCTAAGCCACTCAAGGAAATAAACTGTAATACAAACAGACACAAAAAATTTACCTACTAGCAATGCCTCATTAGTATTTATTCATTGATTTCCTTTGCTTTAAAGAACAATAAGCCAGAATATAATACAAACTTTTTTTATTAGTATTTAAATTCCACTTTACTCTAATTGGTATATTGCTTATTTCATTCCATCACTGGTTTCAGTAGGCTTGCCAAGAAAACAATCCTTTATTTAATGGAGGTTATTCCAGCTATGACCTTGCACATGTAAACCAAAGATTTATGTTCTGAGGAGATTTTCTTCCAAAACTAATGGTGAGAAGAAAAGGTATCTCAGGGAGCCTGAATATAAACTACAAAGTAAAATTCAGCTCCAGGACTGACCCTACAGTGGAACTGAAAATAAAAATAACTTTAATGACTGTCAGTGAACTGAAAATAATATAGCAGATAACTAATCGAAATAATCTTCTTATTTGTTGGTGAACTGCGTAACTAGACAGTCAGTACCAACTGTAGAAAAAGGAATCAAATATTTCTAAGCATGTTAAATAAATGTTTAATATGTTCAAATTAAATATAAATAGACATACCTCGGTCAAACTAATTAATCTGCAAAAAGTTCAGAATATTCTAAGTAACATTTTAATTTTAAACAATGGTAAGTAACTAGGATATAGGAGTAAACTTTCAGCATAACATTTTCTCTCCAAGTTTCTGATTGAAAGATGAATGTTTGAAGCAATTGGCTTTTAGCTGACTTTTCCATTTATCGATTTTCTTGAAAAAAAAGAGTCTGTTAAAAGAAAATTTTTACTAAGAGTTATTTTTAATCAAAGTTTAATAATATTTAATCTTAAGATAATTTACACCATATTCTACATTGGTAGACTTCCTTATGAAGTCCATATTGAAGCTTGAGAATTTTAATATTGAGTATTTTGCCAATACTCTTTTTTTCCCCGCAGTAGTGATTATTTGTTTTAAATTCTACTTTAATTTGTTGAATAAGTTAGTCTGTGTCTCCTGCATTCTTCAGCAAATAAACAGCAGTTGAAACACTGGCTTAAATGTATTGAACATGAAATGCTGATAACTACTGAAAATTAGGTGATTTGTAAAACATTTTATCTAAATATTGTATTAGTATATGATAACTTAATAGTTATGAAATGTGAAAGACATGATGGAGTTCCCATATGCACTGTTACTTTGAATAGTATGGAAATAATTTCAAGTGGTAGCAGGAGAAGACACTTTGTTGTTGCTGCCCATTTTCTAAAACTTGGTTCCACCTAATACATGTCTGCACAGACAGGTTTTGCGAGTACTCTTTAATCTGCTCCTGTTGCTGCCCTATAAATATCTGTTTCACTGGTGGTTTAAATTTAGGGAAAAACTGTACACATCAGGTGGTTTGGAGTACTGACACTGTTTTAGCTAGTGAGGCTGTGAAAAGCAGCAGGATGATGACATCTCCCACTGCTACCGCCAGAAGAGCAAGATACCTCTCTGGTGGCTTTTTTATGTCATTTAAGACAATCTACCCTTTTTCTTTTTTTCTTTTTTTTTTTTTTTAAACTTGCCCTTCCCGTCATCCTTTACATGGGCATACTTTGAAGGCTGTTGCATTGTTCCAGGCTGCCATGGCACAGAGTTACCTTAATCCTAGCAAAGGCAGAGAACATCTATCTTAATTAACAGCTAAGAAATAGAAGCTCTAAGAAGTTTCTTCCTCTACCTCTTGTTCCAGAGAGGGGGCATGAAGTGCTATCTCATACCCTTAGTAAGCCTTCCCCAAGCATACAAACAACACTTCTACCAGTCTGCAGAAATGTGAACAAACAAACAAACCATTATTGAATTTCCACCCTTTCACATAGAACAGGAGGTTGGCCAAGGGAATTTTTTTTTTCTACTGAGTGGTGAAGTCAGACATTTTGTATCTCTCTATATATCCATATAAGTCTTTCTATCCCAGGCAGCTTCATATAGCAAGTGGCTGTACTAACCATTCTATATGGACCCAAGCAATTGAGCACAAACAACTCAATTCAAGAAAATGTGGTGCCCTGCAGTAAAAATGAGTAATACATTCATTTACCAGAAATTGTTACTGGGGAGACTGAGATTCAAAAGTTAATCATTTCATATCTATTCTCATTCAAATATTTTGTCCCTTTATGCCCTAAACAATATGCATTTCCCAAATTCTCAACTTTATAAATTATGTTTAACCCTTTAATAAAAATTGAACGTACCCTTTATATCTTTAATATTAATGGCAATGACAACTTCTACACATAAAGGAAAAAAATTAAAATGAACAATTAAAACAATTACTTTGCCTTCTAACGTCCTCTCACTGATTCTATGTGCTTCTTCTGGGCAACTCTCATTTCTTTTTCCCTTCTGTAGTTGGTAGTCTAAGACAATTTAAATGATTTAGATATTTCTTCTCTTTTGTCCCATCTATCCTATCTCCTCTGATATTTGTAGATTTACGTACTGTAATCAAACTTGCTTTTTCAGACTAGGTTAAATATGCAGGTGCACAAGTCCACGTGAATTATCTTCTCATTCTTTTTGTTTTTGTTTTTCCAAAATAAGAAGAGGTTCTGGCTGCATTAAATGCCCTATCACAGAAGAGAGCCCTACTGCTCCCTACAAAGAGAAGTGCACTAGTAAATAACCTCAGAAGTCTCTTATGCTGTCAAGAGAGAAAGTAAGACAAAATGTATCCTCATCACTTTGTAAAGCCTGGCTGAGTTCTCTGATGAATTCCTCTGCCAAACAAGCACCATTCTGTAGTTCAGTTTATATGCAAAAGGCTCTTGAATTCTTCCTGTTGATAGTATCTTCAAAACAAAGTGTCTTGCCAGTTCAGTTTAAATAAATCAATAAACTTTGTCTTTTCCTCCTATTAAATATGATTCCATTTTAATGTTTCTTGCTTTGGTAGTTTTTTAAGAGTGACTTGCTGGATAACGTAACAGAAAAACGCCTGCAAACTAAATTCTGACTTTCGTGATTATAAAAATGTATTTGCAATATATTTATGCATGTGCATACAAACATATTTGAATATAAAACATGACTAAAGGAAGTCTGTCTGAAAACTTATTATATCATAACAAACCTGCTACAGCGATTGCAATTAGGAAGTTTTCAGCATAAGTTTTCAGTAGTTTCAAGACAGTGGTGACGTTTTCTCCATCTGCTTAACACACTTGCATGCACAGCAATGCACAGTTTTTCCCCTTTCAAAAAGGGTAGCAAATAGATGGTATCATCCTGGGAGATCTTATGCATTTTTGTCAGAATTAAGACCATTCGGTATGTTTAATATTAAAAGAGTTCAGCTGTGGATCTCCATAAAATTGATACTTTCTGAGACATAGGTAAATGGGCCCCTTCTAAGACAGTATTATCTCCACACCTTTCTATTCTTATTTTAGCTTTCAATGAACAGATTAAGCCCACATGTATATAAACAAATACAGAAAATGGCCTAGTAAACTTTTGGGCTGAATCAGCACTGAGGTAGTACATCTTTGACTTTTTTCTTATTGTACTGCCTTACTACTGGTGTAACAAGATGAGCAATCTGATCAGGGTTGCTTTTTTTTTTTTTTTTTCCTTCAGTGATGATGCTGTGTTCTCACTGTTTCTTTGCTTCATTTTCTCTGCAGAATTATCAGGAATTTAACAAGAATTTATACTTACTGCTCATCAAAATAATCTTAGATTGCCTTGAATAATGCTATCAAGTACCAATTTTAAAGAAATAATTTAAAAATACTGTTGACTAATTTTTAGAGTATAGACACACTTTAAGCTTGGGCAGGGTTCATAAGCCTGGCTTTCAGTTTTGCTTTTTTTTTTTTTCCATTATAGTTCTAATTGCCATAACAATAAAGTTCCTTCCTAAAATTACTTTTAATATCTGGTCACAGCTATGTCTCTAGCTTGAATGTTGGTTGATTTTACAGAAATGCATTGTGCTGTGCTCTCCTCCAAATTTTAAAATGTGTTAAATGTCAGTAAACTAATAAATAATCTGAAAAGAAACAACAGAAAAGGTCGGACTACATTAGAAGTATTGGAATTGCACAAAACTGATGTAGGTGCAGTCAGCAATTAAAACTCATGTAAGTAACTGCACTGAAACTCAACATCCTGTGATCATAATAAAGTCTTATTTTTAACCTAGTAGGAGATTATGTCTGGTTATTATTAAAGCTAAATCACATCTTCTGGAAAAAAAAAAACAAAACACTCATACGTGTGATTTATATATAGAGGAATCACTTTACCTCAAGGGACACCATTTTCTATACAACTGGAATTATGATCTTTGAAAAGATCCATCTTAGCTGACTGTTTCAGAGGTTGCATTGCTCTAGAACTTGAATTCTATTTAATGAATATTCATTTTCAGTAATTCCCAGATATAAATTATTAAACACTAACAGAAAGATAGGTTGCCCTGCTGCCAGTCAAGTACCAGAATCAGAAAGCTGGATACAGTCATGCTCAGAAACAGCCACCTGCAATTACTGAACAACTCTGCTAGCACAAAGTCAACCTTATCCAGAAGGACACACCCCAAGTACTTCCTGCTCTTTCTACTTGAATTGTTTCTATTTATCTCCTGCTCTTTTTTATCATCTAATTGCTACCTGTACCCTAGCAAAGTACAAATTCAGATTCCATATATCTGTATAGATAAACAACAAAGGGGAAAAAAACAACAGTATTTTAAGTAAAATCAGGAATCTCACTCATCAACCATTGGAGCTTTAATTAGACTTCTGTTTTTCACAATTTCTCTGAAGAAATAATATTTGCTTCCTGTCCTTGCCTCGAGCATCTGATCAGAATTCAAATTTTGCTTATCAGCTTTCCCAGACAACACAAAATTGTTTGTTTTTTCTTTTATTTGCCGTAAGTATCAGTCCTTTAAATTGAAGTATAGTCTTATAAACATGTATTATAAATAATTTCATAACCATTCTTAAAGGGCAGTGTTTGTACTGTCTGAATCCATAAAATTAAAATCACTTAAATAATTGATTAAGTGCTGCTAAACTAAATTTAGAGAGGTTTTATCTACATAAAGTATTTTCTTCTAAACATTAACCTATTAATAGCAGAGTACAATATTTCAGATGGTAATGTAATGGGAGCAGTGTAATAAAAGTCAGAAATACTGCTATTTATATAGGAAAATACTGGAAATTACTAGGAACATATTTGCTTCTCTAATTATTGGTAGTACACACTTGCTAGTAAACTGCCTAGAAAAAAGTCTGAAATTTTGTAGCTATATTACATGCAAAGCAATGAACATTGCAATCTGTTAGATTGTTGATAAGCTTTAATAATCACCTCTGTTTTGCAGAGACATCAAAATGGATTTTTTTTCCAATCTTTTGGCAGAGCCACTTGTATTAAACAGTAGTAACAGCTTTTGCTATATTGTGATGCCTCAGTTTTTACACTATAAGCCACATACCAGACGTTTGAGAAAGACTCTTTCAACCATAAGATTGCAAAGCTACTATTTGTGGGAGAAAAGCCTCACTAGTGGCAGTGGCAAGAGGGCCTCCATGAACCTGCCTTAGACAGGAGCACTTTGTTTTAATCTCTGGCTGGTTCCATCTAAATAGAAGTAGAGGGCAAGAATTGAAATTACTGAAGGGATTCTTAACTGTGCTCCATGAACTGGTATGAAGATTATTAGCAGGAATACATGAGCATGAACAGAATATATCTACTGGAGATGAAGTTATTTTTATGATGTTAATTTACTGTTATCTACTTACAAAAAGAAATGGAAGATTATGGCTTCATTGACAGAGAAAATGTCACTTGTTTGATTTTGATTAGTATTATCTTATTTAAAAAAAATGCATCTCTTCTACATTATTCACTTCAGAAGGCTCACTTGAAAAAAAAGTCACCAATGTTTTCTGTGAATAAGCTTCTGAATTAAGAAATTTCTGTTTAAGATAAACATTTTAAGACATATACCTTGCAACTGTTGAAGATAATATATGGGAAGTGAGGTGGAAATAACAAACTAAATACACATGTACAAAAAATTCAAAAGTTCTCATATTAGACCAGTCTAAGAGTTGCCCTTTAAAGCATCAGCATTAGCCAACACATACCACACTTTAAAGATGTAAAAACAGTGGATTGTAGATAAAATTCTTAAAAGTTTATTAAAATATGAAATTCTATTTTACATATTCATCTATAGCAAAATGAGGGGTTTTTTAAGGGTTATAGTAGCAGTCAGTTAACAATAGAGATGACCAAATCTAGCATTAGGCATCACCATTCTTTGCCATGTTATAATGAAAAGCTGTTTTCAGAGATCCGATAATTTGCAACCCTAAGTCACTTTGAAAGTAGTTAGGATTTTTGACCAAGGAAAACTTCTGAAAACTCTGCTTTCCATGAGGGAAAAACAAAACAGAACAGAAACTTTTATTAAACACAACAGAAAATTTTGATTCCAGAAGGCCTCTACTGTCATTCTCAAAATCTGACTTCTGTCCCTTGCTTTTCATTTAAAGATTCTAAGAAAGCATCAGGTATGAATGGATAAATTGATTAAAATCCATAAGAACAGAAAATACAGAGTTATTTTTCCCCTCCCTTCATTCAAGACAGAAGACAAGTTTACAGATTGCCAGAGTAAAACAGTTTTAAGACAGAGAAGTCAACAATTATGAATTCGCCGAGATGTAAAATCTTGTGTACTAAAAGAAGTACATTTTAGCTTGAAAGTATGCTGAAGTATAGGAATATATTCCAATTAATTTCACCAGCTTGTAGGTTGGACGAGGATATGGAATCCCACTAAAAGCTTAGAGTTGAAAAAAGAAAGGTAAACAGGTGAGATACAGGCTATAAAGGTTGTTAGTACTTTTAGCCTGAACCAGGAAAATTGAGGAAGGAAACATGAAAACAGATTGACGGTAAGGGAGAAAGTGTTCATGAAGGAAAAACAGAAAAAGTGAGAGAAATGCCAGTTGTGTTTTCTGCACACGCCAGTACAGCTGATGCAGCACCATGCAGCAGCAATACAAAAAAACAGGAGGCTATGTAAGGTGCTGCAAGGAAAATAAGAGCAAGCTGCTCTGCAAATCATAGCAGTGAAATTTTTATTTCACATTTAACCACTGAGTTACCACTGCAGGCTTTCTCTGTTCAAGAGGAGAGACAAGCAAGGCAATTCATTGTATGTGCATTAATGAGTGGCTAACACTTTCATTCACTATAGAGTACCCGAACAAAGACTACATTCAAAACAATGGCTTTCTGATGAATAATTACATATCAACAAACTTTTAAATTATCATAAGAAATCAATCTTCACAGATATGCAATTTATTGCACACAGCAGCACTCTCAAAATAAATTAATAATTTTGCCAGGTGCAAAATTGAAATAGCAAAGAATCATTACACTACAGCACAATAACATGAAAGTAAAACATTCCAACTCTGAAAAACCACTATTGAAGTATTTGCTGTATGACTATATTTTTCAATTTCACCCTTACCGGAAAAAAAACAGAGTAGAAAAGAAAATCAAGGAATGTTCTTCAAATTGACACTTCATTCACTTTCACTAGAAATGTTTTTGAGTATAGCAACAAATTAGCATGCTAACAAATAGCATTTGTTAATACAAATACAGAATTTCTTATTTATTTATCTTTTAAGAAAGGATCCAATGAGATGTGACTACTACTTTCCAATTCACGTTTCCATTGCAAATCCCAAATACTACTCACTTGAGTTTTTGGATGAGCCCATTTTAAAGACAAAACCTAATAATCAATTTGAAAGTTATTAAATTCTAGAAATTCTAGTTTCCATCTCTAAAGTGAGGAACATATTTAAAAGAAATACACTGTCATTTTGTGTATATCAGTCTCGTAGTTCATTATTATTGCAGAGAAAATAGCTGCTGCTCAACCCCACCCTCAAGGTAACCAGGCCCTCAAATAACACATTACTTCTGCCCCTGAAGTCAAACTTGCAACCCCATTCAAAAGCTCTTAAGTGAACTTGCATGTAAATAGTAAAATTTCACGCAAAATGACTCCAAGTTCTGCAATGAAAAACCAACAGAAGGATGAGAAAGAGAGGACTGTTATCACTTGATTGTCATTTGCTATCTGGTTGAATTTAACACGATAGGATTTTTGTTAAAACAAAAATTCAAAAATTCATTCACTAGAAGACAAAACCTAAATAAAATTATAGCATTACAACTATCTCCTCTAAGTTGTTAGGGATAAAAGGGGAAAATTTCTTTTTAATGCACCAAATAAGGACGGAAAAATCACTTACTTAAAAGGTCTGGAAATAGACAGTACATAAGTTTACACACATGTAGACAGTTTAGATCTTGTAAAAATGGTCTAATGTGAAAGCTGTACAGGGAGAAAGATTAAAGAAAATATTTTTTTTCTCCAGCATTTGATTATGGGAGCATTAGGAAATACCAAAATTTCACTCCTATATCTAAAGAAACTGAATCTTGAGCAACCGTCCTCTCCAGTTACAAGAAATCATGCTACACACTATTTTATTCATAATCTTTATAAGATCCATCTTCAGTTATTTTGGGGGCATTTTTGCTCTCATTATTTCTCTTTTCAACACTTAACAGTTTTGCTCTGGAAGTAACACTTTCACATTTAAATGTTGACACCTTACAGTGTAGCTTTTAAAATGTGAAAAAGTACCATTTAACCAAATTTTCATGTCATTTTAATCTAAAGGTGTCAGATGCTGGAGGCAGCACTTCTTCAAAGTTTAGGTTTTGCCATATGAGATACTAGAATTTTTCAGCATCTATAATGTAAAGGGATTTTTTTTTCCTCCCATTAAAAGAAAGAAAAAGTTGTTTTTAGGACTGTTCAAGTAATGAATTATTCTCTCTCTACTCTGTAGCAATTCAGACAGCTTACAAGAAGAGAGATGTCAGGAACTGTATGTCTACTATATTGGAGCAGGTTAACTGGGAGAAAACTACAGAAAATAATATTACTGTTATAACTGCTGGAGATAGGAAATAGGTACATTATTAAACAATAAACAACGAATTGGTAATAATGTCTGATTATAGAGATATTAGTAATGATTTCAGAACACTAAGAGAATTCAGTGGGAAATAAAATTTAAAAGTACACTGTTAGAATCAAACTTTATCACTCTACATTCAATATGGGAAAAAGGCAAATCCTAAATGAATCTTAACAGAAAGTAGGCATGTAACTATTTACTATAAATGTTTTTAATGCAGATATACACCCAAATACTTACGGTAAGTGTGAATTCATATCACCAATCAGAAATTATGATGTCTAAAGTTCTATACTTAAACAAGATCTGTGTTTAAATTGCAAGTGAAGGGTAAAAGAAATTCATAATCTTCCCAGCTGTCAACAGATACCATAACCAGTAGTTTTATGAACAAAGTGTGGTCTTAACTGTAGAAAGCAAGATGCTTCCATGAAATATTTTCTAAATGCATAATCAATTTCTCATGACATCAAGAGTACACGGAAATATCCATTAAGAAGAAAAGTAGTGAAACTTCTTAAAGGGAAAAAAGAAAGAACAGTTTTGTCACAAGATTTTATCCCAAACAGAGAAATTAGAAAAAACTGAATCAGTAATGGCTTTGAAGCAGACCTGTCAGGCTTTGAGAGAACTCACCAAGGTAAACCTCAGGCTTCTATGATCACAAAAGCAAGAGAAACGCCACTGAGGACAAAGAAGAACTGAAAACCAGTCATTGCTCAAAGAAGCTCAGAAAGGACCACATCTTTAATGGATATCTCAAATAATTGCTAGCAGTTTTGTTGAGCTCTTGTGACGTTGTTTTACTGGACTGGCAGCTCAGCACCACACAACTGCTTGCTTACCCTTCAGATGGCATGGGGAACAGAATTGGAAAGGTAAAATTGCAAAAATTCATGAGTTGAGATAAAGACAGTTTGCTAGGCAAAGAGAAGCTGCATGTGCAAACAAAGCAAAGCAAGGAATTCATTTACTACTTCCCATCGGCAGGCAGAAGTTCATCCATTGCCATGAAAGCAGGGCTCATCATACTTAACACTTTCTTGGGAAGACAAATGCCATCACTCCAAATTTGCCATATCCATCACTTACTCCTTCTTTTTCCCAGTTTTTATTGCTAACATGATGCTGTATGGCACAGGACATCCCTTTGGACAGGCTGGGTCAGCTGTACTAGTTCTGTCTGCTTCCAGCTCCCTGCATAGCTCCAGCTCCCCCTGGAAGGACAGTGCGAGGAGCTGTGTAAGCACTGATCTGCAATGAAGTTTTTCTAAAAACAATGGTATCACCACTATTTTTCATCAAAATTACAAAATACAGCATCATAGGAGGCTCTAAAAAGAAAATAAGCTGCATCCTTGTAGAGATTATCTTTTAAATCTTTAGCAATAAAGTAAAGACATTTATATTTATGAATCA
Organism: Lagopus muta; assembly: GCF_023343835.1. Taxonomy (NCBI): domain Eukaryota; kingdom Metazoa; phylum Chordata; class Aves; order Galliformes; family Phasianidae; genus Lagopus; species Lagopus muta. The sequence continues at coordinate 98,727,107 of NC_064434.1, forward strand.
TTAGTTACTTCACTATAAATTAAGGAGAGTTTTAAAATTAGGACTTTTTTTCTCCACTCTGTGAAAATAAACTTATCTGTCTTGGAAACGTGCAGAAACCCATATTTCATTTCTAGAGAAACTTCAGTAAGGATGATAAAATTTCTACTATAAGCCTGTTGAAGAAAACATGTTTTGACAGAGATCTTGTGAATGTTTGCTTAGTTGCTTCATTTTCACTTTTTGCCTGCGTGATAAACATTACAGTCACAATTAATCACAAATCAAAACCAGGAATATAAAGCCATCCTCTTCCAGTATCAATTTCTGGCTAAGAAGTCCATATTTACATACAAACTGTCCCAAAAATGTGACAGCTGCTTGACAGGGAGTATGGAAAGTTAATGATGCTGCATGCTCTTTATTTCTGTGATTTCTGACTTCTGCGAACTTGAATAAGATCTACAACACTTCCATATGATTGATCTTAAATCTTTCTCCCTTATCAGCTTTTGCCCATAAGTGTTGAATAATTGATTTATTACCATCTTTTATTTGTAAAATTATTCATTGGGTGAAACAAAATATATAGTATGTACACTAATGTCATCCCCAGCTACTTTTTTGTTCTAGGAATATCTTCTAGGTAGTTATTTGAAAACCAAACTTGATCAATAAAGTCAGCTTTGGCAAATTCTGCATAAGCTGTGCTTTTAATACAAAAGGAGTCACTGTATGTAAAAAAAAAAAAAAAAAAAAAAAAAAAAAAAGAAAAAATAAATCAAAACAATTATATGAAAATGAAAGTTTTTTAACCTATCATAAGTCTTATTCTCCAAGTCCTTTCATTTGGTCTGGCCTGGTCATTTTTCCCTGTGTTGACCTTGCTGTTGTATTTCAACACAAGAAGCAGTCCATTAAAGACTGTAGCCAGCAATACTCCAGTACAAGATTTAAGTGCACTGTCTGATTATTTGCTGTCTCTGTTCAGCCAACTGGCTTCTGAAAATTCATTTCTAAGGAATGCAATTATTCCTTTTCCACTATAAAAAGAGACAGAACTGCATAAAGCTGCTCAAGACACAGTTGAATCGTTCCAGTCTCCATTAAGAACAACAACTACAGCAAAGTTGCATCACTGCAATGTCTTTGTTAAAGCAAGGAAAATCAAGTACAAAGAAAGATTATGCCAAGAATAGACATCCTAGCTTCAGAAAAATCTAGACTGAAGGTAGAGCAAGTCCATGAACTGCTGTAATGTGTACAAACAAGTATAATCAATGAGAGTCTCAATCTGAATCAGCCTGCCACAATTAGAAACAAGAGGGTACATTAGGAATGGATAATTTTAACTCATACTATTTGATCTATATTTCTGAGCTGAAGATACTACAGACATGACTATGAATAAGGCATTTTCAAATAGTAATTAGAATTAAGAAAATCATAGAAAGAAAGATAATATCAAACAAAAATTTTCAGAAAAACAGTATTTCATTTTGAGAGTGTATAGCTGAAGAGAGAATTACAGCAAAAAGTTTTACATTAGTTTCAGTACTTAAAAATGTGCTCAGTAGACTCTGGTTGTACACTCTTAGAAGGATGTCAAAAGGTGCGAGTTTTCTTGAGTTCGCTCACCTTGTGAAGCACTAGGTATTTATGCCAGTATTTCTGACAACTGACAAAAGATAAAACATCAGTATTTTAACATTTACAACATATGACCATTTTGTTTAACTTGAACAGACCATGGAACAACCTTCTAGTATCTGTGTGATTTTTAAAAGATTGTGCCGTTATCAGAAATTTGTCAGCATTTTCCATTCAGTAAAATCATGAGAAATTGGCAGTATTTAAAAATGTTTCCAAATTAATTCTGCTTTATAATTTTATTTTTCCATCAACTGCATGGTAATACAGTTTACCTTGGGACCTGGGCAGGTACACAAACATTTAACACAAAACTGCTATTTATCAGAATAAAGATTTCATAGATCATTTGTACCTAAAGTAACATTAAGACAGAAAGTGTTTGATCTGAACAGGTTTGTCACAGAAACATACATGATATCTCTCACTATTGTATTTTTAGATAGCCCTACTTGCCTGGAAAGGTGAAAGGTTCCTTGTGTCATCTATGACAAATGGCAAAAAAAAAAAAAAAAAACCCACAAACAACCTGACAGTTTCCTAATGCCATCATCTCTTATCTTTAAAGTAAATATTGGATCATTTTGTGTACATATAAATTAAGTAATTATTTAAATCTTCAAGTTCTTCTGCTTCATAACCACCAACTTGCATTTTGGTTGTCGGGCAGAAAACATTCCTTCACATTGAAAACAGTGATAATTACACAATTTATCCAACAACTGGATCACAATTACTTAACTTTTATTATAACTATGCAACCATCATAATATAATAGATGGTAGAAAGCTGCCAGATATCTCACAATCTATACTCAACACCATTGCCAATCAGTTCCATCTGGACATATTCCTTAGAGGAAGGAAGCTGCTTGAACACCCATTCAGGTAAGAGAGTTGAATAAAAATTCAATTCTGAGGCCTTGAAAACTCTGTACAGGGTTTGCAGTCTGCTACTAACAGTGAAAATGCTATTCTGCTGGGTCACATGACTATATACTGTCAAATCAAAATATCTTCTAGACAGAATGTGTCTGCCATCAAATCATAGACTTTCCACTGATACCAGGTAAAACTTTCTATAATTCTCCTTTAAATTATTAATACTGATGACCATATGCCACAGAATATTTTAAAAGTATTCAGACTCCAATTCACTTCAACATATTATTCCAAAAATAGGCTTCCTCTGCTGAATTCTGCTATTTGCTCTTATATTTGGGAAACCGTGTAAATAACAGTTTCACCAAAAACAGATGCCAGAACAAGCCACAAAACTGAGCAAACAAAAATGAGTTTGAGCCCTGTGTTTTTTCACAGATATAATCAGAATCATGCAAGTTTTAACACTTGCACTCTGATATGACAACTTCATCCTCTGTTTAGGCATGATTAAAATATGTAATTTTAAAACTTACTCTTTCAATTATTGTCTTTTAAAGCTGATTAGCCCTATAGACTGGGTAAAGTAGGCAGGTTATTCACTGCTGGAAGTGCTGGAAGATACTCTTCAGCTTCAGCATCCTCCAGTGACAGTATAGCTCTGCACAAATCCAAATAAAAACCACACTTTTGAGGGACTAATTATCCTGTCAGTAAGAGGGAGAAAATTTTAAATGTTGATATAGCTAGATGATCTAAAAGAGGGCTGTAGAGATATGAACACTGAATTTTTCTGCTTTTTTCAAGTTGAAAATCAGCACTCACACAAATAAAATTCCAAAAGTTATTGTGAAGCTTACGGAGAGCATATTTAGTTGGATGTTACTGATACTGTACAGGTTAGCAACAGGTGATATCTTTTCAAGATTTAGGATTTCCTTATTAGCTTTAGTATGTAAAATGTCTAATGTAGAATTAAACTAAAGCTGTTTAACTGCTACCTGTAGTGCACTTACGCACTTAGAAATACAAGACATAGTTTTCACTAAAGTTTACTGTAATGAAAAATAATGAATGACTACTTGTTGCAATCCACTGATTCAGAAGTGGATGTAGAGCACATTTAACCTTTCCTGTTAATGCAGTGGGCTTCAGATAAGACTAATGATACACAAGCTGCAATGCTGACATTTCCATCCACCTGAATGCCATATCTACTGTATTTTGTTCTGTAAAGTTCGCTTTTCATGCCTCAGTTCCTTTCTTCTGTAAGTACAACATAGCTGCTTTCATAGGCGTCACACTAGGAATTGTATTCATGAAGAATCTTAAGTCTAAAAGTTACAACAATAATGGATTCTACTGAACTGTACACTTTTACTGGGATTGGCAAAAAACAGCTGTTCATCCACTGAGTCAGACACTCCCTCACTAAATTCGAAGTTCTACTGAATTTCCATAAAATTACTGGGTTTCTATTCATGACTTAAAATTTAGTTTTGCCAGTAAATGTGTTCACCTGCAGGAAAGTGGACTTTTGGAAAAAGAAATAAAATTTAAACTCCATGTGATTTTTTTTGTCCCTTTATGGTCTCTGCTAATTACTGATCTTTCAGTTTATCAGCAAAACTGGATCCACCCAAACAATGGACAGTAACTTTTATCCCTTAGCCCAAGGGCTCCAACGCAAAGGAAGTTCAAAACAAAAGCCTTCTGTAAGGGTAATTGAGATGTTCAAAGATGCTCATTCCATGAGCAACCTGATCTAGTGTAAGGGTGTAAGGTGGCAACCCATGGCATGGATGATCTTTTAGACCCCTTCCAACTAAAACTAGTCTACAATAATACATCAGTTTAGAGTTCTAGAAGTAGGGGGAAAGAAAAAAAAAAAAAAAAAAAAGCAGGCAAAATTCCTTCTAATAGGAATTATCCTTTTTTTCCTGCTTGAACAATTTCCTAGTTCTATCTTCCTCAGCAGTTGCAAAAAAAATTTCCTCTGCAAATCTACACAAACCCAGGTAATTTTTGTAGCATCTTCCAAGTTTTGTTTCTGTGGAGTCTACCTATTCTAATCATATATGAAATCCTATGAGGCACGAATCCAAACAAGCTGTGGGTGTCTTTATCATTCACCAAGTGTAGGCAGTGGGCACAGATATGTTCATGATATGGATGTCTGTGATTGGCTGACATTTGGTAAATGCCTATGGGGTAGGATGGCTTTAGTATTAATCATCTGTGACATGGCTTAAAAGGATTTTATATGACTCAGTATACTTTGATGTGTAAAGATCTGGGCCTTTGTTTTTAGGACAGTTTTTTCCAAATGAATAAATTGCCAACATTTTGTTCTTAAAAAAAAAAAAAAAAAAATCCTAGATCACCATTTTTAGTCACAAAAACGAATGAACTTATATGTAGCAATAATGTGAAGATGTGTCATTTTGCTATAGATATAAAGCTCCAGCTATATCTGCTAGAGAGTAGTGCACTGGAGAGCATCACAAAACCTTAAGCATCTCATGCATTCTTACAATAAGTTTTTTGATCTCAACTAATATTTAGATCATGCTTCCAGAACACAAATGCAGTTCTAGAAGCCTCAACAGATATCAGCTTTATCTATGTGATCAGTAAACAGCTTTCAGTGGTAACTCTATTGTCACCATCTGACCTTTAACATTAAAATCATATCTACTCTGAAATTAGTTCTGTTACATCCTTCTGCTTTCATTGGTTCTGCATGCTTGCATAGCTATCAAAAAAGATGATCCACAAAGTTGACTGCCATTACTGATAAAGCTACTGCAAACCAGTGCAGGAAGCATTATCTTATCAAAAAATAAAAAAGTCATCACAAATTCAAATTTCAAGACGAAGAAGTCACCTTCCACAAATCTTTCAACAGAAATTCTCATTCCTCACAACGATCAGGGAGCAAATTCAGTGTTTCCACATCCCCTGAGGGGACTCCTACATAACTAGTTATCTTTCAGGATTTACTGCCTTTTCAACATTTTGAAAATTTGTATCCTGATAAAGAAATATACAAACAGCACTATGTTTTATCAGAATGAAATCCGCTTTCTTCTTTAACATAGCATGTTTATGGAAATGTTGAAATACTATGGCAAATTAAATAACATTATGCGAATTTATGCTAATGTTGTGTTATTCTACAGTAATACAGACAGAATTTTAGTCAGTAGTCATTCAAAGAGGTAAAACATATATTCATATATAATTTATTCAACTGTTAGAAGAAAGCCTGGTGGTAGCATAATTTTCTATAAATATTTTACTCACTGAAACAGCTAATATATAAATAACAAACTTGACTTGTTAATATTTTATTCAATGCAAAATACCAAAATTCACTGCATAAATCATATGCAATAATTCATATACCTGTAATTGCTTGTCACTACTCAAGGATTCAAAAGAATTTTTTATTTTATTTTATTTTTTTGTGTATGTGCTTGTATTAAATCAGTAATGGATGAATATATTGAGTTTGGTTGTTTTTTCCCATGTTTTCTGCAATTCATTGTATGTGTTTACCTTTAGTGTCAGCTCTTACAGAGAACTTTGTTAGATAAGTACTGTACAGAAACTGGTGAATCACAGCATGAACCACTGCTGGAACACCTGGGGAAAAGACCCAGTCAGCCCTGAAAGGAAAGGTGAAGGCAATTCTGCTGTGTGACCAAAAAGTGTGGAGCCTGACTGCTCCACTCTTAGACTTTGTTTTAGGATTGACTGCCACTAGAGAAGGGTTCCTTTCTAGAGCTCCCTTCTTGGTGAAGCTTTTCCCTGTGAATGTAGAATCTTCTGATACAGGCGAGCAATCTTCCTCCCTTTCTTTATAGCACCTTTCTATCATGCTGGTCCTTCCATCATCACACTTTTGTTGTAATATCTTTCCTTTTGTATTGATCTATCCAATTGCTACAAGTAGTAAGCCACGATTCCACAGTAAAAGAAATTACAGCATCCTTGCCTAGAAGTTCGCCCTCACAGAACAGAAACTTGGTATGTAAAAAGTAGAAAAAACTTAGTAAATTAAAGAACGTACATTAACTCAAATTACAAGTAACAAAGCCTACAAAGTAATAAACGAAATTAAAGACATCAAGGAAATAATCTCACATTTGGGTTCAGACATCATGTGTTTGAAGCATAAGATGAACATGGAGGTAATACAAGCTTATACCAGAATGGGAATAAAATTGTTAACAATTACATAAGAGTAAAAAAATTGTGCTTAAATTATTTTTGTATTTCAATATAGGTATAGTATATCCTCAGTCCACAAGACTGTGAAGTACTTTCTATCAAAGACAAATATAAAATTTATTATGTAAATTATACATTAGAAATCAAATGCTGAATACCTCCAACAGTTCTACAAATGTAGCTGAGGATATCTGTTGATGTTAGATTTTCTAAATAATCCTTGAAAATATTGAAACACTGTAGGAATGTTAATATTGCACATCTGTTTACAACAGGAAAGCATAATAATCTGAAAAATCATATAATCGTTATGACTAGAAAAGACCACTAAGATCCTCTAGTCCAGCTGTCCACCTACCACCAATACTGTCCATTAAAGTTTATCATTAAGTACATGTATCCTTTCCTTCAACACTTCCAGACATAGTGACAACTGCTTTCCTGGGCAACACGTTCCAATGACTCACCAGTCTTCCTAATATCCAGTCCAAATCTCCCATAGCACACTTTGAGCCCTTTCCCTTTTGTCCCATTACTAGAAAAGAGGCTAACTTCCACATCAATACACTCTCAGGTAATTTAGAGAGCAATAAGGTCTTCTTTGAGCCTCTTTCACTCTAGACTGAACAAACATAGTTCCCTCTGCTACTTGTGTTACTAAAACTTGTGCTCCAGCCCCCTCACAACTTCACTGTCTTTGTCCAGGCACATTCCAGGACCTCCATATCTTTTTTTGTAATGTAAGGCCCAAACCTGAACACAGTACTCAAAATATGGTCTCACCAGAGCTGAGTACAAGGAAATGATCGCTTGTCTAGTCCTTCTGGCAACACTATTTCTGCTACAATTCGCAATACTTCTTAGCCACCTGAGCACAGGGCTGGCTCATGTTCATCTGGGCATTGACCAACTCCCCCAGATCTATCTCTTCTACACATCTTTCTAGCAACTCTGATCCAAGCCTGTAGTGATAAATGAAGTTGTTGTGACCAAAGTGCAGGACTGACACTTGGTCTCATTGAACTTCATCCTACTGGCCTCAGCCCATTGATCCAACCCATCCAGATCCCTCTGTAGGGCCTTTCAACCTTCAGGCAGATCTATGCTTCCCCCTAAACATAGGGGTCATCTTCAGACTTACTCAGGATGCACTCAATTCCCTCATCCACATCATTGATAAGGATATTAAAAGAGGGCAGGCCCAGTACTGACCCCTGAGGAACACTACTTATAACCAGTTGCCAGCTGGATTAAACTCCATTCACCACCACTGTCTGGCTGTTCCCAGCCATCCAGTCAGTTTTTGATCCAGTAAAGAATGTGTTTGTCCAGGCCATGAGCTGCCAACACTGGGAGAGTATTGAGGGAAGATAGTGTAAAAGTCTTCACTGAAGCCTAGGTAGACTACATCAACAGCCTTTCCCACATCCACTAAGTGGGTCACCTGGTCATAGAAGGAGACAAGGTTGATCAGGCAGGCCTTGCCTTTCATGAACCCATGCTGGCTGGCCTGATCCCGTTGTTGTCCTGTGCATGCCCTGTAATTACAATGAAGCTGATCTGAACCAGAGTGGGCTGACCAGTTTTCAGAAGAAAACACTTCCAGTAAAGTAATTCTGATTACTTCCTTTGATATTTAGAAAAAGTTAACATTTTAAAGCTATTAGATATGAATTTGATGTAGCACCACCTAATATTCCAACATTGTAGTGTGTGTTGGAAACAGATTACAAGCCACCTAATAAATAAATAAATTCATGGTTGCAGTTTCCAGAGAAGAATGACATGAGAAATTCTACTCAGATTTTGCTGAGGCTGATACTACACTTCTATTTAATATTTTCACTGATAGCTTAGACATTCTTACCACTAAGCTTTGCCTGCGACACAAAGATAACTGTGTTTCACCTTATCTGGCATCTTACTTTTTTTGATATCTTGAATTTATTCAGCAATCTGTGCTCAACTATTTGTAAGCTCCACAAGCCTTTCAAGACCAGTGAAGATCACAAAAGTGGTTTTTTGTTCACTACTGACAAAAAGCCTTTGAAAGAAAGTATCATAGCCATTAAAGTTTCCACACAAAATGTATTTTGAAAGCAGTTCTTATCAACTGATAAATAATCTTTATCCTTCTATTTTGTGAAATACATTTTAACTGCTCCAGATATATCTTTATATAAATGCCCTTGACCCTTCCATTTATGATCATAACATTGGATTCAGACTACCTCTTCTGGGAAATTAAAACCCAGACAAATAGGAAACTGAATTTGGGGTTCCCAAGCCTTCTATCAGCATTGTCTCATTTGATAAACTAATTCTAGTTTAAAAAAGTTTATTTTAACCTAAATGCAGAACAAAAAACAAAACAAAAAAAGAAATCTGAAATGCTACAAACTATTTAAAAAATAAAAACGTTCTACATTCAAACATTCAAGTAGAGTCTTAATACTATTAATTTCCTATTCACGTTATTTTGCACTCTAATGAATAAGCCCTTAAGTCAGTTTAAAATCTGCTGTTCTTGGTGCTACATGCATATTATGAAGAAAGGTTCCTCCCTCAAGGGATGGGTGGCTCATGACTTTCGCCCTGCAAAGATTTGTTCAGAAGGTTAGTTCTGTTAGTTGTGATAAGAGTAACAAGCCTAAGTAATTTGTCTACCCATTGTGTTGGGAAAAGGATACTAGTGGTATCAGTGGAACTGCTCACAGACTATTTAATTATTGGCACATATTTCTTTAAGGTCATATACATTGCATTTATTGCCTTTTGCACAGCACAATTTATGCATTTTCTAATGGTGTAGAATCAGGAGCTGCTGAGTGACAAGTTTTTGTTCAAATGGTCAATCTTGTCCCCTCAGCTGCATGGTCTATTGTGAATC